>NC_092341.1:198927500-200127500 GCF_046630445.1 Rutidosis leptorrhynchoides | reverse complement strand
CTTGGTAGGAGCAATAGTAAAGCTCACCCTTATAATTTGTCGGTCTGGCACAAGGTCCTGTCTTTGACCACTATGCAACCACCGTTCTTACGGTTGACACCCGATTTAGTTCAGGTGACCTAATGAATTCCAGGTGAATTCCTAGGATTTTACGTTCAATGGTAATGAACGCATTGAAAATAGGGTTTTCAGAAAACAAATCGGTTTGTAATTTTGATCAAAATATTTTCTCGTTTAAGCTCGAGTTTAGATATCATCGAATTCCATGAGTTTGAATTCTCAATCTTTAAGGTCAATCTCAAGGATTGAGTAATATCAGGCTTAAAAGCTGATTTTTAATCTTTAAGGAGATTATCCTTTCTGGGGATCTGATTCATTAGTCTTATCCAGCTAATTTGCACGGTGCCTCCTCATTGTACGAGATAAATCCTTCTCATGGTTAGGATAAATCTGACCACTTGGCGACCCTGTTTAATGCTGAGGTCCGTGGATTTCCTGCTGATTTTAGTGATGACTTTTCTAGATTTTTCGTCAACCTACAGCTGGTCTGGACGACAACTTCATGACCTAAATCAAGAAGCGCGTGTCTTTTTCGGAAGACTTTACTTCCTTTTAATGATGGAATTGATTCATCGTGTAGATCCATCTCTTCTTTTCTTTCATTGGGTAAAACAGTTTAGTTTAGTCCAAAGCAAAAGTATTTTCAGTTATTTGTTACAAATATATGTGGCATATGTTTAAAATAACTTGATAAATTTTCCCACACTTGGCTTTTTATTTTTCTTTTTATCGTCCTCTATTCCATTTTAAATGAATTTTAACATTTTAGTTTGTTTCTCAATTTATGTCCTTTCCGAGGTAACAATAATTTCGGTGTTAAAACCTAGTTTTATCGTTCATAAATATGTATAAACATGATTTGAATTCATTTAATTGAAAATTTTTACTAGAATTGGGTAGTCAGTATATAAGACTAGGGCTGTTCTTTTTTTATCAGAGAGCACTAGATTCTAATACAACTACTGCTTTACTAGTATTTTTAATGGTAACCAAGTGTATAAAGTAAAAAATTTTTAAAATCCAAAAGAATTTAACCCCTTCCCACACTTAAGATCTTGCAATGCCCTCATTTGCAAGAAATCAGTAACAATTTAAATTATTGAGGGTGATTTGTGTGAAAATGATTAAATTTTTACCAAAGTTTCCAAATATATTGGCGTTTGTTTGCTGAATGATAAATGGTGCACATCATTTGTTCATTCCGTCTTGTTGTTATTTCACATATATTTTGCATCTTGTCGTCAAAATTAGTTACTTTTGCTGAACTTAATGCCAGTCTTTGAAAATGCGTTGTTTTACCCTGTTGTGTACATAAGATAAACTGCAAACATATATACATATTTTTGAAGTTTGGTTTATTACCCCACATTCAAAAATTATTAAAATCTAAGAATAAAAGTTAGATAATTATAAAAATGATTACAATATTAACAAAAGTATTAAACATATCAATAATTACAAATTACAAAATAAAAAAAAATAAGTAAACTAAGGATGATATTGGTACCAATAGGGGTTCCACGCATAACCATAAGTGCTATAGAATGCTTCGGCAGGGTCATACGTAGGATATGGTGGCTGCATCTCTATCGACCAAGGAGGGAAGACGGGTTTCGGTGTAGGAATATAGTTTCTACCTATATGTTGGCAATGCGCTATGATCTGGTTCTGATGAACTTGCCAATCTTCAAATGCTCTCTGTCTAGCATTTTCGTATTCCTGAGAAGCTATAAACCTATGCATTTCTTGCATCTCATTTCCCCCTCCTACATTACCTTGCTGCTGGTTTCTCTCTACCTGTGGATGTCTACCATTGTATCGTACTGCGGCGTTATTTCGCCGCTTCAAAACTTTCGCACCATGGTATACATTTAAACCTATAGTGTCGCGGGGTTCCGGCTCTTCTACTAATAATCCCCCCCGACTTATATCCACACCGAGATATTCACCAATCAAAGTAATAAAAATACCACCTCCTATTATGCTATGTGGACGCATCCCCCGAACCATAGCTGATAAATAATAACCCACACAATATGGTATACTTACAGCGCTGTGTGGGTCTCGAATACACATATGGTAAAACAAATCCTGTTCATTTACTTTTTCTTTGTTCTTACCCCTTTGTGTAATCGAATTAGCTAAAAACCTATGTATCACTCTTAATTCGGCTCTATCTATATCCAAATAAGAGTAGTTTCCCCCTTTGAAACGGTGATGGCTTGTCATTTGACTCCACACACCGTGTGTATCAAAATTCTCATCTATCTTTCTACCGTTTAGTATCAATCCTCTACAATCGGCAGACGCTAATTCCTCAGGCGTATATATACGTAAAGCCTGAGCCATGTCCAGTAAAGACATGTGGCGCATCGAACCGCCTAACAAAAATCTAATAAAAGAACGATCGGTTAAACTAGCTACCCGATATTCAACTCTATACTACATAACAACTCTTCACACCATACTTTATATACAGGTCTGCGTATGGTGAATAAACATATCCAGTCATTAAAAGAAGAATTACCATACCTCTGTACAAGTAATTCCCTAATTGGCCCGGCCAATTCTACAGCTTCTAAGGGTCCCCATTCTATGACCCTCGGTACCTCAACAACCTTGGAATGAAGAGTATGCAAACCCCGTTGATATTTTGGATAATCTATCCAAAGTCTGTCAAATCTCAGGTTCGGGTGCAACTCTTCCAAATGCATATCGGAAAAGGTCATGACTGGATGAGGTACATCCTGCTTGTAGTAGTTATCTACCTCCTGTTGTTCCAAATTCTCAGCAGGAGCATGGCGGGCTTGGGATGAAGATTCACCCCTTTCATTCTGCAAAATACATCAAACACAAATTTTGTGCATCCAAATATGCATTAGTGTCAGCAAAATCATCAATCAAAATAATTACAATGACATTATCAATTTATATCAAACTTAAGCTCATTTTCACATTTTTATCAAATCTACACTTTTTCAAATAAGCATATACGAAAATTTTCGCCAAGTTCATAAGCATTCAACTCAAATAACATGTCAAAATAATCATTACTAGCAAATAAACAAGTCTCAAATGGCATTATCTTTCAAAAATCAAGTTCATGAATTTTGGACTTGAAAAAGTCCACTTTAATTCTCAAAATCATGTTTAGGCTCAAAGTTTGGATCATTTAACTACCTAGACATGTTACACTACTCAATTTAGCAATAATTCATGACAAAAATCGGCCATAACCTGTTTATATCAAAAAGCCCCAAATTTGCTCAAGAACACAAACCCTAGATTACTCAAAATTTGAAGTTTAAGGCTTCTAATTATGTTAAACAGCATCAATCTAGGTTATACAAGCATAATACATAAACAATTTAAATCTAATTACACTAAAAAGCATCAAAATCAAATTGGGGAAAAATTAGCTCAAGAACACCTAATTTCGAATTAAATGGTGTTTAGGTGTAGAAATTTACCGTTTTTCTTGAGTAATTCTTAGATATCATCCTTCTCAACATGATTTTAGCAAAAAATTTGGTGATTAACGGTTAAAAATTGAGATTTTTGGGGGTGATTTTCGGTGGTTTTCGGGGTTTTTTCGAGCTGTATTTTTGCAGTTTTGTGTGTGGGAGCTGATCAGTTCGTGCAGCTCTCTATATTTTTTTTCTGTAATTTGGTCCCTCCGCGAGTCGCGGAGGTTTTGCACTGCAAACTCCGCGAGTCGCGGAGTTTGGTATATTTTTTTTTTTTTTTTTTTTTATAATAATCTTTAACTTATAAATCAATTAAGTATTTAATTTTAAAATTTTGTTTCCCTTGTTATTTAGGACGAGGTCGTTTCGGATCGATGTCCTAGTCCGTCCTTCGACAAAATTTTAAAATTTGTCTTTTTGTAGCGATTGTTTTAAAAGCTAAGATTTTTGGGTTTTTTCAATGTTTTTGGCATACTTTAAATCAATAAGATTAAAAATATTGATAATAAAAGTTCTCGTCCCTCCCTCGGGTAAAGCAATTTCGGTTCAAAGACCTAGTCTTCAACTTACGACGAATTTTAAAAATCATATTTTTAACTTAATGAGATAAAGTAAATTTTTGTTTTTATATTCACACAACTTAAATATAAAATTCAAAATTAATATTAAAAATTCACACCAAACTCAAAATTTAAAATGCATAAAATTAAAAATTAATATTTTAAAAATTAAAAATTCACACCAAACTTAATTTAAAAATTCATATTATAAATTCATACCAAACTTATATTAATTTTTCAAATATTTACAATTTTAAATATATTGTTTTTACAGAGTTTACAATATTAATTTAAGATTTAAATATTAATTTTAAAAATATGGTAAAAATAAAATTAAAAATCTTTTTGTCTTTTTATCCCACTTTAATCAATCAAATATTATCAAAAATATGCGCCCCTCTTTTCGGTAAAGTAATTTCGGTTCCAAGACCTAATTTAACTCATGACGAATTTTTGAAATATTTTGGGTTGATTGATTAAAGATATTTATACCTTAAGAATAAACGTTAAATTTCGCAGTGATGTAATAAATTTTTGAAGGATATCAATAATTTCGGTCGCCAAACCTAATTTTATTTAATACCAATTTAATACTTTTTAGCGAACAAATTAGCGTTTATTATCAAAAGGTTAAAAATAAAAATAAAAATAAAAAACTGTACAGACATACCTGTGAAATAGATTTCTTAGTTATATGATCTATTATATTCATAAGATAGTCGGTTTAATTGATTTTCCATGGCTGCATAAGCGTAACCTCGAGCATTCATTGTCTTTTCTTCTAAACATATGAACGGTCCGTCTCTGCATAAAGTAACAAATTCGGTATTTGAATATGTTTGATTATTTGAACATTTACCTCCATGTGACCATTTTCCGCATTTGTGACATCTTTCTAGGTGTCGTGCTCTTCTTTTCGCTGCGGATTTTGATTTTCCTTTACCAAATTGTAACTTATTATCTTCGCATCTGGATCCTTTTCTAACTCCGTCCATTCTTTCTCTGATTACTGATACTAATTTGCTCGGTAGTATGTCATTATTTCTTTTAGTGATCAAAGCGTGTAGCATTAGACCATGGTTTAGTTCACAGGCAGTCTTCATTTCGTAAAAACCTAAAAAAATAAAAATTCAGAATGGGGGGAGAAGACTAGTTCTTTAGGGTCTGCTAGGGAAAGACCATACGTGTTCCATTTTCGAGAACTACACGAAAACAGACAATCTAATTCTAACAGAAATACATATTATCCTTTAAAGACTTGATTCTCCCCACATTTAGTTAGCTGTGGTGTCGAAATTGTGATTAACTTCGTTGTCAACTTCCATCGGACCATGTATGTAATGTTTAACTCTGTGACCATTAACTTTAAATTCAATCCCATTTGAATTTATCAATTCTATCGTTCCGTATGGGAAAACTCTTTTGACTATGAATGGTCCAGACCATCTTGATTTCAATTTTCCAGGAAATAGCTTGAATCGTGAATTGAAAAGAAGAACTCTGTCTCCTTCTTTAAATTCCTTTGAACTTCTGATTCTTTTATCATGCCATTTCTTCGTTCTTTCTTTATAGATTAACGAATTTTCGTATGCTTCATGTCTTAATTCTTCTAATTCGTTTAGTTGACTTAATCGTAGATGTCCAGCTTCATGTAAATCAAGATTACATGTCTTCAAAGCCCAAAATGCTTTGTGTTCAATTTCTACTGGAAGATGACATGCTTTTCCATAAACAAGTCTAAAAGGTGTGGTTCCAATTGGAGTTTTGTAGGCTGTTCTAAAAGCCCAGAGTGCATCCTCCAATTTAATGGACCATTCCTTCGGATTTGATCCTACGGTTTTCTCTAGAATACGTTTTAAAGCTCGGTTGGTATTTTCAACTTGTCCACTTGTTTGTGGATGATATGCGGTGGAGATTTTATGAGTTACTCCATATCTTTTAAGAACTTTCTCAAGTTGATTATTACAGAAATGAGTACCCCGATCACTTATTAAAGCTTTCGGTGTTCCAAACCTTGCAAAAAGACGTTTTAAAAAGTTGACTACAACTCGTGCATCGTTAGTTGGGAGAGCTTGTGCTTCCGCCCATTTAGATACATAATCAATGGCTACGAGTATATATAAATTATTATGAGATTTTGGAAATGGACCCATAAAGTCAATACCCCAAATGTCAAATACTTCACATACTTGGATGACATTTTGTGGCATTTCATCACGTTGACTTATTTTTCCGGCCCTTTGACATGCATCACAAGATTTGCAAAGAAGGTGTGCGTCTTTGTAAATTGTAGGCCAATAGAATCCAGCTTCATAAACTTTTCTTGCTGTTAGTTGAGGCCCATAATGCCCTCTTGTTGGTCCTGTGTGACAATGGTTTAATATTTTACTGGCTTCATCTCCAAATACACATCGGCGTATTATTCCATCGGGACAACTTTTAAACAGATGTGGATCTTCCCAGAAATAGTGTTTTATATCACTGAAGAATTTCTTTCGTCTTTGGTACGATAATCCTTTTTCAAGGAATCCACAAACTAAGTAGTTTGCATAGTCTGCAAACCATGGGATTTCTTTATAATCTATCTTCAATAGATATTCATCAGGAAAGTTGTCTTGTATGGCCGATTCATTTAGAACTTCTAATTCGGGATTTTCAAGACGAGAAAGATGATCAGCGGCGAGATTTTCTGCTCCTCTTTTATCTCGGATTTCAATATCAAACTCTTGTAAGAGTAAGATCCAACGGATTAATCTTGGTTTAGCATCTTGTTTTGAAAATAGGTATCTAAGAGCAGAATGGTCGGTATAGACCACCGTTTTTGCTAGAACGAGATATGATCGAAATTTGTCAAAAGCAAAGACAATAGCAAGGAGTTCTTTTTCAGTAGTTGTATAGTTCGTTTGTGCTCCTTGTAATGTCTTACTAGCATAATATATAGGTTGAAATCGTTTTTCAATCCTTTGTCCTAAAACGGCTCCCATTGCAAAATCACTTGCATCGCACATTAGTTCAAATGGTAGACTCCAATTTGGTGTTATCATGATCGGTGCATTAGTGAGTTTTTCTTTAAGAATATTAAAAGATTTGATACACTCATCTGAAAAGATGAATGGAGCATCCTTTTCTAGGAGTTTATTCATAGGAGTGGCAATTTTTGAAAAATATTTTATGAAACGTCGGTAAAAACCGGCATGCCCTAGAAAACTCCTAACTCCTCTAACATTGGTGGGATGTGGAAGTTTAGCAATTACATCTACTTTAGCTCTATCCACTTCAATTCCTTCTTTTGAAATTTTATGTCCAAGAACGATGCCTTCTTTAACCATGAAATGGCATTTCTCCCAATTAAGTACTAGATTTGATTTTTCGCATCTAATTAGCATTCGTTCCAGATTAACTAGACATGATTTAAATGTATCACCGAAGACTGAAAAGTCATCCATGAATACTTCCATGCATTCTTCTATCATGTCGTGAAAAATCGCCATCATACACCTTTGAAAGGTTGCAGGGGCGTTACAAAGTCCAAATGGCATGCGTTTGTAAGCAAACGTACCATAAGGGCACGTGAATGTGGTTTTCTCTTGATCTTCGGGTGCTATTGGAATTTGAAAATATCCGGAAAATCCATCTAGAAAACAATAGTAACTATTTCCGGCTAATCTTTCCAACATTTGATCTATGAAAGGTAAGGGAAAGTGATCTTTTCTGGTGGCGTCATTTAATTTTCTATAATCAATACATACATGCCATCCTGTTACAGTCCTAGTAGGAATAAGCTCATTTTTCTCATTTATAATGACAGTCATGCCACCCTTCTTAGGCACGCATTGAACTGGGCTTACCCATGGGCTATCAGAGATTGGATATATCAAACCTGCATCTAGCAGTTTAATAATCTCTTTCTTAACTACATCTTGCATATTAGGATTTAGTCTTCGTTGGCGTTGCACATACGTTTTATGACCTTCTTCCATAAGGATTTTATGTGTGCAATACGAAGGACTTATTCCTTTAATATCATGAATCTTCCATGCAATGGCTGGTTTATGAGCTTTCAACACAGAAATGAGTTGTGATTTCTCATTTTCAGTAAGAGAAGACGATATTATTACAGGTAATTCAGATTCACCATGTAAATAAGCGTATTCCAAATGGTTTGGAAGTGGCTTTAACTCTAATTTCGGAGGTTCTTCTATCGATGATTTATATCGATATCTGTCTTCTTCTTTTAGCATTTGAATTTCTTCTGTTGTTGGTTCATATCCATTAGCTATAAGTGTAGCTAACATTTCAGCTTCATCAATTGGTTCATTACCTTCTCCTAAAGAACATTCTCCTGTTCCTTGTAATTCTGGAAATTCTTCTAATAATTCTGCATGTGCATCTATAGTTTGAATATAATAACATGTATCATCTGCAGATTGTGGTTGTTGCATTGCTCTATCAACTGAAAAGGTAACACTCTCATCCTCTATACTTAGGGTCAGTTTCTTACCGAACACGTCTATCATTGCTTTAGCCGTGTTTAAGAATGGTCTTCCTAATATGAGAGGAACTTGAGAATCTTCTTCCATGTCCAAAACAATAAAATCTACTGGAAATACTAAAGTACCAACTTTAACTAGCATGTTCTCCATTATCCCTCTAGGATATTTTATTGATCTATCGGCTAGTTGTATGCTTATTCTGGTTGGTTTCAATTCTCCAAGGTCTAGTTTAGCGTATAGTGAATACGGCATTAGATTTATACTAGCACCTAAGTCTGCCAATGCTTCTATTGAACTAAGACTACCCAGAAAACATGGAATTGTGAAACTTCCTGGATCAGATAATTTTTCTGGTATCTTATTCAACAGCACTGCTGAACAATTAGCATTCATAGTAACAGCCGAGAGTTCTTCCATTTTCTTTCTATTCGTGATTAGATCTTTCAAGAATTTAGCATATCTTGGCATTCCTGAAATCACATCAATGAAAGGAAGATTTACATTTATCTGTTTAAACATATCCAAGAATTTGGATTGCTCGGCTTCAAGTTTTTCTTTCTTCATTTTACTCGGGTAAGGAAGTGGTGGTTGGTATGGTTTAACATAAGGTTTATCCTTAACTGTGTTATCTTCATTAACCTTTTCAACTACCGGTTCTTTTTCCTTATCTTGATCAGGTTGTGGTTCTTGTGGAGTAGGAATAGTTTCATCAGAAGTTACTGGTATTTCAGGTGGTTTAAGTGTTGTACCACTTCTTGTGGTAATGGCTTTAGCTGTTTCATTCCGGGGGTTAGCATTTGTATCGCTTGGTAGACTTCCCGGTTTTCTTTCACCTATTAACCTTGCTAGGTTACTTACTTCTTGTTCCAGATTTTGAATAGAAGCTTGTTGATTTCTAAATGCTTGAGCATTTTGTTCATTGGTTTGTTTTTGAGATGTGAAAAACTGCGTTTGAGTTTCAACTAGCTTCGTCATCATATCTTCTAAATTCGGCTTTTTATCATCGGTTTGTTGTGGTGGTTTGTTTTGAAAATTAGGTCTTTGCTGATTGTAAGTATTATTGGATACTTGTTGATTGCTAGGACCTTGTTGGTTGTTGTATGGAATATTTCGGTTATAATTCTGGTTTTGATTGTAAATCGGTCTTGGCGGTTGATAATTATTCTGATAATTATTTCCAGGCCTTTGGTTTATGTATGAAATATTCTCTCTTTGTTCCATTGTTAATTCAATACTGAGACAATCTTTTGTCAAATGTGGTCCTCCACACTGCTCACAACTAATTCGTATAGCATGAATATCTTTAGTCATCTTTTCCATTCGTCTCTCGAAAGCATCTATCTTTGCGGAAATGGAATCTAAGTCATGGCTAGAATCGGCTCTAGCTGCTTTAGATGATCTAATGATATCTTTTTCTTGATGCCACTCATGTGAGTGGGAAGCAGTGTTATCAATAATTTTGTAAGCATCAGTTTCGGTTTTCTTCATAATAGAACCACCAGCTGCTATATCTATATCTTTCCTTGTAGTGATGTCGCATCCTTGGTAGAATATTTGTACTATTTGACAGGTGTCTAAACCATGTTGCGGACATCCTCTTAACAACTTTCCATATCTTGTCCACGCCTCATATAGAGTTTCATTTGGCTTCTGTGTGAACGTAACAATTTCTGCTTGAAGTCTTACGGCTTTAGATGCAGGAAAGAATTGTTTAAGAAATTTGTCAATTAAAACGTCCCATGTATCAATCGCCCCTTCAGGTAACGATTCCAACCAATCTTTGGCTTCTCCCTTTAAAGTCCAGGGAAATAACATGAGATATATCTGTTCATCCTCCACTTCTCGGATTTTAAATAGTGTGCAGATCCTATTAAAGGTACGTAGATGTTCATTTGGATCTTCCTTCGGCGCACCACTAAATTGGCATTGATTAGTTACCATGTGTAGAATTTGTCCTTTGATTTCATAATCTGGCGCATTAATGTCTGGATGGGTAATTGCGTGACCTTGGCCAGTGCGTTTAGCTCTCATTCGGTCTTCCATACTTAAAGGTTCCAGATTCTCCATAATTGAATTTGTTGACTCGGTATCACTAGATGATTCTGATTTAATAGTTCGTTCCTCAACAATCTCTGTTTGAATGATTGGTGGTTCCGGAGGAAAGTTTAATGGTTCAGGATCTATGAACCGTTCCTGAATATTTTCCGGATTCTCAATTGTGAGGTTTGTTTCAAAAACTGGATTATCGGAAATTTGAACTGAAGTACTTGGTCGACTGGATGTCGATTCTAAAGAAAAATCAACGGCGGTTATATTTGTTAAACGATGTCTTGATCTAGTTACAGGTGGTGAACGTACAAAAGGTGGTGAACGTCTTGCTCGGTGCATTCACTGAATATCCTATTAGTTTTTAAAAAGGAAAGAAAAATTATAATAAGTTATCCAATCAATAGACTTTTCTGATTTTGCCCACGTTTCGAATAGCCAAAAGATGCAGCAGAGGGGCAGGATTCGTTTGGTCTCAATATAATTGAGGACTGTTTGGCTCCAATAACCCGGTCCACGTACAAATCCAACTATTACTACGAACCAGAAAATTTTGATGTCTATTAATTTAACCACTTAAAATAAATTTTCGTAATTTTAAGAAATTTAGATAAGAAGTAGAATAAAAATTTATGTCCTAAAACTAGAATAGCGAGAAATAAGAGAGAAAAAGAGTTCGTCGAAAAAGGTCGAAAAAGAAAAAATGGTTGAAAAATAAAAGGTGACGGAAAAATAAAAGAAACTTATCAAAACTTAAAAATACTTAACTAACCTAACCTTATTACTACAACTAACTTAAAATTATAATCGCAAATTGAAATTACTAATTGGAATGATAATTGATACATAGTAAAAGGTGTCTAAAAATATTAAAGCTTACAAGAAAAACTAAATCCCAAATGGAAATAACTTAAAAAGAAACTAAAACTTAAAAAGGCGTCGCAAAATTCTAAAGCACCTAAATCTTAGTCTAAAGAAAAAGCACTTAAGGAATTCTACGGCAAAGCCTAAAAATCTAGGAGTAAAAATAACTATAGCAAAAACTAAGTTTAAAATTAAATATGAGCTAAAAAAATACAAATATTACGCTACAACGATTAAAAAGGGACAAAATATAAAAATATACAAAAAGTTGTAAAAAGTACAATTTTTATAAAAATATTATTTTTATATTATTATTTAATAAAACTACTAATTTTACAATTTAATAAAACTAATTTAACTAAAATATATAAATAAAAAGTAAAAAGTAAAAATAAAACTAATAATAATAATAATAATTAGGTTTTAATAATAATAATAATTAAAAATAACCCGTAATCAATGCTTGATTAGGGTTTTTGTCCGTGTGTCAGAAGGTCTCCGCGAGTTGCGGTGATTAATGAGGAAATCCCCGCGAGTCGCGGGGTTCAGAAATTCTGTTGACAGCTTTCAGATTTTTACGCGTTTTTCTTTATTTATTTATTTTTTTTTTATTTTATGTTTTCTGTTTTTAATTTAAATAAACGATTTTAAAATAAAACTTATATTTTTATAAACTAAAATAGAAATAAAGAAACTTATAAAACTTAAATATTTACAAAATCTTAAAAAATACTTATATTTTTGTTTTTTTTTTCTTTTTATATTTTTCAATAATTAAAACGTATTTCTACAAAAGCGAATTTTTAATAAAAGTAACTAAAAATCTTTTTTTTTTTTTTTATATTAGCGTTGCGCTTCCGGCTTTTAAGAGTGTTCCCCGGCAGCGGCGCCAAAAATACTTGATGTGAAAGCAGAGGGGTATAAAATACTATTAAATTTTAGCAGAAAACACTATTAAATACGATACAATTTTACACAAGATATTTATTTATTTATAGAATGGATATACTTAAACATTGCTACAACACTTATAGGCAGTGTACCTAATCGTACAGTAGTGTAGTTTTTAGTAAGTCCGGTTCGTTCCACAGGGAAATCTTTAAACAAAGCTCAACGCTATATTAGTTTACTTTTATAAAAATACAAATATATATATAAGTAATATTATTATTATAAAGGGGGGTTTTTACCGTTTAATGACCGGTTTGTCGATTTTAAGACTTTAGTCGCAGTTAAAACCTAATGTAAAATATAAAATAAATACAAGACTTAAATTAAAGCGTAAAGTAAATAACGATAATGAAATTGCAAATAATAAAAATGCGATAAAATAAAATTGCGATAATTAAAAAGTACGATAATTAAAAGTGCGATTAAATAACAAATAATAAAAGTGCGATAATTAGAAGTGCAATTAAATATAAAATAAAGGAAATTAAATATGAAATAAAAGAATTATGCTTATTTAAACTTCCGTAATCATGATGTTTGACGTGTTGATTTTAATTATATGCCCATGGGTTAATTGTCCTTTGTCCTGGATTATTCAATATGTCCGTCTGGTTTTTGTCCATAACAGTCCATCAGTCATAAATATAAATTGCAAGTGTCCTTGTCAAATTATTATTATACCCGAAGTTAAATATTCCAACTAATTGGGGATTCGAATTGTAACAAGGTTTTAATAATTTGTTTAATGAATACACCAGGTTATCGACTGCGTGTAAACCAAGGTTTTAATACTTTGTTAACAATTACACCAATTACCCTTGAATGTAATTTCACCCCTGTTTTAATTATTCTAGTGGCTATTAATCCATTCCCGTGTCCGGTTAAATGAACGATTATTCGTACATATAAATACCCCGCCCATCGTGTCCGATCGAGTGTATATGGTAATTTATAGGGACGCCCAATTGTAAATCTTTATATTAACATTAACAAACTTTCATTTAGTTAAACAAATATAAAGCCCATTAATAGCCCATAGTCTAGTTTCCACAAGTGTCGTTCTTTTATCCAAACCCCAATTATGGTACAAAGCCCAATTACCCAATTTTAGTAATTAGCCCAACATCATGATTACTTCGTTTTAAATAAGCATAATAATAACTTAGCTATGAGACATTAATATAAAAAGGTTGAACATAACTTACAATGATTAAAAATAGCGTAGCGTTACACGGACAGAATTTCGACTTACACCCTTACAACATTCGCTAACATACCCTTATTATTAGAATTATAATTAAAATTAAAATATAAATTATAAATATAAATATAAGTTTTACGTATGAAGAGGAAGAAAAAAGATGATGAAATTTGATCAGAATTCGGTTGGCTTTATAGCCAGAAGTGAAATTTGGGGCTCCGCGACTCGCGGCAAAATGCCCTTAAAACTCCGCGAGTCGCGGAGATGTATTTACAGCTCACACCCTTGGAGTTTCTTGCTGCCGACGGTTTTTAATATATATATATATAATATATATATAATTAATATAATTAATTATATATTATATTATATTTATATACATAGTTAACTTGTAATTTTTAGTCCGTTGCGTCGAGCGTTAAGAGTTGACTCTGGTCCCGGTTCCGGATTTTCGAACGTCCTCGCGTACAATTTAATATTTTGTACTTTGCGTTTTGAATCTTGTACTTTTGTAATTTCGAGACGTTTCTTATCAATAATTGGAACCTTTTTGATTGTCTTTTGTTCTTTTGAGCTTTTTGGTCGTTTGCGTCTTCAATTCGTCGAATCTGTCTTTTGTCTTCACCTTTTATTATTTAAACGAATATCACTTGTAAATAGAACAATTGCAACTAAAAGCTTGTCTTTCTTGAGGAATAATGCTATGAAATATATGTTCGTTTTTAGCATTATCAATGACAAGTATCTGAGTTTTGTATCATGCCTCGGTGCGTTCTAGTAAAACTTAAACGTTTTCTAGCCGATCCCTTGTGCCTTTACTAGCCGGCACAAAAGCTTCCGCCATCGGAGGTATTTTAAAAATACACTCCTTCTGTGGGCAGGTTATAAATGTAATGTTTTACATTTGTCACGGGCAGCACTTTGTTTAAGAAAAATATAAAATTTATTGTTTGGTACTGTGCAGTACATAAACGATTGATGACGAATTTAGGTGGATCAAGCCTAATTAGTACGCCATGAATGTTTAATGTATGCAATTGCTAACATATGCACTGTAAAATAACCACAATGGTTCACAGTAAATTGATAAACATTGCTCTTCATATAATGCAATAATATGTTCTTCAAATGCCAAACATGTGTATTTTGGCATGAATACAATGATTGTAAAAGACAATGCTAAAAAACTGCTCTGATAATAAACTCTTGCTCTTGATACCATGCTGAGATTTGCTTCTTCACACGCCGAGCGCCCAGTGCTATCCAGCCTACACACTTGATTATGGAATGAAAAACTCCTGAACTTCATCATCACTAAACAACCGATCATGCTTTCTCCAGTTTACGTTGCCTTTTGGTAAGTTCACAAATGTGGATCTCTCCCTAGCCGGTGCCACATACTGTGAATGTATGGCGGCTACTCCGTTAGGAGTTGGGAACCTGATCTCTGCATGAGCTGTCGGTGTTATCGCTCCGAATTTAGCCAACGCTGCCCTTCCAAAAAGGACATTAAATCGAGAATTGCCATCTATGATTGTGAAATCGATTGATTCTGTTCTCAACAATGGGAATGTGCCCATAACAACTTCCAAACGAATCTGCCCCATGGCATTTATCGGTGCTCCCGTTAATCCATAAACTTTCAACCTCGTTTGCCTAGCTCTGCTCTGCACATGCCTTGGAAAAGTCTTCAAGCAATGCCAGTAAATGATGTCAGCTTCACTTCCCGTATCTGTGTAGATACAGTTGACAAACTTATTTGCTATCTCTGCTGAAATGATCACTGGTTGGACGGACAACGCCCAATTCTGAATTGGCTGAAAGATAATTGGAGCATATCTCCAGCTGTCCAAATTGCTGTTTGATGATTCACCTTCTTCATAATGACTGTCGTTGATCCAAACCATCCTGATTACAACTTCTGGAGTTGTCTCGCGCTCTGTGATCCGGTCTCCGTACTGCGGTTGGTTCCGATTATCTCTTCCACCATGCTGCTCTCTTCTGTTCTCTCCACGGCGTCCTCTGTTACAATCATTCCTTTGCCACGCAAATTTCCTGCGAGGATCATTCCTCCTGTACTGTTTGCGAGGCAACAAATGATTCAGTTCTCCTGCCTTGATTTTTGCTATGATTTCTCTCAGTAAAGATTTACAATTGTCCGTATCATGGCCCCAAGCCTCATGGAAATTGCACCACAACTCACTCTTTGGACCCTCCCTTTCTTCCATAGGTGCTGGAGCATTGAAAGTGGTCCGAATTGGTTCAGTGAAGATGATCTTTTTCGGAGTTTTGGTAAGCACCATTATCAACGGGTGCCTTTCTATTGGCCTCCTGTTGTGGTGAAAATCATTAGGGTGATTGTTTCCTCTCCATCCTCCATTTGAATTGTCATTCCTTCTCTGATTTCTGTCAAAATACCGTCCTCCGTTGTGCGGCTTGCTACTACTGCCAGTATCAAACTTGTTCAACCCACGCTCACCAGCTCGGACATGCCTCTGTGCAACCTCCAATGCCTGATGCAATGTTTTTGGCAAGTCATACCGTAATGCATGAACAAGTGCACTAAACCGTCGCTGGTCCAAACAGAAAATGAAACTAGATACAAGCTGTGATTCTGGACAATCAGGAATCTTCTGTGCTTCAAGTGTATAACGCTTCATAAAATTGCTCAAAGATTCGTTATGATGCATTGTGATCTCGTGTGCATCAAGATGTGTCAGAGTACAGCTCCGTAGATTTTGGTATTGCATCACAAATTTTGCTCTCAAATCAAGAAAACTAGTAATACTCCTTGGTGGCAAACTAGCAAACCATTCGCGTGCCATTTTCTGCAGTACCATAGGAAACATATGGCACGCAGTTTCATCCTCCCAATGCTGCAACCTCATAACACCTTCAAACATAGTCAAAAATCTTCCGGATCCGTTGTGCCATCATAAACTCCAATTGTTGGTATAGCAAGATTTCTGGGCAATGGATAATTAGCAATTCGATCAATAAAACACTGTGTAGATTCAGCCATGGCTGGTGGCTTGGTGGCTTGCTCTCCAGTAATAAGGGCAAAGATATTGTCCACGGCCACAGCACGGACGGCGGACTGCGCTAAGCGTTGCTTATACTTTGCTGGAGCTGTCTGCTTAAGAATGTCATTTAAAAGCAACACTGCCTGCTTTTCTGACATGAACTCATCTTTGTCACTTTCATCATCAGAGTCATTATTATCATAGCTCAGGTCGTTATCATCCCCAGAATCATCAATAAGACTGCCCAGCTTGTCAAGTAGCCTGGATAACTTGTATTTTGACATAGATTGCCTTTTCATTATTTGCTTGTCTTTGCCATCCGCCACCCGCCGAAAAAGGTATAAATGATGGACACCGCCGTGGTTGCATCAATGGTCGTCGCTCTGGATTAGAAACAAAATTTGGAAGTCTTTCTGCACTTTTGGCTGTTGTTTCTTCGATTACTGGCCTTTTCTCCGAATTAGTTGCCAAATGTTTAAGCCTTTCTGCAGTTTCAGCAACTGTTTCTTCAATCGTACCATCTAGTGGTGGAACGGGTACATCTTCAACAGTTATCATGTCGTCAGTTGATGGATTGTTGACTGCTTCAAGTACAAATGGAGCTTCAGTTGTTTTTGTTCCTTTTCCATTTCGTGTGTTCTTTGCATTAGTGGATGGTGCCATTGTTAACACCTATTTCCTTATGAGGTAAGGCTTAGTATGTCAACAAGATACTAGAAGTAATCTAGCTTTAGGAGGGCGGAGTGTTGCCGATTGATTTTTACCCTCGGGAAATAATCCCTGCAGACCCGGTTCACAAGTGTAGAAACTTGTGGGGTGGCTTAATCAATCTGTCGTCCGTAGAGCGTAAAAGTGCTAGCCGGATGACTTCTAGTGAGAGAAAGTAGAGAGAGAAAGAGAAGTGAAGTCTCAGCTCTCAAAGTTGTCAGAATATCTGAACTGTGTAAAATGACGACCCAAGGGGTCTATTTATAGTGTCAGATCCACCAGATTGCTCGGGGACACGTGTCAAATGATGATACGTTCTGTTATTCGTGATCCGAAATTTACGCTGAAGGTGGCGTTCTCCGGCCAGGGCTTACGCGCTAGGCGGCCTTCAGGGCTTACGCATGACGGAGCAGCCTGTACAACGGAGAACGCTGGATGGTTAACTCCACAAAACTGTTGTTTCCAGCCTTCCTGATGCTACTTTTATGCAACCATTATACCTTTTATGTGTGTATACGATAGGATACACCATTACTATGTATATGATCAAGTCCCCCCAGTTTATTATGATTCATTTTGCGAAGCAGATCTATCATGATAAACTCTAAAATTCCGCATTTAACATAACCGCTATTCGCATTTAGCTATTTTTGCTTTCGCTTTAGCTTAGTTACCGTTTTCACCCGTTGTCTCAAATATTACCGTTTGAGTTATCACAACGGATAGTTAACACAATCAATTGCCTCCCTTATTTCCCCTATATATATATCATGATTCATAACCACCAAGGTCTCACTCGCTTTGTCTAACATACTTCGCAATTACAAAAATTCGCAATTAACCTTTACGAATTCTTAACCACCACTTCTCATTCTTAATTAAAAATGAAGATTGACGAAGTTGATAGAAAGGTAGATCCCAAGGCTCTTATTATGAAACTACTAACCAGTCCGGAGTCTAAATCAACAGCTTCCTCCGGCAGCCAAATCAAGCAGGAAAAACAGGCGATTCCTGTCATTGATTTGACGTCGAAGTCGCCACCATCATAGCCAAGTTCCGGAAAACGGCCACTTCAAACTCCACCATCATCTCAGAGCAAGAAGCTCAAACAAAGCACTCCCCTGGTCGATAATCCAATTTCATCGGATTATGAAGGGGAGAAACAAAATGGTATATTGCGTACTTTTACTCATATGTATGACCTTGTTTACCGTACATTCCACTGCTATAATACTTGTTTTGGTTTATAGGAGGCTCACCATTCAATCTACGCTACCCGAGCCCGCAGTCCATGGAGCAGATTACAAAGCTATTCCGCACTCCTCCAGACTCGTATGGGGTGCGGATTGATGGCCTATCGGGGTATACTTATGCCTCTGCTGCTACTGCACTTGACCAGCGTCAACAGATGAAGTTGGCCATTCCAGGCGAGCTTCGCCGCGAATTTTCTAAGCTCTCTGCGCTTGATGTGCACAACAGTTTTGTTCAAAACTTTTATATGTGTTTCAACTCGGCATACGATGTGATATGCCGTCAAGAACAATTTTTCAATGTTCTTGAAGCCGAACAGCAGAAGTACAATGCTGAGAGGATCAAAGCTTAAAACAGCGAGAAACGCTGTGTTGATCTCTCCTATGAGCTCACCGCGGCCAAAACCGCGGTAGATGAATTGAAGCTACAAGTGTCTACTGCAGCTGACAAACAAAACAGCCTTCAAACTACAATCTCCTCACTACAAGAGGAGGTTTCAAAGCTTACTGCGGAGCGAGACAATGCTCTGGCCTCCGCAGCCTCCGCGAAAATTGAGTTCACCCAACTCCGCAAACACTTACCGGAGTTTGCTAAAAAGGTTCTCAATTCGCGTCCCGTGAATGTTCAGTTTTCTACTTACGCAGCTGCTTTACGACTGCGCGAGAGAGTAGAGTTTCTGGATGAAATTGCTCCACATTGCACCATACCAGATCCACTACCTCCCACCATTGGAGATCGCGTTTGTTCACTTGCCGAAGCACGTGAGGTAGTGGCTACTGCACAAGAAAGCTTAGCGGATATTCCAATCGACAAAGTTACTGCAATAAGTCAATGAGATGATGCTACATTAAAAGACATCTTTGAACTTGACTTATCTAAGCTAGAATAAAATGTTGAAGAAATTAGCGCGCAGCTATCTCTGCGCCGTTATCAATGAAATTTCACTTTTTCATATTTATTCGCGAGTACTCTTTATTTATATAGCGCTTTTTCGTAAACAGTATTCATAACACAAACTTGTCCTTTGCAATTTCCAACTTCTATTATTGTGCACATAATAAATGCGTACTTTTGCGAAACAATCTGTATGCGTATATATTTATACGTTATGAATCTTCTAAGTCCGCCGAAACGATCCTTAGGAAATTAATTAGCATTGAGAAGCATCTAAGTATTGGCAAAATCAAATACTTAGGAAATAAAATTCCTTTCGCAATAATTTTCATGCAAAAGTGGGCAATTTCATCGCTTTGCTATCAAAACACTTGTGAAATACTACAACTTTATGAAACAAACTTAAAACATTTCATAATCATTCACATTTCACATATAAACTTTTCGCATACTTTTACAAGTGTTTATTTTTAAAATTCCTACAAGCGTGATCAAGACTTGCAAAAATTTAAAAACAAAAACACCTAATAAGTATATCAGCCATATGCCTTGAATCCAATTTCGCACTTTGTACATATATCCTCGATAGTTTTCGCAAAGCTATGCATAATATTGCTTTAATAAAACAGCATGCCACGCATTAGGTAAAATTCGCCCTTCCATATCCGCGAGCTTATATGAACCTGCCGCATTAATTGCCACAATTTGATAAGGGCCTTCCCAATTAGGACCCAATTTGCCAAGCTTTTCTGCTTTGCTTACTTCATTATTTCGCAGCACCCATTCGCCTATAGCGAAAGACAAAGCACGCACTCTTTTGTTATAATACTTAGCAATTTGCTGCTTATTATTCGCTTCTCTGATAGCAGCCATTAACCTCCGCTCTTTAATGAAATTCAGGTTTTCGCTCAACGCAGCAGCATTCGCTTCTTCCTCAAAGTTAACTATTATGTGCGTTGGTACCATAATTTCTGCGGGAATTACTGCCTCAGAACCATATACCAAACTAAAAGGTATTTCCCCTGTGCTCTTTTTAAAAGTTGTGCGATGTGCCCACAACACATTGGGTAATTCATCCACCCAACCAGTTCGCTTTTCGCATAACCTTTTTTTAATACCGCTTACTATATCGCGGTTGGTTACTTTGCATAAGCCATTAGCTTGCGGGTGCGCTACTGACGTAAACTTTTGTATGATATTTAAATGAGTGCACCATGTTTTGAAAGGATCTTTGGCTATTTGTGCTCCATTATCGCTAACCAGTTCTCGCGGAATGCCAAATCTACAAAAAATGTATTCCCATACAAAATTTCGCACTTGTACACCAGTAATAGTGCGGACCGCCTTAGCTTCAACCAATTTGGTAAAATAATCGATTGCCACAATCAGGAATTTAACATTACCAGGCCCTGCAGGAAATGGCCCTACAATATCAATAGCCCATTTGTGAAATGGCCATGGCGAATTGACAGGAATCATATCATGCCTTGGCATTCGGTTCTGCGAGGCATGCCTTTGGCAACTTTTGTATCTTTTAACAATTTTTGCCACATCGCGGTATAGGGTTGGACAAAAGTAACCCATCCGCATAATTTTCGCTGCAATTGTTTTGTAACCTGAATGCAGTGCACAAGTACCATTATGCACTTCATCTACAATCATTTCTGCCTTAATTGGGCCAACACATCGCATCATTGGTCCACAGTATGATTTGCGGTATAAAATATCATTTTGAATGATATACATTGGTGCTCGCTCTCTTACTAAACGAGCTTCGCGGCTGTCGCTTGGCAAAGTATCATTGCGTATATATTGTATAATTGGTTCCATCTAATTTGGCTGTTCTTCTTCAACAGATGCGACCATTAAGTCACTATCTATTGATTTACTTGGTAATTCTTCAAAACATACTTGTTTTTGAAAATGCGAAAACGTTAAAGCGGCCAATTTGCTCAAAGCATCCGCCTTCTTATTTTGACTTCTTGGCACTTGCACAAGTTCAAAATGCTTAAACCGGCTGCTAATTCTTTCAATAGCTACAAGTATTTCTACATAAAAGGATCATGTGCTTCGAAAGAGCCGTTAAACTGATTCGCTACTAACTGTGAATCTGTAAATGCTCGCAACTTAGCAATATTCATTTTTCGCGCAATATTTAAACCAGCAAGTAGTGCTTCATACTCCGCTTCATTATTTGACACATCAAAATTGAAACGCAGTGCATACGTATGCTCCTCACCACTTGGGTTTGCCAAAACCAAATCCACACCTGCACCTTCTGTGCACGAAGCACCATCAGTAAACAAATCCCAAGTTTTGCCAAGTACCGGTTTCAACACGGTTCGCTCATTAATCACCTCCAATTCTCCAGTCATTTTAGCTAGGTAATCCGCCATAACTTGACCTTTTACAACACTACGCGGAAGGTAAGATATTTGATAAGCACCTAATTCTACTGTCCACAATGCAAGTCTACCAGATATCTCTGGTTCTATTAAAACTTACTTGATTGGCATATTAGTTAATACATGCACTGGATGCCCTTGAAAATATCTTCTTAACCTTCGCGATGTCAAAATAAGCGCATACACAAACTTTTCGATCGGCGCATAGTTTATTTCACTTCCTGTAAGAGCTTTACTAACAAAATACACCGGCTTTTGTATTTTGTTCCTTTTCGCGATCAAAGCTGAACCGAAAGCTTCGTTTGCCACTGATATATAAAGGTAAAGAATTTCGCCATCAATTGGCGCTGTTAGTGTAGGCAAAGTTTTCAACAACTTTTTCATCTCTTGAAACGCGGTTTCTGCTTCCCTGGACCAAACAAAATTTTTTGTTTCAAACATCCTTTTAAAGTTTTGAAAAATGGCAACTGCCTTTCAGTAGCTTTAGACAAAAAACGTGTTAACGCGGCCAGTTTTTCCGTCAAACTTCGCACCTCTTTAACCATTTTTGGCGCTGTCATATTTTCTATAGCCGCGATCTTTTTTGGATTAGCTTGAATACCTTGTTCCGTAACAAGATATCCCAAAAACTTTCCTTCAATTTCGCTGAAACTGCATTTTAGCGGATTGAGCTTCATGTTTATTTTTCACAGTGTATCAAATGTTTCACGCATATCTTCAATAATTCGCTCTTGCGTTGTGCTTTTGATCACTAAATCATCTACATAAGCCTCGAGATTACGCCCTATTTGTTTGTCAAACGCGGTATCAATCAAACGTTGATATGTCGCACCCACATTAATTAAACCAAAAGGCATCATTATATAGCAATATATGCCTTTGCCCGTATGAAATGCGGTTTTATGTGCGTCTTCTTGAGCCATTGGAATCTGGTGATAACCTTTTGCCGCGTCCAGAAAAATTTATACGGGAAAGCATGCAAAGATTCCACTTTTAAATCAATTTCTGGAAGCGGATAGTTATCTTTGGGGCACGCTTTATTTAAAACTTTGTAATCAATACACATTCTCCAAGAACCATCAGGTTTTTTCACCAACACTGGATTCGCGATCCACGATTGGTATTGAACTTCGCGCAAAATTCCAGCTCTCACCAATTTTGCTACTTCTTCGCACAACCATTTTACGCGGTCTGGGGCCATACCCCTTCGCTTTTGCACTATAGGTTTTAGGGCTGGATTTACATTAAGCCTGTGTTCCGCAATATAACGCGGAACACCAGTCATATCATTTTCGCTCCATGATGTACTGGACAAGTAATTGGATTATTTGCTTTCTAGTATCCGCACTAATATTGCGTCCCACTCTAATTTTCTGCTCTGGATATGCAGGATTAATAATTTCCATATTATCCGTATCATCGGCAGTTTCCTGCCCTGCAGTTTTTATGTTAACAGCCGCACAAATAGGCATAATGCTCATTGAACATATTGTGGCAACCCCTTTATATGTTGGAAATTTGATCATGCCATGAATTGTAGACGGGATAATTCCAAATTTACTTATAGCGGTTCTTCCCAGCAGCAAATTATAGCGAGATGAGGCTCGCATAACATAAAAATCTAACCGCGCCTGTCGCGCCAAAGCGTTGTCATTTACATCGGCTAGCTCGATTTCTAATGGCAAAATGCCCATAGGCAATGAAGACACCCCTGCAAAACCAGTTAGTGAAACCGCGGTTGGTTGTAGGTTTACTTTAATACCCTCCGGCAGCTGAACAAAGCATTGTTCGTAGATAATATCAACACTGCTGCCATTATCAACATGAACTTTCATGACTGTAATTTCAGCTTCTGCGATTTTGCACGATACTACTATCGGCATTTCAGAAAAATCATCGCTCTGCATTTTCGGGAAACTAATTGGCGCAAATTACCAATTATGATACATTTTAGCTGAATTTTCCTTTCTTCCTCTTTTTTGGGCATTTGCTCGCACAGCAACCACTACATCGCCATTATTCCCGATATTACTCATTATTCTAAGCAATCGAGCAACTTACCGCTGATTTTAAATGTATTCACCTGCAAATCATCACAACAAAAACACGATTGAAATTAAACTAAAGAATTAATCGTTTGATAGCGCCAAACAAATAATTTTCAGTTTAATTTGTAAAACAAGTCCCACGGATGGCGCCAATTGATCAATCCTTAATTAATGATGTTACTTAATTACAGATTGAGTGCAATAAGATTATGATGGAGGATGGAGTGTTTGATAATTATTTTAGGCCCCGATGATCGTCTTTCACTTTAACTACCAAGTGATCAACCACCCCGACCCGGTCTTGATTGTCAATTAGCATAATTCACCTTAACTCGATGTAAAAATTCCTTGGGCAAAGTCACAAGTGAAATTCACAAAGGCTTGGGCAAAGGGCAGAGAATCAACAACCCATAAATGAGAGGCCAAGCTCCCTATTTATAGTATTCGAGATATCCGCAGTCTGCGAATCACCTAACCGTCCGCGGAAACTCAGTGGATTAAACCGCAGTCCCTTATTAACACAGAAACATGACTGCTGTACTTTATTTTCAGCGAATATTGCATAGCTTAGCTTTAGAGTTCGCGTAATTCTGCTTTTGGCCTTTAGCAAATAAAATATACATATACAATGCTATGTATATGATCAGTCTTAATCTTGCCACTAGCAAGATTACCATTTCTCGTCATGTCACATTCGATGAAAACACTTATCCATACGGTTTCATGACTCCTAACCAACCCCATCTTATTCATTTCTAAACTCCAACACAACACCTTCCATCACTCCTCCAGCTACTACATGATCAACCACACCCATCAAAAAACCACAACCGCGACCCTACATACTCTCCAGAATGGCTCACCCATCTACATCAATTTTCATGACTAGTACGAACATTACGACTTCTACCATTGCAATTTCACATTAGTCTACATCTCCACCCATTCCATCTATAGCTTCAACTCACCACATTACTATACCACTCAAAACCAACTAGCCTAACTAATGATGCGCATAGCTGCACATCCATTGCGCAATATCAGATTAGCGTGCATCGCCCTATATAACTGTGCAGCATCATGTCCATATGCTGGCTAACGCGCCATCTGAATATGCCTTGACAATATGCTCACAACGTTGTTGCGTAGTCTAAACATAGTGCCAACTAAATAGGCATGAGCGAAGCTGACAATGTATTATGGTGACACTAAAGCAGAAAGGACACATGTGGCAGGACGGTACGATCCTGGCATGACATAACGGCCAGAAAAGGACAGCAGGGTATAAAGGGGACAACACTAAAATAATGACAACACTTTTACGGCTTTTTGGAATAAAATGACAAAGACAATACAACGTGGCACCAACATATCCTTTTGTCCCCTTATGTGGCACTAAGGGACAAAAGATCACGAGTATAAATAGAAGTAACTTGAACAAGAAACAGGGAACAACTCTGGAATTACATTCCACTTCACCAACAAAACATTCACAATCGTATCAATCACTTGAGCTAACCTACGCGACTAGAACAACTCTCTCAAACATTGCAATTTCAGGTAGCGTGTGCACAACATAATCCTAACATCATCCTTTGGCCATCAACTCCGGTTAACCCGAATGATGGTGGGTTACGTTTAACCACCCTTTTTGAGATCATCATCTCGTATGAGGGTTATTCAAGGTAGTCCGGACCGTAGAGTTAAACTCAAAAAATCCTTAAACCCCACTTAGTTATTGATCTCGCATGAACTGAACCCCTTGAACCAATTTATGCTTGATCAAATGGTGCCATCCGTGAGAACTCTAAGTTAAAAGGTTTTGTTAAAATCTTTTTTCCTTAAAGTTCTTTGCATTCAAAACGTTTCTTTTTTTTGTATGTGTCTTTCGGTCCCAGGAAATTCATAGCGTAGCACGAAGAAATGGCGAGTCAGCAGAAGGCTTCAAAGGCAGTTCCAGCACGTCCGCAAGCACCACGCGTATCCAAACATGCGGGTACACAGGCGAGCAGCGGCATAAGTGCACTATCGACAAGAACTACCCTTCCTCCCTTGTCGGAGACTCCTGTTCAAGGTTTCAAAACCCAGAAACTACGCGACCGATACCATGGTCAACTAACACCACATACGTGGGAACCATTCCCATCTATGTTGGTGTGTCTGGGTCATCTGCGCATGGTACTAACGTCAAGTTCTCAAGTATCAAATCACGCACACCCACTACGCTGGCCAGCGCAATAGAAGCTTTGCAATAAATGGACTTTGACACACAAGATGAAGCGACCTGTCCTAATCCATCTGGACGAATACATTACATTTGGTTACAGTGCGAGGTATTTGACCTTTAAATGATACATTTTACAAACATTGCATTCGTTTTTAAAAGACAAACTTTCATCATATCGAAAGTTGACGACATGCATACTATTTCATAATATATCCAACTATAATTGACTTAATAATAGTCTTGATAAACTCAATGACTTGAATGAAACGTCTTTCGAAATATGCCATGAATGACTCCAAGTAATATCCTTAAAATGAGCTAATGCACAGCGGAAGATTTCTTTCATACCTGAGAATAAACATGCTTTAAAGTGTCAACCAAAAGGTTGGTGAGTTCATTAGTTTATCATAAACAATCATTTCCAATAATCTAATAGACCACAAGATCCTCATTTTTCATAAATATCATTACACTCGCAAGTGAATAAAATCCATTCGTATGATGAACACATGGTAACCGACATTAACGTAATGCATATAGAATATTCCCCGCATACTCGCAAGTATGCCATAAATATTGGCAATCACAATCACCATTTAAATCGAAGTACTAAAGCATTCCAAATTCCAGAATGGGGTTTGTTAGCCCCATAGATCTATCTTTAGGATTCGCGTCAATTAGGGGCCATTTCCCTAATTCTTAGGTTACCATACTTGAAGGGGCAATATTCGGTATAGTAATCCAACCATAGAATGTAGTTTTAAGTACTTGTGTCTATTTCGTCAAACATTAATAAAAGCAGCGCATGTATTCTCAGTCCCAAAAATATATATTACAAAAGCATTTAAAAAGGGAGCAAATGAAACTCACAATATTGTATTTTGTAGTAAATATACATATGACGACATTGAACAAGTGTGGGGTTGGCCTCGGATTCACGAACCTATATCATTTATATATATATATATATATATATATATATATATATTAATACATGTAATCGTAATCGAATGAATATATATATAAATTTATTAGTTATACCGTTTTTATGTTAATAACTTATATGTTCCATGTATTCATTTTATATATTTTAACTAATTAAGATATTAAGTTTGTTATGTTTTATATATTAAATATATTTATATATTTATATTTATATGTATATCATTTGTTTGTTAAAACAGTATTTTAATAATACTAAGATAATATTTGAAATAATATAATGATAATACTAATATTAATAATAATGATAACATCAGTAGTTTTAATAAGATTTATAATTTAATAATAATGGTAATGAAATTAATAATTTTGATATTATTACATAATACTTAATAATAATAATAATTATAACAATCTTATTACTAGTGGTAATCCTAATAATAATACTTTTATTCATAATAATAATAATAATAATAATAATAATAAGTCTAAAATGATACTAATACTAATATTAATGAAAATAATAATAATTTGTATTGTTTTCAAAATAATAATAATTTTAATGAAAATGATAATAATAACCATAAAAATACTAATTTTACTACTAATGATAATAATGATAATAATATAGTTGTAATAATAATAATAATGGTAAAAGTAACAATAATAACTATAATATTCATAATACTTAATAATAATAATAATAATAATAATAATAATAATAATAATAATAATAATAATAATAATAATAATAATAATAATAATAATAATAATAATATTACTAATACTAACAATAATGATAATAATATTAATAATTCATTTAAATTGTAACTTAATTGTAATTTTTATCATTTTCATATTAATATTCTTATTTATAATCTTTATATTTATTTTTATATTTATAATAATAATAATAGTAATAATCTATTTTAATAATAATAATATAATAATACAATAATACCTAATAATATAAGCTACGCGTTTGGTTGTCTGCTCCAAAACAGATCGAAGTTAATCAAAAGTAAAACGCGGGAAAGATATCGCGGTTATAGGGTTTCTTCGATTCATCAACCGATTCAACAAGTAATAATCATCGGTGTAAATTAGGTCATTTGATTCATCATCATCATCAGTCAATATCATTTCTCATCATCAGTTTGATTTCTTGTTTAAATTGATATATACAATCAAGGATCTATGTAGGTACTTCGATTCTCTTATAATTAATTCGTAGACTAGGGGTCTTATTAGTCTGATTAATTTTTTTATGCTAAATCTTATGTTCCTAGTTACGATTTTTGTTTGTTTTTGTTGAATTACAAAAATTGAATTTTATTTTAGAGATTAGTTTGGTTTTTGTGGTTTGGTTTGAATGTTAACAGGGAGTAGCAGCAGGAACTTACAGTAGGTTTAATTGCGGTGTTCTCATGGGTTGTACGAGCAGATAGTGGTTATTTTGGCTTGGTAATAGAAGTAGAACATGTAACACCCTAGGCAAATCCCACATCGCCCACGAACATGAGTGATCATGGGATTATAAGGTAATACTCACGCTTAAATGACACAACGCGTTTTGAGATCACAGGTTGAGTAGAAGTGCGAGTACGTTGTGGTTAAGCGTGCTCGGGCGAGAGCACTACCAGGATGGGTAACCTTCTGGGAAAGTGCTTCTCGTGTGTGGTCGCCAAGAAAAAGCCGTGCGCCTGCGGGCAAAGCGGACAATATTGTGGTCATGTTAAGCTGGGGTGTTACAGAATGGTATCAGAGCCACTCATGTGCCGTTGGGGGTGGTGGGGCAAACCTCATCGAGGACGATGAGTCCCTAAGGGGGGGTGAATGTAACACCCTAGGCAAATCCCACATCGCCCACGAACATGAGTGATCATGGGATTATAAGGTAATACTCACGCTTAAATGACACAACGCGTTTTGGGATCACAGGTTGAGTAGAAGTGCGAGTACGTTGTGGTTAAGCGTGCTCGGGCGAGAGCACTACCAGGATGGGTGACCTCCTGGGAAAGTGCTTCTCGTGTGTGGTCTCCAAGAAAAAGCCGTGCGCCTGCGGGCAAAGCGGACAATATTGTGGTCATGTTAAGCTGGGGTGTTACAGAACAATAGTAATACATAGCAGCAGTACCAGAATTAAATTGATAGCTTGCGTGATGGTATGTAGATTTCAAGTTGAGTAACAACTAGGAATAGATCAGAAGTAGAAACAAGATGATAGCAGCAATAGATAATGGTTTGGTGATGGTATGTTTTATAGCTTCATTGGGTCTGAGTTTTCAAGGTGGTGATAAGGATAGGTGGAATGGCAATCTTGTTCTTGGTTCAATAATAACAAGTGGGTCTCGCACATAAACAGAAAACATGGAAGCTTCTTTGTTTGAGGGTGGCATGGGGATTCAAGGTGTCAATGATTGTTCTAGGATGGTCATGGGTGATGATTTATAGCAGGTGGCTTTGGTGGTGATTAAATGGGTTTGTGTCGTGACCAGAACAGGAACCAAAACAAATAGCTGTAAGGTCGGGGTGTTGTTGTGTTTGGATCGAGCTGGTACAGTATTGAAATGGCAATAGTAGCAGTGACTGTTTACGGTGATTGTAAATGATGGTTTGTGATGGTTATACTGCAAAACAGGTGGTGGACTGCAGCTGCAACGAAATCACACAATAATAACCACAACTTCGACTAATAAGGGAGTCCATGGTGATCTTGTTAGTTGTCTGATCAATGAGTAATAGAAGTAATCAACCCAAATCCGATTAGTAGTAGTCTGATTATGAAAGTGAGTGGTTGCAAGAGAGATAGGGGAGGGTTGTGATCAAAATAGTGTAGGTGTCGTCTATTATAGAATGGAAAAGTTTTAGGGTTTTTCATGTGTGCATATATATGTATATTATATGTATAAAGTAAGGAAGGTGGATATATTATATATTATATTAGATATATATCATTCATGAATCACTTATATATATCATGTATATCTATTTATATGTAAAGAAAGAGATTGTTGGGTGCTCGACAACTGGAAAAGAAACAGAAAATTTATGTGGTGGTGGGGTGCAATTTCATAAAAGAAGAAAAGCAGAAAGTGATTTTGTAGTGGTGTATGGTTTCTCAAATGGTGTTGTAAAATGATAAAGGTTGGTCATTCAGTAGATGTAAGTGGATATATATCTAGTAATAAAATTAACAAATGAAAGGTGGAAACAAAGAATCGTAAAAGTTATTGAATATATAATATAAAGGTAACGTGTTATGATAGGTTGAGCAAAAGCACACAAAACAACTGGCAATTGTTTTTGGTGGATTAATGAGAATATATATGCTACATATATATATATATATATATATATATATATATATATATATATATATATATATATATATATATATATATATATATATATATATATATATATATATATATATATATATATATATATATATATATTTCATAGGTGATAATAACATCTAACAATAATAACAGTATCCATTTACATCTCGTGACAATTTGCTGGGTGTATCGACAGTTTTCACGGGGTATGGTATCGTCTTCCGTTGTTAATTAGTGGCGAATAAAATTATTCAAAACAATACCAAACATATATTTTTTATATTAAATATATATTTTCCAATAAATAAATTTAACATCTAATCTTATATATTTACAATTAATATTCATGTATATATATGTATCTTTTTACCAATAGTTGTTCGTGAATCGTCAGAACTAGTCGAACGTCAAATGAATTCATGAAACAGTTCAAAAATTTTAAGACTCAACCTAATAGACCTTTCTTATCGTGTCAAAAATATTAAATCGTATCGAAAGTTTGATTTAAAATTAGTCGAAATTTTGAGGGTCGTCACAGTACCTACCCGTTAAAGAAATTTCGTCCCGAAATTTGAGTGAGGTCATCATGGCTAACAATAAAAATGTTTTTATGACGAATATGAGTTGATAAATAGGATTTTATCATTATTGATAAATATAGATAAAATGATTCGATTATGTGGAGCGTTCGAGTGAAGATGTCACAAAAGATTGAAATGTAGAAATTAAGATTTGTCTTAACTTCTGACGTAGTCACGTTTGAATTTAGAAAATAAGGTGCGTCTTAACTTTTGACGTTGTCTTGTTTGAATTCCAGAATTCAAGAGATTTAAAGAAAATCTTTGAAATCTATAAGATCTGATTCTTCGATGAATAGGGGAATTAAGATCTCTTTTAATAAATACGGTGATCTGTCTCGATTGCTCTGTCGGATATTTCCATTATAAATTCACTTTTTCCGTTCCATTAATTTTCACCATTTCAATACTTTCTTTCTTAATTCATACATCTAAAAGATTGTGAAATGCTTAATCCCGTTCTGATTCTTGTCCTTATCCTGACTATCGCAACAATCATTCTCCTTTTCCAACTTCCAACGGAGGAATCTGTTTACTTCTACTTCGCCCTTGTGGTTATAGTGTTTTTAATTCTCCCGCGTCTTTATGTTGCAATAAACATTGATATACACGGTTTGTAATTTCTGTATTATTGTTGAGCTTTATATTTCTTTTTATATTTCAGAGCTCCATGCTCTTGTTTCTCTTCCCAGCTTCAAGTCAAGCGAATAATGGCCCAGAATTTGTAGGTATGAAATTCAGAATGAACATAGTCAATGTTCTAAGAAGAAAATTGTAATAGCACGATCTTGACTTGTCAAATTACCAGAATATCCTGGAAAATAGATTTATCTAGAAGATATGTTCTCGATATGTTTGGAGATTAGATAGAATGTAAGAGTCGTGTAACATGGCACATGATGACGTTATGGTCTGTGAATCATCATGTTTCATTAGAAACTCAGCATGACTTACTATAATATAATCACGTTGATCAAATGTCATTATATTATATTAACTCATGCTTTAGTTCCCAACACTACTTCAGAATTCATTCATAGTTTATACTTAGATTTTACATAAATTTCCAATAAAATGTATTACAGATAGCACGAAGAGGTATATAATTTCGGACGAGAATATTTATGAAAATATCTTCAGAAGTATCGAAGATATTTATGATGATATTTTGGAATTTCTAAGTTCGAAAGTTGATAAGGAAAAATTTTCCGCAAGATTTTAACATGACTTCGGAGCAGGATATTCTCTAAAGATTTCATCGGGTCTAGATTTGCCTGGATTCTTTGAATATAGGGTTTGGTCCTTGTATTTTTCCTTGGTCTCCTTCATGGTTAGCTCAATCTATTTTTCAGTACCAAATTTTCTATCGAGCGTTCCCAACATTCCATTCTTTATCATCAAACTTTTGGCCGTTTACATCATCTACGATTTTGCTGTTTCCTCTGCATTTAATGCTACCATATCTGAATTCATCGATTATCAATCTGAGGTGGTTTCAAGAGAATTGTGTTTTTAGATGATTAAATGCTGATGGTAATATGGTGGAATATAAAAGGTTCCCCGGTAACAATAAAAGAGCACACATATATATCAAGGTTATAATTCGAACGAAAAGTCGAAGTTGACTTGCTGAAGCTGTGACAAAATTGGCTAATTTGAAAAAGAGTTGAAATGTTATTTTCGGTAATAACAATGCCAAAGGAGATAGTACAGACACGTGTTAAACGTTTACACAGGTTTCGAGTGTTTTCAGGTGCATAACTATATGCATCAATCTCTTCTTTCGTAGATGAAGTGTGGTTGGTTCATCCTATAGATTGAAGTAGATTGTAATCGTCAAGATACAAATGAGGTTTAAGATGAAATCAAGTGGCAAACTTGAAGAGATGTTTAGTTTCATATGTTATAATCAATATTTTAATTCATTTTAATTGTCCAATGTTGGTAGTCCACAGTTGGTAGTCCACAGTTAGTAATTCAACAATTCATATATAGTTTAATATATAATATTCGAATTAATTAATACGTGTCATGACCCATTATATACATGTCTCAGACTCGATCACAACTCAAAGTATATATATTATTATAGAATCAACCTCAACCCTGTATAGCTAACTCGATCATTACTGCATATAGAGTGTCTATGGTTATTCCAAATAATATATATAGATGCGTCGATATGATATGTCAAAACATTGTATACGTGTCCCGATATTTAAAGTGCGTAAAATAAATAACAAAAATTAAATGACGATAAATAAATTGCGAGAATATAAATTGCGATAAATAAATGTAATAAGGAATTAACAGTTAGCTAGGAACAGTTAGCTAGGATTTTGTTAGCATGGATTCTTAACAAAATTTCTCATAGTTAAATTTGTTGGTTTCTAACAAATTTTATTTTGTCAAATATTTTCTTCATTATGCCACTTGTTGAATTCTGATAGGTAAAAATCCAAATATGAAATTGAATGAAAATGATTATTCTGTGGTAAACGGATTTGTATATCTGTGGATGTAAGTAGGATAGTAAATGGAAGTTGAATCAGATTCGAAGAATGTACAGTGTAACTTATTAATATGAAATCTAAATATTCCTCGGGTATTACCTACCCGTTAAAATATTTTCATCATTAACAGTTTGTACAAAAGAATTTTTTTTTTTAATTACAATCTTTATGAAAACATGTATACATATATATTTTCTTCAGATGCAATCAAAGATTTAATGAGTTAATATGATATTAAACTCATTTGCTTTTCGGTTTGAGCTAGAATAAGTAACCTCTAAGACTTTTAGAAACCACATATTCTTCGCAGAATATTTCTTCAATGAAGTTATGGATCAATACTTCATCATTCATTGTTGTTGGTACTCCTTGGTATCTATGGTGCGTATGATATTGATGCTCGAGGTACAGATTGTGATGTTGAATCATGGGATGTGGATGTTGTGGATGGTGGTACTGGTTATGTTTCTGGTGCGACTGATGGTGGTACTGTTGCTGCCGGTGTTGCTGCTGGTGCTTGTAATCTTTGCACCATATTCTCCAAAGTCACTACCCGAGCGCGAAGCTCGTTGACTTCTTCTATTACACCGGGATGATTGTCGGTTTGGACGAATGGATGAATAAGATCTAGAATCTGAGATAGTATATAATCGTGACGGGATACTCTGGAAATGAGAGAGAAAATGGTATTACGAACAGGTTCGCCGGTAAGTGCTTCAGGTTCTTCGCCAAGAGGAGAATGTGGTGGATGGAAGGAATCGCCTTCTTCTCATCTCCATTGATTTAGTCGACTACAAATTTATCCCAATTCATCTAGGATAGGTGATGGCTAATTAGTTGATCCATTCCAGTTACACTACTTTCGGAGATCAGGTGAATATTCATATTGGAATAGTTGTCGGAATAACTATCGAAATAGCTATCAGAATCCGAGGGACTCGAACTGGTTGAGGGATTCATCTTGTACGATCAGATGAAGGATTTTCGATAAGAAATAGATTATAGGATGTAGATTAGTACCCTGCAATATATAATTTACATATGCATATATAATACTAAAATCCCATAAGTTACGGAGGGAATTAAGGAAACGTGTCAGATAAAGTCTACAGTAACAGATACGCTAAGATATGAATTTGTCTATACACTATTCATGCAATCAATGCAGTAAGATGTGTCTAGACTAAGAATGATAAGTAGGTTATTTCCTAAGGATGATAAGCAGATGATTTTCGACACGAAATGATAAGCAAAACTTTTGACATACAGACACGGTCAAAGTCCAGACCCACTAATGCATCTAAATAACTATCAGTTAGACACACTAATGCAAGACCTGGTTCGCTAAGACCACCACTCTGATACTACATGAAGCGACCCATCCTAATCCATCCGGACGAATACATTACATTTGGTTACATCTCGAGGTATTTGACCTCTAAATGATACATTTTACAAACATTGCATTCATTTTTAAAAGACAAACTTTCATCACATCGAAAGTTGACAGCATGCATACCATTTCATAATATATCCAACTATAATTGACTTAATAATAGTCTTGATAAACTCAACTAATCGAATGCAACGTCTTTCGAAATATGCCATGAATGACTCCAAGTAATATCCTTAAAATGAGCTAATGCACAGCGGAAGATTTCTTTCATACCTGAGGATAAACATGCTTTAATGTGTCAGCCAAAAGGTTGGTGAGTTCATTAGTTTATCATAAACAATCATTTCCAATAATCTAATAGACCACAAGATACACATTTTTCATAAATATCATTACACTCGCAAGTGTATAAAATATATTCGTATGATGAACACCTGGTAACCGACATTAACATAATGTATATAGAATATCCCCTGCATACTCGCAAGTATGCCATAAATATTGGCAATTGCAATCACCATTTAAATTGAAGTACTAAAGCATTCCAAATTCCAGAATGGGGTTTGTTAGGCCCATAGATCTATCTTTAGGATTCGCGTCAATTAGGGGCTATTTCCCTAATTCTTAGGTTACCAGACTTGAAGGGGCAATATTCGGTATAGTAATCCAACCATAGAATGTAGTTTTAAGTACTTGTGTCTATTTCGTCAAACATTTATAAAAGCAGCGCATGTATTCTCAGTCTCAAAAATATATATTGCAAAAGCATTTAAAAAGGGAGCAAATGAAACTCACAATATTGTATTTTGTAGTAAAAATACATATGACGACATTGAACAAGTGTGGGGTTGGCCTCGGATTCACTAACCTATATCATTTATATATATATTAATACATGTAATCGTAATCAAATAAATATATATATAAATTTATTAGTTATACCATTTTTATGTTAATAACTTATATGTTTCATGTATTCATTTTATATATTTTAACTAATTATATATATATATATATATATATATATATATATATATATATATATATATATATATATATATCATTTGTTTGTTAAAACAGTATTTTAATAATACTAAGATAATATTTGAAATAATATAATGATAATAATAATATTAATAATAATGATAACATCAGTAGTTTTAATAAGATTGATAATTTAATAATAATGGTAATGAAATTAATAATTTTGATATTATTACATAATACTTAATAATAATAATAATAATAATAATAATAATAATAATAATAATAATAATAATAATAATAATAATAATAATAATAATAATAATAATAATAATAATAATAACAATCTTATTACTAGTGATAATCCTAATAATAATACTTTTATTCATAATAATAATAATAATAAGTCTAAAATGATACTAATACTAATATTAATAAAAATAATAATAATTTGTATTGTTTTCAAAATAATAATAATTTTAATGAAAATGATAATAATAACCATAAAAATACTAATTTTACTACTAATGATAATAATGATAATAATATAGTTGTAATAATAATAATAATGGTAAAAGTAACGATAATAACTATAATATCCATAATACTTAATAATAATAATAATAATAATAATAATAATAATAATAATAATAATATTACTAATACTAACAATAATGATAATAATATTAATAATTCATTTAAATTGTAACTTAATTGTAATTTTTATCATTTTCATATTAATATTCTTATTTATAATCTTTATATTTATTTTTATATTTATATAATAATAATAGTAATAATCTATTTTAATAATAATAATAATATAATAATACAATAATACCTAATAATATAAATTACGCGTTTGGTTGTCTGCTCCAAAACAGATCGAAGTTAATCAAAAGTAAAACGCGGGAAATAGTCTGATTAATTTGTTTATCCTAAATCTTATGTTCCTAGTTACGATTTTCGTTTTTTTTTGTTGAATTACAAAAATTGAATTTTATTTTAGAGATTAGTTTGGTTTTTGTGGTTTGGTTTGAATGTTAACAGGGAGTAGCAGCAGGAACTTACAGTAGGTTTAATTGCAGTGTTCTCATGGGTTGTGCGAGCAGGTAGTGGTGATTTTGGCTTGGTAATAGAACTAGAACAATAGTAATACATAGCAGCAGTACCAGAATTAAATTATCAGCTTGCGTGATGGTATGTGGATTTCGAGTTGAGTGACAACTAGGAATAGATCAGAAGTAGAAACAAGATGATAGCAGCAATAGATAATGGTTTGGTGATGGTATGTTTTGTAGCTTCATTGGGTCTGAGTTTTCAAGGTTGTGATAAGGATGGGTGGAATGGTGATCTTGTTCTTGGTTCAAGGTGTCAATGATTGTTCTAGGATGGTCATGGGTGATGATTTACAGCAGGTGGCTTTGGTGGTGATTAAATGGGTTTGTGTCGTGAACAGAACAGGAACCAAAACAAATAGCTGTAAGGTCGGGGTGTTGTTGTGTTTGGATCGAGCTGGTACAGTATTGAAATGGCAATAGTAGCAGTGACTGTTTATGATGATTGTAAATGATGGTTTGTGATGGTTATACTACAAAACAGGTGGTGGACTGCAGCTGCAACAAAATCACACAATAATAACCACAACTTCGACTAATAAGGGAGTCCATGGTGATCTTGTTAGTTGTCCGATCAATGAGTAATAGAAGTAATCAACCAAATCCGATTAGTAGTAGTTTGATTATGAAAGTGAGTGGTTGCAAGAGAGATAGGGAAGGGTTGTGATCAAAATAGTGTAGGTGTCGTCTATTATAGAATGGAAAAGTTTTGTGGTTTTTCATGTGTGCATATATATATGTATATTATATGTATAAAGTAAGGAAGGTGGATATATTATATATTATATTAGATATATATCATTCATGAATCACTTATATATATCATGTATATCTATATATATGTAGAGTAAGAGATTGTTGGGTGCTCGACAACTGGAAAAGAAACAGAAAATTTATGTGGTGGTGGGGTGTAATTTCATAAAAGAAGAAAAGCAGAAAGTTATTTTGTAGTGGTGTATGGTTTCTCAAATGGTGTTGTAAAATGATAAAGGTTGATCATTCAGTAGATGTAAGTGGATATATATATATATCTAGTTATAAAATTAACAAATGAAAGGTGGAAACAAAGAATCGTACAAGTAATTGAATATATAATATAAAGGTAATGTGTTATGATAGGTTGAGCAAAAGCACACAAAACAACTGGCAATTATTTTTGGTGGATTAATGAGAATATATATGCTACATATATATATATATATATATATATATATATATATATATATATATATATATATATATATATATATATATATATATATATATATATATATATATATATATATATATATATATATATATATATATATATATATATATATATATTTCATAGGTGATAGTAACATCTAACAACAATAACAGTATCCATTTACATCTCGTGACAATTTGCTGGGTGTACCGACAGTTTTCACGGGGTGTGGTATCGTCTTCCGTTGTTAATTAGTGGCGGATAAAATTATTCAAAACAATACCAAACATATATATATTTTTTATATTAAATATATATTTTCCAATAAATAAATTTAACATCTAATCTTATATATTTACAATTAATATTCATGTATATATATGTATCTTTTTACCAATAGTTGTTCGTGAATCGTCAGAAATATTGTGTCAAAAATATTAAATCGTATCGAAAGTTTGATTTAAAATTAGTCGAAATTTTCCGGGTCGTCACACAAGAGTTGAATATTCAAAGTACTCAGCTGAGCTCTGGGTTGTATCAGATGGAACCGCTAACAGAACGGCACCCAACCCCAACAGTTTATATCTCTCAGCAGACGCCCCTCAACGCAACGTCAAACTATGCACCAAGCACCCAAACACTTAAAGAGCGTGCCCAAAACCAAGCTAATTTGATTTATTCGCTAATGAAAGCTGCACCAGATGATATGGTAAAGGAATTTGAGCAACCAGGAAAGGTAAAACTCATGATTGGGAACTTATCTGCGGGCATGAGAAGGGGGTCAGTGTTAAGCCCAACTTTGCGACCGCACCCACTTCTGAAAAGTTTGCGTCTCATATACTTAACTACATTGCCCCTACCTTGCCCACGATCCCGCTCATGTTAGGATACTACGATGGACTTTCAGATCCTGATGATTGCTTGCAGAACTACGAAGGTATTGCTCGCAATTAAAGGTGGGTTGATGAAACCAAATGCGCAGAATTTTCTCCCCTTCTTGAGGGAATAGCGCGTCAATGGTTTAACAACCTGCCTGCGCCGCTCATCATCTCTTACCATGATTTGAGAGAACGCTTCTTGCTCAACTTTCACAACATGAGAGCATCCAGGAGGACTCATGTCGAATGTCATGATATCAAGCAAGGACGTGACGAGTCCATGGGACAGTTTATTGATAGATACAGTTGAGAAGTCGCACGAATTCCGAATTTTGAAGAATCGCATAAAGTCTTCGAATTCATTCATGGAATCTGTAGAGAGCACCGGAAACATTAGCTGAAATAGTGAAACCATCAGAGAAGCGCATGAGCATTTGCGCGCAGCTGAAGACACCATACGGTATTCAGGGTATGGTAATAGCCATGGTCATCGCGATGACCATGATTCACCAAGAGGAGGGCGTAGTTCGCATAACTCTCACAGAGGATACCATGATAATGGTCCCTACCAGCATGGAAATGACAATAGGCGTGGACACACTCATGGACGTCACGACAGCAACAATCAGCAAAATAGAGACCAGGAACACAACCAAACGTTAATCAAAAACTTGGAAAAAAGTCTCAAAGAAATTCTTGTGACATAACCAATATATCAGACTTTTGGCAGGCCTGCACGCATGTTGAAATACGCAAGGTGCGACAAGTCTAAGTTCTGTGATTTCCACGATGATTATGGGCATGAGACTAACAGGTGTAAAGCGTGACGGATAAGGTGGATGCATGTTTAAAGCGAGGAGAGCTTCAGCATTTAAAGGAGCCTAAGGAACGCTCGCGCAAGGAAGTATACGATGAAGACAAGGAAAAGGGATGAGATAAGGTGATCCATGTTGTCACAAAAGAACGTACTATCCCGAAGACAAGACTTGCGCACTCTCGGGAATACTTTCAGGTCCCATTTTCGCCAGGTAAAGTTCACAAAGTCAAGAGTGACCTCATCATGATTGGCGGACAGTTGCTCGAGTTAGGGCTCAAGATCAAGAGACTCTGCATGGACACTGGTAGCTGCGCTGACATCATGTTTGAATGTTATTTCCGGAAACTTCAGCGAAAACTCAAACTTAACCTGCAATCTTCGAAGGGCAGGTTTGTGACGCCCCGTACAAAACCATCGTGTACGATTCGTCAACAACAGGATCTTTACACGGTCAAATACTATATGCTGTTTGAAAACCAGTTTGCATTTATAAAAAGATAGCGTTTTACAAAAGATAACGTGAGACAGAGGTCATTACAAAGCCATTATTCAAATAACATAAGTTGCGAATGCAAAATAAAAGTTTCATGATTGAGACATCTCTAAGTAATGCAGCGGAAATCTAACACAGCAGGTCCTTAACAGCAAATCAATAACACCAAGACAGCAAGTCTAACAGCGGAAGCAACAAACCTCTAAGCACCTGAGAAAACATGCTTAAAAATGTCAACAATAATGTTGGTGAGCTATAGTTTAAGTTGTAACAGTAATGTAAGATTGACCACGAGATTTCAATGTTTCAAAGTAGTAAGAAAAGTATATGTTTAACCGTGGGCACATGGTAACTAGACTTAACGTAAATATAAATATCACCCCTAAAAGTACACCTGGCGAGTGCGTATGTCCTCGAAGTATTAAACACCCGTTAAATGCTAGCGCGACTAGCCCGAGTGGGGATGTCAAACCCTATGGATCCATATCTAAGATTCGCGTCTACCGGTTTAAAAACCAATAGTTAAACGTTACCGTGCTAAGGGGAAAGTTTATGCCGTTATATAATCCACACAGATATAAAGTTTAAGTACTCGTGTCAAATAAGTAAAATATAAAAATTCTCAGTCCCAAAAATAGTAAAGTAAAAAGGGAAGCTATAACTCACAGTGATAAAAGCGGTAAAGTCTGTAATGAAAGTATGCAAGTAGTAAGTTGGTCCGAAAGGTCGTCAACCTAAATCAAAGGTTACTAGGTTAGTATGTTGTCCTTATAAGTTCTAATAGTGCATAAAATAAGTTTAAGTGTCATCATCATCATCATTCATCATTGTAAAAGCTAAGTAAGTTTAACAAGTATAGAGATCGAAACAATAGGCTGATTTGGATCAGCTGCTACGACCTCTACGTAAGTCAAAAAGATGCGTAGTCAGTGGCTTTGGCTCTGTATGTGAGTCCTCTAACCGCTGACCAATTTTCAGAACCTAACTCGTCTTCGTTTGACCGTGACAACGGTTTAAGTGCGAGTAGGTCAGAAATTTCAGCACAACGTTACAAGGGCGTAGTGACTTTCGGAGGGCCATAAATCCTAAACCGTAACTCAGATTAAGACGAGCCTAAATGGAAAATCATCTACTCGAACCGAACTAACTGAAAATCAACTTTACAGTAGCCCAGGTTACTGATCAGATCCCAAAAAACAGTAAACAAGTGCTCCGGTGGGGTTCTTTGTGCTTGATGCTCATCACGGTTCTCATCCTTGATGCTTGTAGCTTCAAGTGTACAACTCGTTGATGGGTTAGCATCACCTTGACCAAGATTCTACCATCAACACACAATATGTTAAGACCAAGTAAGAACACAACTCATTTAAGAGTCTTAGATGGATGATGAACCAAGGTTACATCATATCCTTAGTCTTAACACAAATACAAGTCCTATTTACAAACAAAGTTATAAACTTTACTTCAATCAAACAAGTATTAACACAATCTAAATCAAATAAAGTGATGGAATCCTAAGCTAGAGAGCTTGGATCCTTTTCAAACAAGTTATAAGGTCACAAAGCTAGAAAGCTTGAACCTTTAGTGTTCTTGAAGATCTTGAAGCATAAAGCTTGGATCTTTAAGTTATATGAAGATCATAACACAAGTTTTGATCTTTATAAAAAAATAATCAGATCATAAGTTAGAAAAATTAGATCCATCAAAAAATATGAAGATTCAAGCTAGAAAGCTTGCATCTTGGTTGTTCTTGAAGATCTTGAAGCATAAAGCTTGGATCTTTAAGTTACATGAAGATTACAAACACAAGTTTGAATCTTTATAACAAAATAACAAGATTAAAGCTAAAAAGATGTAGATCTATAAAGTAGGTGAAGATTCAAAGCTAGAAAGCTTGAATCTTCCATGTTCTTGAAAGATTCAAATCCATGTTTGAATCTACAAGATGTAATCAAGATCAAAAGCTAAAAAGCTTGATCTTTTAAAGAATGATGATGATCACGAAAAGGAAAGGAGAAGAAGAAGAAGAAAAATCAAAAACTTACAAGTTTTAGAGTGAGAAAGACTAGAAAGGAAATAAGAGAGTAAGTGTGTGTGAAATACAAATGAGAGCAAGTGTTAAATGGATGGAATAAGGGTGGTATTTATAAGAAATGAGGGTGAGGGTGGGGTGAGTTGGCTGAAATTTGGAGGGGGGACAAGGGGGACACAAGTTTGCTTTTTGGTTAATGGTTGTCTAAAGTTGGTGCTTATGTTAGGATCCCATGCAACATTAAGGATAATACTTGACATAAATGCTAGCATGTTCCCTCTAATAAATGGGCATTTGTCTTACTTATTATTGGGTCACTAGTAATTAATAAGTGGGCTAAATAAATGGGCTACTAGCTAGAGTAGGTTGGGCTTAAGTCCAACAAGGTAGAAAGTCCAACAAGACTAACTAGTAAGCATAATTAAATTACTACGCATAATTAAGCATCCAAAAACCCAAGTAATTATTATTATAAAATAATAATTAATATTTCGTAGTCATAATATTCCGATTACGACAAAAGTTTAACGTGTGCGCGGTTCGCAGTTTGTTCATAATGTCAAGTGACACTAACGGTCAATAAGGCTTCCGGTGATCAAGTTAAGTATCCTACGTACTCTAAGGCACGTTTTAACATATAAATGAAAGTAAACCATGTATATAAAGGTTCCAGAGTATAAAGTAGCATAGTACGCACAAATACAGTGAAAACACAAAGCACAAAAGCAATTCGAAAAAGTTGGGTCGTTACATTACCCACCTGTTAATGGAAATTTCGTCTCGAAATTTAAGCTGAGGCAGGTGTTAAAGTCAAGAAAAGGTGAGGATACTTCTGCTTCATTTGATCCTCTCGTTCCCAAGTAAACTCAGGTCCTCGTTTAGCATTCCATCGAACTCGGACGATCAGAATCTTGTTGCGTTTCAAAGTTTTGACCTCACGGTCCATAATTTTGACAGGTTCTTCCACGAAGTGGAGTTTGTCATCAATTGTGAGTTCTTCCAGTGGTATGACAAGTTCTGGTGCAGCAAGATATTTCTTCAAATTCGACACGTGAAAGGTAGGATGACCAGCACTCAACTGAATCGGAAGATCCAAACGGTAAGCAACTGGTCCGACACACTCCAAGATTTCAAACAGACCAATGTATCGCGGGTTTAACTTTCCACGCTTTCCAAAGCAGATTACACCTTTCCAAGGTGCGAATTTCAACATCACACGGTTACCCACGTTAAATTCGAAGTCCTTACGTTTAAGATCAGCATAACTCTTTTGGCGATCACGGGCCGTCTTAAGTCTCGCTTGAATTTGGGCAATCTTCTTGGTTGTTTCATGGACTACCTCGGGTTCAGTGATTTGCTTTTCTCCTACTTTGGCCCAACAAATAGGAGAACGGCATCTACGGCCATACAAGGCTTCGAAAGGTGCGGCTTTAATACTCAAATGATAACTGTTGTTGTAAGAGAATTCGGCTAGCGGAACATGTCCTCCAAAGTCTGAATCGTACGTTTCGCTTTGTCCATCGGTCTGCGAGTGATACGCGGTGCTCATGTCGAGACGAGTTCCCAAGGCTTCTTGCAAAGAACGCCAAAATCTAGAAGCAAAACGGATATTGCGATCTGAGATAATCGATAGAGGCACACCATGACGAGATACAACCTCTTTTATGTACAGTTGAGCAAGCCTCTCCATCGTATCAGTTTCCTTCATAGCTAGAAAATAAGCAGATTTGGTAAGTCGGTCAACGATAACCCAGATGGTATCATAACCGCCTACCGTCTTCGGTAGCTTCGTAATGAAGTCCATCGTTATTCTTTCCCACTTCCATTGCGGGATTTCCGGTTGTTGAAGTAATCCAGATGGCCTTTGATGTTCGTCCTTAACCTTCGAACAAGTCAAACGCTTACCAACATAAGTTGCAACATCCCTCTTCAGGTTTGGCCACCAATACTGAATCTTGAGATCGTGGTACATCTTACCAGCTCCTGGATGAATCGAATATTTTGACTTATGGGCTTCATCCAGTATAAGGCTCCATAGATCTCCATATTTAGGTACCCAAATTCTCCTGACAAAGTATTGGAGTCCAGTCTCCTTGACCTCAAATCGAGAAACGAGAATGTTCAAGTGCTCTTGAGAAATATTCTCCTCCTTGAGAGCTTCCTCTTGAGCTACGCGGATCTGGTTATTGAGATTCGTCTGAATGGTGATATTCAAGGCACGAACGCGAAGAAGTACCATTCTCTCCTTTTAGCTCAAGGCATCGGCTACAACATTTGACTTGCCAGGATGGTAACGGAGTTTACAATCATAGTCGTTCAGCATCTCGATCCATCGACGTTGTCTCATATTCAGCTGCTTCTGATCAAAGATGTCCTGGAGGCTTTTGTGATCGGTGAATATGGTACTCTTTGTCCCATAAAGATAGTGTCTCCACAACTTTAAAGCGAAGACAACGGCTCCAAGTTCGAGATCATGGGTAGTGTAGTTTTGCTCGTGTATCTTCAGTTGACGAGAAGCATAAGCAATGACCTTCGTTCTTTGCATCAATACGCAACCAAAACCATTTTTCGAAGCATCGCAGTACACAACGAAGTCATCACTGCCTTCAGGAAGTAACAAGATAGGTGCGGTGGTTAACTTGTGCTTCAGGGTTTGAAATGCTGATTCTTGTTCGTTCTCCCAAACGAACTTCTTCCCTTTGTGAGTCAGTGCGGTCAAAGGACGCGCAATCAACGAAAAACCTTCAATAAATCTCCGGTAATAACCAGCAAGGCCTAGAAATTGGCATATGTGAGTTGGAGTAGTGGGTGTCTTCCACTTGCTGATAGCCTCGATCTTTGCGGGATCAACTTTGATACCTTGATCACTCACAATATGACCCATAAATTGGACTTCCTTCAACCAAAATTCACACTTGGAGAATTTGGCATAAAGTTGCTCTTGTCTCAAGAGTTCAAGCATTAGTCGAAGATGTTTCTCATGTTCTTCTTCGCTCTTGGAGTAGATGAGGATATCATCTATGAAGACGATAACGAACTTATCCAGGTATGGCTTGCATACACGATTCATGAGGTCCATGAATACAGCGGGTGCGTTGGTTAAATCGAACGGCATCACGAGAAACTCATAATGACCATAGCGGGTTCTGAACGTAGTCTTCATCACATCACATCACTCTCCTTCACCCTCAACTGGTGATAACCGGATAGCAAATTGCTCTTAGAGTAAACGCTTGATCCTTGCAGCTGATCAAAAAGATCGTCAATTCGGGGAAGAGGATATCGGTTCTTGATCGTCAATTTGTTGAGTTCGCGGTAGTCGATACACATGCGGAAGGATCCGTCCTTCTTCTTCACGAATAAAACAGGTGCGCCCCAAGGCGACGAGCTCGGTTGAATAAACCCTCGGTAGAGCAATTCCTGCAGTTGACTTTGCAACTCTTGCAGTTCGGAAGGTGCTAGTCGATAAGGTGCACGAGCTATGGGTGCAGCTCCCGGCACTAGATCGATCTGGAACTCCACAGCTCTCAGTGGCGGTAATCCAGGCAGTTCTTCTGGAAAGACATCGGAAAATTCGTTCACGATTCATACATCATTCACACTCTTCACCTCGGCTTCTAATGTTTTCACATGTGCTAAAACAGCAAGACGTCCTTTCTTCATGATCTTTTGTGCTTTCATGCAACTAATGAGGTTCAGCTTCGAACCACATCTCTCTCTGTAAATAATCAGTGGCTCACCATCTCCTTGTGGTATACGAAGAGCTTTATCTCCACAGATAATGTCAGCCCTCACTTTATTCAACCAATCCATACTGACAATCACATCAAAGCTTCCCAATTTGATGGGTATCAAGTCAATCTCGAAATCTACACCAGCTATGTTGATAATAGCTCCTCGGCCAATTTGGTCAACTTTCTCAAGTTTTCCATTAGCTACCTCAACAAGCATACTCTCCTTTAAAGGAACTAATGACTAATCTATCTTAGAGCAAAAGTGTCTACAAACATAGCTCCTATTGGCACCAGTATCAAATAGGACAGAAGCTAATAGATTGTTGATAGTGAATATACATGTAACCAAGTTGGGGTTCTCACGGGCATCCCTTGCATTCACATTGAAAGCTCTTCCACGCGCTGGTCCACCGTCCTTTCTCTTATTGGGACACTCATTCCTAAAGTGGCCCTATTGTCCGCACTCATAGCACTGCCTTGGCCCAGTAGGGTTTGTCTTCACCGTTGGGGTGGAAATCTTGCAGTCCTTACCAATATTCCCGGTCCTTTTGCACTTTTCACAGACCACATTACAGTACCCGGTATGGTGCTTGTAGCACCTCTTGCACTGCGGTAGAGTACCCTTGTAGTTGGGGTTCGAGCTAGGGGTCGGATTGGGGTTCCTTCCGTCGTTATGCCTCTTAGCGGGGGTTTGATCATAGAGTCTCCCTTTGTTGTTGTCCCACTTACGCTTCTCACCACTGGCTCCCGATTCAGATTTTGCCTTTTCCGATTCTTTGCTGATAATTTGGTTCATAAGGGTTTGCGCCATGCTCATAGTGAAATATCCCGTTCTTATTGATTAAAAACGTTCCATATTAATTGATTTCGTTGCGAGGTTTTGACCTCTATATGAGACGTTTTTCAAAGACTGCATTCATTTTAAAACAAACCATAACATTTATTTCATCAATAAAGGTTTAAAAAGCTTTACGTAGATTATCAAATAATGATAATCTAAAATATCCTGTTTACACACGACCATTACATAATGGTTTACAATACAAATATGTTACAACAAAATCAGTTTCTTGAATGCAGTTTTTACACAATATCATACAAGCATGGACTCCAAATCTCGTCCTTATTTAAGTATGCGACAACGGAAGCTCTTAATAATCACCTGAGAATAAACATGCTTAAAACGTCAACAAAAATGTTGGTGAGTTATAGGTTTAACCTATATATATCAAATCGTAACAATAGACCACAAGATTTCATATTTCAATACACATCCCATACATAGAGATAAAAATCATTCATATGGTGAACACCTGGTAACCGACATTAACAAGATGCATATACATAAGAATATCCCCATCATTCCAGGACACCCTTCGGATATGATATAAATTTCGAAGTACTAAAGCATCCGGTACTTTGGATGGGGTTTGTTAGGCCCAATAGATCTATCTTTAGGATTCGCGTCAATTAGGGTGTCTGTTCCCTAATTCTTAGATTACCAGACTTAATAAAAAGGGGCATATTCGATTTCGATAATTCAACCATAGAATGTAGTTTCACGTACTTGTGTCTATTTTGTAAATCATTTATAAAACCTGCATGTATTCTCATCCCAAAAATATTAGATTTTAAAAGTGGGACTATAACTCACTTTCACAGATTTTTACTTCGTCGGGAAGTAAGACTTGGCCACTGGTTGATCCACGAACCTATAACAATATATACATATATATCAAAGTATGTTCAAAATATATTTACAACACTTTTAATATATTTTGATGTTTTAAGTTTATTAAGTCAGCTGTCCTCGTTAGTAACCTACAACTAGTTGTCCACAGTTAGATGTACAGAAATAAATCGATAAATATTATCTTGAATCAATCCACGACCCAGTGTATATGTATCTCAGTATTGATCACAACTCAAACTATATATATTTTGGAATCAACCTCAACCCTGTATAGCTAACTCCAACATTCACATATAGAGTGTCTATGGTTGTTCCGAAATATATATAGATGTGTCGACATGATAGGTCGAAACATTGTATACGTGTCTATGGTATCTCAAGATTACATAATATACAGTACAAGTTGATTAAGTTATGGTTGGAATATATTTGTTACCAATTTTCACGTAGCTAAAATGAGAAAAATTATCCAATCTTGTTTTACCCATAACTTCTTCATTTTAAATCCGTTTTGAGTGAATCAAATTGCTATGGTTTCATATTGAACTCTATTTTATGAATCTAAACAGAAAAAGTATAGGTTTATAGTCAGAAAAATAAGTTACAAGTTATTTTTGTAAAGGTAGTCATTTCAGTCGAAAGAACGACGTCTAGATGACCATTTTAGAAAACATACTTCCACTTTGAGTTTAACCATAATTTTTGGATATAGTTTCATGTTCATAATAAAAATCATTTTCTCAGAATAACAACTTTTAAATCAAAGTTTATCATAGTTTTTAATTAACTAACCCAAAACAGCCCGCGGTGTTACTACGACGGCGTAAATCCGGTTTTACGGTGTTTTTCGTGTTTCCAGGTTTTAAATCATTAAGTTAGCATATCATATAGATATAGAACATGTATTTAGTTGATTTTAAAAGTCAAGTTAGAAGGATTAACTTTTATTTGTGAACAAGTTTAGAATTAACTAAACTATGTTCTAGTGATTACAAGTTTAAACCTTCGAATAAGATAGCTTTATATGTATGAATCGAATGATGTTATGAACATCATTACTACCTCAAGTTCCTTGGATAAACCTACTGGAAATGAGAAAAATATATCTAGCTTCAAAGGATCCTTGGACGGCTTGAAAGTTCTTGAAGCAGAATCATGACACGAAAACAATTTCAAGTAAGATTTCCACTCGAAATAAGATTGTTATAGTTATAGAAATTGAATTAAAGTTTGAATATGATTATTACCTTGTATTACAAAGATAACCTACTATAAGTAACAAAGGTTTCTTGATCTTGGATGATTACTTGGAATGGATTTAGAAAACTTGGAAGTAAACTTGCAATCTTGGAAGTATTCTTGATTTTATGAAACTAGAACTTTTGGAATTTATGAAGAACACTTAGAACTTAAAGATAGAACTTTAGAGAGATCAATTAGATGAAGAAAATTGAAGAATGAAAGTGTTTGTAGGTGTTTTTGGTCGTTGGTGTATGGATTAGATATAAAGGATATGTAATTTTGTTTTCATGTAAATAAGTCATGAATGATTACTCATATTTTTGTAATTTTATGAGATATTTCATGCTAGTTGCCAAATGATGGTTCCCACATGTGTTAGGTGACTCACATAGGCTGCTAAGAGCTGATCATTGGAGTGTATATACCAATAGTACATACATCTAAAAGTTGTGTATTGTACGAGTACGAATACGGGTGCATACGAGTAGAATTGTTGATGAAACTGAACGAGGATGTAATTGTAAGCATTTTTGTTAAGTAAAAGTATTTTGATAAGTGTATTGAAATCTTTCAAAAGTGTATAAATACATATTAAAACACTACATGTATATACATTTTAACTGAGTCGTTAAGTCATCGTTAGTCGTTACATGTAAGTGTTGTTTTGAAACCTTTAGGTTAACGATCTTGTTAAATGTTGTTAACCCAATGTTTATAATATCAAATGAGATTTTAAATTATTATATTATCATGATATTATCATGTATGAATATCTCTTAATATGATATATATACATTAAATGTCTTTACAACGATAATCGTTACATATATGTCTCGTTTAAAAATCATTAAGTTAGTAGTCTTGTTTTTACATATGTAGTTCATTATTAATATACTTAATAATATGTTTACTTATCATAATATCATGTTAACTATATATATATATCCATATATATGTCATCATATAGTTTTTACAAGTTTTAACGTTCGTGAATCACCGGTCAACTTGGGTGGTCAATTGTTTATATGAAACATATTTCAATTAATCAAGTCTTAACAAGTTTGATTGCTTAACATGTTGGAAACATTTAATCATGTAAAAATCAATCTCAATTAATATATATAAACATGGAAAAGTTCGGGTCACTACAGTACCTACCCGTTAAATAAATTTCGTCCCGAAATTTTAAGCTGTAGAAGGTGTTGACGAATCTTCTAGAAATAGATGCGGGTATTTCTTCTTCATCTGATCTTCACGCTCCCAGGTGAACTCGGGTCCTCTACGAGCATTCCATTTAACCTTAACAATCGGTATCTTGTTTTGTTTAAGTCTCTTAACCTCACGATCCATTATTTCGACGGGTTCTTCAATGAATTGAAGTTTTTCATTGATTTGGATTTCGTCCAACGGAATAGTGAGATCTTCTTTAGCAAAACATTTCTTCAAATTTGAGACGTGGAAAGTGTTATGTACAGCCGCGAGTTGTTGAGGTAGCTCCAGTTGGTAAGCTACTGGTCCGACACGATCTATAATCTTGAATGGTCCAATGTACCTTGGATTTAGTTTCCCCCGTTTACCAAATCGAACAACGCCTTTCCAAGGTGAAACCTTAAGCATGACCATTTCTCCAATTTCAAACTCTATATCTTTTCTTTTACTGTCCGCGTAGCTCTTTTGTCGACTCTGGGCGGTTTTCAATCTTTGTTGAATTTGGATGATTTTCTAGGTAGTTTCTTGTATTATCTCCGGACCCGTAATCTGTCTATCCCCCACTTCACTCCAACAAATTGGAGACCTGCACTTTCTACCATAAAGTGCTTCAAACGGCGCCATCTCAATGCTTGAATGGTAGCTGTTGTTGTAGGAAAATTCTGCTAACGGTAGATGTCGATCCCAACTGTTTCCGAAATCAATAACACATGCTCGTAGCATGTCTTCAAGCGTTTGTATCGTCCTTTCGCTCTGCCCATCAGTTTGTGGATGATAGGCAGTACTCATGTCTAGACGAGTTCCTAATGCTTGCTGTAATGTCTGCCAGAATCTTGAAATAAATCTGCCATCCCTATCAGAGATAATAGAGATTGGTATTCCATGTCTGGAGATGACTTCCTTCAAATACAGTCGTGCTAACTTCTCCATCTTGTCATCTTCTCTTATTGGCAGGAAGTGTACTGATTTGGTGAGACGATCAACTATTACCCAAATAGTATCAAAACCACTTGCAGTCCTTGGCAATTTAGTGATGAAATCCATGGTAATGTTTTCCCATTTCCATTCTGGGATTTCAGGTTGTTGTAGTAGACCTGATGGTTTCTGATGTTCAGCTTTGACCTTAGAACACGTCAAACATTCTCCTACATATTTAGCAATATCGGCTTTCATACCTGGCCACCAAAAATGTTTCTTAAGATCCTTGTACATCTTCCCCGTTCCAGGATGTATTGAGTATCTGGTTTTATGAGCTTCTCTAAGTACCATTTCTCTCATATCTCCAAATTTTGGTACCCAAATTCTTTCAGCCCTATACCGGGTTCCGTCTTCCCGAATATTAAGATGCTTCTCTGATCCTTTGGGTATTTCATCCTTTAAATTTCCCTATTTTAAAACTCCTTGTTGCGCCTCCTTTATTTGAGTAGTAAGGTTAGTGTGAATCATTATATTCATAGATTTTACTCAAATGGGTTCTCTGTCCTTCCTGCTCAAGGTGTCAGCTACCACATTTGCCTTCCCCGGGTGGTAACGAATCTCAAAGTCGTAATTATTCAACAATTCAATCCACCTACGCTGCCTCATATTCAGTTGTTTCTGATTAAATATGTGTTGAAGACTTTTGTGGTCGGTATATATAATACTTTTGACCCCATATAAGTAGTGCCTCCAAGTCTTTAATGCAAAAACAACCGCGCCTAATTCCAAATCATGCGTCGTATAATTTTGCTCGTGAATCTTTAATTGTCTAGATGCATAAGCAATCACCTTCGTCCGTTGCATTAATACACAACCGAGACCTTGCTTTGATGCGTCACAATAAATCACAAAATCATCATTCCCTTCAGGCAATGACAATATAGGTGCCGTAGTTAGCTTTTTCTTCAATAATTGAAACGCCTTCTCTTGTTCATCCTTCCATTCAAATTTCTTCCCTTTATGCGTTAATGCAGTCAAGGCTTTTGCTATTTTGGAGAAATCTTGGATGAATCTTCTGTAGTAACCAACCAATCCTAAAAATTGACGTATATGCTTCGGAGTTTTTGGGGTTTCCCACTTTTCAACGGTTTCGATCTTTGCCGGGTCCACCTGGATACCTTCTTTGTTCACTATGTGACCGAGGAATTGAAATTCTTCCAACCAAAATGCACACTTTGAAAATTTAGCGTACAATTCTTCCTTCCTCAATACTTCTAACACCTTTCTCAAATGTTCACCGTGTTCTTGGTCATTCTTTGAGTAAATAAGTATGTCATCAATGAAAACAATGACAAACTTGTCAAGGTATGGTCCACACACTCGGTTCATAAGGTCCATGAACACAGCTGGTGCATTAGTTAAACCAAACGGCATGACCATAAACTCGTAATGACCGTAACGTATTCTAAAAGCAGTCTTTGGAATATCATCTTCTTTCACACGCATTTGATGATACCCGGAACGTAAGTCAATCTTTGAATAAACAGACGAGCCTTGTAGTTGATCAAATAAGTCGTGGATTCTCGGTAGTGGGTAGCGGTTCTTGATGGTAAGTTTGTTCAACTCTCGGTAGTCGATACACAACCTGAATGTACCATCTTTCTTCTTAACAAACAAAACAGGAGCTCCCCACGGTGATGTGCTTGGTCGAATGAAACCACGCTCTAAAAGTTCTTGTAATTGGCTTTGCAGTTCTTTCATCTCGCTGGGTGCGAGTCTGTAAGGAGCACGAGCTATTGGTGCAGCTCCTGGTACAAGATCTATTTGAAATTCAACGAATCGATGTGGGGGTAATCCCGGTAATTCTTTCGGAAATACATCGGGAAATTCTTTTGCGACGGGAACATCATTGATGCTCTTTTCTTCAGTTTGTACTTTCTCGACGTGTGCTAGAACAGCATAGCAACCTTTTCTTATTAGTTTTTGTGCCTTCAAATTACTAATAAGATGTAGCTTCGTGTTGCCCTTTTCTCCGTACACCATTAAGGGTTTTCCTTTTTCTCGTATAATGCGAATTGCATTTTTGTAACAAACGATCTCTGCTTTCACTTCTTTCAACCAGTCCATACTGATTATCACATCAAATCTCCCTAACTCTACTGGTATCAAGTCAATCTTAAATGTTTCGCTAATCAGTTTAATTTCTCGATTCCGACATATATTATCTGCTGAAATTAATTTACCATTTGCTAATTCGAGTAAAAATTTACTATCTAACGGCGTCAATGGACAACTTAATTTAGCACAAAAATCTCTACTCATATAGCTTCTATCCGCACCCGAATCAAATAAAACGTAAGCAGATTTATTGTCAATAAGAAACGTACCCATAACAAGCTCCGGGTCTTCCTGTGCCTCTGCCGCATTAATATTGAAAACTCTTCTGTGGCCTTGTCCATTCGTGTTCTCCTGGTTCGGGCAATTTCTAATAATGTGGCCCAGTTTTCCACATTTATAACAAACTACATTGGCATAACTTGCTCCGACACTACTTGCTCTGCCATTACTCATTCTGACACCATTTGTTCCTTTCGTTCTGTTAACCCCTGGTCCGTAGACCTCACACTTCGCCGCGCTATGACCATTTCTTTTACACTTGTTGCAAAATTTGGTGCAGAACCCCGAGTGATACTTTTCACACCTTTGGCATAGCTGCTTCTGATTGTTGTTGTTGTTGCGATTATTATTGTTATTGGGGCGATTGTTGTTGTTGTTGTTGTTGTTGTTGTTGTTGTTGTTGTTGTTGTTGTTGTTGTTGTTGTTGTTGTTGTTGTTGTTGTTGTTGTTGTTGTTGTTGTTGTTGTTGTTGTTGTTGTTGGGCCGTTTGTTGTAGTTGCGATTGATGTTGCGATTGTTGGGATAATTGTTGCGATTATTATTGTAATTGCTGTTGTTGTTGTATTGGTGATTCTTATCACCGTTTTCCTCCCACTTTCTTTTGACTTGCTTCACATTGGCCTCTTCAGCCATCTGTTCTTTAATTCTTTCCTCAATCTGGTTCACTAGTTTGTGAGCCATTCTACATGCCTGTTGTATGGAGGCGGGCTCGTGTGAACTTATATCTTCTTGGATTCTTTCCGGTAATCCTTTCACAAACGCGTCGATCTTCTCTTTCTCATCTTCGAACGCTCCCGGACACAATAGGCACAATTCTGTGAATCGTCTTTCGTACGTGGTAATATCAAATCCTTGGGTTCGTAACCCTCTAAGTTCTATCTTGAGCTTATTGACCTCGGTTCTGGGACGGTACTTCTCGTTCATCAAGTGCTTGAATGCTGACCACGGTAGTGCGTACGCATCATCTTGTCCCACTTGCTCTAGATACGTATTCCACCATGTTAATGCAGAACCTGTGAAGGTATGCGTAGCGTACTTCACTTTGTCCTCTTCAGTACACTTACTTATGGCAAACACCGATTCGACCTTCTCGGTCCACCGTTTCAATCCGATCGGTCCTTCGGTTCCATCAAATTCCAAAGGTTTGCAGGCAGTGAATTCTTTGTAGGTGCATCCTACACAATTTCCTGTACTGCTAGATCCAAGGTTATTGTTGGTATGTAGCGTAGCCTGTACTGCGGCTATGTTTGAAACTAAAAAGGTACGGAATTCCTCTTCATTCATATTCACGGTGTGTCGAGTAGTCGGTGTCATTTCCTTCAAAATAGTCAAATGGAACAAGTTAATTATACAGAATATTAAGAGTAGTTAATAGTATTTCATAGCATAATATGAACTCATTTATAAAAGCTTTTTCTTCATATTAGCGTTTTATAAGTTTAAATTCGGGTAGTACCTACCCGTTAAGTTCATACTTAGTAGCTAATATACAATTCAACTACTACAATTCTATATGAAAAACTGATTATAATAATATTTCACGTTCAAACTTTTATACAATATTTTACAAACTTACAATACCGCTTATTTTACATAAAGCATGAAATATAGCACATAATAACTTTGATACAAGATAGTTGTGAAGATAATTCTAGCTAGTACACAAGTCGTTCAACAAAGGCAATAAAGACACGTAATTCATACGTCCAGAAACAAGTCATGCATTCTGGTTTTACTAGGACTACTTCCCATCCTTGGTCTTGTGGAACATAACCGTTATGGCCGTTGATAAGACAGCATGTTGTAACATCGTCAAAGGGACAAGGGTTACGTAATGACCAACAGTCTCGTAATAACCTAAAAACCTCATTTCTTACCCCAATTACTGACTCCGTCACTTGTGGGAACGTTTTGTTTAATAGCTGTAGCCCGATGTTCTTTTTCTCACTTTGGTGAGAAGCGAATATTACTAACCCGTAAGCATAGCATGCTTCTTTATGTTGCATGTTAGCTGCTTTTTCTAAATCATGAAGTCCTATATTCGGATACATTGAGTCAAAATAATTTCTTAACCCGTTGCGTAAAATAGCATTTGGGTTCCCCGCAATATATGCGTCAAAGTAAACACATCGTAACTTATGGGTTTCCCAATGTGATATCCCCCATCTTTCAAACGAAAGTCTCTTATAAACTAAGACATTCTTGGAACGTTCTTTGAATGTCTTACAAACTGATTTCGCCGTAAATAGTTGTGCCGAAGAATTCTGACCGACTCTAGACAAGATTTCATCAATCATGTCTCCGGGTAGGTCTCTTAAAATATTGGGTTGTCTATCCATTTTGTGTTTTTAAACTGTAAAATAGACAAGAGTTATATTCATAAAAAAATACTTATTAATACAAGCAATTTTTACATATATCATAAAGCATAAGCACACTATATTACATATATTACACCACACGAATACAACTATCTTATTCCAACTCGCTCGTTTCTTCTTCTTCGGTTTTGGTTCGTTTTGCCAAGTTTCTAGGGATATATGATGTTCCCCTAATACTAGCCGTCATTTTCCACAACGGTTTAGAAAAACCTGGTGGTTTAGAGGTTCCCTGGTCATTGTTACAATTTAAGGACTTCGGGGGTTGACGATACATATAAAGTTCATCGGGGTTGGAATTAGATTTCTCTATTTTTATGCCCTTTCCCTTATTATTTTCTTTTGCTTTTTTAAATTCAGTTGGGGTAATTTCTATAACATCATCGGAATTCTCGTCGAAATCCGATTCATCGGAGAATTGGTAATCCTCCCAATATTTTGCTTCCTTGGCGGAAACACCATTGACCATAATTAACCTTGGTCGGTTGGTTGAGGATTTCTTTTACTTAACCGTTTTATTATTTCCCCCACTGGTTCTATTTCCTCCTCCGGTTCCTCCTCTTCCGGTTCTGATTCTTCTTCCGGTTCTTCTTCGCGAACTTGTGAATCAGTCCAATATATATTCGACTCTTTGTTATTATTAGGTGAGTCAATGGGATTTGTGCTAGAGGTAGACATCTATCACATAATATCAAACATGTTAAGAGATTAATATATCACATAATATATACATGTTAATAATATATAGTTTCCAACAAAAATGTTAAGCAATCATTTTTAAAGAAAACACGGTCGAAGTCCAGACTCACTAATGCATCCTAACAAACTCGATAAGACACATTAATGCAAATTTTCTGGTTCTCTAAGACCAACGCTCGGATACCAACTGAAATGTCCCGTTCTTATTGATTAAAAACGTTTCATATTAATTGATTTCGTTGCGAGGTTTTGACCTCTATATGAGACGTTTTTCAAAGACTGCATTCATTTTAAAGCAAACCATAACCTTTATTTCATCAATAAAGGTTTAAAAAGCTTTACGTAGATTATCAAATAATGATAATCTAAAATATCCTGTTTACACACGACCATTTAATAATGGTTTACAATACAAATATGTTACAACAAAATAAGTTTCTTGAATGCAGTTTTTACACAATATCATACAAGCATGGACTCCAAATCTCGTCCTTATTTAAGTATGCGACAGCGGAAGCTCTTAATAATCACCTGAGAATAAACATGCTTAAAACGTCAACAAAAATATTGGTGAGTTATAGGTTTAACCTATATATATCAAATCGTAACAATAGACCACAAGATTTCATATTTCAATACACATCCCATACATAGAGATAAAAATCATTCATATGGTGAACACCTGGTAACCGACATTAATAAGATGCATATATAAGAATATCCCCATCATTCCGGGACACCCTTTGGATATGATATAAATTTCGAAGTACTAAAGCATCCGGTACTTTGGATGGGGTTTGTTAGGCCCAATAGATCTATCTTTAGGATTCACGTCAATTAGGGTGTCTGTTCCCTAATTCTTAGATTACCAGACTTAATAAAAAGGGGCATATTCGATTTCGATAATTCAACCATAGAATGTAGTTTCACGTACTTGTGTCTATTTTGTAAATCATTTATAAAACCTGCATGTATTCTCATCCCAAAAATATTAGATTTTAAAAGTGGGACTATAACTCACTTTCACAGATTTTTACTTCGTCGGGAAGTAACACTTGGCCACTGGTTGATTCACGAACCTATAACAATATATACATATATATCAAAGTATGTTCAAAATATATTTACAACACTTTTAATATATTTTGATGTTTTAAGTTTATTAAGTCAGCTGTCCTAGTTAGTAACCTACAACTAGTTGTCCACAGTTAGATGTACAGAAATAAATCTATAAATATTATCTTGAATCAATCCACGACCCAGTGTATACGTATCTCAGTATTGATCACAACTCAAACTATATATATTTTGGAATCAACCTCAACCCTGTATAGCTAACTCCAACATTCACATATAGAGTGTCTATGGTTGTTCCGAAATATATATAGATGTGTCGACATGATAGGTCGAAACATTGTATATGTGTCTATGGTATCTCAAGATTACATAATATACAATACAAGTTGATTAAGTTATGGTTGGAATAGATTTGTTACCAATTTTCACGTAGCTAAAATGAGAAAAATTATCCAATCTTGTTTTACCCATAACTTCTTCATTTTAAATCCGTTTTGAGTGAATCAAATTGCTATGGTTTCATATTGAACTCTATTTTATGAATCTAAACAGAAAAAGTATAGTTTTATAGTCGGAAAAATAAGTTACAAGTCGTTTTTGTAAAGGTAGTCATTTCAGTCGAAAGAACGACGTCTAGATGACCATTTTAGAAAACATACTTCCACTTTGAGTTTAACCATAATTTTTGGATATAGTTTCATGTTCATAATAAAAATAATTTTCTCAGAATAACAACTTTTAAATCAAAGTTTATCATAGTTTTTAATTAACTAACCCAAAACAGCCCGCGGTGTTACTACGACGGCGTAAATCCGGTTTTACGGTATTTTTCGTGTTTCCAGGTTTTAAATCATTAAGTTAGCATATCATATAGATATAGAACATGTATTTAGTTGATTTTAAAAGTCAAGTTAGAAGGATTAACTTTTATTTGCGAACAAGTTTAGAATTAACTAAACTATGTTCTAGTGATTACAAGTTTAAACCTTCGAATAAGATAGCTTTATATGTATGAATCGAATGATGTTATGAACATCATTACTACCTCAAGTTCCTTGGATAAACCTACTGGAAATGAGAAAAATAGATCTAGCTTCAAAGGATCCTTGGATGGCTTGAAAGTTCTTGAAGCAGAATCATGACACGAAAACAATTTCAAGTAAGATTTCCACTCGAAATAAGATTGTTATAGTTATAGAAATTGAATTAAAGTTTGAATATGATTATTACCTTGTATTAGAAAGATAACCTACTGTAAATAACAAAGGTTTCTTGATCTTGGATGATTACTTGGAATGGATTTAGAAAACTTGGAAGTAAACTTGCAATCTTGGAAGTATTCTTGATTTTATGAAACTAGAACTTTTGGAATTTATGAAGAACACTTAGAACTTAAAGATAGAACTTGAGAGAGATCAATTAGATGAAGAAAATTGAAGAATGAAAGTGTTTGTAGGTGTTTTTGGTCGTTGGTGTATGGATTAGATATAAAGGATATGTAATTTTGTTTTCATGTAAATAAGTCATGAATGATTACTCATATTTTTGTAATTTTATGAGATATTTCATGCTAGTTGCCAAATGATGGTTCCCACATGTGTTAGGTGACTCACATGGGCTGCTAAGAGCTGATCATTGGAGTGTATATACCAATAGTACATACATCTAAAATCTGTGTATTGTACGAGTACGAATACGGGTGCATACGAGTAGAATTGTTGATGAAACTGAACGAGGATGTAATTGTAAGCATTTTTGTTAAGTAGAAGTATTTTGATAAGTGTATTGAAGTCTTTCAAAAGTGTATAAATACATATTAAAACACTACATGTATATACATTTTAACTGAGTCGTTAAGTCATCGTTAGTCGTTACATGTAAGTGTTGTTTTGAAACCTTTAGGTTAACGATCTTGTTAATTGTTGTTAACCCAATGTTTATAATATCAAATGAGATTTTAAATTATTATATTATCATGATATTATCATGTATGAATATCTCTTAATATGATATATATACATTAAATGTCTTTACAACGATAATCGTTACATATATGTCTCGTTTAAAAATCATTAAGTTAGTAGTCTTGTTTTTACATATGTAGTTCATTGTTAATATACTTAATGATATGTTTACTTATCATAATATCATGTTAACTATATATATATATATCCATATATATGTCATCATATAGTTTTTACAAGTTTTAACGTTCGTGAATCACCGGTCAACTTGGGTGGTCAATTGTTTATATGAAACATATTTCAATTAATCAAGTCTTAACATGTTTGATTGCTTAACATGTTGGAAACATTTAATCTTGTAAATATCAATCTCAATTAATATATATAAACATGAAAAAGTTCGGGTCACTACACATAGCTGTCGAGACGTTGGGTGGATTAGAAGAGGTGACATTTCCTTGAATGGACTTGGGAAGTCCCCACAAGTATCGCTCCATTCTCTTAAATTTTGGGGTAACCATCGTGGGACAAATCAGCGCTAATTCCAGATACCTACGGTTGTAACCATCAAGATCGTTTCCCACAACCTTCAATTCCCAGAACTCAGCCTCCATTTCCTGTATCTCTGCTCTGGGGCAGTATTCTTCAATCAGGGCTCCCTTAAATTCTTCCCACGGAGTGGCATAAGCCTCGTCAATACCCTTAGCTTGAGCCACTGTGTTCCACCAGGTTAGGACGTCGTCTGACAGCGTACATGAGGCATACTTGGTTTTGTTCGCCTTTGAGCAGTTGCTTACACGAAACACATCTTCTAATTTCTTAAACCATCTAGTCAGACCAACTGGCCCCTCAGTACCGCTAAAGTTGTGGGGCTTGCAGCTTTGAAACTCTTTGTATGTGCACCAGTTCTGAATGGGCTGGTTAACTGGCAGAGCTGGGGGGTTGATTTTCGCAATAGCTGCGGCTACTCTTTCAGCAATCATTTCCTCGATTTGGGCTGCTGTGGGTGCTGCTCGTCCATTTGCCATTGCCCTTTTAAATAAAAGTTTTGACTTAAGTCAAAATCCGGCATTCAATAAATAGTAATACAGTATATGGCAACCAACATGGAATCAGCGCAACACATGTTAACTAAGTAATGCACTAGATACAGATACCACAGAAACATCATACAGTAATGTAATTAGAACACCGTACAAAAAGTAAACAACACTAAGTTCCATTCATTAATAATAATTTGCATACATCCGCATAAGTTCGTACAGTACATGAGTAAAACATGAAACTACAACGAGATTACATAATGAAATCTACTACAATGCCCTATGGTGACGTTGGGTGAAGGATGTCCATTACGTGGGACATCTGGTCCTCAAGCTCAGTTACCCGAGCACGGAGGATCTCCACTTCCCTCGCCAGTTCCTCAACGGAGGGAGATGGTGGGGCAGGCGGTGTGGATGGTACAGGTGGTGCCAGTAGTGCAGATGGTCCAGCACCAGAAGTAGATGCTGCATAGCGGTAAGGCTTATGCACAAATGGATCCGCAGGGTAAGGCACAACCCGCTTACGGGCGATGACCCTAGTCCTCAGTCCACGTGCATTAACGAATGTTCGACCTTCGTTAATCCCTGGAATAACGATACCATCGAAACAATACCGCTTCTTCGGCGGGGTGGAGGGTGGCTGCACGGGCGTCTCCTCAGGGTCCTCGTCGGAATCCTCGTCACTGGAGTCATCAGAGGATGAGTCGTCGGGTGATGAGTCTTCGAAAACAGCTGGAGGTGGCTCTGCTCGGCCGGTAGTCACAATCCGATATCCAAAAGGTGGGAACGGTATGACACGTCCATCAGGAAGGCGTCGGCACCAATGGTTATGCTCATTACGGAACAGAACTTCCCCGTATTCCCCGGAAATCACAGCACCACCGGGATGGGGCTGTGGCTCCGGAGGTACTGGGATGAGTGGAGCTGGAATCTCCGATGGATCCTCATGTCCGTCTGAGATAACCACTGGGTCGGGTACATAGCTGCTAGCTCCGGAGGACGAAGCGCCAGGGTCACTGGAGGGTGTCGATGACGGGATCTGAAAATTGGCAACAATGGCAGGCGAGGTGGCGGATGTGTCTGAGTCGCTCTCTAAAATGAAAACAAGCGGGATATCCGACATCTGAACATGGAAAAATAACTTTTTCCGTGTCAGTAAGTCATAAAGCAAGCACGTATTAGGCACTATAGCAACCTAGGTTGTCTAAAACAGTATACAGCATGGCAATAATAACAACGGTAAACAGAAATAACATGTGAAAGCAGATAGTAATCATGCAATAGCGGAAATAAGCATACAACAAGTTCGCATGGTAGTAAAGATAAGCAATAGCATGCAGTAATATCACATAGCAGTAAAAGTAATCAGTAGCATGCAGTAAGTTTCGCAGAAACAAGTAAACTAGCAAGTTGTAGATTAGTCCTATTAGTGAATCCTATATGGTCCGGTCTAGACTCACTAATGCAACCTAATTCCCTACAACCAATGCTCTGATACCAAATGTGACACCCCGTACAAAACCATCGTGTACGATTCGTCAACAACAGGATCTTTACACGGTCAAATACTATATGCTGTTTGAAAACCAGTTTGCATTCCTAAAAAGATAGCATTTTACAAAAAGATAACATGACACAGAGGTCATTACAAAGCCATTATTCAAATAACATAAGTTGCGAATGCAAAATAAAAGTTTCATGATTGAGACATCTCTAAGTAATGCAGCGGAAATTGTAAGACCCAAATATTTCACCGTACATATGTGTAAATATGATCTTTGAAGTGTGGGTGTTCGTTTCATACTTTAAAAAGAAGGCAGAATCTGGTCTGGGCGTTTGGCGCGTCGCGCCACTGGTCTGTGGCAGATTCCCTCTTTTTAAAATTAGATATTTTGGGGGTAATTTGGTAAAATCACATGGGGTCCGACTTTAAGGCCCTAAACCAGTTGTTGGGGCCTCATTAACTCCATTTCCATCTACTTTCACCTCATCCATTCAATTCTAGAGAAAGAGTGATAACCTAGTGAGAGAAAACTCATTTTGGAGAAGAAGAAGGAGGATTCTTGCTTAAGCTCAAGTTCTAAAGTTGTTCATCTACTTCCTAGCTACGTTTTGGTGGTAGTGGTATGCTCTAATCTTGATTTCTTGATTCAATTTTATGTAAGGGTTAGAGTTAGGGTTTATGGTGAACTTAAAGCCCACTTCGTTAGTAAATTAGGTGTTGTGGGTGAATTTGGGTTATGTTAACTCAAAGATGACTAACTAGGGTTTTTCAAGTATTAATTGTTGTTAATGAACCTTAAGTAGTTAGTGAATTTCTAGAACACCGATATGTATGTAAATGGGTGTTAAGTGGATTAGTGGATGACCCGAAATGGGTATGTTGACTTTAAATTGGTCAAATGGGTCAAAATGGACCTAAGTTAATTAACGGTTGTGATTAATGCATAAACTTAGTGTTAAAAGGTGTTTTAAGACCTAACTTGGTTAATGTTAGGGTGTTGGCGAAAGATGACCCAATTTTAGGGTTAAGTGTCCAAATGGGTCAAAATGACCTAGTAGTGGTGAGTGTTGTGGGTTTGACCAACTTGGATGGTTGATTGATTATTATGTACTTTGTAATAGGTGCGATACCTTGAAGTTTCAAGCTTGGTTTATCGATTCACCGAAGGCGTAAGGTGAGTGGAATAATTATATGCGTAGGTGTATAATGTATTTATTTGTTGTAGCGTGAGATGTGAAGTGTTGATGTGCTAAGACACCACATTTCACGTGACGAGTGAAGTGTCGATGTGCTAAGACACCACTCAAAGTAATGTGACGGGTGAAGTGTCGATGTGCTAAGACACCACCCGGGGTGAAGTGTTGATATGTTAAGACACCACCCGGAGTGAAGTATCGATGTGCTAAGATGCCACTCCAAGTAAGTTAAAGGGTGAAGTGCCGACGTGTTAAGGTGTCACTCGAGGTGAAGTATCGACGTGTTAAGATGCCACCTCAAGTAAAATGAAGAGTGAAGTGTCGAAGTGTTAAGACACCACTCGGGGTGAAGTGTCGACGTGTTAAGACGCCACCCGGGGTGAAGTATCGATGTGTTAAGATGCCACCCGTGGGGTTAGTGTACGAAGTGTTAAGTGCACTAATGGTAGTTATGAACTCCGACGGTCTTTAAACACCGTTCCTTTATTCGATTGGTTAACCATGGTTATTGTGTTGTAGTGTATGCATATTATATTTGTTCAAGTTAAATATGCTATTGTTATGCTAGTTTTGTTATTGGAGGTTATAGCTTGTATTTATGATGATAAGCTAATTGTGTTTGCTAGCATGTATACGGTATGCGAGTAAGTGTTTGCAAATAGATATATTATATATGTATGTGTGTAATTATTGCATTCACTAAGCGTTAGCTTACCCTCTCGTTGTTTATCTTCTTATAGGCTCCGGCGTGGACAAGGGTAATGTGACGACCCGGAAATTTCCGACCAAATTTAAACTTTAATCTTTATATTATTCCGACACGATAAGCAAAGTTTGTTAAGTTAAATCTCAAGAATTTTAAACTGTGTTCATACATTCATTATAACCTCGACCAAATTCCGACGATTCACGAACTGTTATATATAAATAGATATGTATATGTATATATATATATTATAACTTGAGAATATTAATAAAGTATTAAACGTATAATACCTTACACGAACGTATTTGTTTCAATATGATTTTCGATGAAATTAAAAAATATATTAAATGATTGAATTATCAGAAACATTGAATTATGATTACAAGTCTCTGTTGAGAGGTCCACTATGATTTGAGAAAATCTATTCCTCTTAACGATATTCAGAATAATTTGTAAAGCTATTTATAAATAAAAACAAAAAGTGTCATTTACGAAAGTTAGACAAAAGTTAGTGGAGAATTGGTTTCCATAATATTCTATTAATTTAGTTTCAAAAGTACAAAAAACGTTTTCAGTTTAAAAAGAACTTTATTATTAAAACGTATATATCTTTTATAAATATCTAGAACCACTTTTGACAACTCATTACGTAACCAGTATGATAAAGATAACGATATTTATATTTTATTTTATTAAATATATATAACGATTTAAATTAATATTATATATACTTATACGCGTATTATACGTATATAGTTTTATACTTTTACTATACTTTAACTTTACCTTTACTTTACTTTTATTTTACTTTAATAATTCATACTTTAATAATTCAATTTAATAATTCATACTTTAATAATTCACTTTAATAATTCATAATTTAATAATTCATACTTTAATAATTCAATTTAATAATTCATACTTTAATAATTCACTTTAATAATTCATAATTTAATAATTCACTTTAATAATTCATACTTTAATAATTCATACTTTAATAATTCACTTTAATAATTCATATTTTAATAATTCACTTTAATAATTCAAAAATCTGTTATAAATAGAATTCAATAGGTTTCATTATTTCATAGAAACTTGAAAATATATTTCTCTAAACTCTCTCAATCGATTTATATATTTATATATATATATATATATATATATATATATATATATATATATATATATATATATATATATATATATATATATATATATATATATATATATATATATATATATATATATATATATATATTGCTCTGTATTATTTCAAGATATTATTAGTATACATAAAATATTACGACGGAGTGGTGTCCGAGTGATTTCAAAATAGTTTTTTTGAATGAGTCGAAGCTAAGGAAATTATGAGTTATAGCTATGGAGGTGATGAGTATGGTTCATGGGTATGCTCGTGAGGTCAATCTAGTGTTTATCATCTCCGTTGCGTCTACGTACTTTCCTGCAATATTGAATCTAAATATTGATACGTTCGTGAATCCGAGGCCAACCTTGCACTTGTTAAATGACGTTATATGTATTTTTACTACGAAATACAGTATTGTGAGTTTCATTTGCTCCCTTTTATATATATTTTTGGGACTGAGAATACATGCGCTGTTTTTATAAATATTTTACGAAATAGGCACAAGTACTAAAACTAATTCTACGTGGGTTTAAACCAGAAATATACCCTTAGCTTGGTAACATTAAACTACTTGTCTATGTACGGTAGGCGCGAATCCTAAAGATAGATCTATTGGGCCTGACAAACCCCATCCTGACTATGGGATGCTTTAGTACTTCGAGGTTATTTTAAACACACCTGATCTGGTGTACTTCAGAGGGTAAAACATGAACGTTAAGGCTTGTTACTGGGTGCCTACAACTTATAGAATACTTTTATACACTTGCGAGTATACATATATTTATAAACGGAAATCTTGTGGTCTATTAATATATTGAAATGATTGTTATGATAAACCTATGAACTCACCAACCTTTTTGGTTGACACTTTAAAGCATGTTTATTCTCAGGTATTAAAGAAATCTTCCGCTGTGCATTAGCTCATTTTAAGGATATTACTTGGAGTCATTCATGGCATATTTTGAAAGACGTTGCATTCGAATCATTGAGTTCATCAAGATTATTATTAAGCCAATTATAGTTGGATGTATTATGAAATGGTGTGCATGCCGTCAACTTTTGTTGTAAAGAAAGTTTATCTTTTAAAAACGAATGCAATGTTTGTAAAATGTATCATATAGAGGTCAAATACCTCGCGATGTAATCAACTATTGTGAATCGTTTATAATGTATATGAACGGGTCCTTTCAGTTGGTATCAGAGCGGTGGTCTTAGCGAACCAGGTCTGCATTAGTGTGTGTAACTGATAGTCGTTAGGATGCATTAGTGAGTCTGGACTTCGACCGTGTCTGCATGTCAAAAGTTTTGCTCATCATTTTTGTCGGAAATTGCCTGCTTATCATTCTTAGTCTAGACACATCTTACTGCATTGACTGCATGAATAGTGTATAGACAAAATTCATATCTTAGCGTATCTGCTAATCTATATCTTAGCGTATCTGTTACTGTAAACTTTGCCTGACATATCCCGTAAATTCCTCCGTAATCTACGAAATCTTTTGCGCTATATATATAGATATTCTATGTAATTAGAATACCACCCGATAGCTGAAAAATTATTTCATATCGAAAAATCCTTTATTCAATCGAACGAAATGGAATTCGTCATTAGTTCAAGTCCCTCGAATTCCGATATGGAATCCCACTCAAGCTCCGAAAGCAGTGTGACCGGAATGGATCAACCAATTAGCCATCATCTATTCTGGATGAATTGGGGATAGGTTCGTAGCCTCTTCAATAATTGGAGACAAGAAGAAGGTGATCCCTTCCATCCACCACATTGCCCTCTTGGCGATGAACCTGAAGCACTTACCGGCGAACCGGTCCGAAACACCATTTTCTCTCTCATTTCCAGATTTTCTCGTCATGATTATATACTACATCAAATTCTAGATTTTATTTATCCGCTCGTCCGAACCGACAATCACCCCGGTGTAATAGAAGAAGTCAACGCGCTTCGCACTCGAGTAGTGGCTTTAGAGAATATGGTGCAAGGGTTACAAACACCAACAAATAACGAAGTATTAATTCATAATTTCAATTTTATTGAATAAATACTCCGTAAAAGTTATGTAATTTCTAAAGTCTTTAGGGATTATTCAGTTCTAGTTTCAACCGTAAATCAAATGAGTTTAATTTAATATTAACTCATTAAATCTATGTTACATCTGAAGAAAATATGTACATATATATTTTCATAAAGACTGTAATAAAATTCTGTTGTACAAAATATTAATTGTGAAATTTTTTTTAACGGGTAGGTAATACCCGAGAGATATATAAATTCACAATTAATATATTAAATTTTTTGAAACTGATTCAGCAATCATCAACTATACTCCCTACTTTCACAACAATATCCATTCTTTCATATAAATCAAAACAATCATACTCATTCAAATTCAATTACATATTCTGATTTTGAAATCGCATAATTCAATTCGAAATATAGCCAGTATCATCACTCTTAGATTCCTATATCTTTCAAAGCTATACTTTGACTTCAAAACTGTGTTAGAACATCATATGTATTAACGATTACAATATGTGCTCAAACCCTTCGAAATACATGAAGACACTTCAAATAATGAACAATCGAGATGATGATCCAACCACATGTTATCCACAGTTACGTACCTAAAAAACTCTTGAAACCAAATTCATAATTTAACATGTATCCATGTCAGACCTTTTGGCATTTACTAGCTAAAATAACTTTTCAATCCCTTCTAAAAATAGACGGTTTTGTCACAGCTCCAGCAAACCAACTTCAATTGTTCAATCGAATAAGCCTTATTATAATGATTACCTCTTCATCAATATTACCGGGGAACCTTTCATATCTCGCCACATTAGCAGTAAACTTATTAATAACTTCATTGATCTTTGACTTTCCGAAAAATCTTTATATTTATCAAAACCCCATCATTTACTCATCTGCATCTTGTAACGAGAATTGCCATACGAATCATCGGAAATTAGCAATCAGTATTTTGAAATCTCGCAGCATGTCTACGCCAACAATTATATGTGTCTATCTTCTGGACTTATATACTTTGAATGTGGAGTTTCTGAAAAACACCCTAAACTGCAAACTAGTTCTCGAAATACTGATGAAGCAGCAAAAACTATAAACGACCTTAACAGTAAAAAGTTTGATGATAAAGAGTAGTGTGTTGGCAAAGCTCAGAAAAAGAGAATATTTGGTACTGAAAAATACGGATTGAGCAAACCATGAAGAAGGCTGTGGATAAATCACAAGGACGAAATCTACCTTCAAAGAATCTAAATGATTCCGTGTCTGCTGAAGTCATTATCGAATACCTTGCTCCTGACTCTAAACCCTTACGGACAATATTCTTCATCATCCTCTGATATTAGAAATTTTAAGATATCATCGTATCTTTCATTATAAATATCCTCCATATTTCTGAAGATATTTTCATAATTATTCTTATCTGAAATCATTTACCTCTTCGTGCTGTCTGTATTACATCATAAAAGAAACTATTTTAGTTTCTAAATTCTGAAACTTTTGAATTTAAAATAGGAATATTTTTGAAGTAGTGTTGTGAACTGAAGCATGAACTAGTATAATATAATGACACTTGATCAACGTGATTATATTACAGTAAGTCATGCTGAGTTTCTAAATGGAACGTGATGATTCACAGATCATAACATCATCATGTGCTATGTTACACAACTCTTGTATTCTCTTTAACCTCTAAAATATTAAGAAAATATTTCTTGATGATTCGGCCTTTTTCGAGGTATTCTAGTAATTTGACAAGTCAAGATCGTGCCATTACAATTTCCTTCTTAGAACATTAACAATGTTCATTCCGAAATTCATATATGCGAATTCTGGACCATTACAAGCGGTGCTTAATCGCAAGAAGAAGAAATGAAAGGACAAAACTCCGAAATAGAAATTGGGGTATAAATCGCAGCAAATAAAAGAGAGCATTAATTGGGGATGACAATGATTATAGAAGAAGCAAGGACTTTGAAATATAAGGGAAGATATAAAACCCAACAACAACCCAGAAATCACAAACCGTATATATCAATGCATATAGCAATATAAAGACACGGGAGAACTAAAAACACTATAAAACCAAGAGTATAGTAGAAGTAAATAGATTCTTTTGGAGGCAGATGAAAAAGAAGAGCGACAGATATGAAAGTGAGGAGTATATCAAGAATCAGCACTGGATGAAGCATATTGACAAATACTTTAAAATATGAGTTGAGAAGGTGTGAGTTGTAAGAAAACAAATGAGGTGGATTTATAGTGAAATATCCGACAGAGAAATCAAAATGGATTATCGCATTAATTCGAAGAGGATCATAATTTTCTTAATCGCCGAATAATCAAATCCAATATAGATTACAAAGATTTTCTTTTCGGAGATCAATCGTGATGACGTCAAAAGATACGACGGATCAATATTATCTTATTTCATTCATTTACGATAACTTCACTCACACGTTTCTATTAATCGAATTATTTTATCCATTCTTCTTGAACATGATAAAACTCTATAACCGTTATAATAACATTCTCATTGTTAGTCATGACGACCTCTATCAAATTTCGGGGACGAAATTTCTTTAACGGGTAGGTACTGTGACGACCCGGAAATTTCCGACCAAATTTAAACTTTAATCTTTATATTATTCCGACACGATAAGCAAAGTTTGTTAAGTTAAATCTCAAGAATTTTAAACTGTGTTCATACATTCATTATAACCTCGACCAAATTCCGACGATTCACGAACCGTTATATATAAATAGATATGTATATGTATATATATATTATAACTTGAGAATATTAATAAAGTATTAAACGTATAATACCTTACACGAACGTATTTGTTTCAATATGATTTTCGATGAAATTAAAAAATATATTAAATGATTGAATTATCAGAAACATTGAATTATGATTACAAGTCTCTGTTGAGAGGTCCACTATGATTTGAGAAAATCTATTCCTCTTAACGATATTCAGAATAATTTGTAAAGCTATTTATAAATAAAAACAAAAAGTGTCATTTACGAAAGTTAGACAAAAGTTAGTGGAGAATTGGTTTCCATAATATTCTATTAATTTAGTTTCAAAAGTACAAAAAACGTTTTCAGTTTAAAAAGAACTTTATTATTAAAACGTATATATCTTTTATAAATATCTAGAACCACTTTTGACAACTCATTACGTAACCAGTATGATAAAGATAACGATATTTATATTTTATTTTATTAAATATATATAACGATTTAAATTAATATTATATATACTTATACGCGTATTATACGTATATAGTTTTATACTTTTACTATACTTTAACTTTACCTTTACTTTACTTTTATTTTACTTTAATAATTCATACTTTAATAATTCAATTTAATAATTCATACTTTAATAATTCACTTTAATAATTCATAATTTAATAATTCATACTTTAATAATTCATACTTTAATAATTCACTTTAATAATTCATAATTTAATAATTCACTTTAATAATTCATACTTTAATAATTCATACTTTAATAATTCACTTTAATAATTCATATTTTAATAATTCACTTTAATAATTCAAAAATCTGTTATAAATAGAATTCAATAGGTTTCATTATTTCATAGAAACTTGAAAATATATTTCTCTAAACTCTCTCAATCGATTTATATATATATATATATATATATATATATATATATATATATATATATATATATATATATATATATATATATATATATATATATATATATATATATATATATATATATATATATATATATATATATATATATATATATATATATTTGCTCTGTATTATTTCAAGATATTATTAGTATACATAAAATATTACGACGGAGTGGTGTCCGAGTGATTTCAAAATAGTTTTTTTGAATGAGTCGAAGCTAAGGAAATTATGAGTTATAGCTATGGAGGTGATGAGTATGGTTCATGGGTATGCTCGTGAGGTCAATCTAGTGTTTATCATCTCCGTTGCGTCTACGTACTTTCCTGCAATATTGAATCTAAATATTGATACGTTCGTGAATCCGAGGCCAACCTTGCACTTGTTAAATGACGTTATATGTATTTTTACTACGAAATACAGTATTGTGAGTTTCATTTGCTCCCTTTTATATATATTTTTGGGACTGAGAATACATGCGCTGTTTTTATAAATATTTTACGAAATAGGCACAAGTACTAAAACTAATTCTACGTGGGTTTAAACCAGAAATATACCCTTAGCTTGGTAACATTAAACTACTTGTCTATGTACGGTAGGCGTGAATCCTAAAGATAGATCTATTGGGCCTGACAAACCCCATCCTGACTATGGGATGCTTTAGTACTTCGAGGTTATTTTAAACACACCTGATCTGGTGTACTTCAGAGGGTAAAACATGAACGTTAAGGCTTGTTACTGGGTGCCTACAACTTATAGAATACTTTTATACACTTGCGAGTATACATATATTTATAAACGGAAATCTTGTGGTCTATTAATATATTGAAATGATTGTTATGATAAACCTATGAACTCACCAACCTTTTTGGTTGACACTTTAAAGCATGTTTATTCTCAGGTATTAAAGAAATCTTCCGCTGTGCATTAGCTCATTTTAAGGATATTACTTGGAGTCATTCATGGCATATTTTGAAAGACGTTGCATTCGAATCATTGAGTTCATCAAGATTATTATTAAGCCAATTATAGTTGGATGTATTATGAAATGGTGTGCATGCCGTCAACTTTTGTTGTAAAGAAAGTTTATCTTTTAAAAACGAATGCAATGTTTGTAAAATGTATCATATAGAGGTCAAATACCTCGCGATGTAATCAACTATTGTGAATTGTTTATAATGTATATGAACGGGTCCTTTCAGGTAAGGGCATTATTTTGAATTAGAGATCCCGTTTTGTTGATTGGGGGACGCTTTTTGGATTGAGTTAGCTTTTGGAGTTTGACCGAGACTTGGGTAGTTTAACCCCAAACACCGTGCTCTAGTGTCGTTTGGAAATTAAACTCACGTGGTCGAAACTCAAACTTTTGTATGTAACTCGTAAAACGGCCGATGTGGGCCCTACTTTGTAAAACTTATTTTATGTTTGATTCGTGTTATTTTTACATATTGGAACTTGATGTTAAAAGCGTTTCGTCTAAATATGTCGGGAAGTGGCCAATCTTTTTCACGTTTAAAGACTTTTTGGACAGACCAGTTTGGCGTGCCGCGCGGCCATAGGGCGCGCCTCGCCATTTGCTGAACAGAGATATAATTTTTTTTTTGTGATATTTTAAGCGGGTTTGTTCGTGGTTTGGTTTGGGTTGTTTCAGAAATCTAACACAGCAGGTCCTTAACAGCAAATCAATAACACCAAGACAGCAAGTCTAACAGCAGAAGCAACAAACCTCTAAGCACCTGAGAAAACATGCTTAAAAATGTCAACATATCTAAGATTCGCGTCTACCGGTTCAAAAACCAATAGTTAAACGTTACCGTGCTAAGGGAAAAGTTTATGCCGTTATATAAACCACACATATGTAAAGTTTAAGTACTCGTGTCAAATAAGTAAAATATAAAAAGCGCATGTATTCTCAGTCCTAAAAATAGTAAAGTAAAAAGGGAAGCTATAACTCATAGTGATAAAAGCGGTAAAGTCGGTAATGAAAGTATGCAAGTAGTAAGTTGGTCCGAAAGGTCGTCAACCTAAATCAAAGGTTACTAGGTCAGTATGTTGTCCTTATAAGTTCTAATAGTGCATAAAATAAGTTTAAGTGTCATCATCATCATCATTCATCATTGTAAAAGCTAAGTAAGTTTAACAAGTATAGAGATCGAAACAATAGGCTGACTTGGATCAGCTGCTACGACCTCTACGTAAGTCGAAAAGATGCGTAGTCAGTGGCTTTGGCTCCATATGTGAGTCCTCTAACCGCTGACCCATTTTAAAAACCTAACTCGTCTTTGTTTGACCGTGACGACGATTTAAGTGCGAGTAGGTCAGAAATTTCAGCACAACGTTACAAGGGCGTAGTGACTTTCGGAGGGCCATAAATCCTAAACCGTAACTCGGATTAAGACGAGGCCTAAATGGAAAATCATCTAATCGAACCGAACTAACTGAAAATAAACTTAGCCTAGGTTACTGATTAGATCTCGAAAAACAGTAAACAAGTGCTCCGGTGGGGTTCTTGGTGCTTAATGCTCATCACGGTTCTCATCCTTGATGCTTGTAGCTTCAAGTGTACAACTCGTTGATGGGTTAGCATCACCTTGACCAAGATTCTACCATCAACACATAATATGTTAAAACCAAGTAAGAACACAACTCATTTAAGAGTCTTAGATGGATGATGAACCAAGGTTACATCATATCCTTAGTCTTAACACAAATACAAGTCCTATTTACAAACAAAGTTACAAACTTTACTTCAATCAAACAAGTATTAACACAATCTAAATCAAATGAAGTAATGGAACCCTAAGCTAGAGAGCTTGGATCCTTTTCACACAAGTTATAAGGTCACAAAGCTAGAAAGCTTGAACCTTTAGTGTTCTTGAAGATCTTAAAGCATAAAGCTTGGATCTTTAAGTTATATGAAGACCATAACACAAGTTTTGATCTTTATAACAAAATAATGAGATCATAAGTTAGAAAACTTAGATCCATCAAAAGATATGAAGATTCAAGCTAGAAATCTTGCATCTTCGTTGTTCTTGAAGATCTTGAAGCATAAAGCTTGGATCTTTAAGTTACATGAAGATTACAAACACAAGTTTGAATCTTTATAACAAAATAACAAGATTAAAGCTAAAATGATGTAGATCTATAAAGTAGGTGAAGATTCAAAGCTAGAAAGCTTGAATCTTCCATGTTCTTGAAAGATTCAAATCCATGTTTGAATCTACAAGATGTAATCAAGATCAAAAGCTAAAAAGCTTGATCTTTTAAAGAATGACGATGATCACGAAAAGGAAAGGAGAAGAAGAAGAAGAAGAAAAATCAAAAACTTACAAGTTTTAGAATGAGAAAGACTAGAAAGGAAATAAGAGAGTAAATGTGTGTGAAATACAAATGAGAGCAAGTGTTAAATGGATGGAATAAGGGTGGTATTTATAGGAAATGAGGGTGAGGGTGGGGTGAGTTGGCCGAAATTTGGAGGGGGACAAGGGGGACAAAAGTTTGCTTTTTGGTTAATGGTTGTCTAAAGTTGGTGCTTATGTTAGGATCCCATGCAACATTAAGGATAATACTTGACATAAATGCTAGCATGTTCCCTCTAATAAATGGGCATTTGTCTTACTTATTATTGGGTCACTAGTAATTAATAAGTGGGATAAATAAATGGGCTACTAGCTAGAGTAGGGTGGGCTTAAGTCCAACAAGGTAGAAAGTCCAACAAGACTAACTAGTAAGCATAATTAAATTACTACGCATAATCAAGCATCCAAAAACCCAAGTAATTATTATTATAAAAAAATAATTAATATTTCGTAGTCATAATATTCCGATTTCGACAAAAGTTAAACGTGTGCGCGGTTCGTAGTTTGTTCGTAACGTCAAGTGACACTAACGGTCAATAAGGCTTTCAGTGATCAAGTTAAGTATCCTACGTACTCTAAGGCACGTTTTAACATATAAATGAAAGTAAACCATGTATATAAAGGTTCCAGAGTATAAAGTAGCATAGTACGCACAAATACGCAGTTTCGTGAAAACACAAAGCACAAAAGCAAGTCAAAAAAGTCGGGTCGTTACAAGGTTCCAAGGACTCTCCGGCGATCCATTAATGACTTGGGAATCTTGGAGGTCAAACTACAACTCGAAGATGATGACGCTTGGGCAAAAGGGCGAATTATGAAAGTGAAGTTTAGCATCGTACGCACAACATCAGATTACGATGAGCTATTGGAATACCCGTCGTAGTGGAAGTTTGAGGCAGTGCTCTCCATAGCGCATGGCTCGTTCAGGTTTCCCACAAAAGCTGGAATTGCAATGATGATGTTAAAATTACTAAAACATAGTAACGATAAGGTATTTTACTAATTATTGATTTCGCAATTATAAGATGGTTACTCGATCTGAATAGATGCTTAAACGCGAGAACAGTTCAGCGCGCTTACCACATTTAAATGAGCACAAGCTTGTATAAGACACACGTGTTAAATGCACATTAACGCATATCCACGTGCATTTGTTGATTTAGAAAAAACATTGAACTATTCTAAACAGGTCCCAAGAAACAAAGTCATGGGAGTGGAAGAAGAAGAACACAACCCGGTAATAGGAGCAGAGGACGATGGGAATTGCACCTTTAAGCCATGAAATGGCTCAAAATTGATGCAAGGACGTGCTTAGAGTCTTTATTATTTTACTCATGTTTTTTATATGTTATTCCTAGAAAAAAGCCATCGTGCTACCTATGTAACAGCACTAGCAAAAAACTATTGTGATTAGTCTCGGCAATGTGCCTATGTTTTTTTTTTCCAAGATATTGTTTGCGAAAACCTTTGTGCCATGTGCAATGCAAAGTAGTTCTTTAACTTGGACTGGTGTGTACGGTCGCGAATACCCCGCACACTCTTGCCTTTGAAGGGGTGTTTTCTCTAACCCCCGCGCGGCAGAAGCTTATTTGCCGACAAGCTAGATTTTATTACCGGAAGATGATGGACATTGGTTTGACCTAGCCACACCCACGCAGAATACGAGATCTGCAAGTCATGATTGTAAGCGATAGAGTTGCCCTTGACCTCAATCCTAAGTGTTGGCGCACTTAGAAGACTCTAGATATGTAGAGACCCGTCCTAATCAATCCGGACGAAGTCCATATCAATTATAAATGATTCACAACAGTTGATTACATCGCGAGGTACTTGACCTCTATATGATACATTTTACAAACATTGCATTCGTTTTTGAAAAGACAATCTTTCATTACATCGAAAGTTGACGGCATGCATACCATTTCATAATATATCTAACTATAATTGACTTAATAATAATCTTGATGAACTCAACGACTCGAATGCAACGTCTTTTGAAATATGTCATGAATGACTCCAAGTAATATCTCTAAGATGAGCAAATGCACAGCAGAAGATTTCTTTAATACCTGAAAATAAACCTGCTTTAAAGTGTCAACCAAAAGGTTGGTGAGTTCATTAGTTTAACATAAATAATCATTTCCATATTTTAATAGACCATAAGAATTTCATTTCCAGTTCTCATAAAAATACGTCCCATGCATAGAGACAAAAATCATTCATATGGTGAACACCTGGTAACCGACATTAACAAGATGCATATAAGAATATCCCCTATCATTCCGGAAAATCCTTCGGACATGATAAAAACAACATCGAAGTACTAAAGCATCCGGTACTTTGGATGGGGTTCGTTAGGCCCAATAGATCTATCTTTAGGATTCGTGTCAATTAGTAGATCGATTTACTAATTCTTAGGCTCCCAAGCAAAAGGGGCATATTCGGCTTCGATCATTCAACCATATAATGTAGTTTTAATTACTTGTGTCTATTTCGTAAAATATTTATAAAAGCAGCGCATGTATTCTCAGTCCTAAAAACATATATTGTAAAAGCATTGAAAAAGGGAGCAAATGAAACTCACCATACTGTATTTTGTAGTAAAAATACATATGACGACATTGAATAAGTGTAGGGTTGGCCTCGGATTCACGAACCTATATTATTCATATATGTATTAAAACCTATACTAATATTCAAACAAGTTTATATATATTAATTATGTAATATTTTACTCATTTAAAATAGTAATGTATTTATAATGTCAAAAGTTATAAATATCTATATTCTATATGATACTTTATATTAACATGGTAAATTAAATATACTTATGATACATGTAATGATTATTATTATTAGTATTATTTTTTATATATAAATATCTTTCGTTAGTTAAAATAATAATTATGATAATACCCAAAATAATAATAATAATTCTAATAATTAAATTTAATAATGATATTGTTAATAATAATAATACTAATATTTATATTAATAACTATAATGATAATAATACTAATAATGATAATAATTCTAAAAATAATGATTTTACTAACAATGATAATACTAATAATACCTATGATGATAATAATAATAATAATAATAATAATAATAATAATAATAATAATAATAATAATAATAATAGTAATATTAATAATAATAATAATAATAATAATAATAATAATAATAATAATAATAATAATAATAATAATAATAATAATAATAATAATAATAATAATAATAATAATAATAATAATAATAATAATAATAATAATAATAATAATAATAATAATAGTAATAATAACATTAATAATAATAATAATAAGAAAAGAGGGCTACCTCAAAGAACATGTCTTTCTTTTAAAAAAAATAACGCCCTTGCCCGAGCTCGAACCCGCGATCTCTCATTTCACAAACACCTTTCCATACCATTGCACCAATCACCATTTTCTTGTAATAATTAGCTGGTTTATTTATTAATCATATATGATCTAGTTTTAACATCCTCCTCATAATTTCATCACCATCATCCTTATTATTCTAACACCTCATACCTCATTAAACTCTTCATCATGATTATCTTAATCACCTTTAACCTCATCATATTCATTAGTAATCACCATCATCATCATGCAACTTATACTCGTATCATCATAATCCTTATTATCATGATCGATATTATCATCCTCGTCGCCATACGTTCATTATCACCATCACATATACCTTCGATTATTTCATCTATTACTATAATCATGTACCTCATACTACATCATAAAATCTTATCATGATCATCTTCATCATCGGTTTATCATCATCATCTTCAAGCTTACCTCACCTTAATCTATTCTCTCTATAATACCAGTACCCATCCTCATTCTTCCTATTATTTTATGTATCATCATTTTATGTGATGATCTCTTTCCTTGTTACCTTTAACGGTCCACCAGCCATGTTTTTCTCGGCCCACTAGATCTAAACAACAGCCCATGATTTAAAGTCCATATGATTTAAATTCATGGATCCACTAACTGGTTCGGTAATATAAAGCAAAAGGGTTTCGGTTAGATAAAAAAAATTGTAACAAGAAAAGGTAACCGTAGCATTCACATGTTTGCTCCACTCATCTTTTTAAAGTTAAATCACACCACAATTGATTGATGTCTATCGTCCACAAAGGAAAAGAGGTACAGAAAATAAAAGTCATGCACCCATATCCTTTATTAGTTTATTAGCAAGTGGGTTGGTTCTAATCAAATAACAATGGCAGTGCCTTTTGAAATCAAATAATAACAAAGGAACATTACTGCAGATCGAGAAGTAAACCGAGAAGAAGTGTTTCGAATAGCAGTCCCAAACACAAACAGTTTAATTAGATTCAATACCCAGCGTTTGATATCATGAATTAAATAGGAAACAAGGTTAGATTTTTGATCCATTATCTATCATTATAATCATTTAATTAAATCATCATCATTCTACTTCCCTTTCTGTTTGAACGAAAACATTATTATTTCTTATTCTTTTTATTCATAAAATAGAAACAGGAGACTTACTGCAGTAGTAATCTTAACATGATGATGGTTAAAGAGTGACATTTGGTACGTATATATAGACAGGAAAAGAGATCGCATTTTTTTGTTCTTGGTAATGAAAATAGAAACACTGTTGCAGCAACAATGAAAAGAAGTAGTTGTGGTGGTGTCACGATTGCAAGATCACAGCAGCAGGTTGTGGGTTGATGGTGAATTAATGAAAGTGTTGAAGGTGGTGATAGGTATTGATGCTCTCGGTTGAAGAGGTTTCACCCGACACAAAGATTGCGGAGGTTAAATGGGTTTAGACGGTATGAGAAAGAGAGGGAAGTAACTGGGTATATATGATTAAATGAACGAATGTTACTACTAATAATTGATCAAGCTTATTGTATAATGTTTGTTGAGGTCGATTGGTAACCAATTCCGACAACAAGGACATGAAATATTCACTCAGACTATTAAATAAGAAAAGAAATAAAAAGGTGTATCAATTCATAACAAATTTTAGAGTCTTTCTGGTGTTTGATCCTGATTCATATTAGATTAGTAGTAATAGGACAAATTGATCACAGTAGGATGGTGAAAGGAAACTGAATACGTTTATATTTGTATGTATAAATGTATATCCAGTATTTATATGTATATTTATTATATATCTGTATATATTACGTATTTATACAGATTCCTAGCATGTAACTGTATATGTAAATCATCAGTATATTTATTTATATATCTGTGTAAAATTTATAATGTTGGAGATTAACAAATATAACTATATTGTTACTAATAGTAATATTACTAATAATATTCTTGATAAAGGAAATAGTAATAATAAAGGATAAATAATAATATTAATAATTCTAATAACTATATTAATAATATTAGCAATTAAAAATAATACTATTAATCATAAAGTTAATTATTTAAATAAGTTTCATATTAATAATCATAATTAAATGATAACAATAATATTATTAATGTTAATAATAATACTACTTATAATAATATCAATATTATTAATGCTATTACTAATATTAGTAATAATACTTTTACATATTAAATTTTCTATTTCAATTTAGGAATGATAATACATATATTAATATTAACATTATTAAAAATGAGAGTAATGATAATAATATTAACATAATAATTATAATTATATTCAAAATTGTAACTAATTATAATATAATGTATTACTATATCATATTTACCAACTATATAATATTGTAACATATATTAATGTTTATAAATATTACAATATATATATATATATATATATATATATATATATATATATATATATATATATATATATATATATATATATACACATATACATATACATATTTATTAACAACAATTGGTTCGTGAATCGTCGGGAATAGTCATATGTCAAATGTATACATGAACACATGTCAAAGTTTTCGAGACTCAACATTACATACTGTGCTTATCGTATCGAAATCATATAAAGATTTAGTTTAAATTTGGTTGGAAATTCCCGGGTCATCACAGTACCTACCCGTTAAAGAAATTTCATCCCAAAATTTGAGTGAGGTCGTCATGGCTAACAATAAGAATGGTTTCCTGACGAATTTGAGTCTATAAATAGAGTTTTATCATTATTATTTAATATGGATAAAATGAATCGATTATATGAGGCGTACGAGTGAAGTTATCACAAAAGATAGAAATAGGAAAAAAATAAAGATTCGTCTTAACTTTTGATAGAGTCAGGGTTGAATTCCGGAATTCAAGGGATTTAAAGAAAATCTTCGAAATCTAAATAAGATGTGATTCTTCGGTAAATGAGGAAATTAGGATCTCTTTAATTAAATGCGATGATCTGCTTCGATTGCTCTATCAAGTAATTTCATTATAAATTTACCTCTTCCGTTTTATTATTCTCACCATTCCTATACTTTCTTCCCTAATCCATACATCTAAAAATTGTGACAATGCTTAATTCAGTTCTGATCCTTGTTCTTATTCTGACTATCGTATCTGTCTTTATTCTTTTCCAACTCCCACTGGAGGATTCTATTCACTTCTACTTTTACCTTGGGGTTATAGTATTTCTAATTCTCCCGTGTCTTTATGTTGCGATAAACATTGATATACACGGATTTGTAACTTCTACGTTGTTGTTGGGTTTTATGTATTCCCTTATATTTCGATGTCCCTGCTTCTGTCACCTATAATCATGGTCATCCATAGTTAATGCTCTCTCCTATTTGCTGCAATTTATACTCCCTTTCTACTTCGGAGCTTCATGCTTTTGTTTTCTTTTCACAAGTAATGGTCCAGACTTCATAGGTATGGAGTTTCGAATTATCATAATATACAAGGTAGAAAGGAAAAGGTAGTAGCAGGATTTAATTTGTTAAATTACCAGAATTACTGAGGATAGAGCTATCAAGAATATATTTTCTTGATTTGTTCAGAGGTTAAGTAGAATGAATGGGTCATGTAACATGGCACGTGATGACGTTATGATTCTGTGAATCATCACTTCCCATTAGAACTCAGCATGACTTACTGTAATATAATCACGTTGATCAAGTGTCATTATATTATAGTAACTCATGCATCAGTTCCCAACACTACTTCAAAATCATTCATAGTTTAAACTCGAAGGTTTACAGAATATAGAAACTAACAGTTTCTTATATGATGTAACACTGATAGCGCGAAGAGATAAATGATTTTAAATAAGAATATCTTCAGATATATCGATGATATTTATAATAAAAGATACGATGATATCTTAGAATTTTAGAATCAAATTGTGATGAAGAAATTTATTCACGAGGATTTAGAGCGATTAAGGAGCAAAATATTCGTTAAAGATTTCATCAGAAATAGAATCATCAGGATTCTTTAAATACAAGGTTTGGTCCTTGTATTTGTCCTTGATCTCCTTCATGGTTTGCTCGATTCGTTTTTCAGTATCAAAACCTTTGAGCTTTTTCAACACTCCATTCTTTATCATCAAACTTTTGACCGTTAAGGTCGTTTACAGTTTCTGCTGATTCATCAGCATTTTTAAAAATTTAGAGTATTGATTCGTAGATTGAGTGCTTTTCAGAATTTCAAAATGGAAGATCATAATTCTAAGAGGTAAAGGTTATATGTATACATATAACTGTTGATATAGTAACGCTATGAGATTCAAAATACTGATTGCTAATTCTCGGTAATTGGTATGGCAATTCTCGTTGCAAGATGCGGATAAGTATATGATAGGGTTTTAATGAAGATAATGATTTTTCAGAAGGTCAAAGATCAATGAAGTTGTTGGTAAGTTTACTGCGAATGCGGTGGGATATAAAAGATTCCCCGGTAATGATGGTGAAATGACAACGTATATATCGCGGTTATAATAAGGAAAATTCGAAGGAAAGTCGAAGTTGATTTGCTGAAGCTGTGACAAAATTGGCTAATTTGAAAGGAATTACCAAGTTATTTTGGTTAATAATAACACTAAAGGAATTAGCACAGCTACGCGTTAAACATTTACTTAGTTTCCGAGAGTTTTTCAGGTGCAATACTATATGCATAAATCTTTCCTTCCGTAGATGAAGTGTGGTTGGTTCATCCCCTCGATTGAGGTGTTTTCAAGAATCATGAAAGGTTTGAACACAGATTGTAATCGTCAAGATACAAATGAGGTTTAAGATGAAATCAAGTGACAAACTTGAAGAATTATTTAGTTTCATATGTTATAATCAGTATTTTAATTCATTTTAATTGCCCAATATTATTCGTCCACAGTCGATAGTCCACAGTTAACAGTCCAATAATTCATATATAGTTTAATATATAATATTTGAATTGATTAATACGTATCGTGACCCGTGTACATGTCTCAGACTCAATCATAACTCAAAGTATATATATTATTATAGAATCAACCTCAACCCTGTATAGAGAACTCGATCATTACTGCATATAGAGTGTCTATGGTGATTCCAAATAATATATATAGATGCGTCGATATGATATGTCAAAACCTTGTATACGTGTCCCGATATTTAAAGTGCGTAAAATAAATAACAGAAAAAAAATGACGATAAATAAAGTGCGTAAAGTAAATAACAGAAATTAAATGACAATAAATAAAATTGCGATAATTAAATTTGCGATAATTAAATTGCGATAAATAAATTGCGATAAATAAATGTAATACGGAATTAACAGTTAGCTAGGAACAGTTAGCTAGGATTTTGTTAGCGTGAATTCTTAACAAAATTTTTCTCATAGTTAATTTGTTTGTTTCTAACAAATTTTATTATGTCGAATGTTTTCTTCATTATGCCACTTGTTGGATTCTAATAGATCATAATCCAAATATGAAATTGAATGAAAAGGGTTATTCTGCGGTGAACGAATACGTATATCGGTGAATGTTAGTAGGATAGTAAATGACTATTAACTCAGATTCGAAGAATGTGCAGTGTAACTTATTAATGTGAAATCTAAATATTCCTCGGGTATTACCTACCCGTTAAAATATTTTCACCATTAACAGTTTGTACAAAAGAATTTTTAATTACAATCTTTATGAAAATATACTTACATATATATTTTCTTCAGATGTAATCATAGATTCATTGAGTTAATATGATATTAAACTCATTTGGTTTACCGTTAGAACTAGAATACATAATCTCTAAAACATTTAGAGATTACTTAATCGCCATGAAAAACGAAGATAATTGATGTAGAACGATACGTAGAACGATGATTATACTCGAGGTACAGAATGAGATGTTGAGGCATGGATTGTTGATGGTACTGGTGCTGTTACTGATGGTACTGTTGCTGCCGGTGATGTTGTTGAAGCTGGTAAATTTTGCACCATATTCTCCAGATTGATTACTCGAGCGCGAAGTTCGTTAACTTCTTCTATTATTCCGGGATGATTGTCGGTCGGAATGAGCGGATGAATAAGGTTTAGAATTTTAGATAAAATATAATCGTGGCGAGGTACTCTGGAAATGAGTGTGAAAATGGTGTTTCGGACAGGTTCGCCGGTAAGTGCTTCAGGTTCTTCACCAAGAGGTGAATTGGGTTGAAGGAAAGGATCGCCTTCTTCGCATCTCCATGGATTAAGTCGACTACGAACCCATCAGATGAATTAGGGATGGTTGATTGGTTGATTCATTCCAGTGACACTGCTTTCGGAGCTTGAGTGAAACTCTATGTCGGAATAGCTGTCGGAATAACTATCGGAATAGTTATCGGAATCTAAGGGACTCGAACTGGTTGAGGGACTCATCTCGTACGATCAGATGAAGGATTTTCGATAATAAATAGATTATAGGATGTAGATTAGTACCCTGCAATACATAATTTACATATGCATATATAATACTCAAATCCCATAAGTTACGGAGGAATCTACGGAATACGACAGGCAAAGTTTACAGTAACAGGTACGCTAAGATATGGATTAGCAGATATGCTAAGATATGAATTTATCTATACACTGTCTATACAATAGAGGCAGTAAGACGTGTCTAGACTTTAAGGATGATAAGCAAATAATTTTCGACACTAAATGATAAGCAAAACTTTTGACATGCAGACACGGTCGAAGTCCAGACTCACTAATGCATCCTAACGACTTATCAGTTAGACATGCTAATGCAGACCTGGTTCGCTAAGACCACCGCTCTGATATCAACTATAGAGACCTGTCCTAATCCATCTGGACGAAGTCCATATCGATTATAAACGATTCACAACAGTTGATTACATCGCGAGGTACTTGACCTCTATATGATACATTTTACAAACATTGCATTCGTTTTTGAAAAGACAATCTTTCATTACATCGAAAGTTGACGGCATGCATACCATTTCATAATATATCTAACTATAATTGACTTAATAATAATCTTGATGAACTCAATGACTCGAATGCAACGTCTTTTGAAATATGTCATGAATGACTCCAAGTAATATCTCTAAGATGAGCAAATGCACAGCGGAAGATTTCTTTAATACCTGAGAATAAACATGCTTTAAAGTGTCAACCAGAAGGTTGGTGAGTTCATTAGTTTAACATAAATAATCATTTCCATCATTTTAATAGACCACAAGAATTTAATTTCCAGTTCTCATAAAAATACGTCCCATGCATAGAGACAAAAATCATTCATATGGTGAACACCTGGTAACCGACATTAACAAGATGCATATAAGAATATCCCCTATCATTCCGGGAAATCCTTCGGACATGATAAAAACAACATCGAAGTACTAAAGCATCCGGTACTTTGGATGGGGTTTGTTAGGCCCAATAGATCTATCTTTAGGATTCGCGTCAATTAGTAGATCGGTTTACTAATTCTTAGGCTACCAAGCAAAAGGGGCATATTCGGCTTCGATCATTCAACCATATAATGTAGTTTTAATTACTTGTGTCTATTTTGTAAAACATTTATAAAAGCAGCGCATGTATTCTTAGTCCCAAAAATATATATTGTAAAAGCATTGAAAAAGGGAGCAAATGAAACTCACCATACTGTATTTTGTAGTAAAAATACATATGACGACATTGAATAAGTGTAGGGTTGGCCTCGGATTCACGAACCTATATTATTCATATATGTATTAAAACCTATACTAATATTCAAACAAGTTTATATATATTAATTATGTAATATTTTACTCATTTAAAATAGTAATGTATTTATTATGTCAAAAGTTATATATATCTATATGATACTTTATATTAACATGGTAAATTAAATATACTTATGATACATGTAATGATTATTATTATTATTTTTTATATATATAAATATCTTTCGTTAGTTAAAATAATAATTATGATAATACCCAAAATAATAATAATAATTCTAATAATTAAATTTAATAATGATATTGTTAATAATAATAATACTAATATTTATATTAATAACTATAATGATAATAATACTAATAATGATAATAATTCTAAAAATAATGATTTTACTAATAATGATAATACTAATAATACCTATGATAATAATAATAATAATAATAATAATAGTAATATTAATAATAATAATAATAATAATAATAATAATAATAATAATAATAATAATAATAATAATAATAATAATAATAATAATGATAATAATAATAATAATAATAATGATAATAATAATAATAATAATAATAATAATAATAATAATAATAATAATAATAATAATAATAATAATAATAATAATAATAATAATAATAATAATAGTAATAATAGTAATAATAACAATAATAACAATAATAATAAGAAAAGAGGGCTACCTCAAAGAACAGGTCTTTCTTTTAAAAAAAATAACGCCCTTGCCCGAGCTCGAACCCGCGATCTCTCATTTCACAAACACCTTTCCATACCATTGCACCAATCACCATTTTCTTGTAATAATTAGCTGGTTTATTTATTAATCATATATGATCTAGTTTTAACATCCTCCTCATAATTTCATCACCATCATCCTTATTATTCTAACACCTCATACCTCATCAAACTCTTCATCATGATTATCTTAATCACCTTTAACCTCATCATATTCATTAGTAATCACCATCATCATCATGCAACTTATACTCGTATCATCATAATCCTTATTATCATGGTCGATATTATCATCCTCGTCGCCATACGTTCATTATCACCATCACATATACCTTCGATTATTTCATCTATTACTATAATCATGTACCTCATACTACATCATAAAATCTTATCACGATCATCTTCATCATCAGTTTATCATCATCATCTTCAAGCTTACCTCACCTAAATCCATTCTCGCTAAAATATCAGTACCCATCCTCATTCTTCCTATTATTTTATGTATCATCATTTTATGTGATGATCTCTTTCCTTGTTGCCTTTAACGGTCCACCAGCCATGATTTTCTCGGCCCACTAGATCTAAACAACAGCCCATGATTTAAAGTCCATATGATTTAAATTCATGGATCCACTAACTGGTTCGGTAATATAAAGCAAAAGGGTTTCGGTTAGATAAAAAAAATTGTAACAAGAAAAGGTAACCGTATCATTCACATGTTTCCTCCACTCATCTTTTTAAAGTTAAATCACACCACAATTGATTGATGTCTGTCGTCCACTAAGGAAAAGAGGTACAGAAAATAAAAGTCATGCACCCATATCCTTTATTAGTTTATTAGCAAGTGGGTTGGTTCTAATCAAATAACAATGGCAGTGCCTTTTGAAATCGAATAATAACAAAGGAACATTACTGCAGATCGAGAAGTAAACCGAGAAGAAGTGTTTCGAATAGCAGTCCCAAACACAAACAGTTTAATTAGATTCAATACCCAGCGTTTGATATCATGAATTAAATAGGAAACAAGGTTAGATTTTTGATCCATTATCTATCATTATAATCATTTAATTAAATCATCATCATTCTACTTCCCTTTCTGTTTGAAAGAAAACATTATTATTTCTTATTCTTTTTATTCATAAAACAGAAATAGGAGACTTACTGCAGTAGTAATCTTAACATGATGGTGGTTAAAGAGTGACGTGTGGTACGTATATATAGACAGGAAAAGAGATCGCATTTTTTTGTTCTTGGTAATGAAAATAGAAACACTGTTGCAGCAACAATGAAAAGAAGTAGTTGTGGTGGTGGTGTGTCATGATTGCAAGATCACAGCAGCAGGTTGTGGGTTGATGGTGAATTAATGAAATTGTTGAAGGTGGTGATAGGTATTGGTGCTCTCGGTTGAAGAGGTTGCACCCGACACAAAGATTGCGGAGGTTAAATGGGTTTAGATGATATGAGAAAGAGAGGGAAGTAACTGGGTATATATGATTAAATGAACGAATGTTACTACTTATAATTGATCAAGCTTATTGTATAATGTTTGTTGAGGTCGATTGGTAACCAATTTTGACAACAAGGACATGAAATATTCACTCAGACTATTAAATAAGAAAAGAAATAAAAAGGTGTATCAATTCATAACAGATTTTGGAGTCTTTCTGGTGTTTGATCCTGATTCGTATTAGATTAGTAGTAGTAGGACAAATTGATCACAGTAGGATGGTGAAAGGAAACTGAATACGTTTATATTTGTATGTATAAATGTATATCCAGTATTTGTATGTATATTTATTATATATCTGTATATATTACGTATTTGTACAGATTCCTAGCATGTAACTGTATATGTAAATCATCAATATATTTATTTATATATCTGTGTAAAATTTATAATTTTGGAGATTAACAAATATAACTATATTGTTACTAATGGTAATATTACTAATAATATTCTTGATAAATGAAATAGTAATAATAAAGGATAAATAATAATATTAATAATTCTAATAACTATATTAATAATATTAGTAATTAAAAATAATACTATTAATCATAAAATTAATTATTTAAATAAGTTTCATATTAATAATCATAATTAAATGATAACAATAATATTATTAATGTTAATAATACTACTTATAATAATATCAATATTATTAATGCTATTACTAATATTAGTAATAATACTTTTACATATTAAATTTTCTACTTCAATTTAGGAATGATAATACATATACTAATATTAACATTATTAAAAATGAGAGTAATGATAATAATATTAACATAATAATTATATTCAAACTTGTAACTAATTATAATATAATGTATTACTATATCATATTTACCAACTATATAATATAGTAACATATATTAATGTTTATAAATATTACAATATATATATATATATATATATATATATATATATATATATATATATATATATATATATATATATATATATATATATATATACATACATATTTATTAACAACAATTCGTTCGTGAATAGTCGGGAATAGTCATAGGTCAAATGTATACATGAACACAGGTCAAAGTTTTCGAGACTCAACATTACATACTTTGTTTATCGTATCGAAATCATATAAAGATTTAGTTTAAATTTGGTCGGAAATTCCCGGGTCATCACAAGATACGCAACTATTAGGGCACGAAGTTTAAGTCTATGTTGTTTGCACAACAACATATATGATAAACTACGCGCTGACATGCCTTGAGTATGATATACAATTAACAATTTTAACTTGTTTAAGCCACGCACATAACGTGCTTGAAACGGTAAAGTCAATATGCACACAATTGGTGCCACCATAATTTACAAGTACAAGTCTAAACCCGGTATCATGCATGCACAATAATTGAATATATGTAATAAAAGTAATAACGCGAGCACCAAGAGACATTACTTATGAAGACAAGATATTTTATTCCATAAAATTTCGTCACAAAAAGCGCAATACGCGTACAACACATAAACATAAAAACTACAAAACAGCATTCAACAACTGCTCAGAAGTGGCATCTGCGTTTTGTGTCATGGCGACAAGGTTGGGCACATACACATGCTCTAGCGCGAGCGTTGATCAATCCTTAATTAATGATGTTACTTAATTACGGATTGAGTGCAATAAGATTGTAATGGAGGATGGAATGTTTGATGATTATTTTGGGCCCCGATGATCGTATTTCACTTTAACTATCAAGTGATCAACCACCCTGACCCGGTCTTGATTGTTAATTAGCATAATTCACCTTTGCGCGGTGTAAAAATCCCTTGGGCAAGATCACAAGTGGAAATTACAAAGGCTTGGGCAAAATGGCAGAGAATCAACAACCTATAAATTAGAGGCCAAGCTCCCTATTTATAGTATTCGAAATATCCGCAGTTTGCGAGTTACTTAAATATCCGCGGAAACTCAGCGGATTAAACCGCGGTCTTGCATTAATGCAAAAACATAACCGCTGTACTTACTTTCAGCGAATATTCCATAGCTTTGCATTATAATTCGCGTAGTTTTGCCTTTGTCCTTTAGCCAATAAAATATACATATACAATGCTATGTATATGATCAAGTCCCCCCAGTTTATTATGATACATATTGCGAAACAAATGTATCATGAGAAACTCTAAAAATTCGTAGTTATCGCAGCCAATATTCGCATTGAGGAATTTCGCATTAACCTAGTTACCGTTATAGGAAAAAGTTACCGTTTTTATCCATTGCAGCCAATATTACTGTTTGAGTTGTCACAGCGGTTAATTAACGCAATCAATTACCATCCTTATTTCCCATATATATATCGTGACTCATAATCACTTAATTCTCCATCTGCTTTCCTCACCACAATCCGCAATTACATACCTTCACGCTTAACCCTTACGAATTCCTCAATCACAACCTCTCCACTTTAATTAAAAATGAAGATTGACGAAGTCGATCGAAAGGTGGACCCCAAGGCCTTGATTAAAAAATTGCTAACTAGTCCGGAGGCTAAATCGGTGACATCCTCCGGTCATCAAATCAAACAGGAGAAACAGGCCATTCCCCTTGTTGATTTGACGACAAAGTCACCGTCATCACAAACAGGCTCTGCGAAACGACCATTTCAAACACCGCCATCAACGCAGAGCAAGAAGCTCAAGCAAAGCACTCCTTTATACGATAATCCGGTCATAACGGATTATGAAGGAGGCCAGCAAACTGGTATGAATCAATCATGTTTAGCGCATATCATTTTATGAAATATGTACGTTTATTGATATAACATTTTCATTTTTTGCAGGAGACTCGCCCTTTAACCCGGTGTTTCCTAGCCCAGATTTTGCGGCACAAATCACCGAACTACTCTGCACTCCCCCTGATTCTTATGGAGTGCGGATTACCGGCCTATCCGGTTACACCTATGCATCTGCTAGCACTGCTCTGGATCAGCGTCAGCAAATGAAATTAGCAATTCCCGGCGAGCTTCGCCGTGAATTCTCCAAACTTTCTGCGCTTGATGCGCACAACAGTTTCGTGCAAAACTTCTATATGTGCTTCAACTCGGCGTACGATATGATATGCCGGCAAGAACAATTTTTCAATGTGCTTGGAGCTGAACAGTAAAAGTACAATGCTGAGAGGATCAAGGCTGAAAACAGCGAGAAACGCTGTGTTGACCTCTCCTACGAGCTTACCGCGGCCAAAACCGCTATAGATGAATTGAAACTACAGGTGTCTACTGCAGCTGACAAACAAAAGAATTTTGAAACCACAATCTCTTCATTGCAAAAGGAGGTTTCAAGGCTTACTGCAGAGAGAGACACCGATGTGGCCGCAGCAGCTTCCGCGAAGCTTGAGTTCACGCAACTCCGCCAACACCTACCGGAGTTTGCTAAAACGGTTCTTAATTCACGTCCTGTGAATGTTCTGTTTTCCACTTATGCAGCTGCTTTACGACTGCGCGAGAGAGTAGAGTTTCTGGATGAAATTGCTCCACATTGCACCATACCAGATCCACTACCTCCCGCCATTGGAGATAACGTTTGTTCACTTGCAGATGCACGCGAAGCAGCTGCTACTGCATAAGCAAGCTTAGCAGATATTCCAATCGACAAAGTTACTGCAATAAGTCAACAAGATGATGCCACTTTAAAAGACATCTTTGATCTTGACTTGTCTAAGCTAGAATAAAATATTGTAGAAATTAGCGCGCAGCTATCTCTGCGCCGTTATCAATGCAACTTTATTTTTTCATATTTATTCGCGAGTACTCTTTATTTATATAGCGCTTTTATCATCAATATTCATAACACAAACTTGTCCTTTGCAATTTCCAACATATATTATTGTGCACATAATAAATGCGTACTTTTGCGAAACAATCTGTATGCGTATATGCTTATACGTTATGAATCTTCTAAGTCCGCCGAAACGATCCTTAGGCTATTAATTAGCATTGCGAAGCATCTAAATATTGGCAAGATCAAATATTTAGGATATATCACTCCTTTCGCAATAATTTGCATGCTAAAGTGGGCAATTTCATCACTTTGGTTTTTAAACACTGCGAAATACTATAACATTATGAAACAGACTTCAAAACATTTCATAACTATTCGAATTTCATATATAAGCTTTTTGCATACTTTTATTAAGTGTTTATTTTTGAAATTTCGTCAAGTGTGATCAAGACTTGCAAAAAATTAAAAACAAGAACACTTAATAAGTACATTAGCCATATGCCTTGTATCCAATTTCGCACTTTATACATATATATCTGATAGTTTCCGCAAAACTATGCATAATATCGCTTTAACAAAACAGCATGCCATGCATTAGGTAAAGTTCACCCTTCCATATATGCGAGCTTATATGATCCTGTCGCATTAATTGTCACAATCTGATAAGGGCTTTCCCAATTAGGACCCAATTTACCAGGCTTTTCTGCTCTGCTTGCTTCATTATTTCGCAGTACCCATTCACCTATAGTGCAGGATAATGCACGCACTCTTTTATTATAATATTTAGCGATTTGCTGTTTATTATTCGCTTCTCTGATAGCCGCCATTAATCTCCGCTCTTCTATGAAATTTAGATTTTCGCTCAACGCAGCATCATTTGCTTCGTCATCAAAGTTAGCAATTCGATGCGTTGGTACCAGAATTTCTGCGGGGATTACTGCCTCAGAACCATACACCAAACTAAAAGGTGTTTCGCCTGTACTCTTTTTGAAAGTAGTGCGACGTGCCCATAACACATTGGGTAATTCATCTACGCAACCAGTTCGCCTTTCACATAACCTCTTTTTAATACCGCTAACAATATCGCGGTTGGTTACTTCGCACAGTCCATTGGCTTGCGGGTGTGCTACTAACGTAAACTTTTGTATTATATTTAGATCAGCGCACCATGTCTTGAAAGGATCTTTCGCTATTTGTGCACCGTTATCGCTAACCAATTCTCGCGGAATACCAAACCTGCAAACAATGTACTCCCAAACAAAATTTCGCACTTGCACACCAGTAATAGTGCGAACCGTCTTAGCTTCAACCCATTTGGTAAAATAATCGATTGCAACAATGAGAAATTTAACATTGCCGGGCCTGTAGCGACCCCGACAAATCGTCAATTGACGGCGCCGTCTACGTAGGTCCCATTACACGGTCATAGGTCTTTAAAACAGACGTTTGACCAAAGATATGTCGCATTCATTTCAAAGTAAAGATTGTTTCAAAGTTTACAAGAATTGTTCAACCAAAAGTTTCATTACAAAGTTATGAGTACAAGTGAAACCTATGCGACACAGTTTTAAAGAAAGTCAAAAGACGCTCCAAGTAATGCATATATAATCGACATCCAATGCAAGTATCAAATAATGAGCGGAAGCAAGAAAACGTTGGTGAAATCATAGGTTTAAGTAAGTAATTGAGTAAGTAAAGTAAGTCAAACCACAAGATTTGCAAAGTTGAAATAATAGTAAATACATTCTAAAAGTTAATATTCACGAGCACCCAATTATCAATGCTTAACATTCCTTCCATAGAACCCCATCACAATAGTGTTAGAAGATACACTGTTTTTCGAAAATATATTTCATTCGTAAACGGTAGCGAACCGTTTGAATGAGGGTTTGTCAAACCCATATGGCCATATAACGTAAGTTCTCGCTTACACCCGGCAAGTGTAATTAATGATAATCGAATTGAGAATTTTTGTTCAAACTCGTATGTAGAATGTTTGTTTTCCTGTACTTGTGTTCACTTAGTAAAAAGAACGTTTATGTTTTCTCATCCCAAATGTAAGTTCAAAAAGAGTAAAAGTGGGACTATGATCTCACCTTAAGTGCAAGAGTAATAAGGTACTTCAACAAGTAGACGAGTGCAAAGACAAAGCTAGTCTTGACCTAAACAAATAGGTTGTATCAATATCGATAGTCACGATTGGTCAAAGATGTTCAATTAGTCATATGGCTCGTTACGACTCGATTATATAGCATGTGAACCAAATTGTCAAGTTTCATGCAAGATACAAGTATACAAACAAGTTAGGAAGGTTGCATAATCATTTGGTTAAGTTTGACAAAAAGTCAAACTTTGGTCGGGTCAAGTCAACGAAAAAGTCAACATGTTCGGGTCGGGTCCCGAACTATTTTTCTGAGGTTAGGAGTCATATATAAGCATGTTAGAACAAGTTATATGTGAATCGGAGGTCCATAGCATGCCAAACATTTTTCGTATATTGGACATGGAGGTTAGAACCTGGACACGGCTTATGCCGCGCCGCGGCCCCCAGTTGTCGCGCCGCGACAATACACGGGAGCTGGTACCTGGCCAGTTTCAGTTTTTCTAAGTCCAAATCAACACTCAAACAAACACAAAACACAAATCGTAAACACTTAGAACTCGTATCTTATATCGTTGGAAAGCTCTTTTGACAAGGAACATAACTAAACATGTTTCATCAAATAAAACATCATTTTCAATAACCAATTTCTCGTCATGTGATCATTTAAAGTCCATTTTCAAGTTTCAAGTTCACAAGATGCCTTTTAAGTTTCAGGAATCCAGTTCACACATAAGATATGCCGTTTTGAAGGTAATGAAACATGCATTATAACTAAACACTTACAATTAACATTTCATGGCATTCAAGCATCAAAAAGTTCATCTCAAGAACAATCAAACCCTAATCAAGAATCACAAAAATCATTAATCATGTTTTTGAAGTTTTACAATTCAACCTACACATCAAAATGGAGCTAGTGATACTAGTAACACAATTAAAACATGAATCTTAACAATTTATCAACATTTAATCTTCCAAAATCAAAGATCAAGCAAACCCATTTCAAAAGTTCAAACTAGTTACTCTAAATAACAAATCGAGCAAACAAAACATATATTCATGTTACACACGAGCCATAGACACTAATTAACACTTTTATAATTCAAAAGCATCAAGAACACAAAATCTAATGATTTTAGAAAGTTACCCAAATGAGATGAAATTGGTATCAAGTTGTAGAGGATGAAGAGAGGATTCCAAATATGTAATTTATTTTGTGAAACACTTGCTAGATCATGAATGGATGATGAATTCTTTGTTTGGAGTATTGAGAAAAATGTGAAAGTATGAAAAGAAAATGAAAATGAAAATGAAAATAATGAATGGAGGAGGTGGTGTTTGACTCCTTTGACCTAGTCAAATCTTTGACACTTTGGCAAGTTTAGTCCCTCAAGTTTGTAGTCGGGTGAGGGAATTAACCGAACGAATATTTTAAATTACACGAGAGTATGAAAGACGTTATAATCCAATAACGAAATTATTAAGAATGTTAGCTAGCGGAGGATACGAATCTAGTTACGAAAGATATTATTAAAAAAAAGACGGCGTTAAAATTAATTTAACGGAAAAATGCGGGATGTTACATTACCCACACCTTAAAAGAAATTTCGTCCTGAAATTTAGTTAGAAGTAATAGTCGATGTCTCTTACTCGAGACATAGTGTTGTCAACTCTACGAATGAGTGAAGGTACTTTCTTGGGTATTTCCACGAATCTGGATAGCCGGGGTGTTACGTTGTATTAAGGCTTGGTTTTACGATCCACACTTTCAACCGGCCTTTCTATGAAGAGAAGTTTGTCATCGATGGTAAGTTTAGCTAGAAGAATAGCACATTCCTGTTCCGCAGGACACGTCTCTAAGTTCGTTACATGGAACGTAAGGTAGACGGAAACTTAATTGAATCGGAAGAGCTAAACGGTAGGAGGCGGTTCCAATACGCCCCAAGGTTTCAAAAGGATCAATATTGCGGATATAACTTTCCTCGATTTCCCAAAACAGATTTCAACTTTCCAAGGTGCGGTTTTTCAATATTACTCGGTTACTGGGGGTTTTTGAATCGGAGGGATTTTTATCTAACATAGGTATAACTCCTTTGGCGCCTACGGGTCGTCTTGAGCCCTTCTCGGACTTGAACTATCTCAACGGTTATTTCTTGAATGAGTTCGGATTTGGTGATTTGCTTGCCACATGCTTTGGTCCAACGAATAGGGGTATGACATTTGCGGTCATATAGGGTTTCAGAAGTGCGACGTTAATATACGAGTGATAGCTATCGTTGTAAGAGGAAATACTAAAGGCAAAAATACCAGTTCGTAACATGTCTTTCCAAGATTTGAATCGTACATTTGCTTGTTCCGTCAGTTTGTGGATGATACGTGGTACCCACGTTTAAACGTGTTCCTAAGGCTTCTTGTAACCCTAGAAGTGAAACGAGTATTGTGATCCGAGATAATTGACAATGGTACATCGTGTTGGAATAGAATTTCTTAAGATATGCTCGAACAAGTTAGTTAGGTTTCGAAAACGTTGGTTGGGACAAGTTTCTGTTTCTCAAGGATTCCCGCACCGCGGAAGATTTATCAATTTGAAAACGTTCGCTAGAGCAAGCTTCTTATCGGGTTCTGGAAACGTTCGTTAGGACTATTCCACCTTATGGCGAATACCAGTGTAACGTGAAGAGTCTCTCCCTCCATGGAGAATTTAGAATAAAAGATTTCCTTATACTAAAGTATGAGCGAAAAAGATAGGAGTGAAATGAGGACTTAGAACAGGTTGAGTTTATACCTTGAGGTAGCCATATCGCGCATCTAGTGGTCAAATGTTGGGACTGGGTGGGAAATGAGATAGTACACGTAGTTGTATAGTTTGGGGTTGAGTGGTAGTTGGCCGATTATCAGAAACACAAGGACGTTAAGTCAAAGAAGAAGGAGGTATCCTTGTAGTGTGTGTTATCTTAGGTTCCAGTAATATCAGATGGTAACGGTGAAATAATAGAGTTATGTAATGTGGTACGTGATGACGAGAAAATTGATCGGATCCATAATTAAGTATTCGAATTCTTCGTGCAAAATAACGAATTTCGGTTTCGTTGATTTCGAGTCGAGAGAGTATGCCTTTCGGGCGTTCAAGTAGAAATATTTCCATATTTGAATTCCATTGTGTTACATGAATTTAGCTAGTAAGGTTGGTGTGAATAATCGCGTTCAAAGTTTGGACCCGGAGAGGTTTAATTCTTTCCTTGATGAGTTAACGAGGTTAAAGGTCGTACAACACGGGAAAAGTTGGAAATGAATTTTTTTTTTTTCGGTAACAACCAGCGAGGTCTAAGATTTTACAAATACAAGTCAGAGCAGTGTGGTTCCGATTGTGAGACTTATTGCAATACCTTGACTACCAACAACATGGCCTAGAAATTGAACTTCGTTTAACCAAAATTCTCGCTTGGAGAATTCGGCATAGAGTTGCTCTCTTCTCAAGAGTTCGAGCGTAAGGCGGGGAGGTTGTTCATTTTCTTCTTTACTTGAATAGGTTAGAACATCGATTATAAGTACGGTAACGATTTTGTCTAGATAAGTTTGTGCATGCGGTTCCGGAGGTTTATGAATACAGACGGAGCCTTAGATTAACTGAACGGTACTAAGAGAGATTTACAACTATTGTAGCGAGTTCGGAGAATGGTTTAGGAGACATCGTATCCCTCAACCCGCAATTGATGATAACAAGGATGGAGATCGATTTGGTATACACAATAGATCCTCGTACTTGATCAAGAGGTCATTGATACGGGGAAGAAGAATATCGGTTCTTAACCGGAAATTACTTAGTTCACAATAATCTATACATAATTGCAGGGAAACAATTGAAATGTCCCGTTCTTATTGATTAAAAACTTTCCATATTAATTGATTTCGTTGCGAGGTTTTGACCTCTATATGAGACGTTTTTCAAAGACTGCATTCATTTTTAAAACAAACCATAACCTTTATTTCATAAATAAAGGTTTAAAAAGCTTTACGTAGATTATCAAATAATGATAATCTAAAATATTCTGTTTACACACGACCATTACATAATGGTTTACAATACAAATATGTTACATCGAAATCAGTTTCTTGAATGCAGTTTTTACACAATATCATACAAACATGGACTCCAAATCTTGTCCTTATTTTAGTATGCAACAGCGGAAGCTCTTAGTATTCACCTGAGAATAAACATGCTTTAAACATCAACAAAAATGTTGGTGAGTTATAGGTTTAACCTATATATATCAAATCGTAACAATAGACCACAAGATTTCATATTTCAATACACATCCCATACATAGAGATAAAAATTAATCATATGGTGAACACCTGGTAACCGACATTAACAAGATGCATATATAAGAATATCCCCATCATTCTGGGACACCCTTCGGATATGATATAAATTTTGAAGTACTAAAGCATCCGGTACTTTGGATGGGGTTTGTTAGGCCCAATAGATCTATCTTTAGGATTCGCGTCAATTAGGGTGTCTGTTCCCTAATTCTTAGATTACCAGACTTAATAAAAAGGGGCATATTCGATTTCGATAATTCAACCATAGAATGTAGTTTCACGTACTTGTGTCTATTTTGTAAATCATTTATAAAACCTGCATGTATTCTCATCCCAAAAATATTAGATTTTAAAAGTGGGACTATAACTCACTTTCACAGATTTTTACTTCGTCGGGAAGTAAGATTTGGCCACTGGTTGATTCACAAACCTATAACAATATATACATATATATCAAAGTATGTTCAAAATATATTTACAACACTTTTAATATATTTTGATGTTTTAAGTTTATTAAGTCAGCTGTCCTCGTTAGTAACCTACAACTAGTTGTCCACAGTTAGATGTACAGAAATAAATCGATAAATATTATCTTGAATTAATCCACGACCCAGTGTATACGTATCTCAGTATTGATCACAACTCAAACTATATATATTTTGGAATCAACATCAACCCTGTATAGCTAACTCCAACATTCACATATAGAGTGTCTATGGTTGTTCCGAAATATATATAGATGTGTCGACATGATAGGTCGAAACATTGTATACGTGTCTATGGTATCTCAAGATTACATAATATACAATACAAGTTGATTAAGTTATGGTTGGAATAGATTTGTTACCAATTTTCACGTAGCTAAAATGAGAAAAATTATCCAATCTTGTTTTACCCATAACTTCTTCATTTTAAATCCGTTTTGAGTGAATCAAATTGCTATGGTTTCATATTGAACTCTAGTTTATGAATCTAAATAGAAAAAGTATAGGTTTATAGTCGGAAAAATAAGTTACAAGTCGTTTTTGTAAAGGTAGTCATTTCAGTCAAAAGAACGACGTCTAGATGACCATTTTAGAAAACATACTTCCACTTTGAGTTTAACCATAATTTTTGGATATAGTTTCATGTTCATAATAAAAATCATTTTCCCAGAATAACAACTTTTAAATCAAAGTTTATCATAGTTTTTAATTAACTAACCCAAAACAGCCCGCGGTGTTACTACGATGGCGTAAATCCGATTTTACGGTGTTTTTCGTGTTTCCAGGTTTTAAATCATTAAGTTAGCATATCATATAGATATATAACATGTGTTTAGTTGATTTTAAAAGTCAAGTTAGAAGGATTAACTTTTATTTGCGAACAAGTTTAGAATTAACTAAACTATGTTCTAGTGATTACAAGTATAAACCTTCAAATAAGATAGCTTTATATGTATGAATCGAATGATGTTATGAACATCATTACTACCTCAAGTTCCTTGGATAAACCTACTGGAAATAAGAAAAATAGATCTAGCTTCAAAGGATCCTTGGATGGCTTGAAAGTTCTTGAAGCAGAATCATGACACGAAAACAATTTCAAGTAAGATTTCCACTCGAAATAAGATTGTTATAGTTATAGAAATTGAATTAAAGTTTGAATATGATTATTACCTTGTATTAGAAAGATAACCTACTGTAAGTAACAAAGGTTTCTTGATCTTGGATGATTACTTGGAATGGATTTAGAAAACTTGGAAGTAAACTTGCAATCTTGGAAGTATTCTTGATTTTATGAAACTAGAACTTTTGGAATTTATGAAGAACACTTAGAACTTGAAGATAGAACTTGAGAGAGATCAATTAGATGAAGAAAATTGAAGAATGAAAGTGTTTTTAGGTGTTTTTGGTCGTTGGTGTATGGATTAGATATAAAGGATATGTAATTTTGTTTTCATGTAAATAAGTCATGAATGATTACTCATATTTTTGTAATTTTATGAGATATTTCATGCTAGTTGCCAAATGATGGTTCCCACATGTGTTAGGTAACTCACATGGGCTGCTAAGAGCTGATCATTGGAGTGTATATACCAATAGTACATACATCTAAAAGCTGTGTATTGTACGAGTACGAATACGGGTGCATACGAGTAAAATTGTTGATGAAACTGAACGAGGATGTAATTGTAAGCATTTTTGTTAAGTAGAAGTATTTTGATAAGTGTCTTGAAATCTTTCCAAAGTGTATGAATACATATTAAAACACTACATGTATATACATTTTAACTGAGTCGTTAAGTCATCGTTAGTCGTTACATGTAAATGTTGTTTTGAAACCTTTAGGTTAACGATCTTGTTGAATGTTGTTAACCCATTATTTATTATAACAAATGAGATGTTAAATTGTTATATTATCATGATATTATGATATATAATATATCTTAGTATGATATATATACAGTTAAATGTCGTTACAACGATAATCGTTACATATATGTCTCGTTTCGAAATCATTAAGTTAGTAGTCTTATTTTTACATATGTATTTCATTGTTAATACACTTAATAATATATTTACTTATCATTTAACATAATTAACCAAGTGTATCAATATCTTAATATGATTCATATGTACCTAGTAAGACGTTGTTATAACGATAATCGTTATATACATCGTTTTCGAGTTTCTTAAATTAATAGTCTCATTTTTATGTATATAACTCATTGTTAAAATACCTAATGAGATACATACTTATAATAAAATCATGTTAACTATATATATAACCATATATATGTCATCGTATAGTTTTTACAAGTTTTAACGTTCGTGAATCACCGGTCAACTTGGGTGGTCAATTGTCTATATAAAACCTATTTCAATTAATCAAGTCTTAACAAGTTTGATTACTTAACATATTGGAAACACTTAATCATGTGAATAACAATTTCATTTAATATATATATATAAACATGGAAAAGTTCGGGTCACTACAACAATTCTCCCTAACGAATAGGTTTTGAGCTCCTTAGTTCTATAGATGTCAAGTCAAAATTTCAAATTATCCATCCAATAAGTTTAACGTACATTCTCCGATAAAATTTATAGGTACACAATATTATTCCGTTGGTCACTTGAATGGCGTAAGTAACATCTAAGGGGAGTGGTGGGGTGCAAAGGGTACGAGTTAAAGCCTTGGTTTTAAAACGTCTAACAGTAACCGAATCGAATAAACATGAAATATAAGGTTGTTGAGAAGAAACGTACCCGTGACTAGTTGTCATCTCGGGCATCCTAGGTGTAAATGTTGAAGGTTCAACGGCGTGCGCTGGTTTTAGCTTTATTCTTTGGACAAGCATTTCTAAAATGACCCGGTTGGCTACACTTATAACAAACACCCGTTTTTGGTACATTGGGCTCCTTTTGAGTGACGAGGGCGGTACTCTTACAACCATGGGCCACATGGCCACTTCTTTGACACTTGATGCAAAATGGTTTGCCACATTCACCAAAATGATGTTTGCGACACTTGTTACAATAAGGTAGGTTTCGGGCATACCCTTTCTTGCCGCCGGGGGTGAAAGGCTTCTTGGAGAGGTTGTTGTGGTTGTGGTTGTGGTTGCTTGATGGAGAGGCTTCCCATTTTCTTTTGTCGTTACCCGGTTGGTCCTCGGCCATTGGTGCCGGCGCTTCAATTCCTCCACCATTTTTATAGATTGGCGGGCCATCGTTAAAGCCTCTTGTAGGTTGGCGGGTTTGGATGACATTACCCCGTGTTGAACGCTCTTCGGGAGGCCATCCATGTAAAGTTTGACTCTTAGGGACTCGAGAGTCATGAGATTTGGACACATTAAGACTAGTTCGGTAAACCGTTGATTATAAGCTTCGAGGTCATTCCGGACCGTTTGTAAATTTCTTAGCCCCTGTTCGAGCCTTCGAGTCTCGTCGCGCAGAATGTATTCGGTGATCATTCTTTCTCTTAATTCGGTCCAAGAGAGTGTGTGGGCTTCATCGGTACCCACCGAGTGTACGTAGATGCTCCACCATGAGAGAGAAACTCCGGTGAAAGTGAGGGTGGAAAACTTGACCCTATCTTGGTCCCGACAACCGCTTATGCTAAAAACGGATTCCGCTTGTTCAAACCATCGGGTGAGAGCAACCGGTCCCCCGGTTCCATCGAAAGTGGGAGGTTTGTATCCCATGAAGTTTTTGTAGGAGCACCCCTCGTTTGAATTTCCAGTTCCATAGTGGGTGTTGTTGTTATTGATGTTGGAGGAGTGATCGGTCATGGCCGCATCCACGGCGGTGGTTATCATTCGTTGAAGAACTTGTTCTAGAGTTTCGGGAGGAGTATTGTGTTGACCTTGGTGAGCCATTATTCCTTCATGATACAAGAATATCGTTGATTAGTATTCTCAACAATACTAATCATGATATGGACTAATGATGAAGAGAAAATTTTTCCTTGACTCGCCTTAAATTCTTTATGTCATAATGTTGGAACGTTCATATGAGTCACCGTAATATAATCCCGGCAATTATATTACCCTGATTCATATGTGCATTCGACATTATTCTATAAAGTCAAGGCGGCGTATCAATCAAATTAAACAACGAAAGATTTAGATGAAGCGAGAGTTAGTTATGAGTAGAAACGTTCGAGTATAAATGCACAAATAGTCAAGTAATTCCTACTTCAAGTCTATATGTCGGTTGTAGTCTAGATTCACCTATGTACCCTATGACTCGGGGTGGACACAAATGAACTCTAAATCTCTACAACCAATGCTCTGATACCACTTGTAGCGACCCCGACAAATCGTCAATTGACGGCGCCGTCTAAGTAGGTCCCATTACATGGTCATAGGTCTTTAAAACAGACGTTTGACCAAAGATATGTCGCATTCATTTCAAAGTAAAGATTGTTTCAAAGTTTACAAGAATTGTTCAACCAAAAGTTTCGTTACAAAGTTATGAGTACAAGTGAAACCTATGCGACACAGTTTTAAAGAAAGTCAAAAGACGCTCCAAGTAATGCATATATAATCGACATCCAATGCAAGTATCAAATAATGAGCGAAAGCATGTTTCACATATCGTTCAAAGACCTGAGAAAAACATAGAAATCTGTCAATGAAAACGTTGGTGAAATCATAGGTTTAAGTAAGTAATTGAGTAAGTAAAGTAAGTTGAACCACAAGATTTGCAAAGTTGAAATAATAGTAAATACATTCTAAAAGTTAATATTCACGAGCACCCAATTATCAATGCTTAACATTCCTTCCATAGAACCCCATCACAATAGTGTTAGAACATACACTGTTTCTCGAAAATATATTTCATTCGTAAACGGTAGCGAACCGTTTGAATGAGGGTTTGTCAAACCCATATGGCCATATAACATAAGTTCTCGCTTACACCCGGCAAGTGTAACTAATGATAATTGAAATTGAGGATTTTTGTTCAAACTCGTATGTAGAATGTTTGTTTTCCTGTACTTGTGTTCACTTAGTAAAAAGAACGTTTATGTTTTCTCATCCCAAATGTAAGTTCAAAAAGAGTAAAAGTGGGACTATGATCTCACCTTGAGTGCAAGAGTAATAAGGTACTTCAACAAGTAGACGCGTGCAAAGACAAAGCTAGTCTTGACCTAAACAAATAGGTTGTATCAATAACGATAGTCACGATTGGTCAAAGATGTTCAATTAGTCCTATGGCTCGTTACGACTCGATTATATAGCATGTGAACCAAATTGTCAAGTTTCATGCAAGATACAAGTATACAAACAAGTTAGGAAGGTTGCATAATCATTTGGTTAAGTTTGACAAAAAGTTAAACTTTGGTCGGGTCAAGTCAACGAAAAAGTCAACATGTTCGGGTCGGGTCCCAAACTATTTTTCTGAGGTTAGGAGTCATATATAAGCATGTTAGAACAAGTTACATGTGAATCGGAGGTCCATAGCATGCCAAATATTTTTTGTATATTGGACATGGAGGTCAGAAACTGGACACGGCTTATGCCGCGCCGCGGCCCCCAGTTGTCGCGCCGCGACAATATACGGGAGCTGGTACCTGGCCAGTTTCAGTTTTTCTAAGTCCAAATCAACAGTCAAACAAACACAAAACACAAATCGTAAACACTTAGAACTCGTATCTTATATCGTTGGAAAGCTCTTTTGACAAGGAACTTAACTAAACATGTTTCATCAAACAAAACATCATTTTCAATAACCGATTTCTCATTATGTGATCATTTAAAGTCCATTTTCAAGTTTCAAGTTCACAAGATGCCTTTTAAGTTTCGGGAATCCAATTCACACATAAGATATGCCGTTTTGAAGGTAATGAAACATGCATTATAACTAAACACTTATAATTAACATTTCATGGAATTCAAGCATCAAAAAGTTCATCTCAAGAACGATCAAACCCTAATCAAGAATCACAAAAATCATTAATCATGTTTTTGAAGTTTTACAATTCAACCTACACATCAAAATGGAGCTAGTGATACTAGTAACACAATTAAAACATGAATCTTAACAATTTATCAACATTTAATCTTCCAAAATCAAAGATTAAGCAAACCCATTTCAAAAGTTCAAACTAGTTACTCTAAACAACAAATCGAGCAAACAAAACATATATTCATGTTACACACGAGCCATAGACACTAATTAACACTTTTATAATTCAAAAGCATCAAGAACACAAAATCTAGTAATTTTAGAAAGTTACCCCAATGAGATGAAATTGGTATCAAGTTGTAGAGGATGAAGAAAGGATTCCAAATATGTAATTTGTTTTGTGAAACACTTGCTAGATCATGAATAGATGATGAATTCTTTGTTTGGAGTATTGAGAGAAAATGTGAAAGTATGAAAAGAAAATGAAAATGAAAATGAAAATAATGAATGGAGGAGGTGGTGTTTGACTCCTTTGACCTAGTCAAATCTTTAACACTTTGGCAAGTTTAGTCCCTTAAGTTTGTAGTCGGGTGCGGGAATTAACCGAACGAATATTTTAAATTACACGAGAGTATGAAAGACGTTATAATCCAATAACGAAATTATTAAGAATGTTAGCTAGCGGAGGATACGAATCTAGTTACGAAAGATATTATTAAAAAAAAGACGGCGTTAAAAATAATTTAACGGAAAAATGCGAGATGTTACAGGGCCCTGCAGGAAATGGCCCTACAATGTCAATAGCCCATTTATTAAATGGCCACGGCGAATTAACGGGGATCATGTCATGTCGCAGCATTCGATTCTGCGGAGCATGCCGTTGGCAACTTTTACAGCGTTTAACAATTTTAGCTACATCGCGGTATAGGGATGGCCAAAAGTATCCCATCCGCATAATTTTTGCTGCGATAGTTTTGTAACCAGAATGCAGTGCACAAGTACCATTATGTACTTCTTTAACAATCATTTCTGTCTCGATTGGGCCAACACATCGCATCATTGGTCCGCAGTATGATTTGCGATATAAGATATCATCTTGAATGATATACATTGGCGCTCGCTCTCGCACTAAGAGCTTCGCGACTATCCTCTGGCAGAATATTACTGCGGATATATTGTAGGATTGGCTCCATCCAGTTTGGCTGTTCTTCTATAACAGATGCAACCATCAAGTCACTATCTATCGACTTACTTGGCAATTCTTCAACCCATACTTGCTTTTGAAAATGCGAAAAAGTTAAAGCGGCTAATTTGCTTAAAGCATCCGCTTTCTTGTTTTGACTTCTTGGCACTTGCGCAAGTTCAAAATGTTCAAAACGCGCTGCAGTTTCCTTTAATAACTGCAAGTACTTCTGCATAGAAGGATCATGTGCTTCAAAAGTTCCGCTAAACTGATTTGCTACTAGCTGCGAATCCGTGAATGCACGCAACTTAACAATATTCATCTTTCGCGCAATATTTAAGCCTGCAAGCAATGCCTCATACTCTGCCTCATTGTTTGTCACGTCAAAATTAAACCGTAATGCGTAAGTATGCTCCTCACCACTTGAACTTGCCAAAACTAAACCCGCATCTGCACCTTCTGCACACGAAGCACCATCAGTAAATAAATCCCAAGTTTTGCCGTGTTCAGGTTTTAGTGAGGTTCGCTCGTTAATCACCTCCAACTCTCCAGACAGTTCAGCGAGATAATCCGCCATAACTTGTCCTTTTTCAGCGCTACGCAGAAGGTAAGATATTTGATAAGCACCTAATTCTACCGCCCATAATGCGAGTCTACCAGATATCTCTGGCTTTGTTAAGACTTGCCTGATTGGCAGATTAGTTAATACATACACCGGATGCCCTTGAAAATATCTTCGTAGCCTTCGCATTGTTAAAATGAGAGCATACACAAACTTTTCAATCGGCGCATAGTTTATTTCACTTCCCGTAAGAGCTTTACTAACAAAATACACTGGATTTTGTATTTTGTTCCTTTCTGCGATCAAAACTGAGCCAAAAGCTTCGTTTGCTACTGAGATATAAAGATAAAGAGTTTCACCATGAACCGGCGCTGTTAGTGTAGGCAAAGTTTTTAACAACTTTTTCATCTCTTGAAACGCAGATTCTGCTTCGCTGGACCACACAAAATTCTTTTGCTTCAAGCAACCTTTTAGGGTTTTGAAAAATGGCAACTGCCTTTCAGCGGCTTTAGACAAGAAACGCGTTAATGCTGCTAATTTGCTCGTCAAACTTTGCACTTTCTTAACCGTTTTTGGCCCGGTCATATTTTCTATGGCCGCGATCTTTTTTGGATTAGCTTGAATACCTTGTTCTGTAACAAGATATCCCAAAAAATTTCCCCTCCGTTTCGCCAAAACTACATTTTAGCGGATTAAGCTTCATGTTTATTTTTCGCAACTTGTCAAATGTTTCGCGCATATCTTCAATGATTCGCTCTTGCGTCGTGCTTTTGATGACTAAATCATCTACATAAGCTTCAAGATTATGCCCTATTTGTTTATCAAACGCGGTATCAATCAACCGTTGATATGTCGCACCCGCATTGATTAAACCGAAAGGCATCATTATATAGCAATATATGCCTTTGCCCGTATGAAATGCGGTTTTATCTGCGTCTTCTTGCGCCATAGGAATCTGATGATGAAATGTCCCGTTCTTATTGATTAAAAACGTTCCATATTAATTGATTTCGTTGCGAGGTTTTGACCTCTATATGAGACGTTTTTCAAAGACTGCATTCATTTTAAAACAAACCATAACCTTTATTTCATCAATAAAGGTTTAAAAAGCTTTACGTAGATTATTAAATAATGATAATCTAAAATATCCTGTTTACACACGACCATTACATAATGGTTTACAATACAAATATGTTACAACAAAATAAGTTTCTTGAATGCAGTTTTTACACAATATCATACAAGCATGGACTCCAAATCTCGTCCTTATTTAAGTATGCGACAGCGGAAGCTCTTAATAATCACCTGAGAATAAACATGCTTAAAACGTCAACAAAAATGTTGGTGAGTTATAGGTTTAACCTATATATATCAAATCATAATAATAGACCACAAGATTTCATATTTCAATACACATCCCATACATAGAGATAAAAAATCATTCATATGGTGAACACCTGGTAACCGACATTAACAAGATGCATATATAAGAATATCCCCATCATTCCGGGACACCCTTCGGATATGATATAAATTTCGAAGTACTAAAGCATCCGGTACTTTGGATGGGGCTTGTTGGGCCCGATAGATCTATCTTTAGGATTCGCGTCAATTAGGGTGTCTGTTCCCTAATTCTTAGATTACCAGACTTAATAAAAAGGGGCATATTCGATTTTGATAATTCAACCATAGAATGTAGTTTCACATACTTGTGTCTATTTTGTAAATCATTTATAAAACCTGCATGTATTCTCATCCCAAAAATATTAGATTTTAAAAGTGGGACTATAACTCACTTTCACAGATTTTTTTACTTCGTCGGGAAGTAAGACTTGGCCACTAGTTGATTCACGAACCTATAATAATATATACATATATATCAAAGTATGTTCAAAATATATTTACAACACTTTTAATATATTTTGATGTTTTAAGTTTATTAAGTCAGCTGTCCTCGTTAGTAACCTACAACTAGTTGTCCACAGTTAGATGTACAGAAATAAATCGATAAATATTATCTTGAATCAATCCACGACCCAGTGTATACGTATCTCAGTATTGATCACAACTCAAACTATATATATTTTGGAATCAACCTCAACCCTGTATAGCTAACTCCAACATTCACATATAGAGTGTCTATGGTTGTTCCGAAATATATATAGATGTGTCGACATGATAGGTCGAAACATTGTATACGTGTCTATGGTATCTCAAGATTACATAATATACAATACAAGTTGATTAAGTTATGGTTGGAATAGATTTGTTACCAATTTTCACGTAGCTAAAATGAGAAAAATTATCCAATCTTGTTTTACCCATAACTTCTTCATTTTAAATCCGTTTTGAGTGAATCAAATTGATATGGTTTCATATTGAACTCTATTTTATGAATCTAAACAGAAAAAAGTATAGGTTTATAGTCGGAAAAATAAGTTACAAGTCGTTTTTGTAAAGGTAGTCATTTCAGTCGAAAGAACGACGTCTAGATGACCATTTTAGAAAACATACTTCCACTTTGAGTTTAACCATAATTTTTGGATATAGTCTCATGTTCATAATAAAAATCATTTTCTCAGAATGACAACTTTTAAATCAAAGTTTATCATAGTTTTTAATTAACTAACCCAAAACAGCCCGCGGTGTTACTACGACGGCGTAAATCCGGTTTTACGGTGTTTTTTGTGTTTCCAGGTTTTAAATCATTAAGTTAGCATATCATATAGATATAGAACATGTGTTTAGTTGATTTTAAAAGTCAAGTTAGAAGGATTAACTTTTGTTTGCGAACAACTTTAGAATTAACTAAACTATGTTCTAGTGATTACAAGTTTAAACCTTCGAATTATGAACATCATTACTACCTTAAGTTCCTTAGATAAACCTACTGGAAAAGAGAAAAATGGATCTAGCTTCAACGGATCCTTGGATGGCTCGAAGTTCTTGAAGTAGAATCATGACACGAAAACAAGTTCAAGTAAGATCATCACTTGAAATAAGATTGTTATAATTATAGAAATTGAACCAAAGTTTGAATATGATTATTACCTTGTATTAGAATGATAACCTACTGTAAGAAACAAAGATTTCTTGAGGTTGGATGATCACCTTACAAGATTGGAAGTGAGCTAGCAAACTTGAAAGTATTCTTGATTTTATGTAACTAGAACTTGTAGAATATATGAAGAACACTTAAAACTTGAAGATAGAACTTGAGAGAGATCAATTAGATGAAGAAAATTGAAGAATGAAAGTGTTTGTAGGTGTTTTTGGTCGTTGTTGTATGGATTAGATATAAAAGATATGTAATTTTGTTTTCATGTAAATAAGTCATGAATGATTACTCATATTTTTGTAATTTTATGAGATATTTCATGCTAGTTGCCAAATGATGGTTCCCACATGTGTTAGGTGACTCACATGGGCTGCTAAGAGCTGATCATTAGAGTGTATATACCAATAGTACATACATCTAAAAGCTGTGTATTGTACGAGTACGAATACGGGTGCATACGAGTAGAATTGATGATGAAACTGAACGAGGATGTAATTGTAAGAATTTTTGTTTAGTAGAAGTATTTTGATAAGTGTCTTGAAGTCTTTCAAAAGTGTATGAATACATATTAAAACACTACATGTATATACATTTTAACTGAGTCGTTAAGTCATCGTTAGTCGTTACATGTAAATGTTGTTTTGAAACCTTTAGGTTAACGATCTTGTTGAATGTTGTTAACCCAATTTTTATTATAACAAATGAGATTTTAAATTGTTATATTATCATGATATTATGATACATAATATATCTTAGTATAATATATATACAGTTAAATATCGTTACAACGATAATCGTTACATATATGTCTCGTTTCGAAATCATTAAGTTAGTAGTCTTATTTTTACATATGTATTTCATTGTTAATACACTTAATAATATATTTACTTATCATTTAACATAATTAACCAAGTGTATCAATATCTTAATATGATTCATATGTACCTAGTAAGACGTTGTTATAACGATAATCGTTATATATATATATCGTTTTCGAGTTTCTTAAATTAATAGTCTCATTTTTATGTATATAACTCATTGTTAAAATACCTAATGAGATACATACTTATAATAAAATCATGTTAACTATATATATAACCATATATATGTCATCGTATAGTTTTTACAAGTTTTAACGTTCGTGAATCACCGGTCAACTTGGGTGGTCAATTGTCTATATGAAACCTATTTCAATTAATCAAGTCTTAACAAGTTTGATTGCTTAACATGTTGGAAACACTTAATCATGTAAATATCAATCTCAATTAATATATATAAACATGGAAAAGTTCGGGTCACTACAGATGATAACCTCTTGCCGCGTCCAGAAAACATTTATATGGAAAAGCATGTAAAGATTCTACTTTTAAATCAATTTCTGGAAGCGGATAGTTATCCTTGGGGTACGCTTTATTCAAATCTTTGTAATCAATACACATTCTCCAGGAACCATCAGGTTTTTTTACCAACACTGGATTCGCAATCCAAGATTGGTATTGGACTTCGTGCAAAATTCCAGCTCGCACCAATTTTGTGACTTCTTCACACAGCCATGTTACGCGTTCTGGAGCCATACCCCTTCGCTTTTGCACTACAGGCTTTAGAGCTGGATTTACATTGAGCCTGTGTTCCGTAATATGACGCGGAACACCAGTCATATCATTTTCGCACCAGACAAAAACATCCATATACTGGACAAGTAATTGTACAATTTGCTTCCTAGTATCTGCGCTAACATTGCGTCCTACTTTGATTTTCTGCTCTGGATATGCGGGATTAATTATTTCCATAGCATCCGCACCATCAACAGGTTCTTGCCCTGCGGTTTTTATGTTAACAGCCGCACAAATAGGCATAATGCTCATTGAACATATTGTGGCGACTCCCTTATATGTTGGAAACTTAATCATGCCATGAATTGTGGACGGGACAATTCCAAATTTACTTATAGCGATTCTTCCCAGCAACATGTTATAGCGAGATGAGGTTCGCATAACATAAAAATCTAATCGCGCTTGTCGCACCAAAGCGTCATCATTAACATCAGCTAACTCGATGTTTAATTGCAAAACACCTATAGGTAATGAAGATTCTCCTGCAAAACCGGTTAGCGAAACTGCGGTTGTTTGCAGGTTTGTTTTAATACTTTCTGGCAATTGAGCGAAGCATTATTCGTAAATAATATCGACGCTACTGCCATTGTCAACATGAACTTTCATGACTGTAATGTCAGCGTCCGCGATTTTGCACGATACTACTATCGGTATTTCAGAAAAATCATCGCTCTGTATTTTCGGGAAAGTAATTGGCGTAAGTTGCCAATTATGATACATTTTAACGGATTTTCGCTTTTTTCCTCTTTTTTGGGCATTCGCTCGCACAGCGACCGCTTTATCACTATCGTTTCCAATGTTACTCATTGTTTTAAGTAATCTAGCAACTTACCGCCAATTTCAAACGTGTTTGCCTGCAAATCATCACAACAAAAACACGATTGAAATTAAACCGTCGAATTAATAGTTTAACGGCATAAAACAAAAAAATTTCAGTTTAATTCGTAAAACGTGTCCCACGGATGGCGCCAATTGATCAATCCTTAATTAATGATGTTACTTAATTACGGATTGGGTGCAATAAGATTGTAATGGAGGATGGAATGTTTGATGATTATTTTGGGCCCCGATGATCGTCTTTCACTTTAACTATTAAGTAATCAACCACCCCGACCCGGTCTTGATTGTTAATTAGCATAATTCACCTTTGCGCGGTGTAAAAATCCCTTGGGCAAGATCACAAGTGGAAATTACAAAGGCTTGGGTAAAATGGCAGAGAATCAACAACCTATAAATGAGAGGCCAAGCTCCCTATTTATGGTATTCGAAATATCCGCGGTTTGCGAGTTACTTAACTATCCGCGGAAACTCAGCGGATTAAACCGCGGTCTTGCATTAATGTGAAAACATAACCGCTGTACTTACTTTCAGCGAATATTCCATAGCTTTGCATTATAATTCACGTAGTTTTGCCTTTGGCCTTTAGCCAATAAAATATACATATACAATGCTATGTATATGATCAAGCGTAGCAGCTTTTTCCTCTTCAGTAGCACCTGAAGGCATCTTCCCGACATTTCTTATGTTGTTCAGCAGATATGTTTGTTCATGCATGATCCTATGGAGATGAAAGGACCCGTTCATATACATTATAAACGATTCACAATAGTTGATTACATCGCGAGGTATTTGACCTCTATATGATACGTTTTACAAACATTGCATTCGTTTTTAAAAGACAAACTTTCTTTACATCAAAAATTGACGGCATGCATACCATTTCATATTACATCCAACTATAATTGACTTAATATTAATCTTGATGAACTCAACGACTCGAATGCAACGTCTTTCAAAGTATGTCTTGAATGACTCCAAGTAATATCCTTAAAATGAGCTAATGCACAGCGGAAGAATTCTTTAATACCTGAGAATAAACATGCTTTAAAGTGTCAACCAAAAGGTTGGTGAGTTCATTAGTTTATCATAATCCATTATTTCCGTAATAGTAATAGACCACAAGATTTCAGTTTCTATAAATATCCGTACACTCGCAAGTGTATAAAAGTATTCTATAATTTTTAGGCACCCGGTAACAAGCTTTAACGTTCATGTTTTACCCTCTGAAGTACACCAGATCAGGTGTGTTTAAAATAACCTCGAAGTACTAAAGCATCCCATAGTCAGGATGGGGTTTGTCAGACCCAATAGATCTATCTTTAGGATTCGCGCCTACCGTACATAGATAAGTAGTTTAATGTTACCAAGCTAAGGGTATATTTCTGGTTTAAACCCACATAGAATTAGTTTTAGTACTTGTGCCTATTTCGTAAAACATTTATAAATCAGCGCATGTATTCTCAGCCCAAAAATATATATAAAAAGGGAGCAAATGAAACTCACAATACTGTATTTCGTAGCAATTATGTATATGACGGCACTGAACAAGTGCAGTGTTTGTCTCGGATTCACGAACCTATATTAAGTATATATATTTATATGTTGGTCAATATCTGTCTAACAATTTAGGTCAAGTCGTAGTGTATCACAATCCTAATGCTCGAGACCGACATGCAAAAGTCAACAAAAGTCAACTTGACCCAAAATGACTTCCAAAATCTATACATGTTTATTATATAACTTATATATAGTAGTTTTATATATTTAAATATATTTATCAGATCTTATTATACTAAATAATACAAGTCATTTATTAATAAATAAAAATTTATATTAAAATTCATATATGATAAAAATATACTTTTATATATCTCAAATAATAAAATTTATAAAATTCACTTAATATCATAAAAATATAGTGGTATGTATTATTAATGTAATTACATTACGTGTGGTAAAAATATCTTTGTACGCATATTTATTTGATAAAATAATATTGATAATAATAATAATGATAAAAATAATAAAATGATAGTTTCAATAAAAATATTAATTTTTAGTAATAAAGATAATTTTAGTAATAACATCAACTGATAACAGTTATAATAATCGTTTTAATAATAATATTAAAATTAATGATAATTCAGTTGACCATATCTTTTAATCCGTTCATCGAAACCACACGATTTCTAAATGAAAAGTTATTAATTTTTTCTTCAGATTTTCAACGACATGCATATCATATAACTTATCTCAGTAGCATATGTATTAAATTCGTGATTTATCATAAACTATTTAACGATGAAACTAAGCATACAAACATGCATAATCATATATACTCGAGCACTAGTCATGGATACACTATTAATATATAAAAGATAAGATATGAATGCTCACGTATCAATATTGTGATTCAATATTGCAGGAAAGTACGTAGACGCGACGAAAATGATAAACGTTAGGTTGACCTCACGAGCAATACCCTCGATCAATACCCATAACCTTCATAGCTATAACCCATAATTTCCTTAGCTCTATCCCATTTGAAAACTTATTTTGAAATCATCTTAATATAACTCCGTCGTAGTATTTTATGTATACTAATAATATCTTGAAATAATACTAAGTAAATATATATATATATATATATATATATATATATATATATATATATATATATATATATATATATATATATATATATATATATATATATATATATATATGTAATTCGATTGAGAGAGTTTAGAGAAATATATTTTCAAGTTTCTATGAAATAATGATACCTATTGAATTCTATTTATAATAGATTTTTGAATTATTAAAGTGAATTATTAAAGTATGAATTATTAAAGTGAATTATTAAAGTATGAATTATTAAAGTGAATTATTAAAATATGAATTATTAAAGTGAATTATTAAAGTATGAATTATTAAAGTGAATTATTAAAGTGAATTATTAAAGTATGAATTATTAAAGTGAATTATTAAAGTATGAATTATTAAAGTTAAAGTAAAGTAAAAGTAAAGTAAAGGTAAAGTTAAAGTATAGTAAAAGTATAAAACTATGTACATATAATACGCGTATAAAAATATATATAATATTAATTTAAATCGTTATATATATATATATATATATATATATATATATATATATATATATATATATATATAATAAAATAAAATATAAATATCGTTATCTTTATCATACTGGTTAAGTAATGAGTTGTCAAAAAAAATAGATTTCTTAAATCACAGTGGACCTCATAACATAGGCCCGTAATCATATCATAATGTATCTGATAATTCAATCATTTGATATTATCTCTTAATTCTGTCGATAAATATATCGAAACAAATATGTTTATGTAAAGTATCATATATCTAATACTTTGTTAATGTTTTCAGTTAATATTATATATTATATATACATATCTATATACACATAATTGTTCGTGAATCGTCGAACACGGTCAAAGGGTAATCGATTACATGAATGTAGTTCCAAACTTTTTGAGATTCAACATTACAAATTCTGCTTATCGTGTCAGAAACATATAAAGGTTAAGTTTAAATTTGGTCGGAAATTTTTGGGTCGTCACAGTACCTACCCGTTAAAGAAATTTCATCCCGAAATTTGATCGAGGTCTTCATGGCTAACTATAAAAATGTTTTCATGACGAATATGAGTTGATAAATAGAGTTTTATCATCATTGAGTAATATAGATAAAACAATTTGATTACGCGAAGAGTATAAGTGAAGCTATCGCAAGAGAGTGAAATGAGTAAACGTATATTCGTTTTAACCGATGACGTAGTTATGATTGATTTCCGGAATTCATGGGATTTAAAGAAAATCTTTGCAATAAGATTTGGTTCTTCGGCGATTAAGGAAATCAGGATCTTCTTTGATTAAATGCGATAATCTGTCTCGATTTCTCTGTCTGATATTTTACTATAGTTCCACCCCCTTCGTTTCTTTATTTCCACAGCTCACACCTTCTAGTCTTTCTCCCCAATTCATACTTTAAAGCATTCGTTAATATGCTTCATCCAGTATTGATTCTTGATATACTTTTAACTTTCATATCTGTCATTCTTCTTTTTCATCTACCACCGGAGGAAGTTATTTTCTTCTACCATTACCTTGGGGTTATTGTGTTTTTCATTCTCCCGTGTCTTTATATTGCTATACGCATTTATATACATGGTTTGTAATTTCGGGGTTGTTATCGGGCTTTATATTCTCCATTATATTTCGGAGCTTCATGCTTTTGTTTTCTCTTCCCGATCTTAAGTCAAGCGGATAATAGTCCAGAATTCGTAGATATGAATTTTTGGATGAACATAGTTAATGTTCCAAGAAGAAAATCGTAATGGCACGATCTTGATTTGGCAAATTACCAGAATATCCGAAAATATAGAGCTATCAAGATGATATGTTCTTAATTTGTTTGAAAATTGGGTAGAATGTAAGAGTCGTGTAAACAGTACATGATGACGGTATCTTCTGTGAATCATCACGTTCCATTAGAAACTCAGCATGACTTACTGTAATATAATCACGTTGATCAAGTGTCATTATATTATACTAACTCATGCTTCAGTTCCCAACACTACTTCAAAAACATTCCTATTTTAAATTCAATTTTTTTTTAAATTTAGAAACTAACACAGTTTCTTTTTATGTTGTAACGCAGATATTGCGAAGAGATAAAAGATATCGGATAAGAATATTTGTGAAAATATCTTCAGGAATATCGAAGATATTATAATAAAAGATACGATAATATGGATGATGAAGAAGATTTGTCTGTGAAGGTTTAGAATAAGAAGTAAGGTGTTTGCTAACGATTTCAGTAGACACTGAATCATTTGGATCCTTTGAAGGCAGGTTTAGTCTTTGTGATTTGTCCACAGCCTCCTTCATGGTCTGCTCAATCCGTTTTTCAGTTTCAAACCTTCTCTTTTTCTCAGCTTTACCACCATACTATTCTTTATCATCAAACTTTTGACTGTTAAAGTCGTTTACAGTTTTTGCTGCTTCATCAGCATTTTTTCAATTTCGGAGTACTAGTTCATAGTTTGGGATGTTTTTCAGAAAATTCACATTCGAAGTATGTAAGTCTAGGAGATAGACGTTATATGTATACATATAACTTTTGACGTAAAATTGTCGCAAAATTCAAAATACTGATTGCTAATTCCCAGTAGTTGGTGTGACAATTATTGTTACAGTATGTAGGTGAGTACATGATAGGGTTTTAATGAATAAGTATAGTGGCTTTTCGGAGAGGCTTAAGTCGAAGGTTAATGAAGTTGTTGATAAGTTTACTGCTAATGTGGCGAGATATGAAAGGTTCCCCGGTAACCATGATGAAGGGGTAATTGTTATAATAAGGTTTATTCGTATAAACAAATGAAGGTGATTTGATGGAGCTGTGACAAAACTGTCTATTTTGGAAAGAGATTGAAAAATTATATTTGGTAATAAATATCAAAGGATCTGACACGGATACGTGTTAAACTATAACTTTGGTTTCGAGAGCTTTTCAGGTGCATGACAGTGGGTAATGTGTGGTTGGATCATCATCTCGCATGTTTTTAGGAATTTCGAAGTGTTTGAACACATATTGTAATTGTTAATATACATATGATGTTCTAAGATTTTGAGTGATACAAATATTTTTGTGAGTTCCATGAATAGAAATGAGGTTCTAGGACAGTTTTGAAGTCAAAGTATAGTTTTGAAAGATGTAGGAATCTAAGAGTGATGATTTCGGTTATATCTTGAATCGAATTCTGAGATTTCAAAATCAGAATACGTAATTAGATTTTGAATGAGTATGGTTGTTTTGATTTCTATAAAAGAATGTATATTGTTGTGAGAGTAGGAAGTATAATGGATGATTTGCTGAATCAGATTTGAAGAATGTAACATATTAATTGTGAATTTATATATCTCTCGGGTATTACCTACCCGTTAAAAAAAATTTCACAATTAATATTTTGTACAAAAGAATTTTATTACAGTCTTTATGAAAATATATATGTGTATATTTCTTCAGATGTAATATTGATTTAATGAGTTAATATTAAATTAAACTCATTTGATTTATGGTTAAGGCTAGGATAGATAATTTCTAAACTTTAGAAATTACATAATCGCCGTAGAATGTTTCCCCAATGAAGTTATGAATCAATACTTCATCGTTGTGGTATTCCTTGGTATCTACATGGCGTATGACGTCGATGCTCGTGGGACAGATTGTGAAGTTGAGGTTTGCGATGCGGTTGTTGTTGGTGGTGGTAATGGTACTGTTGATGTTGTTGATGGTGGTACTGGTTATGCTGCTGGTGCTACTGTTGGTGTTTGTAACCTTTGCACCATATTCTTCAAAGCCACTACCCGAGCGCGAAACTCGTTGACTTCTTCTATTACATCGGGGTGATTGTCGGTTCGAACGAGCGGATAAATAAGATCTAGAATTTGGTGTAGTATATAATCATGACGAGATACTCTGGAAATGAGAGAGAAAATGGTGTTTCGGACAGGTTCGCCGGTAAGTGCTTCAGGTTCATTGCCAAGAGGGCAATGTGGTGGATGAAAGGGATCGCCTTCTTCTTGTCTCCAATGGTTAAGTAGATTACGAACCCATCCCCAATTCATCCAGAATAGATGATGGCTAATTGGTTGATCCATTCCGGTCACGCTGCTTTTGGAGCTCATGTGGAAATCCATATCGGCATAGCTGTCGGAATCCGAGGAACTCGAACTGGTTGAGGGATCCATCTTGTATGATCAGGGAAAGAATTTTTTTTGGTATGAAATAGATTGTAGAATTTAGATTTGGTATTCTTCAATATATAATTTACATATGTATATATAATACCAAAATCCCATAAATTACGGAGGAATCTTTGAAAGATGTCAGTCAAAGTTCACAGTAACAGATATGCTAAGATAAGAATTCGTCTATACACTATTATGCAATAAATGTAGGAAAACGCGTCTAGACTTAAGAATGATAAGCAGGTAATTTCCTAAGGATGGTAAGTAGATGATTTCCGACTAAAAATGATAAGTAAAACTTTTGACATGCAGACACGATCGAAGTCCAGACTCACTAATGCATCTTAACAACTATCAGTTAGACACACTAATGCAAGACCTGGTTCGCTAAGACCACCGCTCTGATACCAACTGAAAGGACCTGTTCATATACATTATAAACGATTCACAATAGTTGATTACATCGCGAGGTATTTGACCTCTATATGATACGTTTTACAAACATTGCATTCGTTTTTAAAAGACAAACTTTCTTTACATCAAAAATTGACGGCATGCATACCATTTCATATTACATCCAACTATAATTGACTTAATATTAATCTTGATGAACTCAACGACTCGAATGCAACGTCTTTCAAAGTATGTCTTGAATGACTCCAAGTAATATCCTTAAAATGAGCTAATGCACAGCGGAAGAATTCTTTAATACCTGAGAATAAACATGCTTTAAAGTGTCAACCAAAAGGTTGGTGAGTTCATTAGTTTATCATAATCCATTATTTCCGTAATAGTAATAGACCACAAGATTTCAGTTTCTATAAATATCCGTACACTCGCAAGTGTATAAAAGTATTCTATAAGTTGTAGGCACCCGGTAACAAGCTTTAACGTTCATGTTTTACCCTCTGAAGTACACCAGATCAGGTGTGTTTAAAATAACCTCGAAGTACTAAAGCATCCCATAGTCAGGATGGGGTTTGTCAGACCCAATAGATCTATCTTTAGGATTCGCGCCTACCGTACATAGATAAGTAGTTTAATGTTACCAAGCTAAGGGTATATTTCTGGTTTAAACCCACATAGAATTAGTTTTAGTACTTGTGCCTATTTCGTAAAACATTTATAAATCAGCGCATGTATTCTCAGCCCAAAAATATATATAAAAAGGGAGCAAATGAAACTCACAATACTGTATTTCGTAGCAATTATGTATATGACGGCACTGAACAAGTGCAGTGTTTGTCTCGGATTCACGAACCTATATTAAGTATATATATTTATATGTTGGTCAATATCTGTCTAACAATTTAGGTCAAGTCGTAGTGTATCACAATCCTAATGCTCGAGACCGACATGCAAAAGTTAACAAAAGTCAACTTGACCCAAAATGACTTCCAAAATCTATACATGTTTATTATATAACTTATATATAGTAGTTTTATATATTTAAATATATTTTTCAGATCTTATTATACTAAATAATACAAGTCATTTATTAATAAATAAAAATTTATATTAAAATTCATATATGATAAAAATATACTTTTATATATCTCAAATAATAAAATTTATAAAATTCACTTAATATCATAAAAATATAGTGATATGTATTATTAATGTAATTACATTACGTGTGGTAAAAATATCTTTGTACGCATATTTATTTGATAAAATAATATTGATAATAATAATAATGATAAAAATAATAAAATGATAGTTTCAATAAAAATATTAATTTTTAGTAATAAAGATAATTTTAGTAATAACATCAACTGATAACAGTTATAATAATTGTTTTAATAATAATATTAAAATTAATGATAATTCAGTTGACCATATCTTTTAATCCGTTCATCGAAACCACACGATTTCTAAATGAAAAGTTATTAATTTTTTCTTCAGATTTTCAATGACATGCATATCATATAACTTATCTCAGTAGCATATGTATCAAATTCGTGATTTATCATAAACTATTTAACGACGAAACTAAGCATACAAACATGCATAATCATATATACTCGAGCACTAGTCATGGATACACTATTAATATATAAAAGATAAGATATGAATGCTCACGTATCAATATTGTGATTCAATATTGCAGGAAAGTACGTAGACGCGACGAAAATGATAAACGTTAGGTTGACCTCACGAGCAATACCCTCGATCAATACCCATAACCTTCATAGCTATAACCCATAATTTTCTTAGCTCTATCCCATTTGAAAACTTATTTTGAAATCGTCTGAATATAACTCCGTCGTAGTATTTTATGTATACTAATAATATCTTGAAATAATACTAAGTAATATATATATATATATATATATATATATATATATATATATATATATATATATATATATATATATATATATATATATATATATATATATATATATATACGTAATTCGATTGAGAGAGTTTAGAGAAATATATTTTCAAGTTTCTATGAAATAATGATACCTATTGAATTCTATTTATAATAGATTTTTGAATTATTAAAGTGAATTATTAAAGTATGAATTATTAAAGTGAATTATTAAAGTATGAATTATTAAAGTGAATTATTAAAATATGAATTATTAAAGTGAATTATTAAAGTATGAATTATTAAAGTGAATTATTAAAGTATGAATTATTAAAGTGAATTATTAAAGTATGAATTATTAAAGTTAAAGTAAAGTAAAAGTAAAGTAAAGGTAAAGTTAAAGTATAGTAAAAGTATAAAACTATGTACATATAATACGCGTATAAAAATATATATAATATTAATTTAAATCGTTATATATATATATATATATATATATATATATATATATATATATAATAAAATAATATATAAATATCGTTATCTTTATCATACTGGTTAAGTAATGAGTTGTCAAAAAAAAAATAGATTTCTTAAATCACAGTGGACCTCATAACATAGGCCCGTAATCATATCATAATGTATCTGATAATTCAATCATTTGATATTATCTCTTAATTCTGTCGATAAATATATCGAAACAAATATGTTTATGTAAAGTATCATATATCTAATACTTTGTTAATGTTTTCAGTTAATATTATATATTATATATACATATCTATATACACATAATTGTTCGTGAATCGTCGAACACGGTCAAAGGGTAATCGATTACATGAATGTAGTTCCAAACTTTTTGAGATTCAACATTACAAATTTTGCTTACCGTGTCAGAAACATATAAAGGTTAAGTTTAAATTTGGTCGGAAATTTTCGGGTCGTCACAGGAGACCAATTTCTCTGCTCTTAAATGAATCCTTCGCTACAATCGAGGTACTCTTGATATGAAACTTTGGTTGTTTGCTTCATCTAGTAGCTCCCTTATAGCTTATTCAGATGGCGATTAAGCGTGGTGGCCCACCACTTGACGATCTACATTAGGTTAATGTGTTTTCTCTGTAACAACTTGCTATCTTGGTCATCGAAGCGCCAACACACGCCCTCCTGATCCAGTGATGAAGTCGAGTATCGTGGTGTTGCTAATGGGTTGCTGAAACTTGTTGGTTATGCAACCTTCTTCGTTAGCTTCATTGTCCACTCTTCTCAGCTACTCTTGTTTATTGTGATAATGACAGTTCTATCTACATGTCATCAAACGTAGTTCACCATCAACTGAACAAACATATTAAGATTGACATACATTTCATTCGGGATCCTGTTGCTCAAGGCCAAATCCGAGTTCTTCATGTGCCATATCGTTACCAGTGTGCAGATATATTCACAAAAGGTGTCCGTACAACTTTATTTGATGAGTTTCGATCAAGTTTGATCGTTTGTTCTACTTCCCCTCCAACTCCGGAGGGTGTTAACCGATATGTTATCGACCTAGTGTTAGCCCATATCCCGATTTTATTTAATGGCCTCGATCCATTTTAGTATGCAAGATTAAGGTTATTCAATTTATATATTCTTATGTAATGTACTTCTATCATCATGAAACATATATGAAATCAGCATCATACATTTATATTTATTTATATTATAATTTATGATGATAAATGTAGTGACCCGAACTTTTCCATGTTTATATATATTAATTGAGATTGATATTTACATGATTAAATGTTTCCAACATGTTAAGCAATCAAACTTGTTAAGACTTGATTAATTGAAATATGTTTCATATAGACAATTGACCACCCAAGTTGACTGGTGATTCACGAACGTTAAAACTTGTAAAAACGACATGACGATATATATATGGATATACATATGGTTAACATGAGATTATGATAAGTAAGTATCTCCACAAGTATATTAACAATGAGTTATATACATATAAACAAGACTACTAACTTAAGGATTTCGAAACGAGACATATATGTAACGATTATCATTGTAACGACATTTAAATGTATATATATCATATTAAGATATATTAATATATCATAATATCATGATAATATAATAATTTAACATCTCATTAGATATAATAAACAATGGGTTAACAACATTAATTGAGATCGTTAACTTAAAGGTTTCAAAACAACACTTACATGTAACGACTAACGATGACTTAACGACTCAGTTAAAATGTATATACATGTAGTGTTTTAATATGTATTTATTGTAACGACCCGCACTTTTTCGATCATTCTATACTTATAAGATTAATATTTACATAAATTAAACCTTGCCAACATGATAAGCAATCCAAATTGTCGAGACTGATATTTCCGAAAAGAGTTTTACACAACGTTTGACCGTCTAGTTTGACCGATGATATCACGAACCATACAATATATGATAATTATACGTTTGTGTATATATATGTATATATACATATTTAACATGATTAAGGAATGTTTTAATACCTCATTTTATATTAATAACAACAAGTTATATGTGTATTTTGAAACTACTAACTTAAGTTTTCAAAACGATAACAATACGTAACGTTATTTGACATATATACTTAAGACTTATAATGTTATACATATATTGTATAAGTAATGTATTTAATTACTTTTAAAGAACTTAAATACATAAAACCATATAAGTGTATTCACAAAAGATAGCTATATTTGAATCCTCATTTCATTTTTCACAAAATTTCTATACGTATACCTAGAGTATTTGTACTCGTATCATACCTAGCTCCTATACGTATTTACTAATAGTAAATACACATCAAAATCACCACCTAACCAGCCATTATTCATGCCCTTAGAGCTAGGTAATTACTTTTGGATGATTACTTGACTAATTAACAAGATTACAAACTAAAATTTGTCCATGTATGCCCATGAAACACGTTTTTATGGTGTATATATGTATCATCATTTTAGTTCATTTTTACTTCCATTCTCTAGCTAAAACACACACTCTTTCTTACTCTCTAAACTCCATAACAACCCAGCAAAATTCCATAAAGATCTAGCTTCAAAAACCATACTAAAACACCATAAGAAAACCATACAAAAACATTTCAAGAAAACCCTCCAAGAACACCAACTTACTTCCAATCTTTCATCCACTTCTATCACCCTTTTGATTCTAGCTTCTTACTCCTCTTTTACAGCAAACTTATCCAAGGAACTTGAGGTAGAATCTATGTTCATAACCTTATTCAATTCATATATATATAGCTATCTTATTTTGTGGTACAAAAGTTTAACAACAAGAACATAGTTTGAATGTTTTCAAACTTGTTTGCAAACAAAATAGATCCTTCTAACTTAACTTTTAAAATACTTCAAGACCTGTAATATAACTTATGTATATACTAATTTAACAAGGTAAAACTTGGTTTTTCAAAGTATAAGTATTTTTAGAAAAATGGTCATTAAATGATTTTGTTGTAACAAAAATGCTTAACTTCATATGTTTCACTAATGTTTCACTTATGCCGTATGATTTTGAATACAAACCAAGGTATTTACAGTTCATAGTCTTAAAGAAGAACTCGATCCAAGAAGATGGCAATTTGAATCAACGAAAACGGATTTGTAACGAAGAAACTATGACCGAAACAAAATTGGTTATCCTAGATCATTTCAACTACGGGATCAATTGGAAAAAAATGATATAAATCACATATTTCTAAGATAACATGATATTTTATATATATGTACTTATAATTCAATTTTATATGGTTCAGGATCACCCGTAAACAACACGAGAAGATTAATCATAAGATCCCATGATTGTACGCAACACGTCATTTGACAACACCGGTACTTTATGTACGCAACACGTCATTTGACAACACCGGTACCATGGGTCAAGATTAATCTCGACCAATACATATACGATGGGGTTTTATTTATTTCGTTGGGGGTTTTGTTTATTGCGGGTATATTAAACATCTAAAAATGAACCATTAAAAATTGAATTACTAACATCGGAATGCTAACTACGGACTAAGGAAATATTCAAAATATTAAAAGTATAACAAGTATATATATATATAACGTTTGTTTTAAAATGAAAACATATTGATATATTATATATGGATAGGTTCGTGATATCAACCGGAAGACCGAGTCAAAATATATATATCATCAAGACAAGAGTGAGTATATAGTCCCACTTTTAAACTCTAAATATTTCGGGATGAGAATACATGTATTTTATGTTTTACGATATGGACACAAGTAACTGAAAAATATGTTCTACGTTGAGTTGTACCACTGGCATACTTCCCTGTAGCTTGGTAACTAATATTTACAGCGGTATTGTAAACGCGAATCCTGTTGATAGATCTATCGGGCCTGATAACCCCAATCGGACTGGACGACCAGTATTCAACGGTTGCACAGTACTTCGTTTTGTGACTACACTTGGTACGGTGTAGTAAGATTTCATATTAAAGGGAATATGCGACGTGAAAATGTTAAGTATGGTTACCAAGTGCTCAACCACTTAGAATATTTTTATTGAAATGTTTATATACGAAATCTTGTGGTCTATATATATATATTGCTGCGCACTAAACCTATATCTCACCAACTTTATGTTGACGTTTTTAAACATGTTTATTCTCAGGTGATAATTAAAGCTTCCGCTGCATTATGTTGAATCTAAGCAGGATCATGCGTACTCATATTTGTGTCAAAAATAAAACTGCATATCCGAGGACGTGTGTTGTAAAATATGCTAGAAATCGTGTTGTTATTATCATTTGTAAAGTTTGTAAGTCGAAGATTATCGTTAAACGATAATCATCTTTTTATTGTCTAAAGTTTGTAACAAAAATAATGGTTTGGTTTGTAATGTATAATATATGCAGTTTTCCTTTTTAAAAATGTCGCATATAGAGGTCAATACCTCGCAATGAAATCATACGTTATCTAACACGTTCTTATGGTTAAGGACGGGTTATGACATGTGGTATCAGAGCGGTGGTCTTAGCAAACCAGGTTTGCATTAGTGTGTCTAACTGATAAGTCGTTAGGATACATTAGTAAAGTCTGGACTTTGACCGGGTCTGATTTAAAAAAAAAAAACCATTGCTTATCACTGTTGGTTAAAATTTATATGTAAATATTATATAAGTACTAATGGGTTAGTTGTTGTGTGATAGATGTCGAGCTCAAAAATTGTTATCACAATCAACGACTCCGAATCAGAATCTTCAGATGGCGTTCCAGTCATTAACCTGTCCGATGACGAAAATGATATCCTTGGGGAAGACTCACAAATTCAGGAAAGTGAACCCGAGGAGGAAAGTGAACCCGAGGAGGAAAGTGAACCCGAGGAAGAAATACAGGAAATTACAAAAGACGAGTTCGAACTAGGAAAGAAACGAAAGGCTAATGAATTAGAAAATCCAAATTCCGAGTTTAATGAGAATGATGTGGCACCAATTCCACTCAACACTACCACCCCTATCCCCGCTATTCCTATTCGTTCTGTCCCGGCATCCAGTTCTTCAGTCCCACAGCCAAAATATAGGCAGACAGTTAGGATAAGCGTTAAGCAAATCTTTGTGTCTAAACGTCCTAGAAAATAGATCAAACGATGCGCTGCTGTGTCAAACCATGGAACCGAATAATGTTTTGTATAATATTAATAGTGTGGTTTGCTTAATGTTCGATGTAAGATAAGTATATGTAAAATATTGAAGTATGAAATGCAATAATTTTCCATGGTTAAGTATTATTTAGATTGTAGTAATTGATTCTGTACTAAGCTATTAAGTATGAACATTAACGGGTAGGTACTACCCAAGATATAATTATAAAACGCTAATAAGAAGAAAAGGCTTTTATAATAATATCTAGTTCATATTATTAATAAGCTATAATGTACTATAAATACACACTACATCTATAATAATCCATGTGAATAATTATTTTCTTTCATTAGGAAATGGCGCGATTGAATCGAATGACGGAACAAGAACTCGAGGAACTCATCAACCAGCGAGTGAACGACAGAATGTTATGGGTTGAGGCTGCAAGAGCTGCTGCAGTTAATCCAAATCCTCGTGTAGGATGCTCCTACAAGACGTTTCAAGCTTGCAAGCCCTCATCATTCAGTGGAACGGAAGGACCGATCGGTTTAACCCGATGGATAGAAAAGATGGAGATGGTGTTCAAAATCAGTGGTTGTGATGAAAAAGACATGACCAAGTTTGCATCGTGCACTTTACAAGATAGTGCACTCACATGGTGGAAGAATTATGTGAAGGCGGTAGGAGGAGATGTAGCTTATGATACTCCATGGGAAGAATTCAAAGCAATGATAATCACCGAGTATTGTCCAAGGAATGAGGTTATTAAGTTAGAAGATGAGTTACGAAGTTTGAAGGTGGTTGGTACTGAAATCACCAACTACAACCAGCGATTCATGGAATTGGTTTTACTATGTCCTGAATTGGTTCCAACCGAAGCACGGAAGATTGAAATGTACAAAGGTGGTTTGCCTAAAAAGGTCAAGGCAAATGTTACAGCATCGAAACCTAAGACAATTCATGAAGCTATAACCATGGCGAACGAGCTAATGGATCAGGTCATTTTGGACAAGAAAGCATTCAATACTGAGGTGAAGGTATTGGGAAACAAGAAAAAGTGGAATGGAAGTTATGATCGAGGTAACCAACAACAATCTTTTAAGAAACCAGAAACCCCGAAAGGTGCGGGTAGCGGTTCAGGCTTTGGTTACAAAGGACAAAGTCCTTTATGCAACCGTTGTCACAAACATCATTTTGGTTACTGTAGTGTGTTGTGCACTAAATGCAATAGACAGGGACATCTTGCTGAAGATTGTAAGGCTCTTGTTACAAATGCAAATGGTAACAAGACTCCTGCCACCAACGCAAATAGAACTGCTTTGGCTACCATTACTTGTTTTGGTTGTGGAAAACAAGGTCACTATAAGAGTCAGTGCCCGAATCAGAATGGCGGACCTGCACGTGGAAGAGCGTTTGTTATTAATGCTAGAGAGGCACGAGAAGACCCGGAGCTTGTTACGGGTACGTTTACCATTAATAACTTATCAGCATCTATTTTATTTGATACTGGCGCCGATAGAAGCTACGTGTGTATAAATTTTTACACTAAATTGAATTGTTCATCATTACCTTTAGATGCTAAGTACTTGATTGAGTTAGCTAATGGTAAACTAATTAAAGCCGATAAAATTTGTCGTGGTTGTGAAATAAATCTAGCCGGAGAAACGTTTAAAATCGACTTAATACCCGTAGAATTAGGAGGTTTTGATGTAATAGTCGGCATGGACTGGATGTCCAAAATAGGAGCGGAAGTTGTTTGTGCTAAGAAGGCAATTCGTATTCCTGGTAAGGATAAAATACCGGTGATGATTTATGGAGAGAAGGGTAATTCAAAGCTAAAACTCATTAGCTGTTTGAAAGCCAAGAAGTGTTTAGAAAAGGGATGTTACGCTATTTTAGCACATGTTAATAAAGTCGAAAAGAAAGAAAAGTGCATCAACGACGTGCCTGTGGCAAGATATTTTCCTGAAGTTTTTCCGGAAGAATTGCCGGGATTACCTCCATTTAGATCGGTAGAATTTCAAATAGATTTAGTACCAGGAGCTGCACCAGTGGCTCGTGCTCCATATAGACTTGCACCGTCCGAATTAAAAGAACTTCAAAGTCAGTTAAAAGAATTATTGGACCGTGGATTCATACGACCGAGTACTTCACCGTGGGGAGCTCCAATTTTGTTTGTTAAGAAGAAAGATGGATCTTTTAGGATGTGTATAGATTATCGTGAATTAAATAAGTTAACTATCAAGAATCGGTATCTACTACCGAGAATTGATGACTTATTTGATCAATTACAAGGATCATGTGTTTATTCAAAAATCGACTTAAGATCGGGCTATCATCAACTACGCGTCAAAGAAGAGGATATTCCGAAAACTGCTTTTCGGACACGTTATGGTCATTACGAATTTTTGGTTATGCCGTTTGGATTGACGAATGCGCCAGCTGTATTCATGGACCTCATGAATCGAGTTTGTAGTCCGTATTTAGATAAGTTTGTTATCGTTTTCATTGATGATATTCTTATCTATTCCAAGAGTGAGCAAGAGCATGAAGAGCATTTAAGGTTGATACTGGAGTTGTTGAGAAAAGAACAACTTTATGCTAAATTTTCTAAGTGTGCTTTCTGGTTGAAAGAAGTACAATTTCTTGGCCACGTTGTTAGTAGCAAAGGAATTCAGGTTGATCCAGCAAAAATTGAAGCCATTGAAAAATGGGAGACTCCTAAGACACCAACGCAGATACGCCAATTTTTGGGTTTAGCCGGTTATTATAGAAGGTTTATTCAAGATTTTTCCCGAATAGCTAAGCCGTTGACAGCGTTAACGCAAAAAGGGAAGAAATATGAATGGACCTCTGAGCAGGAGAACGCATTTCAAATGCTGAAGAAGAAGTTAACTACGGCTCCTATATTATCGTTACCAGAAGGGAACGATGATTTCGAAATATATTGTGACGCTTCGCGACAAGGTTTTGGTTGTGTTCTTATGCAACGGAAGAAAGTGATTGCATTTGCATCCCGACAATTGAAAATTCACGAGCGGAATTATACGACGCATGATCTAGAATTGGGAGCAGTCGTGTTTGCATTGAAGATGTGGAGACACTACTTGTATGGGGTTAAATTCACCGTGTTTACTGATCATAAAAGCCTTCAACATATTTTTGATCAGAAACAATTGAACATGAGGCAACGTAGGTGGGTCGAGTTAATAAACGACTATGATTGTGAAATTCGTTATCATCCCGGGAAGGCAAACGTGGTGGCTGATGCTTTAAGCAGAAAAGAACGAGAACCAATTCGAGTTCGAGCAATGAACATAAAAATTCGTATGAATCTCAACTCACAAATCAAAGAAGTTCAACGAGAAGCACTCAATGAAGAAAACATAAAGAATGAAATAATGAAAAAGTACGAGAAACAACTTGTTGTACGGGAAGATGGAATTCGGTATTTTGCAAATCGTATTTGGGTACCGAAGTTGGGTGGATTAAGGAAATTGATATTGAACGAGGCACATAAGACAAGATATTCGATACATCCTGGAGTTGGAAAGATGTACCAAGATCTTAAGACGCATTATTGGTGGCCTAATTTGAAGACAGACGTTGCAACATATGTTGGGGAATGTTTGACTTGTTCCAAAGTCAAAGCAGAACATCAAAAGCCGTCAGGGTTACTTCAACAACCAGAAATCCCAGAATGGAAATGGGATGGTATTACCATGGATTTCATCACGAAGTTACCAAAGACTGCCTGGGGATACGACACCATTTGGGTGATTGTTGATCGTCTCACCAAGTCTGCACATTTCTTGCCTATAAAGGAAACAGATAGAATGGAGAAACTATTACGATTGTATATAAAGGAAGTTGTTTCAAGGCATGGAATACCTATTTCCATTATATCCGATCGTGATAGTAGATTTACCTCAAAGTTTTGGCAATCACTACAGGAGGCACTAGGAACTCGGTTGGATATGAGTACCGCATATCATCCACAAACCGACGGGCAGAGTGAAAGAACAATTCAGACTCTTGAAGACATGCTCAGGGCATGTGTGATCGATTTTGGAAACGGATGGGATAAATATCTACCGTTAGCAGAATTCTCGTATAATAATAGTTATCATGCGAGCATTGGAGCTGCGCCATTCGAAGCATTGTACGGAAGGAAGTGTAGATCTCCTATCTGTTGGAATGAAGTAGGAGATCGACATTTAACTGGTCCCGAGATCATACATGAAACGACTGAGAAGATAGTACAAATCAAGGAGAGATTGAAAACAGCCCGTAGTCGCCAAAAGAGCTACGCCGATGTTCGAAGGAAACCATTAGAGTTTCAGGTCGGGGACATGGTTATGCTAAAGGTGTCACCTTGGAAAGGTGTGATACGTTTCGGCAAAAGGGGTAAACTAAACCCAAGGTACGTAGGCCCGTTCAAGATCATCGAACGCATTGGACCGGTAGCTTATCGACTCGAGTTACCGCAACAACTCGCCGGAGTACATAATACCTTTCACGTCTCAAACCTTAAGAAGTGTCTTGCAAAGGAAGACCTCACCATTCCTCTTGAAGAAATCCATGTCGACGAGAAACTACAATTCGTCGAAGAACCAATCGAAATCATGGACCGTGAAGTTAAACAACTCAAACAGAGCAATATACCGATTGTTAAGGTTCGTTGGAATGCTAGAAGAGGTCCCGAGTTTACGTGGGAACGAGAGGATCAAATGAAACAAAAGTATCCACACTTGTTTCTCGATAACGCAAAATAGGTACAATTTTAAAATTTCGGGACGAAATTTATTTAACGGGGAGGTAATGTAACGACCCGCACTTTTTCGATCATTCTATACTTATAAGATTAATATTTACATAAATTAAACCTTGCCAACATGATAAGCAATCCAAATTGTCGAGACTGATATTTCCGAAAAGAGTTTTACACAACGTTTGACCGTCTAGTTTGACCGATGATATCACGAACCATACAATATATGATAATTATACGTTTGTGTATATATATGTATATATACATATTTAACATGATTAAGGAATGTTTTAATACCTCATTTTATATTAATAACAACAAGTTATATGTGTATTTTGAAACTACTAACTTAAGTTTTCAAAACGATAACAATACGTAACGTTATTTGACATATATACTTAAGACTTATAATGTTATACATATATTGTATAAGTAATGTATTTAATTACTTTTAAAGAACTTAAATACATAAAACCATATAAGTGTATTCACAAAAGATAGCTATATTTGAATCCTCATTTCATTTTTCACAAAATTTCTATACGTATACCTAGAGTATTTGTACTCGTATCATACCTAGCTCCTATACGTATTTACTAATAGTAAATACACATCAAAATCACCACCTAACCAGCCATTATTCATGCCCTTAGAGCTAGGTAATTACTTTTGGATGATTACTTGACTAATTAACAAGATTACAAACTAAAATTTGTCCATGTATGCCCATGAAACACGTTTTTATGGTGTATATATGTATCATCATTTTAGTTCATTTTTACTTCCATTCTCTAGCTAAAACACACACTCTTTCTTACTCTCTAAACTCCATAACAACCCAGCAAAATTCCATAAAGATCTAGCTTCAAAAACCATACTAAAACACCATAAGAAAACCATACAAAAACATTTCAAGAAAACCCTCCAAGAACACCAACTTACTTCCAATCTTTCATCCACTTCTATCACCCTTTTGATTCTAGCTTCTTACTCCTCTTTTACAGCAAACTTATCCAAGGAACTTGAGGTAGAATCTATGTTCATAACCTTATTCAATTCATATATATATAGCTATCTTATTTTGTGGTACAAAAGTTTAACAACAAGAACATAGTTTGAATGTTTTCAAACTTGTTTGCAAACAAAATAGATCCTTCTAACTTAACTTTTAAAATACTTCAAGACCTGTAATATAACTTATGTATATACTAATTTAACAAGGTAAAACTTGGTTTTTCAAAGTATAAGTATTTTTAGAAAAATGGTCATTAAATGATTTTGTTGTAACAAAAATGCTTAACTTCATATGTTTCACTAATGTTTCACTTATGCCGTATGATTTTGAATACAAACCAAGGTATTTACAGTTCATAGTCTTAAAGAAGAACTCGATCCAAGAAGATGGCAATTTGAATCAACGAAAACGGATTTGTAACGAAGAAACTATGACCGAAACAAAATTGGTTATCCTAGATCATTTCAACTACGGGATCAATTGGAAAAAAATGATATAAATCACATATTTCTAAGATAACATGATATTTTATATATATGTACTTATAATTCAATTTTATATGGTTCAGGATCACCCGTAAACAACACGAGAAGATTAATCATAAGATCCCATGATTGTACGCAACACGTCATTTGACAACACCGGTACTTTATGTACGCAACACGTCATTTGACAACACCGGTACCATGGGTCAAGATTAATCTCGACCAATACATATACGATGGGGTTTTATTTATTTCGTTGGGGGTTTTGTTTATTGCGGGTATATTAAACATCTAAAAATGAACCATTAAAAATTGAATTACTAACATCGGAATGCTAACTACGGACTAAGGAAATATTCAAAATATTAAAAGTATAACAAGTATATATATATATAACGTTTGTTTTAAAATGAAAACATATTGATATATTATATATGGATAGGTTCGTGATATCAACCGGAAGACCGAGTCAAAATATATATATCATCAAGACAAGAGTGAGTATATAGTCCCACTTTTAAACTCTAAATATTTCGGGATGAGAATACATGTATTTTATGTTTTACGATATGGACACAAGTAACTGAAAAATATGTTCTACGTTGAGTTGTACCACTGGCATACTTCCCTGTAGCTTGGTAACTAATATTTACAGCGGTATTGTAAACGCGAATCCTGTTGATAGATCTATCGGGCCTGATAACCCCAATCGGACTGGACGACCAGTATTCAACGGTTGCACAGTACTTCGTTTTGTGACTACACTTGGTACGGTGTAGTAAGATTTCATATTAAAGGGAATATGCGACGTGAAAATGTTAAGTATGGTTACCAAGTGCTCAACCACTTAGAATATTTTTATTGAAATGTTTATATACGAAATCTTGTGGTCTATATATATATATTGCTGCGCACTAAACCTATATCTCACCAACTTTATGTTGACGTTTTTAAACATGTTTATTCTCAGGTGATAATTAAAGCTTCCGCTGCATTATGTTGAATCTAAGCAGGATCATGCGTACTCATATTTGTGTCAAAAATAAAACTGCATATCCGAGGACGTGTGTTGTAAAATATGCTAGAAATCGTGTTGTTATTATCATTTGTAAAGTTTGTAAGTCGAAGATTATCGTTAAACGATAATCATCTTTTTATTGTCTAAAGTTTGTAACAAAAATAATGGTTTGGTTTGTAATGTATAATATATGCAGTTTTCCTTTTTAAAAATGTCGCATATAGAGGTCAATACCTCGCAATGAAATCATACGTTATCTAACACGTTCTTATGGTTAAGGACGGGTTATGACATTTATACACTTTTGAAAGACTTCAATACACTTATCAAAATACTTCTACTTAACAAAAATGCTTACAATTATATCCTCGTTCAGTTTCATCAACAATTCTACTCGTATGCACCCGTATTCGTACTCGTACAATACACAGCTTTTAGATGTATGTACTATTGGTATATACACTCCAATGATCAGCTCTTAGCAGCCCATGTGAGTCACCTAACACATGTGGGAACCATCATTTGGCAACTAGCATGAAATATCTCATAAAATTACAAAAATATGAGTAATCATTCATGACTTATTTACATGAAAACAAAATTACATATCCTTTATATCTAATCCATACACCAACGACCAAAAACACCTACAAACACTTTCATTCTTCAATTTTCTTCATCTAATTGATCTCTCTCTAGTTCTATCTTCAAGTTCTAAGTGTTCTTCATATATTCTACAAGTTCTAGTTACATAAAATCAAGAATACTTTCAAGTTTGCTAGCTCACTTCCAATCTTGTAAGGTGATCATCCAACCTCAAGAAATCTTTGTTTCTTACAGTAGGTTATCATTCTAATACAAGGTAATAATCATATTCAAACTTTGGTTCAATTTCTATAACTATAACAATCTTATTTCAAGTGATGATCTTACTTGAACTTGTTTTCGTGTCATGATTCTGCTTCAAGAACTTCGAGCCATCCAAGGATCCGTTGAAGCTAGATCTATTTTTCTCTTTTCCAGTAGGTTTATCCAAGGAACTTAAGGTAGTAATGATGTTCATAACATCATTCGATTCATACATATAAAGCTATCTTATTCGAAGGTTTAAACTTGTAATCACTAGAACATAGTTTAGTTAATTCTAAACTTGTTCGCAAACAAAAGTTAATCCTTCTAACTTGACTTTTAAAATCAACTAAACACATGTTATATATCTATATGATATGCTAACTTAATGATTTAAAACCTGGAAACACGAAAAACACCGTAAAACCGGATTTACGCCGTCGTAGTAACACCGCGGGCTGTTTTGGGTTAGTTAATTAAAAAATATGATAAACTTTGATTTAAAAGTTGTTATTCTGAGAAAATGATTTTTATTATGAACATGAAACTATATCCAAAAATTATGGTTAAACTCAAAGTGGAAGTATGTTTTCTAAAATGGTCATCTAGACGTCGTTCTTTCGACTGAAATGACTACCTTTACAAAAATGACTTGTAACTTATTTTTCCGACTATAAACCTATACTTTTTCTGTTTAGATTCATAAGATAGAGTTTAATATGAAACCATAGCAATTTGATTCACTCAAAACGGATTTGAAATGAAGAAGTTATGGGTAAAACAAGATTGGATAATTTTTCTCATTTTAGCTACGTGAAAATTGGTAACAAATCTATTCCAACCATAACTTAATCAACTTGTATTGTATATTATGTAATCTTGAGATACCATAGACACGTATACAATGTTTCGACCTATCATGTCGACACATCTATATATATTTCGGAACAACCATAGACACTCTATATGTGAATGTTGGAGTTAGCTATACAGGGTTGAGGTTGATTCCAAAATATATATAGTTTGAGTTGTGATCAATACTGAGATACGTATACACTGGGTCGTGGATTGATTCAAGATAATATTTATCGATTTATTTCTGTACATCTAACTGTGGACAACTAGTTGTAGGTTACTAACGAGGACAGCTGACTTAATAAACTTAAAACATCAAAATATATTAAAAGTGTTGTAAATATATTTTGAACATACTTTGATATATATGTATATATTGTTATAGGTTCGTGAATCAACCAGTGGCCAAGTCTTACTTCCCGACGAAGTAAAAATCTGTGAAAGTGAGTTATAGTCCCACTTTTAAAATCTAATATTTTTGGGATGAGAATACATGCAGGTTTTATAAATGATTTACAAAATAGACACAAGTACGTGAAACTACATTCTATGGTTGAATTATCGAAATCGAATATGCCCCTTTTTATTAAGTCTGGTAATCTAAGAATTAGGGAACAGACACCCTAATTGACGCGAATCCTAAAGATAGATCTATTGGGCCTAACAAACCCCATCCAAAGTACCGGATGCTTTAGTACTTCGAAATTTATATCATATCCGAAGGGTGTCCCGGAATGATGGGGATATTCTTATATATGCATCTTGTTAATGTCGGTTACCAGGTGTTCACCATATGAATGATTTTTATCTCTATGTATGGGATGTGTATTGAAATATGAAATCTTGTGGTCTATTATTATGATTTGATATACATAGGTTAAACCTATAACTCACCAACATTTTTGTTGACGTTTTAAGCATGTTTATTCTCAGGTGATTATTAAGAGCTTCCGCTGTCGCATACTTAAATAAGGACGAGATTTGGAGTCCATGCTTGTATGATATTGTGTAAAAACTGCATTCAAGAAACTTATTTTGTTGTAACATATTTGTATTGTAAATCATTATGTAATGGTCGTGTGTAAACAGGATATTTTAGATTATCATTATTTGATAATCTACGTAAAGCTTTTTAAACCTTTATTGATGAAATAAAGGTTATGGTTTGTTTTAAAATGAATGCAGTCTTTGAAAAACGTCTCATATAGAGGTCAAAACCTCGCAACGAAATCAATTAATATGGAACGTTTTTAATCAATAAGAACGGGACATTTCAGTTGGTATCCGAGCGTTGGTCTTAGAGAACCAGAAAATTTGCATTAGTGTGTCTTATCGAGTTTGTTAGGATGCATTAGTGAGTCTGGACTTCCACCGTGTTTTCTTTAAAAATGATTGCTTAACATTTTTGTTGGAAACTATATATTTTTAACATATGAATATTATGTGATATATTAATCTCTTAACGTGTTTGATATTATGTGATAGATGTCTACCTCTAGAACAAGTCCCATTGACTCACCTAATAATAATGAAGAGTCAAATGTAAATTGGAATGATTCGTGGACTGATTCACAAGTTCCCGAAGAGGAACCGGAAGAAGAGTCGGAACCGGAAGAAGAATCGGAACCGGAAGAAGAATCGGAACCGGAAGAAGAAATAGAACCGGTGGGGAAAATAATAAAACGGTTAAGTAAAAGAGAATCCTCAACCAACCGACCAAGGTTAATTATGGTCAATGGTGTTTCCGCCAAGGAAGCAAAATATTGGGAGGATTACCAATTCTCCGATGAATCGGATTCCGACGAGAATTCCGATGATGTTATAGAAATTACCCCAACTGAATTTAAAAAGGCAAAAGAAAATAATAAGGGAAAGGGCATAAAAATAGAAAAATCTAATTCCAACCCCGATGAACTTTATATGTATCGTCAACCCCCGAAGTCCTTAAGTTGTAACAATGACCCGGGAACCTCTAAACCACCAGGTTTTTCTAAACCAATGTGGACAACGACGGCTCGTATTAGGGGAACATCATATATCCCTAGAAACTTGGCAAAACGAACCAAAACCGAACAAGAAGAAACGAGCGAGTCAGAATAAGATAGTTGTATTCGTGTGGTGTAATATATGTAATATAGTGTGCTTATGCTTTATGATATATGTAAAAAAAAATTGCTTGTATTAATAAGTATTTTTTATGAATCTAACTCTTGTCTATTTTACAGTATAAAAACACAAAATGGATAGACACCCCAATATTTTAAGAGACCTACCCAGAGACATGATTGATGAAATCTTGTCTAGAGTCGGTCAGAATTCCTCGGCACAACTATTTAAGGCGAGATCAGTTTGTAAGACATTCGAAGAACGTTCCAAGAATGCCTTGGTTTATAAAAGGCTTTCGTTCGAAAGATGGGGGATATCACATTGGGAAATCCATAAGTTACGATGTGTTTACTTTGACACATATATTGCGGGGAACCCAAATGCTATTTTACGCAACGGGTTAAGAAATTATTTTGACTCAGTATATCCGAATATAGGACTTCGTGATTTAGAAAAAGCGGCTAACATGCAACATAAAGAAGCATGTTATGCTTATGGGTTAGTAATGTTCGCTTCTCACCAAAGTGAGAACAAGAACATCGGGCTACAATTATTAAACAAAACGTTCCCACAAGTGACGGAGTCGGTAATTGGGGTAAGAAATGAGGTTTTTAGATTATTACGAGACTGTTGGTCATTACGTAACCCTCGTCCCTTTGACGACGTTACAACACGCTGTCTTATCAACGGCCATAATAGGAAGTAGTCCTAGTAAAACCAGAATGCATGACTTGTTTCTGGACGTATGAATTACGTGTCTTTATTGCGTTTGCTGAACGACTTGTGTACTAGCTAGAATTATCTTCACAACTATCTTGTATCAAAGTTATTGTGTGCTATATTTCATGCTTTATGTAAAATAAGCGGTATTGTAAGTTTGTAAAATATTGTATAAAAGTTTGAACGCGAAATATTATTACAATCAGTTTTTCATATAGAATTGTAGTAGTTGAATTGTATATTAGCTACTAAGTATGAACTTAACGGGTAGGTACTACCCGAATTTAAACTTATAAAATGCTAATATGAAGAAAAAGCTTTTATAAATGAGTTCATATTATGCTACGAAATACTATTAACTACTCTTAATATTCTGTATGATTAACTTGTTCCATTTGACTATTTTGAAGGAAATGGCACCGACTACTCGACACACCGTGAATATGAATGAAGAGGAATTCCGTACTTTTCTAGCTTCAAACATAGCCGCAGTACAGGCTGCGCTACATACCAACAATAACCTTGGATCTAGCAGTACAGGAAATCGTGTAGGATGCACCTACAAAGAATTCACTGCCTGCAAACCTTTGGAATTTGATGGAACCGAAGGACCGATCGGATTGAAACGGTGGACCGAGAAGGTCGAATCGGTGTTTGCCATAAGTAAGTGTACTGAAGAGGACAAAGTGAAGTACGCTACGCATACCTTCACAGGTTCTGCGTTAACATGGTGGAATACCTATCTAGAGCAAGTGGGACAAGACGATGCGTACGCACTACCGTGGTCAGCATTCAAGCACTTGATGAACGAGAAGTACCGTCCCAGAACTGAGGTCAATAAGCTCAAGACAGAACTTAGAGGGTTACGAACCCAAGGATTTGATATTACCACGTACGAAAGACGATTCACAGAATTGTGCCTATTGTGTCCGGGAGCATTCGAAGATGAGGAAGAGAAGATCGACGCGTTTGTAAAAGGATTACCGGAAAGAATCCAAGAAGATATAAGTTCACACGAGCCCGCCTCCATACAACAGGCATGTAGAATGGCTCACAAACTAGTGAACCAGATTGAAGAAAGAATTAAAGAACAGAATGCTGAAGAGTCCAATGTGAAGTAAGTCAAAAGAAAGTGGGAGAAAAACGGTGATAAGAATCACCAATACAACAACAACAGCAATTACAACAATAATCGCAACAATTATCCCAACAATCGCAACATCAATCGCAACTACAACAAACGGCCCAACAACAACAACAACAACAACAACAACAACAACAACAGCAACTACAACAATCATCCCAACAACAATAATAACCGCAACAACAACAACAATCAGAAGCAGCTATGCCAAAGGTGTGAAAAGTATCACTCGGGGTTCTGCACCAAATTTTGCAACAAGTGTAAAAGAAATGGTCATAGCGCGGCGAAGTGTGAGGTCTACGGACCAGGGGTTAATAGAACGAAAGGAACAAATGGTGTCGGAACGAGTAATGGCGGAGCAAGTAGTGTCGGAGCAAGTTATGCCAATGTAGTTTGTTATAAATGTGGAAAACCGGGCCACATTATTAGAAATTGCCCGAACCAGGAGAACACGAATGGACAAGGCCGCGGAAGAGTTTTCAATATTAATGCGGCAGAGGCACAGGAAGACCCGGAGCTTGTTACGGGTACGTTTCTTATTGACAATAAATCTGCTTACGTTTTATTTGATTCGGGTGCGGATAGAAGCTATATGAGTAGAGATTTTTGTGCTAAATTAAGTTGTCCATTGACGCCTTTGGATAGTAAATTTTTACTCGAATTAGCAAATGGTAAATTAATTTCAGCAGATAATATATGTCGAAATCGAGAAATTAAACTGGTTAGTGAAACATTTAAGATTGATTTGATACCAGTAGAGTTAGGGAGTTTTGATGTGATAATCGGTATGGACTGGTTGAAAGAAGTGAAAGCAGAGATCATTTGTTACAAAAATGCAATTCGCATTATACGAGAAAAAGGAAAACCCTTAATGGTGTACGGAGAAAAGGGCAACACGAAGCTACATCTTATTAGTAATTTGAAGGCACAAAAACTAATAAGAAAAGGTTGCTATGCTGTTCTAGCACACGTCGAGAAAGTACAAACTGAAGAAAAGAGCATCAATGATGTTCCCATTGCAAAAGAATTTCCCGATGTATTTCCGAAAGAATTACCGGGATTACCCCCACATCGATCCGTTGAATTTCAAATAGATCTTATACCAGGAGCTACACCAATAGCTCGTGCTCCTTACAGACTCGCACCCAGCGAGATGAAAGAACTGCAAAGCCAATTACAAGAACTTTTAGAGCGTGGTTTCATTCGACCAAGCACATCATCGTGGGGAGCTCCTGTTTTGTTTGTCAAGAAGAAAGATGGTACATTCAAGTTGTGTATCGACTATCGAGAGTTGAACAAACTTACCATCAAGAACCGCTACCCACTACCGAGAATCGACGACTTATTTGATCAACTACAAGGCTCGTCTGTTTATTCAAAGATTGACTTACGTTCCGGGTATCATCAAATGCGGGTGAAAGAAGATGATATTCCAAAGACTGCTTTCCGAACACGTTACGGTCATTACGAGTTTATGGTCATGCCATTTGGTTTAACTAATGCACCAGCTGTGTTCATGGACCTTATGAACCGAGTGTGTGGACCATACCTTGACAAGTTTGTCATTGTTTTCATTGATGACATACTTATTTACTTAAAGAATGACCAAGAACACGGTGAACATTTGAGAAAGGTGTTAGAAGTATTGAGGAAGGAAGAATTGTACGCTAAATTTTCAAAGTGTGCATTTTAGTTGGAAGAAGTTCAATTCCTCGGTCACATAGTGAACAAAGAAGGTATTAAGGTGGATCCGACAAAGATAGAAACTGTTGAAAAGTGGGAAACCCCGAAAACTCCGAAACACATACGCCAGTTTTTAGGACTAGCTGGTTACTACAGAAGGTTCATCCAAGACTTTTCCAGAATAGCAAAACCCTTGACTGCATTAACGCATAAAGGGAAGAAATTTGAATGGAATGATGAACAAGAGAAAGCGTTTCAGTTATTGAAGAAAAAGCTAACTACGGCACCTATATTGTCATTGCCTGAAGGGAATGATGATTTTGTGATTTATTGTGACGCATCAAAGCAAGGTCTCGGTTGTGTATTAATGCAACGAACGAAGGTGATTGCTTATGCGTCTAGACAATTGAAGATTCACGAACACAATTATACGACGCATGATTTGGAATTAGGCGCGGTTGTTTTTGCATTAAAGACTTGGAGGCACTACTTATATGGGGTCAAAAGTATTATATATACCGACCACAAAAGTCTTCAACACATATTTAATCAGAAACAACTGAATATGAGGCAGCGTAGGTGGATTGAATTATTGAATGATTACGACTTTGAGATTCGTTACCACCCGGGGAAGGCAAATGTGGTAGCCGATGCCTTGAGCAGGAAGGACAGAGAACCCATTCGAGTAAAATCTATGAATATAATGATTCATAATAACCTTACTACTCAAATAAAGGAGGCGCAACAAGGAGTTTTAAAAGAGGGAAATTTAAAGGATGAAATACCCAAGGGATCGGAGAAGCATCTTAATATTCGGGAAGACGGAACCCGGTATAGGGCTGAAAGAATTTGGGTACCAAAATTTGGATATATGAGAGAAATGGTACTTAGAGAAGCTCATAAAACCAGATACTCAATACATTCTGGAACGGGGAAGATGTACAAGGATCTTAAGAAACATTTTTGGTGGCCAGATATGAAAGCCGATATTGCTAAATATGTAGGAGAATGTTTGACGTGTTCTAAGGTCAAAGCTGAACATCAGAAACCATCAGGTCTACTTCAACAACCCGAAATCCCAGAATGGAAATGGGAAAACATTACCATGGATTTCATCACTAAATTGCCAAGGACTGCAAGTGGTTTTGATACTATTTGGGTAATAGTTGATCGTTTCACCAAATCAGCACATTTCCTGCCAATAAGAGAAGATGACAAGATGGAGAAATTAGCACGACTGTATTTGAAGGAAGTCGTCTCCAGACATGGAATACCAATCTCTATTATCTCTGATAGGGATGGCAGATTTATTTCAAGATTCTGGCAGACATTACAGCAAGCATTAGGAACTCGTCTAGATATGAGTACTGCCTATCATCCACAAACTGATGGGCAGAGCGAAAGGACGATACAAACGCTTGAAGACATACTACGAGCATGTGTTATTGATTTCGGAAACAGTTGGGATCGACATCTACCGTTAGCAGAATTTTCCTACAACAACAGCTACCATTCAAGCATTGAGATGACGCCGTTTGAAGCACTTTATGGTAGAAAGTGCAGGTCTCCGATTTGTTGGAGTGAAGTGGGGGATAGACAGATTACGGGTCCGGAGATTATACAAGAAACTACCGAGAAGATCATCCAAATTCAACAACGGTTGAAAACCGCCCAAAGTCGACAAAAGAGTTATGCTGACATTAAAAGAAAAGATATAGAATTTGAAATTGGAGAGATGGTCATGCTTAAAGTTGCACCTTGGAAAGGCGTTGTTCGATTTGGTAAACGAGGGAAATTAAATCCAAGGTATATTGGACCATTCAAGATTATTGATCGTGTCGGACCAGTAGCTTACCGACTTGAGTTACCTCAACAACTCGCGGCTGTACATAATACTTTCCACGTCTCGAATTTGAAGAAATGTTTTTCTAAAGAAGATCTCACTATTCCGTTAGATGAAATCCAAATCAACGAAAAACTTCAATTCATCGAAGAACCCGTCGAAATAATGGATCGTGAGGTTAAAAGACTTAAGCAAAACAAGATACCAATTCTTAAGGTTCAATGGAATGCTCGTAGAGGACCCGAGTTCACCTGGGAGCGTGAAGATCAGATGAAGAATAAATACCCGCATCTATTTCCAGAAGATTCGTCAACACCTTCAACAGCTTAAAATTTCGGGACGAAATTTATTTAACGGGTAGGTACTGTAGTGACCCGAACTTTTCCATGTTTATATATATTAATTGAGATTGATATTTACATGATTAAATGTTTCCAACATGTTAAGCAATCAAACTTGTTAAGACTTGATTAATTGAAATATGTTTCATATAGACAATTGACCACCCAAGTTGACTGGTGATTCACGAACGTTAAAACTTGTAAAAACGACATGACGATATATATATGGATATACATATGGTTAACATGAGATTATGATAAGTAAGTATCTCCATAAGTATATTAACAATGAGTTATATACATATAAACAAGACTACTAACTTAAGGATTTCGAAACGAGACATATATGTAACGATTATCATTGTAACGACATTTAAATGTATATATATCATATTAAGATATATTAATATATCATAATATCATGATAATATAATAATTTAACATCTCATTAGATATAATAAACAATGGGTTAACAACATTAATTGAGATCGTTAACTTAAAGGTTTCAAAACAACACTTACATGTAACGACTAACGATGACTTAACGACTCAGTTAAAATGTATATACATGTAGTGTTTTAATATGTATTTATACACTTTTGAAAGACTTCAATACACTTATCAAAATACTTCTACTTAACAAAAATGCTTACAATTACATCCTCGTTCAGTTTCATCAACAATTCTACTCGTATGCACCCGTATTCGTACTCGTACAATACACAGCTTTTAGATGTATGTACTATTGGTATATACACTCCAATGATAAGCTCTTAGCAGCCCATGTGAGTCACCTAACACATGTGGGAACCATCATTTGGCAACTAGCATGAAATATCTCATAAAATTACAAAAATATGAGTAATCATTCATGACTTATTTACATGAAAACAAAATTACATATCCTTTATATCTAATCCATACACCAACGACCAAAAACACCTACAAACACTTTCATTCTTCAATTTTCTTCATCTAATTGATCTCTCTCTAGTTCTATCTTCAAGTTCTAAGTGTTCTTCATATATTCTACAAGTTCTAGTTACATAAAATCAAGAATACTTTCAAGTTTGCTAGCTCACTTCCAATCTTGTAAGGTGATCATCCAACCTCAAGAAATCTTTGTTTCTTACAGTAGGTTATCATTCTAATACAAGGTAATAATCATATTCAAACTTTGGTTCAATTTCTATAACTATAACAATCTTATTTCAAGTGATGATCTTACTTGAACTTGTTTTCGTGTCATGATTCTGCTTCAAGAACTTCGAGCCATCCAAGGATCCGTTGAAGCTAGATCCATTTTTCTCTTTTCCAGTAGGTTTATTCAAGGAACTTAAGGTAGTAATGATATTCATAACATCATTCGATTCATACATATAAAGCTATCTTATTCGAAGGTTTAAACTTGTAATCACTAGAACATAGTTTAGTTAATTCTAAACTTGTTCGCAAACAAAAGTTAATCCTTCTAACTTGACTTTTAAAATCAACTAAACACATGTTATATATCTATATGATATGCTAACTCAATGATTTAAAACCTGGAAACACGAAAAACACCGTAAAACCGGATTTACACCGTCGTAGTAACACCGCGGGCTGTTTTGGGTTAGTTAATTAAAAAATATGATAAACTTTGATTTAAAAGTTGTTATTCTGAGAAAATGATTTTTATTATGAACATGAAACTATATCCAAAAATTATGGTTAAACTCAAAGTGGAAGTATGTTTTCTAAAATGGTCATCTAGACGTCGTTCTTTCGACTGAAATGACTACCTTTACAAAAACGACTTGTAACTTATTTTTCTGACTATAAACCTATACTTTTTCTGTTTAGATTCATATAATAGAGTTCAATATGAAACCATAGCAATTTGATTCACTCAAAACGGATTGAAAATGAAGAAGTTATGGGTAAAACAAGATTGGATAATTTTTCTCATTTTAGCTACGTGAAAATTGGTAACAAATCTATTCCAACCATAACTTAATCAACTTGTATTGTATATTATGTAATCTTGAGATACCATAGACACGTATACAATGTTTCGACCTATCATGTCGACACATCTATATATATTTCGGAACAACCATAGACACTCTATATGTGAATGTTGGAGTTAGCTATACAGGGTTGAGGTTGATTCCAAAATATATATAGTTTGAGTTGTGATCAATACTGAGATACGTATACACTGGGTCATGGATTGATTCAAGATAATATTTATCGATTTATTTCTGTACATCTAACTGTGGACAACTAGTTGTAGGTTACTAACGAGGACAACTGACTTAATAAACTTAAAACATCAAAATATATTAAAAGTGTTGTAAATATATTTTGAACATACTTTGATATATATGTATATATTGTTATAGGTTCGTGAATCAACCAGTGGCCAAGTCTTACTTCCCGACGAAGTAAAAATCTGTGAAAGTGAGTTATAGTCCCACTTTTAAAATCTAATATTTTTGGGATGAGAATACATGCAGGTTTTATAAATGATTTACAAAATAGACACAAGTACGTGAAACTACATTCTATGGTTGAATTATCGAAATCGAATATGCCCCTTTTTATTAAGTCTGGTAATCTAAGAATTAGGGAACAGACACCCTAATTGACGCGAATCCTAAAGATAGATCTATTGGGCCTAACAAACCCCATCCAAAGTACCGAATGCTTTAGTACTTCGAAATTTATATCATATCCGAAGGGTGTCCCGGAATGATGGGGATATTCTTATATATGCATCTTGTTAATGTCGGTTACCAGGTGTTCACCATATGAATGATTTTTATCTCTATGTATGGGATGTGTATTGAAATATGAAATCTTGTGGTCTATTATTATGATTTGATATACATAGGTTAAACCTATAACTCACCAACATTTTTGTTGACGTTTTAAGCATGTTTATTCTCAGGTGATTATTAAGAGCTTCCGCTGTCGCATACTTAAATAAGGACGAGATTTGGAGTCCATGCTTGTATGATATTGTGTAAAAACTGCATTCAAGAAACTTATTTTGTTGTAACATATTTGTATTGTAAATCATTATGTAATGGTCGTGTGTAAACAGGATATTTTAGATTATCATTATTTGATAATCTACGTAAAGCTTTTTAAACCTTTATTGATGAAATAAAGGTTATGGTTTGTTTTAAAATGAATGCAGTCTTTGAAAAACGTCTCATATAGAGGTCAAAATCTCGCAACGAAATCAATTAATATGGAACGTTTTTAATCAATAAGAACGGGACATTTCAATAAACAAGCTCAATTTTTCCCATTCATTTGCATTTTTTATATCTAATTTTTCACACCTTTTTAAAAGGGTTAAAATGACCAGAAAGATAACATAAAAGTTAATTTTCCTAATAAAAGGTATATCCATTTTTCTTTGACCATACAAGAGTTTAATTTCAATTTAGTGGGTAAAAATGAGTCTGATTTTAAGTGATTGCAATTGAGGTATAAATTTACACATTGGATTTTGTTTTTATTTTCATTACTGACATGTATTTTAATGTCATCAATTTTAATTTATTTTATTTATTTCCATGTCTTTTTTAGTATATTTACATAAATAAAAGTAATATACCTTTTATTGAAAAAAATGAGTTTTATGTTATCTTTATGAGCAATTTGTTTCAAAATAAAAAATGACATGAAAATAAAAAAAAAAAAAAATTGACATGAAAATGCATGTCTACAACAAAATATAAAAATGCTCTAAAGTTAAATTTATATAATTCAATTGCAACAAATTTCAAATCAGATAACTTTTTATTCATTAAATTGAAATTAAACTTTTTAAGAAAAAATTGATATTGATATACTATACTATTTATTAAAAAAAATGATTTTCATATTATATTTCTTGATTACCTTTAAAATAAACCAGTTGAACAGGAGTTGATAAACTTAGGACGGGTGAAACTTGAAAGTAAACTTCATTCATAGTCTTTCCTGTTTGAAAATTTTCTAAGGGGTAATATTTAAAAACAAGCATATCCCTCTCCCTCCTCTCTCATCATCTCATATTGCGCATCTCTTCTCTATTTTAGGTCAGACTAAAATCGATTACCTGTTATATAGTTTTTTCTTAAATTCAAATTAGGGTTTTAAAAGAAAACCCTACTGCTGTTGAAATCAAGAAACTTTACTTGAAAAATATTAGGGTTTCGCTTATAATTTGCTGAAAAAATTATCGTTATCATGGTTGACGAAAAGGAAACAACAAATGGTAATTTGAATTTCAGTTTTCGAGAACCACAAAAAAATAGTGGTTGTGAGTTGTTTGTTAATGGTACTAGTAGTAGTTGTGAAGGAACTTGTAGTGATGATGGATTGAGAATTTATACAAGAACAAAACGTAGAAAGATGACTAGTAGGAGTAATTCAGATGAAATATTCAAGACTGAATCCACTGATGATAAGGTACTATACTTGTTTACTTCATTATGTTTGTTTGAATATGGTTTATGTAGAACTAATCTTGAGTTAGTTACTTTTAGTTTGGGGAATTTGTGGCTCTGTACTGTAGACGAAATTTTTTAACCTAATTGAATAATATTTATAAGATTTGTAAGTATTTGGGTTTTTGTGTTGATATGTATGTTTATGGACTTAGTTTGTTTATGTTTGTAAGGAAGAATGTTGTTTTTTGATATATTAATTTGCACTGTATCAACTAGAATGCAGTGACATTCAAGGGTTCTTTGACCTTTACATCGGTGTTCATCAGTTGGAGATTCAACCTTTTGGAGTCGCCTTTTAAAATTCTGATATGTTAACTATTTATGCATCACAAAATTATATCATTTAGTTGTAAAATTTTCAATATAGGTTAGCGGAAGCTGACTATATTCTATACAAATTGTTGATGTATTTTATGTTTGGAAACATGACTGTTATGCCTAGGTCGATGACGAATTTTGAAGTAATTTCCTACTGTCGTTCATGTTACTTGGTCGTGTGATTGAGCTTCAAATCAAATGATATGAGAAATTTAGACGTTTTTGTGTTAAATGATGGAAATGGGCTGCATATGTATTTTTTGCTGTTTGGTTTAAACTGTTAGTGTTTACAATAGCTGGTACATGTTTATGTGGTTATTTGTATGGCTGGAGATGCAGTTTCTTTTTTAATAATAATGTTACTTTAATAAGCTCATATACATTTGTGTATGGTTGCTAATGGCGGTTTGGTGACTAACTCATCCCAATTTCGAAGAAAAATGTTTAATAAGTCGGGCAACGGTCAAAAGTCGGGTCAAAGTCGGTCAAAAGTCGACTTTTTGTCTTGCCTTGTTCTAGCGTAAACTAAAATCTTAAGCCCCTGTTGGAAAACACCGACTTACATAGTACCCCTTAAAGATAGATTAATAAATACACTATAATTATCATAGAAAACATTTTTAAAACCTTATATTATTTAAACTAACACTACATCTTATTTGTAAATCATTTATTTTAAGATATTTATGTTTGAAATTATTTATTTATATTTAAAAGTCAACGTTCATCTACGCCCATCACGATCTTGTCTCGACCTTTTCTTGACTGACTCGTCTCTATCTCGCGTTATTTTCAACCTTGCAATTTTATGATATGCTGCAATCGTTTAATTGTTTTAGTTATGGTATGTACTATGGTCTAAGTTAGTTGTGAATTAATAACCCGTTTTTTCTTGCAGATAAAGGCTGATAATGGTAGTGCCTTCGATCGATATGTTCGCAGGTTAAGTGGCAATGCATTTCCTGTAGCACAAGGTGAATATTCTGTTCAGCACAGTAGAGAGATTGTGTTACAGCAGATGTATCAGTCGCTTAATGGGCATCAAGATGGTATCGGGGGATGCATAAGAAATGCTCTCATGACTTATCCTGAAAGTGCATGCACTTCAGTTACAAAGGTAAAATACTTAATAATTTTGCTACTTTTTTTATAAAAAAAGATATAATATATTTTTCGTTTGCTTAGCCGTATGCTGGAGTCCCTTGTTGGTAGTGTTGTAACAGGTGATAACAAAACATTTAATTCTGACTGAAGAACTTTATCAGGTTGATTCAAGTGGATTAGTAAAACATCCAGAAGGTTCTACAATCTCCGATTTGTGCAGACAATCGTTTACTGGTATTTTAAACTCAGACAAATTCTCTGACTTATGTGGTCTACTTATCAACAATTTTGGTACTGTTAATGTAAACCGAATTCTGGACGTTGAGGCTATACACTCCAAGATGAAAAATGGAGCTTATGAAACTTCACCAATGCTTTACCTTAAAGATACCCAACAGGTATTTAAATATTAATTTACAATGTTCACCGTTGTCATTTACATATAATTCATCTATTGGTGAGCGTACATAGTTTTGTTGATTGATTATATACATCGTAACTCCCCTATATCTCATCGTTGGTAAAATTGGGCGTTGTTAATGTTGATTTAAGGGTTTCTTCACTTTTTACCATGTGAAGTTATAACAGTACAATATTCCAAATTAATGTAAAAAAATATAATCGGTAACAAGAAATATAAAATATAAAAATATTATTGATACCGCCATTTTAATATTTACATGAGTAAGTAGTATATAAAATCAATTTAAGGTTTAACTAACACTACAGTAGAGCTACACTCGTTGATAACTTAAGTCATGCAATTTCATCTTACATCATCTGTTTACCTTATACAAAGGGTATTATCCCTTTAAGAAATTGAACACCTGCACAAATGAGACTGTACGACACATGCATATTACTACATCATGTTATACAAAAAAAAAAAAAAAAAAAAAAAAAATCTTACATTCAAATGCTAGTAACCTATCAGTTAAACGAATTTGTAGTGGTTCCTGGTTGAACTGGATGTTCTAGTTTCATAAGTCCTGGCTAAACACGACTAATCACACAAATATGAGCAAATTTTATGTATCTACAAGTGTACTGAACCTAGTCCTTTGTTATGCTTTGTGTGAGATAACAACTACTTATCAATACCCAATGAAAGTGGCTGCGTACAGAGACATCTGTGCGAAGTCGATGGACCTGGTCTATGAGCTCATAATATCGTTTGGAGAACACCTTATTGAATTTTCAATACAAGCAAAACGAAATAGGGGTTGCTAATGTAACTAAATTGATTTATAGAAGTCAAGTCATACAGTTAAGCGTAAAGCGTTCAATTTGATAATGTAAGCTTAAGAGACGATCCTTTGCTGCAGTTTACTCTGTTAAGTTACAAAGTAGATTACAGAATGATACGTAATAATACACTCTAAAGAATTAGAAATTTTTTTTTTTTTTTTTTTTTTTTTTTTTTTTTTTTTGAACATGATAATCATGAATTGCCTCACAGAAATTTTTTTTTTTTTTTTTTTTTTTTTTTTTTTTTTTTTTTTTTTTTTTTTTTTGTAATAGTTGTTGGTTACACTTTGTGTAGCCATAGGTATAGATGCCTTTTTGAAGTTTTATAACCATTCTATATACATTTGTTATTTTATAGGATCAAAGGTAAGACTTGTATTATTATATCGTTTTCGACTTCTCATTTCTTTCTCTGACTTGCATTGGTTCATCATCTATTCAGGGGATTGTTTATGTGCCTAATTATCCCCAAGCATCTATATCTTTTACTCAAAGTTATAGAGATTTACACTAATCACTGACACTGTTCTCCCTATGTGTGCCTTAGGAGCTGGAGTAATCAAGATTTGTGTGGTTAAGATCATATTGATTAAGACCTGTCATATATATTAATGGGTGAAAATCGGATTTTGTTGGTCAAAGTCGGCCAAAGTCAAAATCAGTCAACATTTTAATATGAATTTAAACTGGAATTTTAGAGTTTTGAAGAAATGAACGATTATGTTTATGTTTTAGACAATTATTATGTTTATGCCGATTACTCCCTCTAAAATGCCCCTACTGAGTACTCCACGAGTTACGCGTTTTGCAACCTCGACTCCGTCCCTCTCACATATTTAGAATTTTTGTGCATATGTTCAGACATGCATGATGTGAATTATATCACTGTGTTCATCGAGTATAACAATTTCATGAATTTGAATAATACCATGCACTATGGCTATAGAATAAACTATTTTTGTTCTTCTATATCTTCTGGAAATCAGGAATGACACTCAGTTTTTACACTTTTGGTGTATATACCATTATTTATTTAGATTCAGATGAGACTAATATATATCATTGTGTTGATCGAGTATAACAATTTCATGAATTTAAATAGGTATGGATGAAGCTTCAACAGGTTGGCAATGAGATGGTGACACTTGCACAGAGTCTCTCTGATAAATCAATGGCTCACTATCAACAGGTACCATCTGAACCCCATGGTTGTATAAATCTTGATTACTCAGGGCTAATACCTGATAATTTCTTGATAGAAGCAGACAGGTTAAATTTTTCAAAATCTTTAATCAGTCAACGCCGGTCATTGGGTCAAAGTTGGATATTGCTGGTCAAAGTCAGATTTAGTCAAACAACAACATTTGTTGATCAAAATTGGTCAGGATTTTAATATGAGTTAAAATAGGATTGTGAAGCTAGAATATTCTGTTACAATTTATGTTTATGGCTGTCTTTTATATTTACACATATAGTTTTGAAATTTATTATTAAAATGTATAAAAAGTGCAATCCGATTAATCCCCAATTTGGCCGATTAATCCCTACAATTGTTCTGGCGGATTAATTCTCGATAAGGGATTTTTACATCTCTGATCTGAACACTATACAATGGCAGCTTCAATGCAGTTTATTTAGAAATGGGTGATATGGTACTTTTTTACAACTGGTCAAATAAGATAAACTAGAAAATTCGGTATATTGGGTTCAAAATTGATCAAATACTTTCAAGTTTCTACCTTTATAGACAGATTGAGTATATTGTTTTTGTAGTAATAATACATAATAATACATTCATTACTTTTGAAGGAAATGACCATTGGAAAGAATTTTTGACCTGACCTGTGTTAAAAACTGCCTATTTTGACTGTTTGACCTGTACTTATTTTGACCTGCTGCCCAGATTGCCGGACCTGCCCATTCTTGACACTTCCCAACTTGCCTCAACTTATTATTAATTTGTTAACATGTGTTGTTAAAGATTGTTAGACAACCAAGAGCAGCAGAAGCTTGTGGTGCCTCTAACTGCCATGGATGTGGAGAAAAAGCTGATGTCACCAAGTGTTTAGTATGCGATTCATGCGAAGAGATATACCATCTCGCTTGTACAGACCTTGTCGGTACACAAATTCCTCCTAAAAGTTGGTATTGCAGTAGCTGTGTCTCAAACGGAATAGGATCACCTCATGACGATTGCCTAGTTTGTGACAAATTAAAAGCTGCTGCTTATGTTAATGGGGTTCCAACAAACGAGCAATCGCAAGATATACCATCAAATGACACTGAAATGTGGGACGTAGCTGAAGAAACTGAAGGTTTGAAGATATGTTTTATCTGCAAAAGCGAGGTGAATATCGGAGAAAATTTTAGAACATGTGGGCATTCTTTATGTGCTCACAAATTCTATCACTACAAATGTTTAACGTATAGGCAGTTGGGTGTGTGTGGTACTTGTTGGTACTGCCCGTCTTGTTTGTGTAGACGTTGCCTGGTGGACAAAGACGATGATCAGATTGTTCTTTGTGATGGTTGTGATCAGGCGTATCACATTTACTGTGCGACCCCGCAACTTAATTGTATTCCGAAAGGAAGGTGGTTTTGTGGAAAATGTGAGAGGGAACTAAAGCGAATAAGAACGATGAAAAGGGTGTATGAGAAGATACAAAAGAAAGTGAAGGTAGAGGAGGATGTATCGGAACATGAAGCAGTGAGTGTGGTGAATGAAGAAGGTGAAGAAGAAGAAGAAGAAGAAGAAGAGGTGGTTAACAAATCAGGGGGACTGGATATGCTAGTAACTGCTGCCAAGACACTCGGTCATCAGGAGACTATAGAATTGGATACCCTTAGGAATATAATATAATATAATATAATTAATACTAAAAAATGTATGAAACTTCAGAATGCCATGTTGAAACAAGGTAAAACCGACCCTGTGGCTGCTCGCACTGACCGGTAAAATCATGTACTTATGATAGTGTGACATATTTTGTCATCATTTTGGGGCAATTTCTTTCTGTAAAATCATGTACTTGTATGGTTCTTTTAGGGTTCACTTTTATGTGAGACTGAAACTTCACTCATTTTACTGGTACTTACAAGGAAGCAGGGTATAGTGATGGTGTTAAGCTGTTACTAATGATTTCTTAAGGCCTCCATGTAGTTATCTACTAGAAAATGCACTAATGAAAGGATTATTATTTAGTCTGAAGTGAGCAAGGGAATTTCTGGCTCATACGAAAACTTATTTGTTCCACATACAACACTTCTATTTCCAGTTTATCACCATTACCACTTTCAACTTCTTTTTCTTAATTAAGTACGTGAAATATGAGTTTAGCCACACATTTGATGAAGACGTGAGAATTAGTTAGAAGGCTCAAAAGAATTACCGATGGCAGGTGTTGATTTTTGTTACAAAGTGGTGGTAGAGGAAAGAGATGAGAAAAATGGGTGTTAGGGTTGTTGGAAACTAGATGGTTATGATTTGCCCATATTGTTACTTCGTATCATTTTTATCTTTATCAATTTTTATGAAATATAAAATAGATTGATAAATTTTATAAGCGTAAAGTACTGATAATGATTCTTATTACTCCCTCTGTCTAAAAAAAAAAAGTGTTCCCTAGCAAAAAATGTTGGATTTAAGATATATTGCTAAAATGTCTATTTTGTTTTTCATTTAATAAGTTATCCGAATTAATTAGTTTTTTTAACAAAGTAAGTGATAGAAAATTATGAGTAAATGTATTGCTGACTTCCATGTATAAAAAGGATATAATTGAAATTTTAGTGACATTATATGACTTTTTTTTTTTTTTTTTTTGGGATGGAGGGAGAGTATTAGGAAAGTTTATTTATAAAAAAAATCATTCACTTTATTTTATACCTTTATGTTCTTTAAGATTACGTAATCACTCAAGAGAATGTCGATTAACCAGTGCTCTGAACCATTCCGGCAAGAATCCGGAAAACGAAAGAGTCCGGAGAGAGAGCAATAGAAGTGGCCAACGGGGAGAGAAAATACAGGTCAAAGACGTAGAGCACAACCACCCACAACCGTAGCCACGAGAACGGCGGCTAAACAAGATTGACGACGGTCGATCTAACGACCCGTCCTAATCCATCTGGACGAATACATTACATTTGGTTACATTGCGAGGTACTTGACCTCTATATGATACATTTTACAAACATTGCATTCGTTTTTAAAAGACAAACTTTCATTACAATGAAAGTTGACGGCATGCATACTATTTCATAATACATTCAACTATAATTGACTTAATAATAATCTTGATGAACTCAACGACTCGAATGCAACGTCTTTTGAAATATGTCATGAATGACTCCAAGTAATATCTCTAAAATGAGCAAATGCACAGCGGAAGATTTCTTTCATACCTGAGAATAAACATGCTTTCAAGTGTCAACCAAAAGGTTGGTGAGTTCATTAGTTTATCATAAACATTCATTTTTATCATTTTAATAGACCACAAGATTTCAGATATTCAATTGTACACGTAACCCGAGTACATAATAACACGCGTAACCCGCGAATTAAAAATTCATTCATATGGTGAACGCTTGATAACCGAATAACTTTAATGCATAGAATATCCCCAAACAGAACCTCTCATCTGTATAATAATAATAATAATAATAATAATAATAATAATAATAATAATAATAATAATAATAATAATCTTAAGTACTAAAGCATCCGTACCCCGGATGGGTATAACAACCCTCACTTTTCCATCCTGAATTTACCAAAGTGCCCTTAGGATCCATTGTTTGTTTGAACATTATAACTAGGGTTGTTATTCAGAGATAGTAAATGGAGTAATTAATACTAAAACCCTAATATTATTTAAAACCCTAAACCTAACCTATACATTAAATGTTAAACCCTAATACCATTTAATATTAAATATTAAAATAACTATTTTTATTATTAATGTTATTATTATGATTAAATAAAATGTATTTAAAATAAATGTGGCTTTAAATTAAATATATATAAAATATATAAATTTAATAGGAAATGCCGAAAAAAAAATAATAAATAAATATATACTATAAATCGGTATATAAAAAAAAAAGGGGAAAAGAAGGAAACTTGATCACTAAGAAAAATTTATCCTAGTCTAATCCTAAGTATAATATCCTAATTAACTCCAAACTCTTTCATCCTAATTACTATCCTAATTCTAATCCAAGTTCTATTCCATTTTTGAACCAATTTTAATCCCATCCCAACTCCTCATTTATCCTAATCCTAATCTTAAACATGAATTAAGTATACTCCAACTCAAATACCTAAAGCTAGATCTTTCGAAAGGAAGTTGATTTGGATTCAAACTTAAATCACTAACACTATAAAAAGGGACCTAGGCTTACCAAATTTTTCATAACAAAAACTAACAAGTTCTCTCCTCTCCTCTCAAACTCTCGGCTCACAAATCACCTAGCAAATGCTTGCTTTCCTCCTTGTGCTTCCTCATGTAAACAAGTACCACCCCCTAACTTTCGGTTTAAACCATCGAACACCAACACCCATCAAACCGTCACCCAAACCGTCGACTTCAACCCCCACAAAAACAGGCCTCCAGTTGACTTTCAGCTGCAGTTTTTCCTGCTCCTGTTGCCTGCTGTAGTCGACACCAAACAGCCCCATTCGCCACTGTTTTTGCTGCAGTAGCAGCCCTCCATTCGACCACCACAATAGCTCTATAACCGCAATTATTCTGTTGTGCTTTGCCACCATAACAGCCCTTTTTCTTGCTGTTTCGCTGCTGTACATCGTGATCCAAAACACACCCAAACAGCCCGCTAAAAAGCACTCCTGTAGTCGCTAGTTCCTGCTGATTTTCTGCTGGATATCGTGACCCAAAACTGACCCAAAAGCCTGCTTGGTTGGTCTATCTTTTGCTGCTTGATTCCCTGCTTGTGTGCGTGACAAAACAGACCCAATAACACTTTGATTGGGTCGATTTTTGCTGCTGCTGCCCCGATCGATAACCACCATCAACCATCACTTTTTCTTGGTCTTTACACTCCTAAGGTATCCCTAGAACCTAGCTTGTTCCATACTATTGTTTGCTTTTGACTTTATATGTATACACTAATACGAAAATATATATTTATATGTAATATGCATGCATGCAAGTTTATGTATAAATATATAGATATTAAATAGGAGTATAAGATTACTTAATAATGAAGTATTAACATGTTAAAATAGTATTAAGATCAAAGAAATAATTTTTATCTAATTATTATATATAATTCGATATACATATGTATGTACATCAACATAAATTATTAAAAATAGTGATAGTAATTTTTACAGAGACTAATAGACTTATGAAAGTTTAAAGATCATGCATGAATAAGATAATAATTATGATTAGTATAATGGTTATGATATATGTATGATATGAACTTAAAACATGTGATAAGGATGATAATATAAATTAAGTAATTAGTTAAAGATGATAAAGTATCGAGATATTAGGGATTTGATATTGATAATATGAAAGTAAAATATGATCATAAGTATATCAATACGATTAAGTTTATGACTATATGGTTATGAATAAAAGAAGTTAATATGTGTACGAATACGTTTTTGATATAACGATATGATAATATTATTAATAATAATGTAACGGCTATGATAATAAATACGATAAAAGTATATAAATAAGATAAGTATTAGTTGATTATAGTTGATACAAGTTACAAACTTTGATAATAATGTGATAATGACATTGGTAAGAATAAGGACGAGTTATAGTTAAGTTATAAATTAAAAGTTGATAGATATAAAAGATTATATATATATATATATATATATATATATATATATATATATATATATATATATATATATATATATATATATATATATATATATATATATATATATATATATAAGACTTGTTAAGAATAAGGTGTTTTGATTAAGATATTATTATGATAGGTATTATAAGATGATAAGGATGAATTCAAATTAATGAGATATAAATTTGAGATAAGATTAAAGTTAGAACTTATCTAGGTTACTTAAACTTTAAACTTAATGATATAGAATTATAATTATAGTAATAAGATTAAAAGGTTAAATAAAGTGGTAGTATTATAATAATAATAAGAAACTTATAAACTATTGTTGTAATAAAGCATTTTAATATAACCAAACTATTATATATACTAATTAATAAAATTATAAAGTATAATAATACATAAATAATATTAACGTGTTGTATTCCTATACACACCTAAAACTGAAAACTATAACCATACCGATAACGTATAGCTTATACGAATCTCACCGCTACTTACTTGATAGCACCGAGGTTTGGATAAGTCGTACAATGTCTAAACTTGAATATGGTGAACACAACTTGTTAAACAAACTCAATAACTCATAAAACACTTATGAGCACTTACTTGTTAGATTGAACAAACTAATGACCAAGTTCATATCTCTAGGTTGAGATTTCGATCGTTTACTCTCGTTCATTCTTCTCTTTCGTGGAAATAACTTCGATTGCTACTAAGGTGAACTTCATAGCCCCTCTTTTTACTATTTCTTAACTGTTTTATAACTTTGGGGTGAGACACATGCTTGCTTTTAAACTCTTTTACGCTTAGACACAAGTACTCAAACTTTATTTTGATCAGTTCAAACTGTTTGCTAACATGCTTTGATTCATGCTTAATCCCTACCATAATATCGTTAATTACTGGAATTTGGTAAGCTTAGTTATTGTGATAGCGCTATTGAGGGTGACGTCTCTATCCGGATGACCGCTGGTCAATGGATACATAATAACGATGAACGACACGAACGTGATGTGTTTAGGGTAACTAATGGTTAGTATCGATATCATATACACCAGCACTACTACCGAACTGATTAAACCGCTTATTTAAATCTTGTGGTCTAAAAACTTATTATGATTATTAAACCTATGTTGTTCACTCAATCATTTTGGTTGACACTTTTAAGCATGTTTTGTCTCAGGTACTTAGATATATTGCTTCCGCTGTAGAACTCTGCTGTTACTTAGAAGTCAAGCCGAGCACTGGGACCAGAGTTAACATCCGCGTCAATGGCAATTTTGGCGGGGTGTTACAGTTGGTATCAGAGCTCTGGTTATAGGAAACTAGGTTACATTAGTGTGACTAACATGAATAGTTAGGATGCATTAGTGAGTCTAGTCTATAACCGAGTTGTTCATTTGCATTGATTATTTGCATTACATTCTAGATTATGTGCATTAAGATCACTTATATTTGCTATGCCTAGAACTCCTATACCATTCAAATCTTTAGAAACACTTTGATATAGGAACTATACTTACACGTCTGACTCTTAGAATAAGAGCCATGACTTACTTGTATTCCAACAATAAGAATGCCACCATACCTATCTCATTATGAGAGCCAACGCTTGTTATAGAGAACTAGGATTGCATTCTATGTGTGCCTTATGTGGGTGCCTTAACAATCTTTAGGTCTATAACCTTTCCTGCCTTAGTTTTAAGTGCTTTCCCTTAATCTTTATACTGCCAATCCATCTTACTACATGCTTTTACCTCTTCTGACATTATGTATCCTTTCCTAAGGATGTCAAGCCAAAACCCTATCATCTTGCATGATCCCGACTCTGAAGGATCAGCTAATATGTGATTGTTATCATGTCCAAACATATCCTATGACCTGACTTCGCCATTGTGATTCAAAGTATTCTTGGACTCACACGAAGGGATGTCACTCGTGACTCAACATTCCCACGTCAACTATCTAAGTTTGATCACGTGTCCTGACGTTATGGAGTGACCTTGGAATGGAAATATGAATTAGTGAAATATAATGACGCTTGGCCGACGTGATTATATTACGGTAATTCATATAGAAATTCCAATATCATGACATATGGAATAGAAAGTGAATCAAAGAAAAATTTCCAAGCCATTCATTCAAAAATCTCAATGTTATTACATGAAGGGTAATTATCATCTGATTTATAGATATATAAAGAGCTCGTTTCAACCAAACTATCTATCTCATACCCATGAGTAGATTAACAAATTCTCCTATGCCATAAAAGTTGCAAAGCTTTGCATTCTTTCTTTCTTAAACAACTTATCTCTTTGATGCTTAATTATCACATCCCCACTGGAAGGAAGGATGCCTGTTTTTAAGTGACCTGAAGTGACACCCCCGAAACTTCTTCGAAGCATGCCTCATGTTATCTACAATTACGCTCCTAGTGTAGATTTTCATAAACCCATTAGGAAACCCGTCGAAGATAAACGACAACCACTCGCAAGATTTTCATTTAAATATTCAAACGAAGATATTATAAACACCACATTCACTATCACGTTCTCATACTCACCATTCATATCTCACTTGTCAGCAACAGCTTCACACATAAACATTTTGAATTCCATGAACATATGTCCTAATAATAGTCAACAACCGTGTTTAAATACAATAGATTTCATTACCTCGCAAAATTTTTGCTTAAAAATAACTCGAAATTTTCAAAATACCTTCACCCGATTTTCATCGATCTTTTTCCAACTTGTAACCCCCGAAATATGAAAATTCTGTTTGCCAAAATTTTACACACTATTTTAATGTGCGATCCTCTCGAAATTTTATAAATTTATTTACCGCCATTCGTGCAAATTTTATAAATAGTATATATTAAGCAAAATTTACCTTTATTTATTTTTGATAATACTCTTACTTTTACAAATCAATTATTCAAAAGATATTTTACTTAAAATAGTACATTTTGTACATAACTCTAGTTTTACTAAGAACTTCGTTCCTTTTTACATTGTCACCTTAAACGACTCGAACTTCCATAAAATTTTCATTGCGTGTCTATATAAAAATTTTCAAATTATTCTACACCATGTAGTTATCACAATTCCTCTTACCCTTCGAAACTTATCATTAAGTTCATCATTCAAAACTCTATGTTCTCGTCAACTTTTCCCCTTTTGAGGTTGACCGTTGAGAGGATTATACTTCTAATATCTCACAGTTAAACCACAACACCCTCGTGAACATCAAATCTATAATTCTATATTTTGTGGTATAAGAAATTATTTTTGGAGATTTTCTCACCTAGTGAAAACTATTCTTATACCCAATGATTCCCATTTCTTCTCATCCGCACTTAAACTCATAAGTGAATGATAGATCGACTCGCCATAGGTGCGAGAACGTCTAACTCGATCAGAGATCACACCTCCCATACAGTTTCCTTTTAGTAATGGGAATCTAAAATCCTCGCTATCTTCTTTAAAGGACATATCTTAAATGTATATGACATTTATTTGTTTACTCCAAATATCCCTCCTCATTGGTTGCAACTAGATGATTATCCTAGATAAGGGTTTGACCTCTGTTTCGACCTAACGGAAGTCATAATCATAAAGTTACATTCGACAGTGTGCCTCCAAAATTTCTTCCAAGGATAAGTTCACATGTATTGTAATATATTGGACAACCTCTTTTCCACAAGACCATTTTTGAGGGCATCTTAGTAATCATGGCTTGCTTTGCATATAAGCCAGATTAATGACCCCTCGGCTGGCATCTCATTTCGCCTTCCTTGAAAATCATAGGCATCATGCCTATGGTTAATCTTACGGAATTAAAATCTAAACACCAACCATATCAAACACAAGTCATGCATCAAACTCCATGGCTGTGATCTCCAAGTACTCCTCTCTGATTGTCTGCCCTAATGGCGACATAAACGCTCAAGGTTTCAAATAAACTTAGTAATGTTCGTTGTACATTTCAGGTATCCAACTTACTGAAATGCTTGTACGACTAAAATATCACAATCCCTTTAAATTACCTCCACATTGATAATTAAATGCACTTCATAGAAGAACCTGTATAAGTTATGGGTCATAAGATTCAAACGCTTAGTACAGGGCAATATTCCTATTGTTAAAGTTCGTTGGAATTCGCGTAGAGGCCCTGAGTATACCTGGGAACGTGAAGACCAAATGAAACGGAAATATTCACATCTATTCTCACCTGCTGATGCATCCGAGAAGATCTTCCTAAAACTTCGGGACGAAGTTTAAATTAACGGGGAGGTACTATAACAACCCTCACTTTTCCATTCTGAATTTACCAAAGTGCCCTTAGGGTCCATTGTTTGTTTGAACATTATAACTAGGGTTGTTATTCGGAGATAGTAAATGGAGTAATTAATACTAAAACCCTAATATTATTTAAAATCCTAAACCTAACCCTATACATTAAATGTTAAACCCTAATACCATTTAATATTAAATATTAAAATAACTATTTTTATTATTAATGTTATTATTATGATTAAATAAAATGTATTTAAAATAAATGTGGCTTTAAATTAAATATATATAAAATATATAAATTTAATAGGAAATGCCGAAAAAAATAATAATAAATAAATATATACTATAAATCGGTATATAAAAAAAAGGGGGAAAGAAGGAAACTTGATCACTAAGCAAAATTTATCCTAGTCTAATCCTAAGTATAATATCCTAATTAACTCCAAACTCTTTCATCCTAATTACTATCCTAATTCTAATCCAAGTTCTATTCCATTTTTGAACCAATTTTATTCCCATCCCAACTCCTCATTTATCCTAATGCTAATCTTAAACATGAATTAAGTATACTCCAACTCAAATACCTAAAGCTAGATCTTTCTAAAGGAAGTTGATTTGGATTCAAACTTAAATCACTAACACTATAAAAAGGGACCTAGGCTTACCAAATTTTTCATCACAAAAACTAACAAGTTCTCTCCTCTCCTCTCAAACTCTCGGCTCACAAATCACCTAGCAAATGCTTGCTTTCCTCCTTGTGCTTCCTCACGTAAACAAGTACCACCCCCTCACTTTCGGTTTAAACCATCGAACACCAACACCCATCAAACTGTCACCCAAACCATCGACTTCAACCCCCACAAAAACAGGCCTCTAGTCGACTTTCAGCTACAGTTTTTCCTGCTCCTGTTGCCTGCTGTAGTCGACACCAACCAGCCCCATTCGCCACTGTTTTTGCTGCAGTAGCAGCCCTCCATTCGACCACCACAACAGCTCTATAACCGCAATTATTCTGTTGTGCTTTGCCACCATAACAGCCCTTTTTCTTGCTGTTTTGCTGCTGTACATCGTGATCCAAAACACACCCAAACAGCTCGCTAAAAAGCACTCCTGTAGTCGCTAGTTCCTGCTGATTTTCTGCTGGATATCGTGACCCAAAACTGACCCAAAAGCCTGCTTGGTTGGTCTATCTTTTGCTGCTTGATTCCCTGCTTGTGTGCGTGACAAAACAGACCCAATAACACTTTGATTGGGTCGATTTTTGCTGCTGCTGCCCCGATCGATAACCACCATCAACCATCACTTTTTATTGGTCTTTACACTCCTAAGGTATCCCTAGAACCTAGCTTGTTCCATACTATTGTTTGCTTTTGACTTTTATATGTATACACTAATACGAAAATATATATTTATATGTAATATGCATGCATGCAAGTTTATGTATAAATATATAGATATTAAGTAGGAGTATAAGATTACTTAATAATGAAGTATTAACATGTTAAAATAGTATTAAGATCAAAGAAATAATTTTTATCTAATTATTATATATAATTCGATATATATATGTATGTACATCAACATAAATTATTAAAAATAGTGATAGTAATTTTTACAGAGACTAATAGACTTATGAAAGTTTAAAGATCATGCATGGATAAGATAATAATTATGATTAGTATAATGGTTATGATATATGTATGATATGAACTTAGAACATGTGATAAGGATGATAATATAAATTAAGCAATTAGTTAAAGATGATAAAGTATCGAGATATTAGGGATTTGATATTGATAATATGAAAGTAAAATATGATCATAAGTATATCAATACGATTAAGTTTATGATTATATGGTTATGAATAAAAGAAGTTAATATGTGTACGAATACGTTTTTGATATAAGGACGAGTTATAGTTAAGTTATAAATTAAAAGTTGATAGATATAAAAGATTATATATATATATATATATATATATATATATATATATATATATATATATATATATATATATATATATATATATATATATATATATATATATATATATATATATAAAGACTTGTTAAGAATAAGGTGTTTTGATTAAGATATTATTATGATAGGTATTATAAGATGATAAGGATGAATTCAAATTAATGAGATATAAATTTGAGATAAGATTAAAGTTAGAACTTATCTAGGTTACTTAAACTTTAAACTTAATGATATAGAATTATAATTATAGTAATAAGATTAAAAGGTTAAATAAAGTGGTAGTATTATAATAATAATAAGAAACTTATAAACTATTGTTATAATAAAGCATTTTAATATAACCAAACTATTATATATACTAATTAATAAAATTATAAAGTATAATAATACATAAATAATATTAACGTGTTGTATTCCTATACACACCTAAAACTGAAAACTATAACCATACCGATAACGTATAGCTTATACGAATCTCACCGCTACTTACTTGATAGCACCGAGGTTTGGATAAGTCGTACAATGTCTAAACTTGAATATGGTGAACACAACTTGTTAAACAAACTCAACAACTCATAAAACACTTATGAGCACTTACTTGTTAGATTGAACAAACTAATGACCAAGTTCATATATCTAGGTTGAGATTTCGGTCGTTTACTCTCGTTCATTCTTCTCTTTCGTGGAAATAACTTCGATTGCTACTAAGGTGAACTTCATAGCCCCTCTTTTTACTATTTCTTAACTGTATTATAACTTTGGGGTGAGACACATGCTTGCTTTTAAACTGTTTTACGCTTAGACACAAGTACTCAAACTTTATTTTGATCAGTTCAAACTGTTTGCTAACATGCTTTGATTCATGCTTAATCCCTACCATGATATCATTAATTACTGGAATTTGGTAAGCTTAGTTATTGTGATAGCGCTATTGAGGGTGACGTCTCTATCCGGATGACCGCTGGTCAATGGATACATAATAACGATGAACGAAACGAACGTGATGTGTTTAGGGTAACTAATGGTTAGTATCGATATCATATACACCAGCACTACTACCGAACTAATTAAACCGCTTATTTAAATCTTGTGGTCTAAAAACTTATTATGATTATTAAACCTATGTTGTTCACTCAACCATTTTGGTTGACACTTTTAAGCATGTTTTGTCTCAGGTACTTAGATATATTGCTTCCGCTGTAGAACTCTGCTGTTACTTAGAAGTCAAGCCGAGCACTGGGACCAGAGTTAACATCCTCGTCAATGGCAATTTTGGCGGGGTGTTACAATGGGACTTGTCGAGGTCCATAGATCTATCTTTAGGATTCGCGTCGATTAGTGGCAATTATCATAAACACCAATTCTTAGGCTACCAAGCTAAAAAAGGGGCATATTCGATTCGATAATCCAACCATAGAATGTAGTTTCGATTACTTGTGTCTATTTCGTAAAGCATTTATAAAAGCAGCGCATGTATTCTCAGTCCCATAAATATATATTGCAAAAGCATTTAAAAAGGGAGCAAATGAAACTCATAATACTGTATTTTGTAGTAAAAATACATATGACGACATTGAACAAATCCAGGGTTGGCCTCGGATCCACGAACCTATATCATTTGTATATTCATTAATACATATAATCGTAATCGAACATTTTATATATTATTATTAGTGATATAATTTTTATATCAATAACTTATTTACTTCATTATATTTTTATTTTATATATTTTAAATAAAAGTATCAGTTTTGTTATGTTATATGAAATAAATATATTTATATCATTCGTTTATTAAAACAGTAATTTAATAATACAAATAATATTTAAAATGATAAAATACTTATAATACCAATATTAATAATAATAATAATAGTATTAATAATTCTATTAACGGTAACCTTAATGATAGTTTTTAATAATAATCTCATAATAATGTTAATAATAGTAGTTTTTAGTAAAATGAATAATTTAATAATAATAGTAATAATTAATACTTAATAATAATCTTATTACTAATGGTAATGTTAATAATAATACTTTTCTTAATAATAATAATAATAAATCTAAAATGATACTAATACTACTATTAATAATAATAATAATTTATATAAATTTTTATTACGTTTATAGTAATAATAATAATCATAATCATGATCTGAATGATGATATTAATACTAAAATGATAAGATTACTAATAATAATAATGTTATTAATACTTTTAATAATATTGATGATAATGATTATAATACTTGTACCTACAGTAATAATAATAATTATTATAACACTAATAATAATAATAATGATAATATTACTAATTAGTTTAATGATAATGATAATCATTTTATTGTTATTTGTAATAATAATAATTAACATAATAACAACAATAATTTATAACAATAATAATAGTAGTAGCAATAATAATTATAACAATAATAATAAAAATAATAATAATAATAATAATAATAATAATAATAATAATAATAATAATAATAATAATAATAATAATAATAATAATAATAATAATAATAATAATAATAATAATAATGAGAGAGTAGCTACCTCAAAGAAAAAAGGCTAAAAAAAATAGTGCCCCAGCCCGGGCTCGAACCCGCGACCTCTTGCTCATCGGCTTAAGACCCTAACCATCACTCCGTCTGCTGTCTTTCTGTTATAATACTCCCTTAAAAAATATATAACCCGTTTAAAATTACAGTGCCTTCTTCTTCATCTTAAATTAAGTTTCGACCAGAGCAAGTCTATATCCACAAATAAATTCTAGTTTTGTTTCAGGAATTGTAAGGCAACAGATTTACAAGCATATTATGATTCTGAATTACAGACGCGAAAAAAATAAAATAAATAAAACAAATTATGAACGGCAGTAGCTGTTTGAAGAAAAATAAAAATAAAGAACTCAAACCTTGATTTCAATTTGATCAGTGAACGATTTCAAAACAATTACTCACTTAAACCTTGTTTAGATTCTTCAATAATCATTGAATAGTTGTTACTGATTAATTGAATTAATAGAAAACAACAAATATATATATATATATATATATATATATATATATATATATATATATATATATATATATATATATATATATATATATATATATATATATATATATATATATATATATATATATATATATAAATGAACCTGCTGTTCGTCGTGGGAATTAAAAAAAATTGATTTTTGAGTTTAATAAAGTTTTAGCCAAAGATTACAACACCAAAATTGTTTCAAATCGTTCCTATAATCTTTACAAATCATCAATTTGACAGAACACATTGAAACAATTACAAATTTCACGATGAACACAAATTTTGACTTTTTTATAAATAAACTTTGACTCTCAAATTTGGATTCATTATTAGGAATTGGTTTTTAAGATTTTGCAGAAAGTTTAAATGAAGGATTCCTAATAACTCTACATTTAAGGTTTTTGAAATACGACTCGAATTTGAGGCTTGAGAAATATGATGTAACGAACATAGCACTTGGTTCAGTTTCCATTTTTTTATTTAATTCTTCAAATAAACAGATAATTAGTAATTATAATTGATAAAGTAAATAAGGAACTGAATGAGTTTTTCAAAAATACAGAGTGAAAGCTTGTTTTATAGCTAATCACCATCGATCCAATTATCACTTAAGCAGACTAGAATAAAAGAATAAATAAAAAATACAAAGATTGATAACGATGTTAAACTGATTTTGGATTATTCTACTGTTTTGGATCGTGATTTGTACTAGCTAGATATAAAAGATCAATTAAACACAGTAAGAAAGCTACAGGAAACTGATTCAGATTTTGTTATTTGATTTCATGTATATAATATTAATTAATAAATATTAATAATAATAATAATACATTTAATATTATTAATAATACTAAAATGATAATAATATTACAAATATCAAGTATAATAATAGTTGTTAATAAAAATGTTAATAATGATATTAATAATAATTATACAACATTAATATTCAATATTAATAAAAATGAAAATAATAATAATCATAATAAAATGATAACAATAATGTTCTTTTTTTTAATAATAATAATAATACTACTTATAATAATATTAATGATAATAATAATATTACTACTTTTAATAACATAACAACTTATACATATCAAAATTCATATATATATATATATATATATATATATATATATATATATATATATATATATATATATATATATATATATATATATATATATATATATATATATATATATATATATATATTAGACATAATATTACCAATTATACAAACATTAATGTAACTATTAGTAATAATAATAAAAGTAATGATCATAATATTAATATAATATTTATACTTTAACTTGTAATTACATATAATATATTATATAATAACTTTTATTGAATATTTATTATTATATAAATTTTATATATTATAACATACATATAATAATGATTATGTATAAAAATCATATATATAGATTTATTTTAATACAATTTTGTTATATTTACATATTCAATTCTACTCATTAATTGTCTTTTATTATTTCACATTATTATTTACACACTTATTTTTATATTTATAAATATATATATATATACCTATTTAATAACAACAATTGTTAGTGAATCGTCGGGATTAGTCAAGGGTCAATTGAATATATGAACATAGTTCTCAAAATTTTCGAGACTCAACATTACAGACTTTGCTTATCGTGTCGGTAACATATAAAGATTAAGTTTAAATTTGGTCGAAAATTTTCGGGTCATCACTGTACCTACCCGTTAAAGAAATTTCATCCCGAAATTTGAGTGGGATCATCATGGCTAACAACAAGAATGTTTTCCTGACGAATATGAGCTGATAAATAGAGTTTTATTACTTTTGAGTAATATGAATAAGATAATTTGACTATTCGAAGAGTACGAGTGAAGCTATCACAAAAGAGTGAAATGATTAAATGCAGGTTCATCTTAACCGGTGACGTAGTCACGGTTGATTTTCCCGAATTCAAGGGAAAAGATAGAACTATCAAGATAATATGTTCTTGATATGTTTAGAGATTAGATTGAATGTAAGAGTCATGTAACATGGCACATGATGATGGTATAGTCTGTGAATCATCATGTTTCATTAGAACTTTCAGCATAACTTGCTGTAATATAATCACGTTGATCAAGTGTCATTTTATTATACTAACTCATGCTCAAATTCTTAACACTTCTCCAGAATTCATTCGTAATTATACTTAGATTTTACAGAAGTTTCCAATGAAATACAGAAAGCACGAAGAGGTATATAATTTTGAATAGAATATTTATGAAAATATCCTCAGAAATATCGAAGATATTTATGGTAAGATTTTGGAATTTCTAAGTTCGAAGGTTGATGAAGAAAATTTTCCGCAAGATTTTAACATGAATTCGGAGCAATATACTCATTGAAGATTTCATTGAATACATAATTACCCGGATTCTTTGAATACAGGGTATGGTCCTTGCATTTGTCCTTGATCTCCTTCATGATTTTCTCAATCCGTTTTTCAGTACCAAAATTTCTATCAAGCGTTTCATTCTTTATCATCAACTCTTGGCTGTTAAGACCATCTACAACATGCTGCTTCGTCAGCATTTTCAAAGTTAACGGATCTGAATCATCGGTTATCAACCCGAGAATTTTCAAGAATATTGAAGGTTTTTAGATGATTAAACGCTGATTGTGATCGTCAAGATACAAATGAGGTTTAAGATGAAATCAAGTGGCAAACTTGAAGAATTGTTTAGTTTCATATGTTATAATCAATATTTTAATTCATTTTAATTGTCCAATGTTAGCAGTCCACAGTTAGCAGTCCATAATTAGTAATCCAATAATTCATATATAGTTTAATATATAATATTCGAATTAATTAATACGTATTCGTGACCCATTGTATACATGTCTCATACTCGATCACAACTCAAAGTATATATATTATTGTAGAATCAACCTCAACCCTGTATAGCTAACTCAAGCATTACTGCATATATAGTGTCTATGGTTATTCCAAATAATATATATAGATGCGTCGACATGATATGTCAAAACCTTGTATACGTGTCCCGATATTTAAAGTGCGTAAAATAATTAACAGAAATTAAATGATGATAAATAAAATTGCGAGAATATAAATTGCGATAAATAAATTGCGATAAATAAAATGTAATCAGTTAGCTAGGAACAGTTAGCATGGATTCTTAACAAAATTTTTCTCATAGTTAATTTGTTTGTTTCTAACAAATTTTATTTTGTCCAATGTTTTCTTCATTATATTGTTGGATTCTGATATGTCAAAATCCAAATATGAAATTGAATGAAAATGGTTATTCTGTGATGAACGGATTCGTACTTCTGTGGTTGTAAGTAGGATAGTAAATGACTATTGAATCAGATTCGAAGAATGTACAGTGTAACTTATTAATGTGAAATCTAAATATTTTTAGGGTATAATCTACCCGTTAAAATATTTTCACCATTAGCAGTTTGTACAAAAGAATTTTTAATTACAATCTTTATGAAAATATACTTACATATATATTTTCCTCAGATGAAATCATGGATTTAATGAGTTAATATGATATTAACTCATCTGATTTACCGTTAGAACAAGAATATATAATCTCTAAAACATTATAGATTACATAATCGCCATGTCGAACGAAGATAAATGATGTAGAACGTCATGTAGAGAGATGATTATGCTTGAGGTACAGATTGTAATGTTGAGGCATGTGTTATTGTGGTTTGTGTTGTTGCTGGTGGTACTGTTGATGCCATTAATATTGCTGAAGCTGGTACGTTTTTCACCATATTTTCCAAGGCTACAACTCAGGCGCGAAGCTCGTTGACTTTATTACTCCGGGATAATTGTCGGTAGGAACGAGCGAATGAATAAGGTTTAGAATCTGGCTTGTGATATAGTCATGGCGAGATACTCCGAAAATGAGAGAGAAAATGGTATTACGAATAGGTTCGCCGGTAAGTGCTTCAGGTTCGTCGCCAAGAGGTGATTTCGGTTGATGGAAAGAATCACCTTCTTCTTGTCTCCATTGATTAAGTCGACTACGAATCCATCCCCAATTCATCCAGAATTGATGATCGCTAAATGGTTGATCCATTCCGGTCTCACTGCTTTCAGAGTTTGAGTGGAAATTCATATCGGAATAGCTGTCGGAATCCGAGGGATTTGAACTAGTTGCGAGTTCCATCTCGTACGATAGAGTAAAGGATTTTTCGATATGAAATGATTTTTGAATATTGGATGATATTCTAACTACATAGAATATCTATATATATAGTACTACAGATTTCGTAGACTACGGAGGAATTTACGGCATATGTCAGGCAAGTCTATTGTAACAGATGCGCTAAGATATGAATTATCAGATACGCTAAGATATGAATTTTGTCTATACACTATTCATGCAGTCAATGCAGTAAAACGTGTCTAGACTAAGAATGATAAGCAGGTAATTTCCTAAGGATGATAAGCAGGTAATTTTCGACACGAAATGATAAGCAAAACTTTTGACATGCAGACACGGTCGAAGTCCAGACCCACTAATGCATCTAAACAACTATCAGTTAGACACACTAATGCAAGACCTGGTTCGCTAAGACCACCGCTCTGATACCAACTCTAACGACCCGTTCTAATCCATCTGGACGAATACATTACATTTGGTTACATCGCGAGGTACTTGACCTCTATATGATACATTTTACAAACATTGCATTCGTTTTTAAAAGAAAAACTTTCATTACAATGAAAGTTGACTGCATGCATACCATTTCATAATACATTCAACTATAATTGACTTAATAATAATCTTGATGAACTCAACGACTCGAATGCAACGTCTTTTGAAATATGTCATGAATGACTCCAAGTAATATCTCTAAAATGTGCAAATGCACAGCGAAGATTTCTTTCATACCTGAGAATAAACATGCTTTCAAGTGTCAACCAAAAGGTTGGTGAGTTCATTAGTTTATCATAAACATTCATTTTTATCATTTTAATAGACCACAAGATTTCAGATATTCAATTGTACACGTAACCCGAGTACATAATAACACGCGTAACCCGCGAATTAAAAATTCATTCATATGGTGAACGCTTGATAACCAACTTAACTTTAATGCATAGAATATCCCCAAATAGAACCTCTCGTCTGTATAATAATAATAATCTCGAAGTACTAAAGCATCCATACCCCGGATGGGACTTGTCGAGGTCCATAGATCTATCTTTAGGATTCGCGTCGATTAGTGGCAATTATCATAAACACCAATTCTTAGGCTACCAATCTAAAAAGGGGCATATTCGATTCGATAATCCAACCATAGTATGTAGTTTCGATTACTTGTGTCTATTTCGTAAAGCATTTATAAAAGCAGCGCATGTATTCTCAGTCCCAAAAATATATATTGCAAAAGCATTTAAAAAGGGAGCAAATGAAAGTTACAATACTGTATTTTGTAGTAAAAATACATATGACGACATTGAACAAATACAGGGTTGGCCTCGGATTCACGAACCTATATCATTTGTATATTCATTAATACATATAATCGTAATCGAACATTTTATATATTATTATTTGTGATATAATTTTTATATCAATAACTTATTTAATTCATTATATTTTTATTTTATATATTTTAAATAAAAGTATCAATTTTGTTATGTTATATGAAATAAATATATTTATATCATTCGTTTATTAAAACAGTAATTTAATAATACAAATAATATTTAAAATGATAAAATACTTATAATACCAATAATAATAATAATAATAGTATTAATAATTCTATTAACGGTAACCTTAATGATAGTTTTTAATAATAATCTCATAATAATGTTAATAATAGTAGTTTTTAGTGAAATGAATAATTTAATAATAATAGTAATAATTAATACTTAATACTTAATAATAATCTTATTACTAATGGTAATGTTAATAATAATACTTTTTTAATAATAATAATAAATCTAAAATCATACGAATACTACTATTAATAATAATAATAATTTATATAAATTTTTATTACGTTCATAGTAATAATAATAATCATAATCATGATCTTAATGATGATATTAATACTAAAATGATAAGATTACTAATAATAATAATAATGTTATTAATACTTTTAATAATATTAATTATAATGATTATAATACTTGTAACTATAGTTATAATAATAATTATTATAACACTAATAATAACAATAATGATAATATTACTAATTAGTTTAATGATAATGATAATCATTTTATTGTTGTTTGTAATAATAATAATTAACATAATAACAACAATAATTTATAACAATAATAATAGTAGTAGCAATAATAATAATAATAATAATAATAATAATAATAATAATAATAATAATAATAATAATAATAATAATAATAATAATAATAATAATAATAATAATAATAATAATAATAATGAGAGAGTAGCTACCTCAAAGAAAAAGGCTTAAAAAAATAGTGCCCCAGCCCGGGCTCGAACCCGCGACCTCTCGCTCAACGGCTTAACACCCTAACCATCACTCCGTCTGCTGTCTTTCTGTTATAATACTCCCTTAAAAAATATATAACCCGTTTAAAATTACAGTGCCTTCTTCTTCATCTTAAATTAAGTTTCGACCAGAGCAAGTCTATATCCACAAATAAATTCTAGTTTTGTTTCAGGAATTGTAAGGCAACGGATTTACAAGCGTATTATGATTCTGAATTACAGACGCGAAAAAAAAATAAATAAATAAATAAAACAAATTATGAACGGAAGTAGCTGTTTGAAGAAAAATAAAAATAAAGAACTCAAACCTTGATTTCAATTTAATCAGTGAACGATTTCAAAACAATTACTCATTTAAACCTTGTTTAGATTCTTCAATAATCATTGAATAGTTGTTACTGATTAATTGAATTAATAGAAAACAACAAAAAAAAATATATATAAATGAACCTGCTGTTCGTCGTGGGAATAAATTTTTTATTTTTATTTTTGAGTTTAATAAAGTTTTAGCCAAATATTACAACACCAAAATTGTTTCAAATCGTTCCTATAATCTTTACAAATCATCAATTTGACAGAACACATTGAAACGATTACAAATTTCACGATGAACGCAAATTTTGACTTTTTATAAATTAACTTTGACTCTCAAATTTGGATTCGTTATTAGGAATTGGGTTTTAAGATTTTACAGAAAGTTTAAATGAAGGATTCCTATTAACTCTACATTTAAGGTTTTTGAAATACGACTCGAATTTGAGGCTTGAGAAATATGATGTAACGAACAGAGCACTTGGTTCATTTTCCATTTTTTTTATTTAATTCTTCAAATAAACTGATAATTAGTAATTATAATTGATAAAGTAAATAAGGAACTGAATGAGTTTTTCAAAAATACAGAGTGAAAGCTTGTTTTATAGCTAATCACCATCGATCCAATTATCACTTAAGCAGACTAGAAAAAAAGAATAAATAAAAAAATACAAAGATTGATAACGATGTTAAACTAATTTTGGATTATTCTACTGTTTTGGATCGTGATTTGTACTAGCTAGATATAAAAGATCAATTAAACACAGTAAGAAAGCTATAGGAAACTGATTCAGATTCTGTTATTTGATTTCATGTATATAATATTAATTAATAAATAATAATAATAATAATACATTTAATATTATTAATAATACTAAAATTATAATAATATTACAAATATCAAGTATAATAATAGTTGTTAATAAAAATGTTAATAATGATATTAATAATAATTACTCGTATACAACATTAATATTCAATATTAATAAAAATGAAACTAATAATAATCATAATAAAATGATAACAATAATGTTATTTTTTTAATACTAATAATAATACTACTTATAATAATATTAATGATAATAATAATATTACTACTTTTAATAACATAACAACTTATACATATCAAAATTCATATATATATATATATATATATATATATATATATATATATATATATATATATATATATATATATATATATATATATATATATATATATATATATATATTAGACATAATATTACCAATTATACAAACATTAATGTAACTATTAGTAATAATAATAAAAGTAATGATCATAATATTAATATAATATTTGTACTTTAACTTGTAATTGCATATAATATATTATATAATAACTTTTATTGAATATTTATTATTATATAAATTTTATATATTATAACATACATATAATAATGATTATATATAAAAATCATATATATAGATTTATTTTAATAGCAACTTTATTATATTTACATATTCAATTCTACTCATTAATTGTATTTTATTATTTCACATTATTATTTACACACTTATTTTTATATTTATAAATATATATATACCTATTTATTAACAACAATTGTTCGTGAATCGTCGGGATTAGTCAAGGGTCAATTGAATATATGAACATAGTTCCCAAAATTTTCGAGACTCAACATTACAGACTTTGCTTATCGTGTCGGTAACATATAAAGATTAAGTTTAAATTTGGTCAGAAATTTTTGGGTCATCACAGTCAAAGCACCACAAAATTAATCGGCAAGAAAAGAAGAAGAAAACCTTCGAGCCACCGGCGAGATGCCGGTGGCTGGAGAAGGAGAGCCACAAAGCACTACAAAATGGCAATAAAAAATGGAGGATTATGATGATTGAGGCGGTGGAAGAACTAGATCTGGGGTTTGAGTGAAGATAAGAAAAAAAGAAAAGAAAAATTGCAGAATGGAGCGTATGAGAGAGAATTGGTCTTCTTTAATTATTCTATGGTACGAAAAGGAAGTTTGCATTAATTCATATATTTAGGCTCTCTTTCTTATTTATAACGGCTTAGATAAATTATAAATGAATGCCGATTCTTTTTTTTTTTTTCGAACGGCAACAAATTTTATAGAAGGCTAGCGAGAAGCTGAATCGACAAAATTACAATGCGAAAAAGAAAAGAAACAAAAACATCACATGTTACAAAAGAATACAGAATAGACATATATTACAAAGGAAAAGTGAGTCAGGTTGTCCATGATGGAGCCAATTTGCTTCTTACATTAAGCCATGAGTGTTAAGTACGTCTGACATTATCGAACAGTTCATTTTCCTTAACCAGGTTTGAGTCATGTAAATTATGGTTCCTTAATCTCCAGATCCACCACAGCAAGCCGAGACAATGCAATAAAGACGTCTTTTTCTAGCAATAGACCCATTATATAAACACATATTTGACAGATTCTTACACTATTATTTTTTTACAATGCACCACTAAATGTGCATCAAGTTATTGTAAAGTACAATAGTTAATAGCCAAAATGTGGTGACGTAAGGATGATCACCATATTAAATTATGTATACAGACTCGGCTATAAATTCATGTATTCCTGTATTCAAATACCTTTGGTTGACTAAAGTGGGAAGTTAAATTCATTAGGTAAAGAAAGCAAGACAATAGCCTTCTTCATCATATTTTATTTTATGTTTTTTGTTAAAAAATCAGAAATTAAAAAAATTAGATCTGAATATCAAATTGAGTACAATGCAGGCTTCAACAAAGTCTGCTTGAGAGGGTAGACCCTACAGTCAATTGGAATACACAATTGAAACTACTCGTTGTAGCAACCCGACAAAATCGTCATTGACGGCGCCGTCTACTTAGGTCCCGTTACGTAGTCATAAGTCTTTAAAATAACGTTTGACCAAAAATATGTCGCATTCATTTCAAATATAAGGATGTTTCAAAGTTTGCAAAGTAGTTCACCGACTAAATAAGTCACAACGTTTTAAGTACAAATGAAACCTATGCGACACAATTTAAGTAAAGTCAAAAGACGCTCCAAATATGCATGTATACTCGACATCCAAGCAAGTATCAAAAATAGAGTGCGGAAGCATGTATCACTTAGCGTTCAAGGACCTGAGAAAATATATAGAAAACTATCAACGAAAAACGTTGGTGAAATCATAGGTTTAGAAAGTGAGTATGTAAGTTAAACCACAAGATTTATAACGTTGAAATAATAGTAAACCATTCTAAAATTTGTTATCACGAGCACCCAATTATCAAGACTTAACTAACGTTACCCCATACACATAGTGTTAGAACCTACACTTATTCTCGAAAATATATTTCATCCGCATAACTGTAGCGAACCATCCGAATGAGGGTTTGTCAAACCCATATGGCCATACAACATAAGTTGTCGCTTACACCCGGCAAGTGTAACTAATGATAATCGATTTGAGGCATTTTTGTTCTAACTCGTACGTAGAATGTTTGTTTTCATACTTGTGTTCACTTTGTAAAACGAAACGTGTATGTTTTCTCATCCTAAATGTAAGTATAAAAGAGTAAAAGTGGGGCTATGATCTCACTTTGAGTGCACGAATGTAAATGTACTTCACAAAGTAAACGTGTGCAAGAAAGAATGCTAGTCTCGACCTAAATAATAGGTTGTATCAATATCGGTAAGCATGAAGTCGGTCAAAGTTGTTCAATTAGTCCTATGGCTCGTTACGACTCGATTAATATAGCACGTGAGTCACATTGTCAAGCTTCATGCAAGATACAAGTATAAAAGCACGCTAGAAGGATTGCATAAGCATTCGATTACGTTTGAATAAAAGTCAACTTTGGTCAAGTCAAAGTCAACAAAAAAGTCAACACATTCGGGTCGGGTCTCGGACAATTTTTCTGAGTTATATAATCATATATGAGCATGTTAGAACAAGTTACATGTTAATCGGAGGTGTGTAACATAGTTAGAATTAAACGGTAAACGACCAATCAAAACAGAATTCTGCAGTTCATTTGGACGACGTCAAGATTGGCTGGACGGCGTCCAGCAATGAAGGCCTGGACGGCGTCCAAAGGTTGGGACGGCGTCCAAACACCTGGGCAGTTGCAGTTTGCTGAAATTTCACAAGTCTCGAACCAAAACTCAAACAAACACAAATTGTGAACCGTAAACTCTTAAATCATGTATCTTACACCGTTGGAAAGGTATTTTGATGAGGAAAACAACTAAGCACATTTCATCAATCAATCCGACATTTACAACAACCAAAACCGCATTAAATGTTCATCATTTATTACATTCACGATCATAAATGTAAATTGATAATTCGGGAACTTACTACCTACATATAATATGCCGTTTCGTAGGTAATTACGCATACAATACAACTAAACACTTACCAACAATATTTCATAGCATTCAATGCATCAAAAGTTCATATTTAAGTCTATCAAACCCTAACCAAAATCACAAAATTAATAATCATGTTAGTAAAGTTTTCTTAATCAACCTACACATCAAATTGAAGCTAATGATGCTAGTAACACATTTAATACATGAACTTTAACATAACAACAACATTTAATCATCCAAAACTTAAGATTAAACACACACCTTTCAAGTTCAAGCAAGTTACACTAAAACAATAAGATCAAGCATGCAAATCATATATTCATGTTAGACTTGAGCCATAGACACTAACTAACACTTTTATAAGTAAAAAACATCAAGAACATAAAATCTAGTGTTTTTAGAAAGTTACCCAAATGAGATGAAGTTGGTATGGATTCGAAGAGGAAGATGCAACGATTCCAAATATGTGATTTGTTTTGAAGAACGCTTGCTAGATTCAAAATGGATGATGATTCTTTGATTTAGTGTTTGAGAGAATAAAGTGGAAGTAGTAAGGAGTGAGGAGGTGAATGAGTGGAAGAGATGGTGGTTTGACCATTTGACATAGAAACATCTTTGACCACTTGATAACATTAGTCCCTTGAGTTTAAAAGCGGGTGCGTGAATTACCTAAATGAAATATTTTAAAAACGCGTATTAACGGAAGATGTTATAATTATATAACAGACTTTTAAAATAACTAAACGGAAAGTAAACAGAAAAAGACGGGATGTTACATTACCTACTCCTTAAAAGAAATTTCGTCCCGAAATTTAAGTAGGCATAGTAGTCGTTGTTTCTTCCTCGAGATCTTGCATTTCCGAATCCACGAATAAATGAGGGCATTTCCTTTGAATTTGATCTTGTCTTTCTCAAGTAAACTCGGGTCCCCTTTTGGCATTCTAACGAACTTTAACGATCGGGATTTTGCTTTGTTTTAGCGTTTTGACGGAGTGGTCCACAATTTCAACCGGTTCTTCCACAAAATGAAGTTTGTCATCAATAGTAAGCTCTTCGAGAGGGATAACGAGTTCGGGTTTGGCAAAACATTTCTTCAAGTTTGATACGTGGAAAGTAGGATGAACGGAGCTCAATTGAGGCAGAAGATCTAATCGGTAAGCAATGGTTCTAATATGTTCCAAGATTTCAAAAGGACCAATGTAACGCGGATTTAGTTTCCCACGTTTCTCGAAATGGATTACACCTTTCCAAGGTGCGACTTTTAACATTACACGATCATCCACTTGGAACTCGAGATCCTTACGTCTAATGTCGGTATAGCTCTTTTGACGACTACTGGCCGTCCGGAGCCTATCTCGGATTTGAATGATCTTCTCAGTTGTTTCATGAATGAGTTTGGGTCCGGTGATTTGCTTGTCGCCTACTTTGGCCCAACAAAGAGGTGAACGACATTTTCGGCCATATAACGCTTCGAATGGTGCGGCGTTAATACTCGCGTGATAACTATTGTTGTAGGAGAATTCGACGAAAGGCAAGTGCTTGTCCCAAGCTTTTCCGAAATCGACAACGCAAGCTCGTAGCATGTCTTCCAAGGTTTGAATTGTGCGTTCGCTTTGTCCGTCAGTTTGCGGATGGTATGTTGTGCTCATGTCTAATCGTGTTCCCAACGCTTCTTGTAAAGTACGACAAAATCTAGAAACAAAACGGCCATCTCGGTCAGAAATAATCGATAATGGTACACCGTGATAGGCTACGATCTCTTTAATGTAAAGTTGTGCAAGTTTCTCCATTTTTTAAGTTTCCTTCATGGCAAGGAAGTGGGCGGATTTGGTGAGACGGTCTACAATAACCCAACATAACCGTTTGCCGTTCTTGGTAGTTGTGACGACCCGAGAATTTCCGACCAAATTTAAACTTAAACTGAAATGTCCCGTTCATATCGATTATAAACGTTTCATATTAATTGGTTTCGTTGCGAGGTTTTGACCTCTATATGAGACGTTTTTCAAAGACTGCATTCGATTTTTAAAACAACCATAACCTTTACATTATCGATAAAGGTTTAAAAGACATAGCGTAGATTACCAAATAATGGTAATCTAAAGTACAACATTTACATACGACCATTACATAATGGGTTACGATAATATATATTACAACAATTTATTTTTTGAATGCAGTTTTTCTTTAAACATTATCATACAAGCATGCTGACTCCAAATCTTGTCCTTAATTTAGCATGCAACAGCGGAAGCTCTTAATAATCACCTGAGAATAAACATGCTTAAAATGTCAACAAAAATGTTGGTGAGTTATAGGTTTAGCCTATATGTATATCAATTTGTAATAATAGACCACAAGATTTCACTTTTCATAAACATCCATCTCATATCAGGCATTTCGCAAACTGCATAGAGATAAAAATCATTCATATGGTGAACACCTGGTAACCGACATTAACAAGATGCATATAGAATATCCCCATCATTCCAGGACACCCATCGGACATGATAAACTCAAAGTACTAAAGCATTCCAAATTACAGAATGGGGGTTGTTAGTTCCCAAAGATCTACCTTTATGATTCGCGTCAATTAGGGGCCAGTTCCCTAATTCTTAGGCTACCAAGCTAAAAGGGGCATACTCGATTTCGATCATTCAACCATAAAATGTAGTTTCACGTACTTGTGTCTATTTTGTAAAACATTTATAAAACTGCATGTATTCTCATCCCAAAAATATTAGATTTTAAAAGTGGGACTATAACTCACTTTCACAGATTTTTACTTCGTCAGAATTTAAGACTTGGCCATGGATCGATTCACGAACCTATAACAAATATATACATATATATCAAAGTATGATCGAAATATATTCACAACATTTTTTATTACGTTTTAATGATTTAAGTTTATTAAATTAACGGTCCAACGTTAGTAATCTACAACTAGTTGTCTATAGTTAGATGTGCAGAAATAAATCAATATATATGATCTCGAATCAATCCACGACCCAGTGTCTACAAGTGTCAGACTCGATCACAACTCAAAGTATATATATTATTTTAGAATCAACCTCGACCCTGTATAGCTAACTCAAGCATTACAGCATATAGAGTGTCTACGGTTGTTTCGAAATATATATATATATATATATATATATATATATATATATATATATATGGGTCGATATGATATGTCAAAACATTGTATACGTGTCTATGATCTATCAAGGTTACATAATATGTTAGAGTACATGTATAATACAATATAAGTTAGTTAAGTTATGGTTAAAATAGATTTGTTACAAATTTCACGTAGCTACAACAAGCAAAAATATCCAATTTTGTTTTACCCATAACTTCTTCGTTTTAAATCCATTTTGAGTGATTCAAGTTTCTATGGTTTCATAATGAACTGAAATTTATGAAACTAGACAGAAAAAGTATAATTTTATAGTCGAAAATACAGGTTACAAGTCATTTTTGTAAGAGGTAGTCATTTCAGTCGAAAGAACGACGTCTTGATGACCATTTTGAAAAACATACTTCCACTTTGAGTTTAACCATGATTTTTGGATATAGTTTCATGTTCATAAGAAAATTATTTTCTCAGAAGGACAACTTATAAATCAAAGTTTATCATAGTTTTTAATTACCTAACCCAAAACAGCCCCCGGTTTTACTACGACGGTGTATGTCCGGTTTTACGGTGTTCTTCGCGTTTCCAGGTTTTAAATCATTAAGTTAGCATATCATATAGATATAGAACATGTGTTTAGTTGATTTTAAAAGTCAAATTAGAAGGATTAACTTTGTTTGCGAACAAGTTTAGAATTAACTAAACTATGTTCTAGTTATTACAAGTTTAAATCTTCGAATAAGATAGTTATATATATATGAATCGAATGATGTTATGAACATCATTACTACCTCAAGTTTAGTAGGTAAACCTACTGGAAGTGACAAGAAATGATTTAGCTTCAAAGGATCTTGGATGGCTTGAAAGTTCTTGAAGTAGAATCATGACACGAAGACAAATTCAAGTAAGATTCCTACTCGAATTAAGATTGTTATAGTTATAGAAATTAAATCAAAGTTGGAATATGAGTATTACCTTGAATTAGAATGATAACCTACTGTAAATAATAGAGGTTTCTTGATCTTAGATGATTACTTAGAATGGATTAGAAAGCTTGAAAGTATACTTGAAAACTTGAAAGTGTTCTTGAAGTTTACTTGAGTAGTTGTTTTGAAAGTTGATCCAGGTTAGGATTTATGAACTAGATTGAGCTAGATTTTTTTGAAGATGATGAAGAACACTTAGAACACCAAGAGAGAACTTGAGAGAGATAAGTTTGATGCATGAAAGTTGAAAAATAAAAATGTTATGGTTGGTGAAGAAAAACGTGATCCTACCCTTGATTATAAGGTTCCATTAGTTTGTATTTTTATTAGATATTTCATGCTGTTTGCCAAATAGTATTTTACTATAGCAAATAGTATTTTACTGTAGCAAAGCAAAAATTTACTATAGCAAATAGTGTTTTACTGTAGCAAATAGTGATTTACTGTAGCTGATGGAATTTAACAAGTTCATAAACATGTTCTTATGGTTAACATAATTACAAAACCAATTTGTATTAGTGTTAAAGCAAGCGGAAGCAAAATGTTAAGTTCATGTTTATATGTATATGCATTTAGTTAAATTCCATGATAATATCAAGTCTTGGATAAACGCTTACAAATATCGCAAGTAGAGAAGATATATATATACCTCCTCAAGCTAGTTGAGGGTCGTTTTCCAAGTTGCAAGAAGATGGTGAAGATGATGAAGAATGGAGCTTCAAAATGATGAAACCTCAAGGAGAAATACCCCAAGCTTTTGCACCAACACCTAGCCTTTGGTTAGGATTTAATTAGACACTTGAAACACTAGTTAACCAAGCAAGAGCCTCTCTTTTTCTGCCTTAAACAGTTCGGCATTTAGCAGCAGCAAAAGGGAGAGATTTTCAACTTGCAAGTGTTATTTTGAGTCAATATTACTTGGTTAAATGGTCTAGCATGCACCTATGGGATTGTGTTATTGAAAGCATCAAAGAATAAGCATGGGTGAAGTCCTTGAAGTCCCAAAAACTGCCCATTACATAAGTATATAATAAGATTTATAAAACTTGTTATAAGTTAAATAAAACTTGTTATAAATATAATGCATTTGTTAAGTTACTTTTATTTTATAAACCATTTTATAAAATATAACACAACATAATTATTTAAACCTATAAATAATTATATATAAATTATCCAAATAATTTATCCCAAGTGATAATATTTTAGAAACCCGATTTTCTAAAATCCAAGTGTCGCGTATTTATTTAACGAACCTATCGTTAAGATTAAATACGTATAAGGTGTCGGTAAGCTTGTTATTGGGTATGACCCGACTTGGATCATAACATGTTAGCCACATTAATTTAATATGTCTCTAGGGCATACGAAATACCTTCAATCTCCCACTTGCACGAGAAACATAAGAAATTAATGCAAGTGACGGATACCACCTAACGACCGTCCATCACCCCCAATATGTTATGACTTTGTGCCATTCAATAACATCATCCCTTTCGAGTTCCCATCTCGAATATGAATAGGTGAATCTTTTCATTATATCCTTTCATCCTAGATGTCATGTTAAATCCAAGAGATACAGAGTGATCACTCTCTTCTAGATTTAACTTTATTAGGCCTTAGACATCTGACTCTCAACGAATAAGAGGGACAAATTTCATCTTGACTACATACGTCCTAAATATACACCTTGCATTATACCTGAGCTCTTCCTTATGAACTACCATTTTTCAGAATAGCGAAGGAAAGAATCAAGGCACAATGCTTGGCAAATATTCGAACCCAATATGTATCTCAGGTCAGAGGATACAATGATATTCGCCTTTACTCAAGATTACATGTGATCAACCACAAAGGCTCCATTTAGTGAATCTTGAGGGCGGGTCTTCCAATATTTGTATCCCACAAATATCTATGAACCTTGGTAGCAACCTTGCCCCACATTCAGTCCGTGAATGTATACCAATCCAAGTTCATAATAGTTTAAACCTCGCACTTGCTCCCACAAATGTGATCGACTACGGAATTTAGAATAATTATTTAGTCATGGATAAAATATGCAAAATAGGAACCTGACTCAAGATTAATAAATTAACACCATAATTATATTAATGAGTTTAAACTACTTCGTTCCGTTACAATACATAAAACAGATCACAACCAATCACTAGAATATCAAAGCCCTAATGCACTAACATGCCCTTGATGTTTTGCACCATGTAAGAGCTTCGTGAGTGGATCCGCTATATTAAGATCTGTATGAACTTTGCGAATACATATCTTTCTCTTTTCAACTTCATCCCTTATGTAGTTGAATCTCCGCTCAATGTGACGGGTCTTTTGGTGAGCATGAGGTTCCTTGATTTGAGCAATCGCACCCTCGTTGTCACAAAAGATCTCAAGAGGGTCCTGAATGGAAGGGACTACTCCTAAGTCGTCGATGAATTTCTTCATCCATGCAGCTTTCTGAGCTGCCAATGAGGCGGCGATGTACTCTGACTCTGTAGTGGATAAGGCAATAACATCCTGTTTTGAACTCTTCCAGGAGACCGCACCTCCATTTAATGTGAATACATAACCGGATTGTGATCGAGAATCATCTTGATCAGTTTGGAAACTCCCATCCACGTAACCTTTTACAGTGAGTTCCTCCTCACCAGATCTATATATTAGAAACATATCCTTAGTCCTCCTAAGGTATTTCAATATACTTTTAACCGCAATCCAATGACTGTTTCCTGGGTTATTCTGGTATCTACTTGTCAAGCTAAGAGCGAATGACACATCCGGTCTAGTGCATATCATTGCATACATGATTGACCCAATAGCAGATGCGTACGGGACTTTCTTCATTCTCTCTTGTTCATCTTTCGTGGTAGGACACTGAGATGAACTGAGAGGCGTTCCTCTTTGAATAGGTACCAAACCTTTCTTAGAGTTGTCCATCTTGAACCTTTTCAAGATCTTTTCAATGTATGCACTTTGATTTAAACCTATCAGTTTCTTGGATCTATCCCTGTAGATCCCAATCCCCAAAACGTATTGTGCTTCTCCAAGATCCTTAATGGAGAAACATTTACTTAACCAAGTTTTAACTCCTTGCATTGCCGGAATATCGTTCCCAAATAATAATATATCATCCACATATAATACAAGGAACATGATAGTGCTCCCACTAGCGTTCTTGTATACACAAGCTTCATCACCATTTTTAATGAAACCAAATTTCTTGGCCTCCTCATTAAAACGATGATTCCACATTCTAGATGCTTGTTTCAATCCGTAGATTGACTTCTTTAACTTGCATACCTTTTTAAGATATTTCGGGTCAACAAAACCTTCAGGCTGAACCATATAGACATCTTTCTCAAGATGTCCATTTAGGAAAGCGGTCTTGACATCCATTTGCCATATTTCATAATCATAATGAGCAGCAATGGCAAGTAATATCCTAATAGACTTTAGCATTGCCACAGGCGAAAAAGTTTCATCATAGTCAACCCCTTGAGTTTGAGTGAAACCTTTTGCTACAAGTCTAGCTTTATATGTATCCAAGTTTCCATGTATGTCGGTTTTCATTTTGAAAAGCCATTTACAATCAACTAGCCTTGAGCCAGTAGGTTGTTCAACAAGTTCCCAAACTTGGTTGTCATACATGGATTGCATCTCAGCGTTCATGGCTTCCTGCCATTTATCCTTATCAATCCTTGATAAAGCATCTTGGTAGTTTGTTGGTTCATCCAAATCAACCACATAGCAACCATCCATGAGAAACCCATATCTCTCAGGAGGATTACTAATCCTACCAGATCTGCGAATGTCTTGTGTATTTTGATCATCCATTTGATCACTCTCAACATTTTCATATTGAGTGCTAGTGTCAACCAATTGTGTATCATCTACTTGATCTTGAACCTCTTCAAGATCTATCTTCCTTTCACTATTTCCTTCCATTAAGAACCTAGTTTCAAGGAATTTAGCCTTTCGAGCAAAAAATACATTTTGCTCGGTTGGATCATAGAAATAGTATCCCATATCATCCTTGGGATATCCTATGAAGATACACTTCATGGATCGAGCATTCAACTTATTAGGTATGTAACGCTTAGGATAAGCTTCACATACTCATACCTTTAAGTATGATAGAGATGGAGGTTTTTCAAACCACATCTCATGAGGAGTTCGTTCCACTTTCTTGGTTGGGGCCATATTTAAAATATGAGCCGCGGAACATAGACAATAACTCCAAAATGATAGAGGCAACGAGCTTCTAGCCATCATAGATCGAACCATATCCATTAGGGTTCGGTTCCTCCTTTCAGAAACTCCATTAAGTTGGGGTGTTCCAGGAGGAGTGAGTTGCAAGATAATCCCACAACTTTTAAGATGATCTTGGAAAGCATCGCTTAGGTATTCACCTCCTCTATCGGTACGAAGTACCTTGATTGTCTTGTTGAGTTGATTTTGTACTTCGTTTTGATACTCTTTGAATTCTTCAAAAGTTTCGTCCTTGTGTCTTAACAAGTAGACATATCCGAAATGACTGAAGTCATCAATGAAAGTGACGAAGTATCTTTCACCTTTCCTAGTCATGGGCTTAAAGGGTCCACATACATCCGAATATATTAATCCAAATAAGTCCTTAGCCCTTTCATAGGTCCCTTTGAAAGGTGCTTTAGTCATTTTGCCTTGTAAACAAGATTCACATACATCAAATGAGTCTCGTTCATTTGATTTCAAAAGTCCATTCTTTTGAAGTGTATGCATTCGATTCTTGTTTATGTGACCAAGGCGATAATGCCATAAGTAGGAATCACTCAAATCCCTTTTGAGTTTCTTGGCATTTGCATGGTATATTGAGCTATTATATGATGTGTCATCATGAACCAATTCATAAATACCATTCACAGGCGAAGCCTTGAAATAGAACACATTATCTAAAGAAACATGTATATCATCATTAATGAAATTAAGATTAAAACCACATTGTTTCAAACGGGATACAGAAATAATGTTTCGAGATAAATCAGGTGCATACAAAACATTTTTCAAAATAAGTTCCAAACCACTTGGAAGCTTTAAAACAAAGTCTCCTTGAGCTACTACGTGCACCTTAGCTCCATTTCCCATGTAGAGACTTGATGTTCCCGCTTCTTGTTTACTTCTTTTGAACCCCGGCATAGAATTGCAAATGTGAGTTCCACATCCTATGTCTAATACTCATGTATTAGAAGAAGTAATACTAAGCTCAATGTATACCATATATACATTACCTGAGGTTTGCCCTGCATCCCTCTTTTTTTCAACTCCTTTAGGTAGACCGGGAAGTTGCATTTCCAGTGACCCATTTCACCGCAACCAAAGTACGGATCTTCCTTGGGGTTTGTCTTACCGGTAACCTTTTGCTTCTTGTTATTGTTGGTTGGGGTAACCATCTTCCCCTTTCCCTTGCCCTTGCCTTGGTAGGCGGGTCCTTTCCTCTTAGTCGCCTTCGGCTTAGAAGTGTTATTGTTTTTAGACCTGCCTTCATTGATCATAAACATGGGTGAAGCCCTTTTACCCATGCTCGCTTCGGTCGTCTTTAGCATGGCATGTAATTCACCAATGCTCTTATCCCATCCATTCATGTTGTAATTCATTACAAATGTGTCAAACCTCTTTAACAAGGAATTAAGGATAAGGTCCGTGGCTAATTCATTAGACACGTTGCAGTTTAGACGGTTCGCACGATCAATTAGGCTTTTCATCTTAAGGACATAAGATGAAACGGATTGGGAGTCGTCCATCCGACATGCATGAAGCGCTCGGACCGTTTCAAAGCGCTCGACACGAGCTTGTTGAAGGAACATCTTCTTCAACTGTGTGATCATGTCATATGCACTATGATGTTCGAAGTCCTTTTAGAGTTCGGGTATCATAGTCCCAAGCATAAGGCAAGAGACTTGCACTGAATCGGTGCAATACTTATCCCAATAAGCCATGCCTTCCGTATTATCCTCATCCGGTTGATCGGGAATGGGGTCTTCCAACACATACGTCCTATCCTCTAGTTTGAGGACAATTCTTAGATTGCGGAACCAATCCATGAAGTTCGTATGGTTGAGTTTTTCCTTTTTGAGGATTGACCTCAACGATAGGTTGTTAAAGTTGATAGGTGCGTTTGGAATGTTGTTGTTGTTATTGGCGGCCATCTACAAAATATAACAAAGTTGTTTAAGTATTAATTTTAATTTAACAATCAATACCCTTTAAATCCAATTGATATTTATTAAATTTTAGAATCCAACGGTAAACCAAATTTCGGTTAGGTGACCTTTATCCCGTCATTTGATTTAGCTAGGTAGTCATTGTATGACAATTACAATCCTTTTGCAACTTCTAAGTTATGGAATCATGCAATCCTTTTGCATGGCATATTTATTCCATCAACGCCTAGTTGTTCCTCATGCTTCGGTGACCCTAAGTTCATGATTCCCAAATCAAGTCGTCCTACTTGTGTATACGTGTAAATTTAACATACAAGTGGTTAGGTGACCTTTATCCCACAAGTGTGCGAAATTCACCCTAATCATATTAGTTTGCTCATAACGGTTAGGTGACCTTTATCACATTATTAGTTCCCTAATATTTTTAAGTGTTGCACAAAAGGATGGCGTTTAACTTGTTTGCCTCGTTAATTAAAGGGATTTTAAGTTTTCATAATTTCTAGTTTAAGAAAACTTTTATGCCATACACCAACATGCATTTAGTGTATGGTACTTATGAAAAACCATTTTCATGTCTTGTAATTTAGTCAATTACTTGATATAAACCATTTTATATATGTGATTCAATAACCATTTATTATAATCCTTTTAGTGTTCCTAATAACCATTTATTAATGTCCTTTTGCCATTTCAATTTAACCATTTAAATTGTCGTTTTGCATGTCGTTAATAATGTCAAATTTAACCAATTAAATAGTCATCTTGCTTGTTGTTAACTTGTGATATACTTGTAGCAACCAAACATACAAACACAATAAACAACCATGCATGCAAAACAAATATGTTCACAATCAAGCCAATTTGGTAGACATTTGTTTAGCCGAAAACAAATGCCACCGGTAAGGGTTATAACACAAAGTAGGAGATTTCAAATCTCCCACTTAATCTTGCATCTTCCTTGTCTTAATCTTGCATCTTCATTTTTACAAAAAAATATATCCTAATACATTTTTTTCTAAAAAATGAAAATACAACCTAATCTATTTTACATACGAAATATAAAATAAATTACATAACCAAAATAATAATATTACAAACCAAATTGAATGAATATTACAACCACATGAATGAATTAATATTACATACCAAATGAATTATTAATAATCATCCAAACATGCAACCATTCAAACAAAAGGTCAAGGCTTGATTGTGAACTTCAACATACAACAAATATGACCAAAATGGAAGAGCCCAAACCCACTTTTGGGTCTCCCAAAATCGGCCAAAAAATGCAACCCTCCCAAACCGCAAAATTTTTGTATCCCATTTTCATGCATGTACTTGGAATGCAAATATAATGGGTTTAAAGACAATATAAGAAGCATAATCCATAGACCACGGCTCTAGATACCATTGATAGAATTTTACAAGTTCATAAAACATGTTCTTATGGTTAACATAATTACAAAACCAATTTGTATTAGTGTTAAAGCAAGCGGAAGCAAAATGTTAAGTTCATGTTTATATGTATATGCATTTAGTTAAATTCCATGATAATATCAAGTCTTGGATAAATGCTTACAAATATAGCAAGTAGAGAAGATATATATATACCTCCTCAAGCTAGTTGAGGGTCATTTTCCATGTTGCAAGAAGATGGTGAAGATGATGAAGAATGGAGCTTCAAAATGATGAAACCTCAAGGAGAAATACCCCAAGCTTTTGCACCAACACCTAGCCTTTGGTTATGATTTAATTAGACACTTGAAACACTAGTTAACCAAGCAAGAGCCTCTCTTTTTCTGCCTTAAATAGTTCGGCATTCAGCAGCAGCAAAAGGGAGAGATTTTCAACTTGCAAGTGTTATTTTGAGTCAATATTGCTTGGTTAAATGGTCTAGCATGCACCTATGGGATTGTGTTATTGAAAGCATCAAAGAATAAGCATAGGCGAAGTCCTTGGAGTCCCAAAAACTGCCCATTACTTAAGTATATAATAAGATTTATAAAACTTGTTATAAGTTAAATAAAACTTGTTATAAATATAATGCATTTGTTAAGTTACTTTTATTTTATAAACCATTTTATAAAATATAACACAACATAATTATTTAAACCTATAAATAATTAAATATAAATTATCCAAATAATTTATCCCAAGTAATAATATTTTAGAAACCCGATTTTCTAAAATCCAAGTGTCGCGTATTTATTTAACGAACCAATCGTTAAGATTAAATACGTATAAGGTGTCGGTAAGCTTGTTATTGGGTATGACCCGACTTGGATCATAACACGTTAGCCACATTAATTTAATATGTCTCTCGGGCATACGAAATACCTTCAGTAGCAAATAGTGTTTTACTGTAGCAAATAGTGTTTTAGTTGTACATCTTTGATCTAATTGTATTTCTTCTTATATATATAAAATAAAAACTTACATCATAAAAAAATAAAACGATTATATAATTATCACAAGTTATGACGCTCATGAATCATCAGGCAAACGGGGTGGTCAATTGTCTACATAAACTCATTTCAATTAATCAAGTCTTAACAAGTTTGATTGCTTAACATGTTGGAAACATTTAATCATGCAAATATAGTTTTCATTTAATATATAATCATGGAAAATTTAGGGTCACTACATAAACTTTATTTGATTTTGACATGATAAGCAAGGTCTGTAAATGTTGCCTGATCAATCGATTGATTAACGAATTGAAGAAACCTCGAGCTGTGATATCCCTCTGCGTTTTGATACTGCTATGCTCGATCCCCTTTTTGAACCTACAACTGAAACATATACGGTGTACAATGAACTGGGTAACCCGATTTAGTACTGGATTTCTATTTAAATTGTTGATTGGGCCGATTGTTACTATTGGACTGTTTTTGGAATTCGGTTTCTAATTGGGCTACGGTGATTGGACTTTTGTTTGGGCCAAAATACAAGTCTTAATAGGTATTATTATTAACATTTGATAATATTACTATTATTATATTTATTATTATTATTATTATTATTATTATTATTATTATTATTATTATTATTATTATTATTATTATTATTATTATTATTATTATTATTATTATTATTATTATTATTATTATTATTATTATTATTATTATTATTATTATTATTATTATTATTATTATTTTCAAATCTAATTATTATCATTATATTATCATTATTAGAAAGATCATTACTATTATAGTTATTATAATAATTATTATTATTACTATTATTATCAGCTTTATCAAAATTTATATTATTAATAAAATTATCATTTAGATTGTTATTAGTATCAATAATATTATAACAAATAAGTATTTTCTATATAAAAGTATATTTATTACAACTACCATAATATTACATATAATTATATACATTAAGATTTTTTTTATTTACATATAACAAGTTATTGATTTTTAGTATAATATTAATCATATGTATATATAAAACTATAAATATTAACTATTTTAATTATATAACCAAATTAAACATATAAGATATATAATTTAAAATATAATATATGAATTTGCTTGATTACGATTACATGTATTAATATATATAAATGATATAGGTTCGTGAATCCGAGGACAACCCTACACTTGTTCAATGTCATCATACGTATTTTTACTACAAAATACATTATAGTGAGTTTCATTACTCCATTTTTAAATGCTTTTGCAATATATATTTTTGGGACTGAGAATACATGCGCTGTTTTTATAACTGCTTTACGATATAGACACAAGTAATTGATACTACATTATATGGTTGAATGGATCGAAGCCGAATATGCCCCTTTTAGCCTGGTAATCTAAAAATTAGGGAACCGAGCCCTTAATTGACGCAAATCCTAAAGATAGATCTATTGGTCCAAACAAACCCCATCTGTTGTAGTGGATGCTTTAGTACTTCGATGTTTTTTTTATCATGTCTGATGGATGTCCCGGAATGATGGGGATATTCTTATATGCATCTTGTTAATGTCGATTATCAGGTGTTCAATCCATATGAATGATTTTTGTCTCTATGTATGGGACGTATATTTATGAGAAATGGAAATGAAAATCTTGTGATCTATTAAAATAATGGAAATGATTATTTATGATAAACTAATGAACTCACCAACCTTTTGGTTGACACTTTAAAGCATGTTTATTCTCAGGTATGAAAGAAATCTTTCGCTGTGCATTTGCTCATTTTAGGGATATTACTTGGAGTCATTCATGACATATTTCAAAAGACGTTGCATTCGAGTCGTTGAGTTCATCAAGATTATCATTAAGTCAATTATAGTTGGATGTATTATGAAATGGTATGCATGCCGTCAACTTTCGATGTAAAGAAAGTTCGTCTTTTAAAAACGAATGCAATATTTGTAAAATGTATCATATAGAGGTCAAGTACCTCGCAATGAAATCAATTGATATGAATCATTTATAATCGATATGAACGGGTCCTTTCAGTTGTTATCAGAGCGGTGGTCTTAGCGAACCAGGTCTTGCATTAGCGTGTCTAACTGATAGTTGTTTAGATGCATTAATGAGTCTGGACTTCGACCGTTTCTGCATGTCAAAAGTTTTGCTTATCATTTCTAGTCGAAAATCATCTGCTTATCATCCTTAGGAAATTACCTGCTTATCATTCTTAGTCTAGACACGTTTTACTGTATTGAGTGCATGAATAGTGTATAGAAAAAAATTCATATCTTAGCATATCTGTTACTGTAACTTTGCCTGATAGCTTTCGAAATTTTCTCCGTAATCTACGAAATCGTTTGTTCTATATATACAGATATTCTATGTAATTAGAATACCATCCAATAGCCAGAAATCATTTCCTATCGAAAAATCCTTTACTCAATCGTACGAAATGGAACTCGTCACTAGTTCAAGTTCTTCGAAACCCGACAGCTATTCCGACATGGATGTTCACCTAAGCTCCAGAAGCAGCGTCACTAGAATGAATCAACCAATCAGCAATCCCCAATTCATCTAATGGGTTCGTAGTCGACTTAATCAATGGAGACGCGAAGAAGGCGATCCCTTCCACCAACCGAATTTACCTGTTGGCGATGAACCTGAAGCACTTACCGGCGAACCTGAAGCGACCCTTCCTAATCCAACTGGACGAATACATTACATTTGGTTACATCGCGAGGTACTTGACCTCTATATGATACATTTTACAAACATTGCATTCTTTTTTAAAAGACAAACTTTCATTTCATCAAAAGTTAACGGCATGCATACCATTTCATAATATAGCCAACTATAATTGACTTAATAATAATCTTGATGAACTCAACGACTCGAATGCAACGTCTTTTGAAATATGTCATGAATGACTCCAAGTAATATCTCTAAAATGAGCAAATGCACAGTGGAAGATTTCTTTCATACTTGAGAATAAACATTCTTTAAAGTGTCAACTAAAAGGTTGGTGAGTTCATTAGTTTATCATAATCATTCATCATTTTAATAGACCACAAGATTTCCTTTATTCAATAATCATACACTCGCAAGTGTTTAAAAATATCATTCATATGGATTGAACACATGGTAACCGACATTAACAAAATGCATATAGAATATCCCCATCATTCCGGGACACCCATCGGACATGATAAAATCGAAGTACTAAAGCATTCCAAATTCCAGAATGGGGCTTGTTGGGCTCGATAGATCTACCTTTAGGATTCGCGTCAATTAGGGGGTCTGTTCCCTAATTCTTAGGCTACCAAGCTAAAAGGGGCATATTCAGCTTCGATCCATTCAACCATATAATGTAGTTTCAATTACTTGTGTCTATTTCGTAAAACAGTTATAAAAATAGCGCATGTATTCTCAGTCCTAAAAATATATATTGCAAAAGCATTTAAAAAGGGAGCAAATGAAACTCACAATACTGTATTTTGTAGTAAAAATACATATGACGTCATTGAACAAGTGTAAGGTTGACCTCGGATTCACGAACCTATATCATTTGTATATATATTAAAACATATATTTGTAATTGAATAATTTCATATTTTATATCTTATTTATCTTTTATATATGTATATACATATATACATACACATACACACACACACACACACACACACACACACACACACACACACACACACACACATATATATATATATATATATATATATATATATATATATATATATATATATATATATATATTCAATTTGTATATATATTCAAATTACTTATCATCTATATAGTTACATTAATATATATATATATATATATATATATATATATATATATATATATATATATATATATATATATATATATATATATATATATATATATATATATATATATATATATATATATATATATATATATATATATATATATATATATATATATATATATATATATATATATATATATCTGATTAGTATTATATATAAAAATAGATATTAATTTGTTATATATATGTATACTTATGTAAAAGTCATTAATATCATTAATACATCCTTATATGTATTGTTACTTATAAATGTTTTTATATACATAATGTTTATTTGGTAAAATAGTATTAATAATAGTAATAAAAATTGTATCTGATTAGAATGATAATATTAATAATAACAATACTAATACTAATAATAATTATCGCAAATTTTTATTTCTAATAATAGTTGATAATGCTAAAAACGAACATATATTTCATAGCATTATCCCTCAAGAAAGACATGCTTTTAGTTGCAATTGTTCTATTTACAAGTGATATTCGTTTAAATAATAAAAGGTGAAGATAAAAGATAGATTCGACGAATTGAAGACGCAAACAACCAAAAAGCTCAAAAATACAAAGTACAATCAAAGTGGTTCAAATTATTGATGAGAAACGTCTCAAAATTACAAGAGTACAGGACGCGAAACGCAAAATACAAGATATTAAATTGTACGCAAGGACGTTCGAAAATCCGGAACAGGGACCAAAGTCAACTTTCAATGCGCGACGCAATGGAGTGAAAATTACAAGTCAACTATGTACATAAATATAATATAATATATAAATAATTCTTAAAATTATTTATATATTATATATATTTATTTAAAACCGTCGGCAAGAAGCAAACAACAATATGTGAGCTAGAAAAGCAGGCCATGCAATCGCATGGCCTGGAAGTGTAATTTCCATGCGGTCGCATGGCCCCAAATTTTGGGTCAGGTCCTATAAATTTCGCAGTTTTCAGCCGAACTTAACACCTTTTTCTCTATCTCTCAATCTCACGTATATATATATATATATATATATATATATATATATATATATATATATATATATATATATTATAATTTTAATTTTAATTTTAATAATAATAAGGTTATGTTAGCGAATGTTGTAAGGGTGTAAGTCGAAATTCTGTCCGTGTAACGCTACGCTATTTTTAATCATTGTAAGTTATGTTCAACCTTTTTAAATTAATGTCTCATAGCTAAGTTATTATTTTTCTTATTTAAGCCGAAGTAATCGTGATGTTGGGCTAAAATATTTAAGACGGGGTTATTGGGCTTTGTACCATAATTGGGGTTTGGACAAAAGAACGAAACTTGTGGAAATTAGACTATGGGCTATTAATGGGCTTTATATTTGTTTAATTAAATGATAGTTTGTTAATTTAATATAAAGATTTACAATTGAACGTACCTATAAATAACCATATACACTCGATCGGACACGATGGGCGGGATATTTATAAGTACTAATAATCTTTCATTTAACCGGATACGAGAATGGATTAATAGTCAATGGACTCATTAAAACATGGGTGAATTATGTACAAGGACACTTGGCGTAATTATTAACAAAGTATTAAAACCTTGGGTTACACGCATTCGATATCCTGGTGTAATTATTAAACAAAGTATTAAGACCTTGTTACAGTTTAAGTCCCCAATTAGTTGGAATATTTGACTTCGGATATAAGGATAATTTGACGAGGACACTCGCACTTTATATTTATGACTGATGGACTGTTATGGACAAAAACCAGACGGACATATTGAATAATCCAGGACAAAGGACAATTAACCCATGGTAATAAACTAAAATCAACACGTCAAACATCATGATTACGAAAGTTTAAATAAGCATAATTCCTTTATTTCATATTTAATTGCACTTTTAATTATCGCACTTTTATTTACTGTCATTTTATTTAAATGCACTTTTAATTATCGTACTTTTTAATTACCGCAATTTTATTTATCGTCATTTTATTTATCGCATTTTTATTTATCGCAATTTCATTATTGTTAACACCTATTTCCTTATGAAGTAAGGCTTAGTGTGTCAACTCAATACTAGAAGTAGTCTGGCTTTAGGAGGGCGGAGTGTTGCCGATTGATGTTTACCCTTGGGAAATAATCCCTGCAGACCCAGTTCACAAGTGTAGAAACTTGTGGGGTGGCTTAATCAATCTGTCGTCCGTAGAGCATAAAAGTGCTAGCCGGATGACTTCTAGTGAGAGAAAGTAGAGAGAGAGAAGTGAAGTCTCAGCTCTCACAGTTGTCATAATATCTGAACTGTGTAAAATGACGACCCAAGGGGTCTATTTATAGTGTCAGATCCACCAGATTGCTCGGGGACACGTGTCAGATGATGATACGTTCTGTTACTTGTGATCCGAAATTTACGCTGAAGGTGGCATTCTCCGGTCAGGGCTTACGCTCTAGGCGGCCTTCAGGGCTTACGCATGACGGAGCAGCCTGTACAGCGGAGAACACTGGACGGATAATTCCACAAAACTGTTGTTTCCAGCCTTCCTGATGCTATTTTTATGCAACCATTACGCCTTTTATGCGTGTATACGATAGGATACACCATTAAGTCCCCCCAGTTTAATGACTTAAGCATTTGAAAAATGTTTAAGTTATTAAACTTTTGATAACGCATGCAAAACTAGCCTGCTCATTGTCCATTTACATCGGGGAAAACATTACAGGCATTAAATGCAGACGAATTTTACTGATGCTGTTATGATTAATTTTGCACGGTTGAGATCCTTCACGTGCCTCCAGCTGTAAAAGTGTTATTTCGTACCCCATGTTTAAACTCACCCATACACGTTTCTCAATCGTGGCCACAAAAATTGCATCGATGAACTCCTATATAAACCGTCATAACCCTTTTACCTTAACTTTTTTACCTTTTCCAAGATCTGAAAAGCACATTTCTCCCCAAATCTTCATCGCATTTTTCAATTTTAAACTTTTTAAGGTTTAGCATCTTTCCAAGGTCAGTTATACTTCATCCTTCTGCTATTTTCTTCTTGTTGATATCTTTTTACTGTATTATTGTGGCTTCTACTCCGAGTACTGGCCAAGAACACGCAAAGCCTTCTTCGTCAAATACTGCTGACATTCCAGAAGTTAGCACGATGTCATCATCACTGACAAGTGAATACTTAGATGGTTTAAAGATTGCCTTCCGCCATCTTAATCAGTACAACCCTGTTCTTCCCACCAACAAACAAACTGCTGACAACCCTCCTGACGGAAAAATTACTTTATACGCCTTACAAATCACCCATGGCAACCTCCGTGTTCCCCTTACTAACTTTCTCCTTCCCCTTCTTAGATATTATAAGGCCTGTCTTAGTCAAATGCATCCCCATGGCCTTCAAAAAATCATCCTTTTTGAAATGTACTGCAATGCTATTAATATAAAGCCTCGCATTAAAGTTTTTATCTCTTTGTTTAGAATTCGCACAATTAGTGACTGCTGGCTTACTATTGATAGTAAACAAAATACTCATTTTGTTGGTACAAATAGAGTATCAAATTTGAAGGACTGGAAAAGTCCATTTTTCTTTGTTGATGAGACTGTTATTCCGGAGGAGTACTCCGTTGTCCGAGAATGGGGTGCTATTGATGCTGGTATAGGAAAGGGTGTTAATATTTCTACCGCAGAGCAGCGGATAGTAAATAACTTGAAAGAGCTCCGCCTTCCGCCCAGATCATACGAGAGGTATGAGGGAATTCTTGTGCTGTGCAAAGTGAGTCAAGAATGGCCGAGCACTTCTGTGCCAGTACTTCGTGAGAAAAACCAGGGTAGGATGTGATATGATCATCCTATTATATACAAATGTGTTTCTACTGCTTGTCATGTTTGCTTATATAGCTGTTCATATTTAATTTTTACAGCCAACTCCGTGATGCAGGTTCGTTCTGCACTTTTATCCGTCGATCTTGATGATGAAGTGGAGGTCACTGCTCGTGACAAAACTGATAAAGAGCTAGAGGCAGAGAGAGCTGCAGCTGAAGCTAAGGCTGCTGCTGATGCTGCTGCTACAGAAAAGGGTGAAGAAATCATTGTTAGCAGTTCTGATACTGAGTCTGGATCTGAACACACAGATACTGAACAAACAGCGGATGACACCACCACCACCGAGCATCAGACATCAGGCTCGGTTGATATCACGGGTGAAACAAACTCCACCCCCCTCCCACCCAAAAGACAAGGAAGAAGAGCATAGGCTCTAAGAGAGTGAAAAGTACAGAGGGGGGCCAAAAGCAGAAATGCAGAAGAAGTATGTCCATTCTGCTCTTTCTTGATAATGCACATGTCTCTGCTCATAACTGTTATACTTGTTCATAATGCTAATTTGTTTCTGTTAGTGATTTTAGCAGAATCTGATGACAGCCAAGGAAAGGCTATTGAGGGCGGTGAGCGGAGGCCGGAGGAGAACCTTGAAGGTGAAGGTGATAAGGGTCTGAAAACTCCTGATCCAAACTTTACTCCTTTTAATGAATCCTAATTCCATGATTCAAGGATGGAGGACGACGCCTCCTATCATTCTCCACATCCTAGCTCTACTATCCCTCCGATCACCTCATCCAATGTACAAGAGCCATCCCTTCCAGCTCATGTAAGGACATTGTAGGCGATCATTGAGAATCCTGCTACTAAGGACAAAGAATTTTCAACTCTTCTTCATGTATTAATGATAAAACTTCCTTCATGTACATGCTTGCAATTTATTTATGTGAGTTGCTTAAAATTTTTTCTTCTACAGGGTTATGCCATCCCTGAGCTAAAACCACATTTCACCGCTCTCCGCTCTGACCAACTTAGGGAGTCAAATGCTGCAGCTCATGTACTGTTGACTAACCATCTAGAATCCGTTCTGCAACTGCAGAAGCATCAGGAGTCTATTCCTGCTATAGCCCGTAAAGATATAGCTGAAGGTGCAAATGCTCGTAAGAGAGCTGCTGATGCTGAGTGTGACTTGAGTGATGCTTAGAAAATAATAAAGGCTAGAGAAGTTGAGCTAAAAAGTGCTCAAGATGCCGCTATTGCTCTGCAAGGGGAAAAGGATGCTGAGAAGAAAAGACTTGAGGAGGAGCAGGTGAAAGTAAGCGAGCTGGAGAAGGAGTTGAGGGAAAAATCTACTGAGCTTCTCCGGAGGGCGGAGGAAGGCGAGGGTAATTTTGATGAGCGTAAGAAGGGTATACCGGGTTTGATAGCGAAGTTTCTTGGATCCAGTCTTATGGGGAATCCCTGCAATGATTATGTTGATGCTATATGCACCCATGCTATTGCTGATGTGACAGACAAATTGACCAGACGCCTTGCTCCAAACAAGTCTCTCCCTGCTGCTATTACGAATCTGATGCCTCCCGGAACCCTGGAGAAGGTTGATGAAGCTAGAGACAGATTGATCAATCTGAAGATAGATGTTTATGATGAAGTATGCAACAGAGAGGAGTCCTCTGCTCAGGATGTGCACAATGTTGAATTTTCATAAACTTGTAACCATTTGATGAGCAACCGTTTGTAATAAACATTGATAACTTGAATACCATAAATATGTATTGCTTTAATGATTGTATCTCCTTACATACTTGTTCCAATTATTTTGTTGTTTCCTGCTTAGAACAAATCTGTGATGCACTGAAGCATATAATAAATTTGCTATGTACAACTGTACACCGTATAACTGAGCGAAGCACTTAGACAAGTATTTAAGGTAATTCGTTTTTGGATGTTTTGCACTGTTAACTTCAGCTGAATGAGCAACATTTAAAAAATTCGCTTTGCAAACATTATGTCTTTAAACATGCTGTAGGACATTTGTAATTTGTTATATACATTCCGTCATCAAATTAATGAGGAATAGTTATGAAGTGTGTTTGAAGAGTGATTATAAAATAATCTTTCCGCCGTACGCCCTCCGTCATAATGTATATGAGGAAGAATTTTTGTAACATTGCATAAATATTAGTTATGAGTTAGTGACCTGTCCATCATACGCCTTCCATCATAAAACATATTAGGAAGAATTGTTAATATAGTTTGGCCTTCATAAGATATAAACTTCTTTCGTTCTGTGAAGTAAGTTTTTATAATGTTTGTCATGACAAGTATCTGAGTTTTATATTTTGCCTCGGTGCGTTCTAGTAAAACTTTAACGTTTTCTAGCCGATCCCTTGTGCCTTTACTGGCCGGCACAAAAGCTTCCACCATCGGAGGTATAAAAATACTCTCCTTCTGAGGGCAGGATATAAATGTAATGTTTTACATTTGCCACAGGTAGCACTTTGCATAACAAAAAATATAAAATTTTATTGATCAGTAATATGCAATACATAAACAATTGATGACGAATTTAGGTGGATCAAGCCTAATTAGTACATCATAAACGTTTAGTGTATGCTATTGAAAACATATGCACTATAAAGATGACTACAATGATCTACAGTAAATTGATAAATTCTATTCTTCAGAAATGCTAAGAAACTGTTCTTATTGAAATGATAAATTTTGTTCTTGAGAAAATGCTGGAACTTGCTTCTTCAAATGCCAAGCGCATAGTGCTGTTCGGCCTGAACACATGATCATGCTATAAAGAACTCCTGAACCTCATCCTTACTAAACAACTGATTATGCCTCCTCGGATTCATATTGCCTTCTGGCGAGCTTGCAAATGTGGATCGTTCCCTTGTTGGTGCCACATACTGTGAGTGTATGGCAGCTACTCCATTCCGAGTTGGGAATCTAATCTCTGCATGGGTCGTCGATGTTATCGCTACAAATTTAGCTAACGCTGCCCGTCCAAAAAGGACATTAAATCGAGAGTTGCCATCCAGAATAGTGAAATCGATTGTTTCGGTTCTCAATAGTGGAAATGTTCCTAAAACTACCTCCAAACGAACTCTTCCCATTGCATTCACTGGCGCTCCTGTTAGCCCTGAAAACGTCAAACTCGTCCGCCTAGCTCTTACCTGAACATGCCTTGGAAAAGCCTTGAAACAATGCCAATAAATGATGTCAGCCTCACTGCCTGTATCTGTGTAAATATGGCTGATGAACTTGTTTGCAATTTATGCTAAAATGACCACTGGCTGAACGGACAAAGCCCAATTTTGAATTGGTTGAAAAATAATTGGTGCATATCTCCAGCTATCAACATTGTTATCCGACTGCTCACCGTCCTCATAATGACTTCCATTCAACTACATCATTTTGATTACAACGTCTGGAGTTGACTCACGCTCCGTGATCCTTTTTCCGTACTGGTTTCTGTTATCTCCTCCGCCATGCTCTTCCCTTCTTCTGTTATCTCCTCGATGACCTCTTCCACCATCATTCTTTTGCCATCCAAATTTCTTGCGAGGATCATTCCTCCTGTATTGTTTGCCTGGCAACAAGTGGTTTAACTCTCCTGCTTTGATCTTTGCAATGATCTCTCTCATCAAGGATTTGCAATTATTTGTATCATGACCCCATGCTTCATGAAAGTCACACCATAGTTCACTTTTTGGACCTTCTCTTTCCTCCATGGGTGACGGCGGATTGAAAGTGGTTCGGATTGGTTCAGTGAAAAGAATCTCTTTTGGAATTTTAGTCAGCGCCATTATCAACGGATGCCTCCCTATTGGTCTTCTATTGTGATGAAAATCATTGGGATCATTGTTGCCCCTCCATCCGCCATTGGAATTCATTCCTCCTCTGATTCCTGTCAAAGTACCGCCCTCTGTTGTGCGGTTTGCTACTGCTGCTGCCGTCAAACTTATTCATCCCCCGCTCACCGACTCGAACATGCTTCTGTGCAACTTCCAACGCCTGATGTAGAGTTTTTGGCAACTCATACCTTAATGCATGAACTAGTGCACTAAACCATCGCTGATCCAGACAAAAAATAAAACCAGATACTAGCTGAGATTCTGGACAATCAGGTATCTTCTGTGCTTCAAGTGTGTATCGCTTCATGAAATTACTCAAGGATTCATTGTGATGCATTGTGATCTCATGTGCATCAAGATGTGTCAAAGTACAGCTTCGAAGGTTTTGATACTGCATAACAAACTTTGCACGGAGATCCAAATAACTGGTGATGCTTCTTGGCGGCAAGCTAGCAAACCATTCCCTTGCCATTTTCTGCAGCACCATTGGAAACATATGACAAGCTACCTCATCATCCCAATGCTGCAACCTCATAGTGCCTTCAAACATGGTGAGGAAATCCTCAGGATCTGTTGTACCATCATAAACTCCAATGGCCGGTATGCCAAGATTTCTGGGCAACGAATAGTTGGAAATTCGATCAATGAAACACTGAGTGGATTCTGCCATAGCTAGTGGCTTTGTAGCTTGCTCTCCAGTAATGAGGGCGAAGAAATTATCTACAGCCACAGCACGGACGGCGGGCTGTGCTAAATGTTGCTTATACTTTGTCGGAGCTGTTTGCTTAAGGATGTCATTTAAAAGCAACACTGCCCGCTTCTCAGACATGAACTCATCTCTGCCATCAACCTCATCATCAGAATCATTATTAACATAGCTCAAATCATTATTATCTTCAGAGTCATCAATAAGACTGCCCAACTTGTCAATTAGTCTAGACAACCTGTACTTTGATATAGATTGCCTTTTCATGATTTGCTTATCTTTGCCATCCACCATCCGCCGAAAAGGTATAAATGATGGACATCGCCGTGGTTGCATCAATGGTCGTCGCTCTGGATTAGTAACAAAATTTGGAAGTCTTTCTGCACTTTTGGTTGTCGTTTCTTCGATTACTGGCCTTTTCTCCGAATTAGTTGCCAAATGTTTAAGCCTTTCTGCAGTTTCAGCAACTGTTTCTTCAATCGTACCATCTAGTGGTGGAACAGGTACATCTTCAACAGTTATCATGTCATCAGTTGATGGATTGTTGACTGCTTCAAGTACAAATGGAGCTTCAGTTGTTTTTGTTCCTTTTCCGTTTCGTGTGTTCTTTGCATTAGTGGATGGCGCCATTGTTAACACCTATTTCCTTATGAAGTAAGGCTTAGTGTGTCAACTCAATACTAGAAGTAGTCTGGCTTTAGGAGGGCAGAGTGTTGCCGATTGATGTTTACCCTTGGGAAATAATCCCTGCAGACCCAGTTCACAAGTGTAGAAACTTGTGGGGTGGCTTAATCAATCTGTCATCCGTAGAGCGTAAAAGTGCTAGCCGGATGACTTCTAGTAAGAGAAAGTAGAGAGAGAGAAGTGAAGTCTCAGCTCTCACAGTTGTCATAATATCTGAACTGTGTAAAATGACGACCCAAGGGGTCTATTTATAGTGTCAGATCCACCAGATTGCTTGGGGACACGTGTCAGATGATGATACGTTCTGTTACTTGTGATCTGAAATTTACGCTGAAGGTGGCGTTCTCTGGTCAGGGCTTACGCGCTAGGCAACCTTCAGGGCTTACGCATGACGGAGCAGCCTGTACAGCGGAGAACACTGGACGGAAAATTCCACAAAACTGTTGTTTCCAGTCTTCCTGATGCTATTTTTATGCAACCATTACGCCTTTTATGCGTGTATACGATAGGATACACCATTAATTATCGTTATTTACTTTACGCTTAAAATTAAGTTATATTTATTTTTAATATTTTACATTAGGTTTTAACTGCGACTTAAGTTTTAAAATCGACAAACCGGTCATTAAACGGTAAAAGCCCCTTTTATAATAATAATACTACTTATTTATATATATATTTACAAATATAGTTTTAAAAATATAGCGTTAAACTTGGCTAAGATCCCTGTGGAACGAACCGAACTTACTAAAAACTACACTACTGTACGATTAGGTACACTGCCTATAAGTGTTGTAGCAAGGTTTAGGTATATCCACTCTATAAATAAATAAATAACTTGTGTAAAATTGTATCTTATTTAATAGTATTTCCTTATAAAAATTAATACTATTTCGTATACCCCTCGCATAACATCAAGTATTTTTGGCGCCGCTGCCGGGGAACTGCTTAAACACCGGAAGCGAAACGCTATATATAAAAAAAAATTAATTTACTTTTGTAAAAATACGCTTTTGTAAAAATACGTTTTAATACAAAAATATAAAAAGAAAAATATCTATATATTTATTTTTAAGAGTTTGTTTAAAATATATAAAGTTAAAAAGTATTTTTATTTTTATTTTAGTTTTTAAATATAAGTATTTTATTATTTTATTTAAATATTTATTTATACTAAAAAGCAGAAAAATAGAAAAAAAAATTAATTATAAGTATACGGCCCGAACTGTAGCAGCCCATATCCAGGCCTGGTACCCGAATCCATGCGATCGCATGGAAAACCAACTAACACCTCATGCGATCGCATGAGGTGATTTGACAAGCCTGGTAACCTCAGCCGACAATTTAGGGTTTAATTTAATTATAATTATTATTATTAACCCTAATTAGGGTTTATTAATTAATTAATTTCTAATATTAGTTTTAGTTTAGTTTTATTTAATTTGTAATATTTAGTTATAATTAGTTTTATTAAATACATAAATTAATACTTTTATAAATATTAATATAAAAATAATATTTTTATAAAAATTGTACTTTTTACAAATTTAAGTTTATTTTTATATTTTGTATCTTTTTATTTGTTTTAGCGTAATATTTGTATTTTTCGTTCGTATTTAGTTTTAAGTCATAGTTTTTGCATAGTTATTTTTATTTCTAGATTTTTAGGCTTTGCCGTAAAATCCCTTAAGTGCTTTTTCTTTAGACTAAGATTTAGGTGCTTTAGAATTTTGCGACGCCGTTTTTTTTAGATTTTAGTACCTTTTTAAGTTATTACCATTTTGAATATAGAATTCCTTTAAGCTTTAATACTTTTAGACGCAACTTTTAATTCTTAGTTTTTATACTTTTAAGTTTCGACGCGCTACGTTCTTTTTATTATTTTTCGACCATTTATTTTTCGACGTTTTTCGACGCGCTCTTTTTCTTTATTATTTCTCGCCGCTCTAGTTTTTAGGACATAGAATTTTCTATTTCTTCTCTAAAATTTCTTTAAATTTTGACGAAAAATTATTTTAAGTGGTTAAATTGATAGACATCCAAAATTTTCTGGTTCGTAGTAATAGTTGGATTTGTTAGTGGCTGAGTTGTGAGCTTCCGATTTAAAGGGTTCTGGCTCCCTGCTACATCTATTGGCTATTCGAAACGTGGGCAAAATCAGAAAAGTCTATTAATTTGATAACATATATAATTTTTATTTTTTTATAACTAATAGGATATTCAGTGAATGCACCGAGCAAAACGTTCACCACCTTTCATACGTTCACCACCTGTGACTCGATCAAGACATCTAGCCAATATTGTCGCCATTGATTTTTCTTTAGAATCGTCATCCAGTCGACCAAGTACTCCAATTTAAATTTTCGATAATTCATTTTTTGAACCCGACCTCACAATTGAGAATTCGGAGGATATTCAGGGACAATTCAGAGATCCTGAACCACTAATCTTTCCTCCGGAACCACCAATCATTCAAACAGAAATTGTCGAGGAACAACCCATTAAGTCAGAATCCTCTAGTGATTCAGATTCAACAAATTCAATAATGGAGAATCTGGAACCTCTAAGTATGGAAGACCGAATGAGAGCTAAACGCACTGGCCAAGGTCATGTAATTACTCAACCAGATATTAACGTGCCAGATTATGAAATCAAAGGACAAATCCTACACATGGTGACTAATCAATGCCAATTTAGTGGTGCACCAAAGGAAGATCCAAATGAACATCTTCGTACCTTTAATAGGATCTGTACTCTATTTAAATTTCGAGAAGTGGAGGATGAACAGATATATCTCATGTTATTTCCCTGGACTTTAAAGGGAGAAGCCAAAGATTGGTTAGAATCGTTACCTGAAGGGGCGATTGATACATGGGATGTTTTAGTTGAAAAATTTCTTATACAATTCTTTCCGGCATCTAAAGCCGTAAGACTTCAAGGAGAAATTGTTACGTTCACGCAAAAACCAAATGAAATTCTATATGAGGCGTGGACAAGATTTGGAAAGTTATTAAGAGGATGTCCGCAACATGGTTTAGACACTTGTTAAATAGTACAAATATTCTACCAAGGATGCGACATCACTACAAGAAAAGACATTGATATAGCAGCTGGTGGTTCCATTATGAAGAAAACCGCAACTGACGCTTACAAAATTATTGATAACACTGCTTCCCACTCACATGAATGGCATCAAGAAAAAGATATTGTTAGATCATCTAAAACAGCTAGAGATGATTCTAGCCATGACTTTGATTCCATTTTCTCAAAGATAGATGCTGTCGAGAGACGAATGGAAAAGATGACTAAAGATATTCACTCAATACGAATTAGTTGTGAGCAGTGTGGAGGACCACATTTGACAAAAGATTGTATCAGTATTGAACAAACAATGGAACAAAGAGAGAATTTTTCATACATAAACTAAAGGCCTGGAAATAATTATCAGAATAATTATCAACCACCAAGACCAATCTACAATCAAAACCAGAATTATAACTGAAATGTTCCATACAACAACCAACAAGGTCCTAGCAATCAACAAGTATCTAATAATACTTACAATCAGCAAAGACATATTTTTCAAAATAAACCACCACAAATCGATGATAAAAAGCCAAATTTTGAAGATATGATGTCAAAGCTAGTTGAATCTCAAACGCAGTTTTTCACATCTCAGAAACAAACCAATGAACAAAATGCTCAAGCATTAGAAATCAACAAGCTTCGATTCAAAATCTGGAACAAGAAGTAAGCAACCTAACAAGGTTAATAGGTGAAAGAAAACCGGGAAGTCTACCTAGTGATACAAAAGCTAACCCCCGGAATGAAACAGCTAAAGCCATTACCACAAGAAGTGGTATTACACTTAAACCACCTGAAATGCCTGTAATTTCCGAGGACTCTATTCCTACTCCACAAGAACCACAGTCTGAGCAAGATAAGGAAACAGAACAGGTAGTTGAAAAGGTTAATGAAGATAACACAGTTAAGGCTAAACCTTATGTTAAACCATACCAACCACCGCTTCCTTACCCGAGTAAAATGAGAAAAGAAAGACTTGAAGCCGAGCAATCCAAATTCTTGGATATGTTTAAACAAATAAATGTCAATCTTTCTTTCATTGATGTGATTTCAGGAATGCCTAGATATGCCAAATTTTTGAAAGATCTAATCACAAATAGAAAGAAAATGGAAGAACTCTCGGCTGTTACTATGAATGCAAATTGTTCTGCAGTACTGTTGAATAAAATACCAGAAAAATTATCTGATCCAGGAAGTTTCACGATTCCATGTTTTCTGGGTAGTCTTAGTTCAATAGAAGCATTGGCAGACTTAGGTGTTAGTATAAATTTAATGCCGTATTCACTATACGCTAAACTAGACCTTGGAGAATTGAAACCAACACGAATAAGTATACAACGAGTCGATCGATCAATAAAATATCCTAGAGGGATAATGGAAAACATGCTAGGTAAAGTTGGTACTTTAGTATTTCCAGTAGATTTTGTTATTCTGGACATGGAAGAAGATTCTCGAGTTCCTCTCATATTAGGAAGACCATTCTTAAACACGGGTAAAGCAATAATAGACGTGTTTGGTAAGAAACTGACCCTAAGTATAGAGGACGAGAGTGTTACCTTTTCAGTTGATAGAGCCATGCAACAACCTCAATCTGCAGATGATACATGTTATTATATTCAAACTATAGATTCACATGCAGAATTGTTAGAAGAATTTCCAGAATTACAAGGAACAGGAGAATGTTCTTTAGGAGAAGGAACTGAACCAATTGATGAAGCTGAAATGTTATCTACACTTATGGCTAATGGATATGAACCAACAACAGAAGAAATTCAAATGCTAAAAGAAGAAGACAGATATCGATATAAATCATCGATAGAAGAACCACCGACATTAGAGTTAAAGCCACTTCCAAACCATTTGGAATATACTTATTTACATGGTGAATCTGAATTACCTGTAATAATATCGTCTTCTCTTACTGAAAATGAAAAATCTCAACTCATTTCTATGCTAAAAGCTCATAAACCAGCTATTGCATGGAAGATTCATGACATTAAAGGAATAAGTCCTTCGTATTGCACACATAAAATCCTTATGGAAGAAGGCCATAAAACGTATGTGCAACGCCAACGAAGACTAAATTCTAATATGCAAGATGTTGTTAAGAAAGAAATTATTAAACTGCTTGATGCAGGTTTAATTTATCCAATCTCTGATAGTCCATGGGTAAGCCCAGTTCAATGCGTACCTAAGAAGGGTGGCATGACTGTCATCACAAATGAGAAAAATGAGCTTATTCCTACTAGGACTATAACAGGATGGCGTGTTTGTATTGATTATAGAAAATTAAATGAAGCCACCAGAAAAGATCACTTTCCCTTACCTATCATTGATCAAATGTTGGAAAGATTAGCCGGAAATAGTTACTATTGTTTTCTTGATGGTTTTTCCGGATACTTTCAAATTCCAATAGCACCCGAGGACTAAGAGAAAACCACATTCACGTGCCCCTATGGTACTTTTGCTTACAAACGCATGCCATTTGGACTTTGCAACGCCCCTGCAACCTTTCAAAGGTGCATGATGGCGATTTTTCACGACATGATAGAAGAATGCATGGAAGTTTTCATGGATGACTTTTCAGTCTTCGGTGATACATTTGAATCATGTCTAGTTAATCTTGAGCGAATGCTTATTAGATGCGAACAATCAAATCTAGTTCTTAATTGGGAAAAATGCCATTTCATGGTTAAAGAAGGCATCGTTCTTGGTCATAAAATTTCAAAGGAAGGAATTGAAGTGGATAGAGCTAAAGTAGATGTAATTGCTAAACTTCCACATCCCACCAATGTTAGAGGAGTTAGGAGTTTTCTAGGGCATGCCGGTTTTTACCGACGTTTCATAAAAGATTTTTCTAAAATTGCCACTCCTATGAATAAACTCCTAGAAAAGGATGCTTCATTCATCTTTTCAGATGAATGCATCAAATATTTTAATATTCTTAAAGAAAAACTCACTAATGCACCGATCATGATAACTCCAAATTGGAATCTACCGTTTGAACTCATGTGCGATGCAAGTGATTTTGCAATGGGAGCCGTTTTAGGACAAAGAATTGAAAAAACGATTTCAACCTATATATTATGCTAGTAATACATTACAAGGAGCACAAACGAACTACACAACTACTGAAAAAGAACTCCTTGCCATTGTCTTCACTTTTGACAAATTTCGTTCATATCTCGTTCTAGCTAAAACGGTGGTCTATACCGACCATTCTGCTCTTAGATACCTATTTTCAAAACAAGATGCCAAACCAAGATTAATCCGTTGGATCTTACTCTTACAAGAGTTTGATATTGAAATTCGAGATAAAAAGGGAGCAGAAAATCTCGTCGCTGATCATCTTTCTCGTCTTGAAAATCCTGAATTAGAAGTTCTAAATGAATCGGCCATACAAGATAACTTTCCTGATGAATATCTATTGAAGATAGATTATAATGAAATTACATGGTTTGCAGATTATGCGAATTACTTAGTATGTGGATTCCTTGAAAAAGGGTTGTCGTACCAAAAACGAAAGAAATTCTTTAGTGATATAAAACACTATTTTTGGGAAGATCCACATTTGTTTAAAAGTTGTCCCGATGGAATAATATGCAGATGTGTATTCGGAGATGAAGCTAGTCAAATCTTAAACCATTATCACACAGGACCAACAGGAGGGCATTATGGGCCTCAACTCACAGCAAGAAAAAGTTTACGATGCTGGATTCTATTGGCCTAAAATTTTCAAAGACGCACACCTTCTTTGAAAATCCTGTGATGCTTGTCAAAGGGCCGGAAAAATAAGTCAACGTGATGAAATGCCACAAAATTTCATTCAAGTATGTGAAGTATTTGACATTTGGGGTATTGACTTTATGGGTCCATTTCCAAAATCTCATAATAATCTCTACATTCTCATTGCCATTGATTATGTATCTAAATGGACGGAAGCACAAGCTCTCCCAACTAACGATGCATGAGTTGTAGTCAACTTTTTAAAACGTCTTTTTGCTAGGTTTGGAACACCGAAAGCTTTAATAAGTGATCGGGGTACTCATTTTTGTAATAATCAACTTGAGAAAGTTCTCAAAAGATATGGAGTAACTCATAAAATCTCAACCGCTTATCATCCACAAACAAGTGGACAAGTTGAAAATACCAACCGAGCTTTAAAACATATTCTAGAGAAATCTGTAGGATCAAATCCGAAGGAATGGTCCATGAAATTGGAGAATGCACTCTGGGCTTTTAGAACAGCCTACAAAACTCCAATTGGAACCACACCTTTTAAACTCGTTTACGGAAAAGCATGTCATCTTCCAGTAGAAATTGAACACAAAGCATTTTGGGTTTTGAAGACATGTAATCTTGATTTGCATGAAGCCGGACGTCTACGGTTAAGTCAATTAAACGAATTAGAAGAATTAAGACATGAAGCATATGAAAATTCGTTAATCTATAAAGAAAGAACGAAGAAATGGCATGATAAAAGAATCAGAAGTTCAAAAGAATTTAAAGAAGGAGACAGAGTTCTTCTTTTCAATTTACGATTCAAGCTATTTCCTGGAAAATTGAAATCAAGATGGTCTGGACCATTTATAGTCAAAAGAGTTTTCCCATACGGAACAGTAGAATTAATAAATTCAAATGGGATTGAATTTAAGGTTAATGGTCACAGAGTTAGACATTACATAGATAATCTAATGGAAGTTGAAGATGAAGTTAATCACAATTTCGACACCACAGCTAACTAAGTGTGGGAAAGTTCGAATCTTTTTAGGGTAATATGTATTTCTGTTAGAGTTAGATATTCTGTTTTCGTGTAGTTTCCGAGAATGGAATCCGAATGGTCTTTCCCTAGCAGACCCTAAAGAACTAGTCTTCTCCCCCCATTCTGAATTTTTATTTTCTTTTAGGTTTTACGATATGAAGAATTCCTTTGATCTGAACCATGGTCTAATGCTACACGCTATGATTACTAAACGTAATAGTGACACCCTTCCGAGTGAATTGGTATCATTCATAAGAGCCAAAATGGACGGAGTAAGAAAAGAACTCAGAAAAGATCATCATAAGACACATTTTGGTAAAGGAAAATCAAAATCCGCAACAAAAAGAAGAGCACGACACCTTGAAAGATGTTATAAATGCGGAAAATGGTCACACGAAGGTAAATGCTCAAATAATCAAACATATTCAAATACCGAATTTGTTACTCTATGCAGAGAAGGACCGTTTATATGTTTAGAAGAAAAGATATTGAAGATTCGAGGTTATGCTTACGTAGCTATGGAAAACCAAATCACACGACTCTCATATGAGTCGGCTAAAGCAGGTCTCTGAGAATTCTATCTCATAGGTAAGTATGTACAGTTTTTATTTTTTTATTGCTTTTAACCTTTTGATAATAAACGCTGAATCGTTCGCTATAAAGTATTAAATTGGTATTCAATAAAATTAGGTATGCGTAACCGAAATTATTGATATCATACAAAAATTTATTACATCACTGCGAAATTTACCGTTTATTCTTAAGGTATAAATATCTTTAATCAATCAACCCAAAATATTTCAAAAATTCGTCAGGAGTAAAACTAGGTTATGGAACCGAAATTACTTTACCGAAAAGAGGGGCGTATATTTTTGATAATATTTGATTGATTAAAGTGGGATAAAAGACCAAAAACATTTTTAATTTTAATTTTTTTACCATGTTTTTAAAATTAATATAAATATTAAATTAATATTGTAAACTTTTTAAATAAATATATTTAAGTTTGTAAATATTTGAAAAATTAATATTTTTAATATAAGTTTGTATGTATAAAAACAAAAATATAATATAAATTTGGTGTGAATTTTTAATTTTAATAATATGAATTTTTAATTTTATGCATTTTAAATTTTAGTTTGGTGTGAATTTAAAAACAAAAATTTACTTTATTTCATTAAGTTAAAAATTTGATATTTAAAATTCATCGTGAGTTGAAAACTAGGTCGTTGAACCGAAATTGCTCTACCCAAGGGAGGGACGAGAATTTTTATTATCATTATTTTTAATCTTATTGAATTAAAGTATGCCAAAAACATTAAAAAAATCCAAAAATCTTTGTTTAAAAAAAAAAAAACCGCTCTTAAAAATGACAAATTTTAAAATTTTATCGAGGGACGGACTAGGACAACGATCTGAAACAACCTCGTCCTAAATAACAAGGACAACAAAATTTTAATATTTAATTAATTATTTGTTTTAAAAAGTATAAGGTTTTTATAAAATAAAAAAAATATACCAGAACCCCATGCGATCGCATGGGGTTTGGCCAGTAAAACCATGCGATCGCATGGTGTCAAAAAACTGGCCAGGTTACAAGTTCAGCAAGTTCTGCTTCTGTCTCACTTCTCCAACACACACAATACACGAACATACACATACATACACTCCTAAATTCGCCATTTTTTCACCAAATTCAACCAAATTTCATCCTACAATCCACTCTAATCATGCCTAGGTTCGGATTTTTCAACAAGAAGGTAAAAATTACACCCCTAAACTCTTAAAATTTCTAGTTTTTGTGATATTTATCAATATTTTACCTAATTTGATTTTATCAATTTCTAGTGTAATTAGAGTTAAATTGTTAGTATATTATGCATGCATAACCTAGATTGATACTATTTAACATGATTTGAAGCCAAAAACTTCAAAATTTTTAGGAATCTAGGGTTTGTGTTCTTGAGTAATTTGGGGCTTTTTGATATAAACAGGTTATGGCCGATTTTTGTCATGATTTATTGCTAAATTAAGTAGTGTAACATGTTTAGGTAGCTAAATGATTCAAACTTTGATCCTAAACATGATTTTTGAGAATTAAAGTGGACTTTTTAGGTCTAAAATTCATGAACTTGATTAAATTGATGTAAATGCCATTTGAAACTTGTTTAATTGCTAGTAATGGTTGTTTTAACATGTTATTTTAGTTGAATGCTTATGAACTTTGTAAACATTTTCATATATGCTTATTTGAAAAAGTGTAGAATTGTAAAAATTGTGAAAATGTGTATAAGTTTAATTTTGATTGAACATGTTATTGTAATTATTTCAAGTTGTTATTTTGCTAACACTAATGCATATTTGGATGCACAAATTTTGTGTTTAATGTGTTTTGCAGAGAAATACCGATACTGATGGTGCTTCATCATCATCTAGGCAACCTGCTCCAGAACCTGAACCAAAAATGCAATACGAACCGGAGCAACAACAGGAACAACAACAACAACCTGATCAACACGTACCTTATTATGATCCGCAACAAGAATATGTTGATGCCTACATAGTATTTCTGATGCATCCGATAGTAGCACATCCGACGATTCATGAAGAACAGTTGCATCCCAATTTGAGATTTGATCGGAGTTGGAGAGATTACCCGACATATCAAAGTAACAAATTCAAATTGGTGATGAAAAATGTAGAAGTGCCAAGGGTAATTGATTGGGAGCCTTTGGAAAGGGTCCAACTAGTTAACTCAGTTAGACAGCATTTGAACCAAAAGTATGGCAGCTCATATTTTCCCGATTGGGAATGTTTATTCACCATATGTAGGCCTGTATATAAGCAATGGTGCGTTGAGCTTATGAGCACTATAGCGTTAAATGCAGATGTAGATAGGTTAGATAATAGAAGTTTTCTTAGATTTATACTTGGCCGTAGGATGTACAGGATGTCCATGCTGGACATGGCCAGGGCTTTACAAATATATACACCCGCTGAATTACTATTACCCGATTGTACAAATTTTATTTATCATGGTGAAAGGGTAGATAGGAATTTTGATGCTAATGCCGTCTGGAGGCGTATGTAAGATTTTAATGTTTTTGGGTGGGCAGGAACACATACCTACTTACATATTAACAAAGCCGAACTTCGTATAATTCATAGATTTATGGCTAACTCGATTACACAGAGAGGTCACAACAAGGAGAAAATGACCTTACATGATTTATTTTACCTAAAGTGTATTCGAGACCCAAGAGGCTTTGTTAATATCCCTTACTGTGTTGGTTTTTATTTGTCTAAGATGGTGGAAGGAATACAGGAAGGGGGAGTAATAGGAGGAGGTATTTTTGTTACTCTCATTGGAGAGTATTTGGGTGTAGATAGGGATCAAGGGGGTCCACTTTTCGTATGTAGGGAACAGGTTGAGCCTTTAGGATTGAGGGTCTATCAGGGTGCTAAGGTTTTAAAGAGCAGACGCAATCAGGCAGTACCCTATGATGGTAATCATCCACAGGTAGAGAGAGGTTCAGATGAGGAAATGGAGGAAGCGGATGACATTAGGGATGTCATTAGGGAGGCTATGACTGATGTCTACCAGCGTGTAGATGAGGTAGAAATGACAAACGAGGAGAGACATAGACGGTACGAGCAGTGGCAAGCCAGGATTGAGTACGAGCATTCCAGGCAACGACAGCATGATAGATGGCACTATCATCAGCATCAGATCATGAGCCAGCTATCACCTCAGGATCACTATGAACCGACCCGACCTGCTTACTATCCTCCACACCAGCCCGATATGAGACCACCATATACTCTCTAAGACCCTAACCAGGCCTACAAGTACACCTATCACCAACCATGGAACCCGACCGACGACATGAACTGGAACCCCTATCCAGATTGATATAGTTCCCATTGGTAATTTCTATGATTTTTATTTTTTATTATTTCTATTTATTTATGTTTAATCATATTATATTGTGATACTTTTATGTAAGTTTTAATATTTTTATTATGTTGTACTAATATTTCATTTTTGATTTTAAAGTGGGATTTTAAGTCCCATTTCAAATTACCATGCATGTTTATATTTGTATTGTATGTATTTTATTTCATGTACACAACAGGGTAAAACAGTGCATTTTCAACGACTGGCATTAAGTTCAGCAAAAGCTACTAATTTTGACGACAAAACGAAAAACAAATGTGATGTAACAACAAGACGAAATGAACAAATAATGTGCACCATTTATCATTCAACAAACAAACGCCAATATGTTTGGAAACTTTGGTAAAATTTAATCATTTTTCTACGCTAATCACCCTCAATAATTTAAATTATTACTGATTTCTTGCAAATGAGGGTATTGCAAGATCTTAAGTGTGGGAATGGGTTAAATTCTTTCGGATTTTTAAAATTTTAACTTATACACTTGGTTACCATTAAAAATACTAGTAACGCAGTAGTTGTATTAGAATCTAGTGCTCTCTGATAATAAAGAATAACCCTAGTCTTATATACTGACTACCCAATTCTAGTAAAAATTTTCAAAATTTTCAAATAAATGAATTCAAAATCATGTTTATACATATTTATGAACTTTAAAACTAGGTGTTAACACCGAAATTATTGTTACCTCAGAAAGGACATAAATTGAGAAACAACCCAAAATGTTAGAATTCATTTAAAATGGAATAAAGGACATAAATTGAGAAACAAGCCAAAATGTTAGAATTCATTTAAAATGGAATAGAGGACAATAAAAAGGCAAAGAAAGGAAAATAAAAGCCAAGTGTGGGAAAATTTACCAAGTTATTTAAAACATATATCACATATTTTTGTACAAATAATTGAAGATACTTTTGTTTTGGAACAAAATTAACCGTTTTACCAGGTAAATTGTAAGATATTTGAAAGAAAAGATAGATCTACACGATGAATCAATTCCATCATTAAAAGGAAGTAAAGTCTTCCGAAAAAGACACGCGCTTCTTGATTTAGGTCAGGAAGTTGTCGTCCAGACCAGCTGTAGGTTGACGAAAAATCTAGAAAAGTCATTTCTAAAATTAGCAGGAAATCCACGGACCTCATCATCAAACAGGGTCGCCAAGTGGTCAGACTTATCCTAACCATGAGAGGATCTGTCTCGTAAAATGGAGAGGGCTCCGTGCAAATTAGCTTGATAAGACTAATGAATCAGACCCCCAGAAAGGATAATCTCCTTAAAAATTAAAAATCAGCTTTTAAGATTGATATTACTCAATCCTTGAGATTGACCTTAAAGATTGAGAATTCAAACTCATGGAATTCAATGATATCTAAACTCGAGCTTGAACGAGAAAATATTTTGATCAAATTAAAAAAAAAATTTGTTTTCTGAAAACCCATTTTCAATGCGTTCATTACCATTGAACGTAAAATCTTAGGAATTCACCTGGAATTCATTAGGTCACCTAAACCAAATCTGGTGTCAACCGTAAGAACGATGGTTGCACAGCATGGTTGAAGACAGGACCTTGTGCCAGACCGAAAAGTTTTAGGGTGATCTTTACTATTGCTCCTACAAAGGATAGTAATTGCATCTGACACATTGTAGACCATGAACATCTGCATGTCATTAGACATTGCCTTAACAGTTGCTTGTTCAACGCTTTCCTTTACAACTGGACGGTAGTTTACCGAAAGGTAATATACGGAGCAAGTATACTGGACGTGTTGCTTTCCTAATACAAGGTTAGCAAGTGGGTGACACAAAACCATAAGTTTTGAGCTAAAATTTTCAAATCTGAAACCCACTAAACCCACAAAAACATTTTGCAAACATCGGTGAAGGGTTATTCCGGAAAACTTATCTAGGGTAAAAGCTAGATTGAATTTTCAAAAGATCAAATGTTTTCATAAAGATCCAATTTCCTTAAAGGATCTAAATTTTCATAGTCATGTGGGACTGTAAATCACATCGTTATTATCATTGTTCATACCGCCGTATAGAAATCACTGATGTACAAAGTGTGAAGAATAAAGAACTGATTCTAGTATTTTTATTTCAAGACTATATAGCTTGAGGACAAGCAACGCTCAAGTGTGGGAATATTTGATAATGCTAAAAACGAACATATATTTCATAGCATTATCCCTCAAGAAAGACAAGCTTTTAGTTACAATTTTTCTATTTACAAGTGATATTCGTTTAAATAATAAAAGGTGAAGACAAAAGACAGATTCGACGAATTGAAGATGCAAACGACCAAAAAGGTCAAAAGTACAAAGTTCAATCAAAGTGGTTCAAATTATTGATGAGAAACGTATCAAAATTACAAGAGTACATGACGCGAAACGCAAAATACAAGATATTAAATTGTACGCAAGGACGTTCGAAAATCCGGAACCGGGACCAAAGTCAACTTTCAACGCGCGACGCAACGGAGTGAAAATTACAAGTCAACTATGTACATAAATATAATATAATATATATATAATTCTTAAAATTATTTATATATTATATATATTTATTTAAAACCGTCGGCAAGAAGCAAACAACAATACGTGAGCTGGAAAAGCAGGCCATGCGATCGCATGGCCTGGAAGTGTAATTTCCATGCGGTCGCATGGCCCCAAATTTTGGGTCAGGTCCTATAAATTTCGCAGTTTTCAGCCGAACTTAACACCTTTTTCTCTATCTCTCAATCTCACGTATATATATATATATATATATATATATATATATATATATATATATATATATATATATATATATATTATAATTTTAATTTTAATTTTAATTGTAACAATAATAAGGTTATGTTAGCGAATGTTGTAAGGGTGTAAGTCGAAATTCTGTCCGTGTAAAGCTACGCTATTTTTAATCATTGTAAGTTATGTTCAACATTTTTAAATTAATGTCACGTAGCTAAGTTATTATTATGCTTATTTAAGCCGAAGTAATCGTGATGTTGGGCTAAAATATTTAAGACGGGGTTATTAGGCTTTGTACCATAATTGGGGTTTGCACAAAAGAACGACACTTGTGGAAATTAGACTATGGGCTATTAATGGGCTTTATATTTGTTTAATTAAATGATAGTTTGTTAATTTAATATAAAGATTTACAATTGAACGTACTTATAAATAACCATATACAGTCGATCGAACACGATGGGCGGGATATTTATAAGTACTAATAATCATTCATTTAACCGGATACGGGAATGGATTAATAGTCAATGGACTCATTAAAACAGGGGTCAATTATGTACAAGGACACTTGGCGTAATTGTTAACAAAGTATTAAAATCTTGGGTTACACGCAGTCAATATCCTGGTGTAATTATTAAACAAAGTATTAAGACCTTGTTACAGTTTAAGTCCCCAATTAGTTCGAATATTTGAATTCGGATATAAGGATAATTTGACGTGGACACTCGCACTTTATATTTATGACTGATGGACTGTTATGGACAAAAACCAGACGGACATATTGAATAATCCAGGACAAAGGACAATTATCCCATGGTAATAAACTAAAATCAACATGTCAAACATCATGATTACGAAAGTGTAAATAAGCATAATTCCTTTATTTCATATTTAATTGCACTTTTAATTATCGCAATTTTATTTACTGTCATTTTATTTAAATGCACTTTTAATTATCGTACTTTTAATTATCGCAATTTTATTTATCGTCATTTTATTTATCGCATTTTTATTTATCGCAATTTCATTATCGTTATTTACTTTACGCTTAAAATTAAGTTATATTTATTTTTAATATTTTACATTAGATTTTAACTGCGACTTAAGTTTTAAAATCGATAAACCGGTCATTAAACGGTAAAAACCCCCTTTTATAATAATAATACTACTTATTTATATATATATTTACAAATATAGTTTTAAAAATATAGCGTTAAACTTGGCTAAGATCCCTGTGGAACGAACCGGACTTACTAAAAACTACACTACTGTACGATAAAGTACACTGCCTATAGGTGTTGTAGCAAGGTTTAGGTATATCCACTCTATAAATAAATAACTAACTTGTGTAAAATTGTATCGTATTTAATAGTATTTCCTTATAAAAATTAATACTATTTCGTATACCTCTCGTATAACATCAATAGTTAGGATAATAATTTTAATAATATAATAATAATGATACTCCTAATATTAATATTAATACTTATTATTATCTAATTATATTGATAATAATGATAATGACAATAATAATACATAATGATAATACCAATAAATTTAGAATGATATTAATACTAATATTTATGAAAATAATAGTAATTTATATTATTTCCATAACAATAGTAATAATATTCATAATTGTATCTAATATTATGATAATAAATGATAGTTCTTATAAATACACTTATATTAATAATAATCATAATAGTAATTATAATACATGTAATAATAACAATAATACAATAACAATTATAATAACAATAATAATAATAATTATAATAATAATAATAATAATAATAATAATAATAATAATAATAATAATAATAATAATAATAATAATAATAATAATAATAATAATTATAATAATAATAATAATAATAATAATAATAATAATAATAAAATTAAGATTAAGAAATATACCCTCTTTAGGAAGAAAAAAAAAATGCTCCACACCGGAATTGTACCCGAGACCTCTCGCAAACCCGCAACAACCCTTAACCATTCGGCTGTCTCTAGTTATCTGTTTTAAACACAATCTAAAATCTTATAACTCGATCTATTTTCTTTTCTTCTCCCTCACCCTTGTAAATGACCCAGGTTCAAATCGAATAACAGCAATGAATTTTTCATTTGGTTTTAACATTAACGAAATATCCTAGATTATCAGTTTATGGTATGTTGATTAATAAAGAAAAATATAAGAAAAATAAAATAAAATAAAAAAACAAGCCTGTAGCAGTCTGTTAAGTAGGAGAAAAATATAAAAAGTGGTTGTGCTATTGGCTGGGATGATTGAAATAGAAATCCAGAGGTGATCGATTGTTGTATAGCGAAGGAGGTCGACAGACAGAATCAAGTAGGAGAAAAATATAAAAAGTGGATGGGGATTGTTAACAAATTCGTACGGTTATAAATCTTTATGATTTATATATAATTAATATTAATATTAATAATTAATAAATATATTAATAATAATAATACTATTAATAATAAAAATACTAATAATAATAGAAATAATAATAATATTAATAATAATGATACTTTTAATATAATTAATAAATAGTAAAAATAGTAAAGATATTAGTATCAATTATAATAATAGTTATTAATAACAATAATGACATAAATAATAATAATATCAATGATAGTAAATATAATAAGTTGTCTTGTAATGACCATAACAATAATTATAAATTTTTACTAATTTTCATAACAATGGTATCACCAATATCATTAATAATAATATTAGTAATTATATTATTTAATAATAATAATAATAATAATAATAATAATAATATCAATAATATTAATAAAGATAACACTATTAGTATTGATATAATAGTTATGCGTATCAAATCTCGTATCTATACATTATATAATAAATTAATAATATTAGTAATACTGATATTAATATCGATAATGAAAGTAATAATAATAATAATTATTATTATATTTTAACTTGTAATTAAATTGATGTAATAATTAATAAGTATGTAATATATATATTACCTAATATCTTGTATTAACTATTGAATATTTATACATTTTATATATATATATTACTATATATAAACCATTACTTATATATAGATTTCATAAATATATATATATATATATATATATATATATATATATATATATATATATATACATATATACATTCATAATAACTTAATTATTCTGTTCATTTGTTTTCATTTTTAATTTCAATTGCTTAAGTTGTATGTTATTATTTCAACCTATTATATGTACCTTGTTTATATTTATATATATTTAGATATATATACCTATATATATATATATACCTACTTATTTATGTATCTATATATATTTATTTGTAACTAATTGTTCGTGAATCGTCGGTACTAGTCAAAGGTCAAATGAATTCATGAAAACAATTCAAAGTTTTTTTTTTTTTTTTTTTTTTTTTTTTTTTTTTTTTTTTTAAGATTTCACATTACAGACTTTGCTTATCGTGTCAGAATCATATAAAGATTAAGTTTAAATTTGGTCGAAAATTTCCGAGTCATCACAGTACCTACCCGTTAAAGAAATTCCGTCCCGAAATTTGAGTGTGGTTGTCATGGTTAACAATAAGAATGTCTTCATGACGAATATGAGTTGATAAAATAGAATTTTACTACCATAGAGTGATATGGATAAAATGATTCGATTACTCGAAGCGCATTAGTGAAGCTATCACAAAAGAGTGAAATGAATAAATACAGATTTGTATTAACCGGTGACGTAGTCACGATCGAATTTAGAAAATAAGGTGCGTCTTATTTTTGACGTTGTCTTGATTGAATTCCGGAATTCATGGGATTTAAAGAAATTCTTCGAAATCTAAAAGATTTAATTTTTCAGCGAGTAAGGAAATTAAGATCTCTATAACTAAATCCGGTGATCTGCCTCGATTATTCTATCTATTATTTTCATTATAAATTAAACTCTTTCTGTTCCATTATTTTCACCACTCCTATACTTTCTTTCTTAGTTCATACATCTAAAAGATTGTGAAAATGCTTAATCCCGTTCTAATCCTTGATATTTTTCTAATTATCATTTCTGTTATCCTTCTTTTCAATTTTCCACCAGGAAATTTGTTTACTTGTGCTATTACCTTGGGGTGATACTATTCTTAATTCTACCATGTCTTTATATTGCTATTCGTATTAATATCCACGGTTTGTAACCTCCGGGTTGTTATTGGGCTTTATATTTTCTCTTATATTTTGGAGCTCATTGCCTTTTTATTCTCTTCTCGACATCTAGTAAAGCGAGTAACGGTCCAGAATTCGTAGGTATGAAGTTTTGAATGAACATGACCAATGTTCTACGAGAGATTGTAATGGCACGATCTTGATTGATTAAATTACCAGAATCACTGAGAATAGAACTATCAAGAATATACTTTCTTGATATGTTCAGAAATTAAGCAGAATGAAAGAGTTATGTAACATGGCACATGATGACGTTATGATCTGTGAATCATCACGTCCCATTAGAAACTCAGCATGACTTACTGTAATATAATCACATTGATCAAGTGTCATTATATTATACTAACTCATGCATCAGTTCCCAACACTACTTCCATATCATTCATATTTTAAGTTCGAATTTTTCAGAATTTAGAAACTAAAACAGTTTCATTTCTGATATAACACTGATATCGCGAAGAGATAAATGATTTCAGATAAGAATAGTTATGAAAATATCTTCAGAATATCGAAGATATTTATAATGAAAGATACGAAGACATCTTTAGAATTTCTGATATCGATGAATTAATGATGAAGATTTATCCGTAAAAGTGTAGAGTCGGGAGCAAGGTATTCGTTAATGACTTCAGCAGACACTGAATCATTTGGATTCTTTGAAGGCAGGTTTAGTCTTTGTGATATGTCCATAGCCTCCTTCATGATTTGAGCAATCCCTTTCCCAGTTCCAACTTTTCTGAGCTTTGCCAACGTACTATTCTTTATCATCTAGCTTCTGACGATTAAGGTCGTTTAAGGCTGTCTATAGTTTTTGCTGCTTCATTCAGCTTTTTCAAACTTTGAAGTGTTGATTCGTAGACTGAGTGCTTTTCAGAATGTCAGAATGGTAGATCATAATTCTAAGAGATAAATGTTATATGTTTACATATAAATATTGATGTATAACGCTGCGAGATTTCAAAATACTGATTACTGATTTCTCGGTAACTGGTATGGCAATTCTTGTTTACAAGATGCGAATGTGTATATGATAGGGTTTTAATGAACTAATATAATGGTCCTTCGGAGAGACTTAAGCCAATGAGTAATGAAGTTGCTAGTAAGTTTACTACTAATGTGGTGGGATATAATCAGTTCTTCGGTAACGATGATGAAGGGCAACTTATATAACAAGGTTATAATAAGGCTAATCCGAATGAAAATCGAAGTTGTCTTGCTGGAGCTGTGACAAAATTTGCTATTTTGAAAAGGAAATGCATTGTTATTTTCGGTAATAACAACGCCAAAGGAGCTAGCACAGATACGTGTTAAACGTTTACTCAGGTTCGGAGCATTTTCAGGTGCATAACTATATGTATCAATCTTTTCTTCCGTAGATGAATTGTGGTTGGTTCATCCTCTAGATTGAGGTGTTTTCAAGAATTTATGAAGGATTTGAATGCAGATTGTAATCATCAAGATACAAATGAGGTTTAAGATGAAATGAAGTGGCAAACTTGAAGAAATGTTTAGTTTCATATGTTATAATCAATATTTTAATTCATTTTAATTGTCCAATGTCATTAGTCCATAGTTAGGAGTCCACAATTTGTAGTTAGACAATTCATATATAGTTTAATATATAATACTCGAATTATTTAATACGTATCGTGATCCGAGTACATGTCTCATACTCGATCACAACTCAAATTATATATATTATTGTAGAATCAACCTCAACCCTGTATAGTTAACTCGATCATTACTGCATATAGAGTGTCTATGGTTATTCCAAATAATATATATAGATGCATCGATATGATATGTCAAAACCTTGTATACGTGTCCCGATATTTAAAGTGCGTAAAATAAATAACAGAAATTAAATGACGATAAATAAAGTGCGTAAAGTAAATAACAGAAATTAAATGACGATAAATAAAATTGCGAGAATATAAATTGAGATAAATAAATTGCGATAAATAAAATGTAATCAATTAGCTAGGAATAGTTAGCTAGGAACAGTTAGCTAGGAACAGTTAGCGTGGATTCTTAACAAAATTTTTCTCATAGTTAATTTGTTTGTTTCTAACAAATTTTATTTTGTCCAATGTTTTCTTCATTATGCCACTTGTTGGATTCTGATAGGTCAAAATCCAAATATGAAATTGAATGAAAATGGTTATTCTGTGATGAACGGATTCGTACTTCTGTGGTTGTAAGTAGGATAGTAAATGACTATTGAATCAGATTCGAAGAATGTACAGTGTAACTTATTAATGTGAAATCTAAATATTTCTCGGGTATTACCTACCTGTTAAAATATTTTCACCATTAACAGTTTGTACAATAAAACTTTTAATTACAAACTTTATGAAAACATATATACATATATATTTTCTTCAGACGTAATCATGGATTTAATGAGTCAATGTGATATTAAACTCATCAGATTTACAGCTAGAACTAGAGTACATAATCTCTAAAACATTAGAGATTACATAATCGCCATGAAGGACGAAGATAGTTTATGTAGAACGATTCGTAGAACGATGATTATGCTTGAAGTATAGATTGCGAGTTTGAGACGTGTGATGATGTTGTTGTTATTGGTACTAGTTATGCTGCTGGTGCTGCTGATGGTGGTACTATTGCTATCGATGCTACAAGTGTTGTTGGTGCTGAGGTTGGTGATGATGTTGGTGTAGTAAGTATAGCTTGTAGATCACGCACCATTCTTGTCAGGGTTTCTATCCTACCCTCTATCATTTCTATCCATCCACTCATCTAATTTGATAGATCTTGATTATCAATTTGAATTTCCCTAACTTCTTCTAATATTCCCCTTCGATTGGTATTCGAAAGTAGAGGTTGGATATTTTCTGAGATTGCAGTAATGCGACCTTTGAGGCGAAAAACTTTAGCAAGAAGGGTGAATACAGTGTTGCGCATAGGTTCACCGTTGAGTACATCATTTTCTTCGATGTTAGGAGGTAAGTTTGGTTCGCGGTAGGGCTTGGGTAAGTCTCGGACCCACCCCCATCTCCTCCAGAAAGAAAAATAGCTAAACGGTGGAGACACTTCGGGTTCATTGACTTCGGAGTCTACTTCGATACGCATCTCGAAATTGCTTCCGGAACTAATGGAATCCAAGCTAGGTGTAGGATCCATCTCTTATGATCAGTTAGAGGATTTTTGATATGAAATGATTTTCGGTTATCGGATAACATTCTAATTATATTGAATATCTAATATAGTACAAAAGATTCCGTAGATTACTGAGGAAATTAAGGAAACGTGTCAGATAAAGTCTACAGTAACAGATACGCTAAGATATGGATTTATCTATACACTATTCATGCAATCAATGCAGTAAGATGTGTCTAGACTAGGAATGATAAGCAGGTAATTTCCTAAGGATGATAAGTAGGTAATTTTCGACACGAAATGATAAGCAAAACTTTTGACATGCAGACACGGTCGAAGTCCAGACTAATTAATGCATCTAAGCAACTATCAGTTAGACACACTAATGCAAGACCTGGTTCGCTAAGACCACCGCTCTGATACCACATGAAGCGATCCTTCCTAATCCATCTGGACGAATACATTACATTTGGTTACATCGCGAGGTACTTGACCTCTATATGATACATTTTACAAACATTGCATTCATTTTTAAAAGACAAACTTTCATTTCATCGAAAGTTGACGGCATACATCCCATTTCATAATATATCCAAATATAATTGACTTAATAATAATCTTGATGAACTCAACGACTCGAATGCAACGTCTTTTGAAATATGTCATGAATGACTCCAAGTAATATCTCTAAAATGAGCAAATGCACAGCGAAAGATTTCTTTCATACCTGGGAATAAACATGCTTTAAAGTGTCAACCAAAAGGTTGGTGAGTTCATTAGTTTATTATAATCATTCATCATTTTAATATACCACAAGATTTCCTTTATTCAATAATCATACACTCGCAAGTGTTTAAAAATATCATTCATATGGATTGAACACCTGGTAACCGACATTAACAAAATGTATATAGAATATCCCCATCATTCCGGGACACCCATCGAACATGATAAAATCGAAGTACTAAAGCATTTTAAATTCCAGAATGGGGCTTGTTGGGCCCGATAGATCTACCTTTAGGATTCGCGTCAATTAGGGGGTCTGTTCCCTAATTCTTAGGCTACCAAGCTAAAAGGGGCATATTCGGCTTCGATTCATTCAACCATATAATGTAGTTTCAATTACTTGTGTCTATTTCGTAAAACCGTTATAAAAATAGCTCATGTATTCTCAGTCCCAAAAATATATATTGCAAAAGCATTTAAAAAGGGAGCAAATGAAACTCACAATACTGTATTTTGTAGTAAAAATACATATGACGTCATTGAACAAGTGTAAGGTTGACCTCGGATTCACGAACCTATATCATTTGTATATATATTAAAACATATATTTGTAATTGAATAATTTCATATTTTATATCTTATTTATCTTTTATATATGTATGTATATATATATATATATATATATATATATTCAATTTGTATATATATTCAAATTACTTATCATCTATATAGTTACATTAATATATATATATATATATATATATATATATATATATATATATATATATATATATATATATATATATATATATATATATATATATATATATATATATATATATATATATATCTGATTTGTATTATATATAAAAATAGATATTAATTTGTTATATATATGTATACTTATGTAAAAGTCATTAATATCATTAATACATACTTATATGTGTTGTTACTTATAAATGTTTTTATATACACAATGTTTATTTGGTAAAATAGTATTAATAATAGTAATAAAAATTGTATCTGATTATAATGATAATATTAATAATAACAATACTAATACTAATAATAATTATCGCAAATTTTTATTTCTAATAATATTTAGGATAATAATTTTAATAATATAATAATAATGATACTCCTAATATTAATATTAATACTTATTATTATCTAATTATATTGATAATAATGATAATGACAATAATAATACATAATGATAATACCAATAAATTTAGAATGATATTAATACTAACATTTATGAAAATAATAGTAATTTATATTATTTCCATAACAATAGTAATAATATTCATAATTGTATCTAATATTATGATAATAAATGATAGTTCTTATAAATACACTTATATTAATAATAATCATAATAGTAATTATAATACATGTAATAATAACAATAATACAATAACAATAATAATAATAATAATAATAATAATAATAATAATAATAATAATAATAATAATAATAATAATAATAATAATAATAATAATAATAATAATTATAATTATAATAATTATAATAATAATAATAAAATTAAGATTAAGGAATATACCCTCTTTAGGAAGAAACAAAAAAAATGCTCCACACCGAAATTGAACTCGAGACCTCTCGCAAACCCGTAACAACCCTTAACCATTCGGCTGAAATGTCCCGTTCATATTGATTATAAACGTTCCATATTAATTGATTTCGTTGCGAGGTTTTGACCTCTATATGAGACGTTTTTCAAAGACTGCATTCGTTTTTAAAAATAAACCATAACCTTTATTTTATCAACAAGGTTAAAAGGACACCACCTAGATTATCAGAAATGATAATCTAAAAAAATATCACACTTACACCCTACCAATACATATTGGTTTACAATATTAATATGTTACAACAAAGTAAATTTCGAATGCAGTTTTAAACAATATTATACAAGCATGCTGACTCCAAATCTTGTCCATATATTAGCATGCAACTTCGGAAGCTCTTAATAATCACCTAAGAATAAACATGCTTTAAACGTCAACAAAAATGTTGGTGAGTTATAGGTTTAACTTATATATTTATCAAATCGTAATAATAGACCACAAGATTTCATATTTCAATATACATCCCATACATAGAGATAAAAATCATTCATATGGTGAACACCTGGTAACCGACATTAACAAGATGCATATAAGAATATCCCCATCATTTCGGGACATCCATCGGACATGATATAAAACTCGAAGTACTAAAGCATCTGGTACTTTGGATGAGGTTCGTTAGGCCCAATAGATCTATCTTTAGGATTCGCGTTAATTAGGCGTGCAGTAATTCTCAAAATTAGTGATGTTCCCTAATTCTTAGGCTACCAAGCAAAAGGGGCATATTCGGCTTCGATCATTCAACCATAGAAAGTAGTTTCATGTACTTGTGTCTATTTTGTAAAACATTTATAAAGCTGCATGTATTCTCATCCCAAAAATATTAGATTTTAAAAGTGGGACTATAACTCACTTTCACAGATTTTTACTTCGTCGGGAAGTAAGACTTGGCCAGTGGTCGATTCACGAACCTATAACAAATATGTACATATATATCAAAATATGTTCAAAATATATTTAAAACATTTTTAATACGTTTTAATGTTTTAAATATTTTCAGTCAGCTGTCCTCGTTAGTAACCTACAACTAGTTGTCCATAGTTAGATGTACAGAAATAAATTGATATATATTATCTTGACCCAATCCACGACCCAGTGTATACACGTCTCAGGCTAGATCACAACTCAAAGTATATATATTTTTGGAATCAACCTCAACCCTGTATAGCTAACTCCAACATTACTGCATATAGAGTGTCTATGGTTGTTCCAAATAATATATATAGATGGGTCGATATGATATGTCAAAACATTTGCATACGTGTCTATGGTGTGATGACCCGGGAATTTCTGACCAAATTTAAACCTAATCTAATTATGTTTCCGACACGATAAGCAAAATCTGTAATGTTGAGTCTCGAAAGTTTTGAAACGATGTTCAGATATTCAATTACCCTTTGACTAACCCCGACAATTCACGAACAAATTATTTGTAAATAAATATGTACAGGTGTGTATACATACATAAATGTAAATAAATATAATAATTGGAAATAATAATATTTAATCAATTGAATTAAGAATTATTATTATCAATTATTGACATTAAGTATTATTATTAGTATTATTTATATCATATAATTAATAACATGTAATGCTAATATCTGATATAGTAAAGTTAATTATAAATTAAACTATAATTGTTATAGTAATAATATTATTACTTTCAATATTAACATCTACAATAGTATCATTAATATTATTATGAAAATGGATGTAAATATAAATTGTTATACTATTACTACTAATATTATTGTAATTAGTATTATTATTATTAGTATCATTACTAACAGTATTATTATCATCATTATTATCAACCTTATTACAATTTAATAGGGTTATCATTAATAATATTATTATTATCATAATTAGTTGTAAAAATTATAATTTTAATTGTTACTACAATTAGTATTATTATTTTAGTTATCATTATCATTATCATTAGAAATCTTTATTTTTAGCATTATTATTATTAATATTAATATTATTATTTTTATTTAGATTATTATTAATATAATTATAATTATTAATTATTAATTATTATTAAAAAGAGGATAAGATCATAGTACGCATTGTAATTTGTTTAGAATCTAAATCAGTTGCATGTAACTATCGAAACTGTATCAAATCCTTGTATCTATCTGTTAATTGGTACTATGTTTTGTCTGTGCTCGTTTGTTCAGAATATGAAATATTCCCACTTGACTTTATGATATCTAAAGATATGAATATGCCTTACTTTATCACCTATCAATAATATCTATCTCTCTTTCTCTTAACTGCAACCAAGAACATCAATACCATGGAAATAGTTTGAGCTGTTAACAAACCTATTATAATACTACAAGTTATACCACTCGAACCATCACCTATGTCTTCTCATTGAAACCTACAACCAAACCCCATCAACCAATCCATACGAACATATCTGTTATCTCTGTTATTTTCGGATCAACCACTATCATCTCAAACCCGTTGAACCACTTCAATGTCCTCAAATGCTGCGTTTGTTTCCTGATCCGTTCGATGAAACCCACTTCAAACCCATGATCAAATATCCATTTAAACCACCTTACTACAAACATCGGCTAATAGGTATGATTCTTGTTTCTTATTTTCATACGATCACCATCACCCAACCATGACAAGTCACGAACCACTGCTACCATTGGCTTCGTTGTTTTGTTTTCGAACAAACACCAATACCATAACCATCACACCACCACTTCATCACCCTAGTTGAAACCCTCACCTTTCATCGCCATTTTTTTTTCTGTATCATGTGATACCAAACCGCCCCATCAGGTACTTGTTTTCATTTTTTTTTGTTTAAACTAACAAGTCTTGTACACTTGAAACCACCACTTCAACCATGAAAACCATCGATCATCTTTAATTTCTTTTATGTCAAGAATCAAACCACCACCACTATATTCGATCATTGTTACAATCGTTCATTCTTTTTCGGCTAAACGAATGAACACCACTCTTGAACCTACACTTGCTATACCTCCTGCACCACCTCAAAAATCAAACCACCACCTCGTTAATTTTTTCTTGTCACTGAAAGACCTACGAATGCAACAGAAATATTTCTGTTTCACTTCGAATTCTACCTCTACTATGCTACTGCAGCCTGTCTTCTATCTTGCTGATCTATACGAACCCCACACACATATCAACCGTAAAGTCCCTACTACTCTTTTAGGTTGCAAACGAAAATAAAAGGTAAAGAAGTCGATGGTATGATTAATTTATGTATGTAGTTTAGTTTTAGCCAACATAGATATATAGGAGTTTAATACAACTCACTTTAAAAAGTTTATGCAAGTGGAAAAATGATGGAAATTATTTGCCGACAATTGCATAAAAACTAAAGAGAGGGGCCGACTATAATGGGTTACATAATGATGCCTTGTTATCTTTTAATAATTAGGATGGAGATCATATTATATATTGATGAGGTACTATGTCACGATGAGATTAAAATGATGAAAGGATATGATGATGAGGCGTATGAATTTGATTAGGATACGAGTACGATCTCTACTGCTACTCCTCAGTTAGAATCCCTTTAGACGATTTGATCCAATTAAATCTATGTAACTTGGGTTTACTTTATATAATTCATGGATTAAACAATGTAAAAGTTGGGCCACGATCCTACTAGCCATAATTCTCTTGGGCTTTTGGTTGAGTGGGTTAAGTAACATGAAATGGGCTCAATATTCTAATACTTGACTCACTGTATATTTTAGGATGATTCGATATGGATTGTTAGGTTAAGGATAGTGATGATAACATTGATGATAATCGTGATGATGATGTTAGATATGATGATTTTGATCATAAAAGATGACGAAACAATATTAGATGATGAAGACAAGATGTAATGAATTCGTTGATGGAGAATGTTTATGAGTATGATTATGATTTAGATGATATAATGATGATGAGGGTTAGAAGAAGAAGAAAGAAACAGAAATGGGTTAAATAGAATTAGTCATGAATCAAAACAGAAATAAACGAATGGTTCAGTGGTTGGGGATGTGTTGGGGTTAACCAAGAGGTCGTGGGTTCGAGCATGGACATAGGCATTTATTTTTGGAACTTTTCTTGGGAGGTAGATATTACTACTACTAGTACTACTACTACTACTACTACTACTACTACTACTACTACTACTACTACTACTACTACTACTACTACTACTATTATTATTATTATTATTATTATTATTATTATTATTATTATTATTATTATTATTATTATTATTATTATTACTATTATCATTACAACTATATTATCATTATTATTTTTATCATTATTATTGTTATCATTATTTTAGTAATATTATAATTAACATTTAACAAACAAATGATAGTTATATAAAAATATATTTGTTACATATAACTATATTAGTATTACCTACTTTTATGTTAATTGTTATTATTTATAATAATATAACACAATATCTATATATATAACATTTGAATTAACAATTATATTACTAAAATAAAATAAGTAATATAGTATATATATATAAGTTGTTCGATTGTGATTACATGAGTTAATAAATATATAAATGATATAGGTTCGTGAATCCGAGGCCAACCCTATACTTGTTCAATGTCATTCTATGTATTTTTACTACAAAATACATTAGGTGAGTTTCATTACTCCCTTTTTATATATATTTTTGGGATTGGGAATACATGCACTGCTTTTATAAATGTTTTACGAAATAGACACAAGTACTTAAAACTACATTCTATGGTTGGATTATTAAACCGCATATGCCCCTTTATATTAAGTCTGGTAATCTAAGAATTAGGGAACAGACACCCTAATTGACGCGAACTCTAAAGATAGATCTATCAGGCTCAACAACCCCATCCAAAGTATCGGATGCTTTAGTACTTCGAAATTTATATCATGTCCGAAGGAGGATCCCGGAATGATGGGGATATTCTTATATGTATATTGTGAATGTCGGTTACCAGGTGTTCAATCCATATGAATGATATTTTTGTCTCTATGCATGGGACGTATGTTTATGAGAACTGGAAATATGAAATCTTGTGGTCTATTAAAATTATGAAATGATTATTTATGCTAAACTAATGAACTCACCAACCTTTTGGTTGACACTTGAAAGTATGTTTATTCTCAGGTACGAAAGAAATCTTCCGCTGTGCATTCGATCATTTTAAAGATATTACTTGTAGTCATTCATGACATATTTCAAAAAACGTTGCATTCGAGTCGTTGGGTTTATCAAGATCATTATTAAGTCAATTATAGTTGGATATATTATGAAATGAAATGTATGTCTGTCAACTTTAGATGTAATGAAAGATTGTCTTTTCAAAATGAATGCAATGTTTGTAAAATGTATCATATAGAGGTCAAGTACCTCGCGATGAAATCAACTGTTGTGAATTGTTTATAATCGATATGGACTTTGTCTATATGGATTAGGATGGGTCCTTTCAGTTGGTATCAGAGCGGTGGTCTTAGCGAACCAGGTCTTGCATTAGTGTGTCTAACCGATAGTCGTTAAGATGCATTAGTGAGTCTAGACTTCGACCGTGTCTGCATGTCAAAAGTTTTGCTTATCATTTCGTGTCGAAAATTACCTGCTTATCATTCTTAGAGAATCATTTGTTTATCATTCTTAGTCTAGACACGTTTTACTGCATTGAATGCATCAATAGTGTATAGATAAAAATTCATATCTTAGCGTATCTGCTAATTCATATCTTGGCATATCTGTTACTGTAAACTTTATCTGACACGTTTCCTTAATTCTCTTCGTAATCTACGGGATCCTCTGTACTATGTATAGGTACTCTATGTAATTAGAATATCATCCGATATTCGAAAATCATTTCATATCAAAAAATCCTTTATTCAAACGTACGAAACGAAACTCACAACTAGTTCAAGTCCCTCGGATTCCGATATGGAGTTCCACTCCAGCTCTGAAAGCAGCGTCACCTGAATGAATCAATCAATCAGCCATCCACAATTCATCTGATGAGTTCGTAGTCGACCAAATCAATGGAGACGAGAAGAAGGCGATCCTTTCAAATTTCCCTCTTGGTTATAAACCTGAAGCACTCACCGGTGAACCAATCCGAAACATCATTTTCACCCTCATTACCTGAATATCTCGCCATGATTATATACTATTTAAAATACAAAACCTTATACATCTGCTCGTTCCGACCGACAATCATCCCGGAGTAATAGAAGAAGTCAACGAGCTTCACACCCAAGTTGTAGCCGTGAAAAGTATGGTGCAAAATGTACCAGCTTCAGCAACATTACCGACATCAACAACATCACCAACAACAACATCCACATCCCAAGCCTCAATTTCACAATCTGTCTCACGAACATCAACATCATACGCACCAGGGATACCAAGGAGTACCAACATCAATTAACAATGAAGTATTGAATCATAATTTCATTAATATTCTGCGAAGAATATGTGGATCCTAATAGTTTTAGAGATTACTTATTCTAGCTCAAATCAAAAATCAAATGAGTCTAATATTATATTGACTCATTAAATCCATGATTACAGCTGAAGAAAATATATATATGTATATATATTTTCATAAAGATTATGATTAAAAATTCTTTCATACAAACTGTTAACGATGAAATTATTTTAACGGGTAGGTAATACCCGAGGAATATTTAAGATCTCACATTAATAAGTTACACTGTACATTCTTCGAATCTGATTCGACGGTCATTTACTATCCTACTTACAACCACCGTTATACGTATCCGTTCACCACAAAACAACGATTTCCATTCAAATTTCATATTTGGATTTTGACTTATCAGAATCCAACAAGTGGCATAATGAAGAAAACATTGGACAAAATAAAAATTGTTAGAAACAAACAAATTAATTATGATGAATTTTGTTAAGAATCCACGCTAACAAAATCCTAGCTAACTGTTCCTAGCTAACTGTTAAATCTCTATTACATTATCGCAATTTTAATTATCGCAATTTTAATTCTAGCAAGTTAATTTATTGTCATTTAATTTCTGTATTTATTTTACGCACTTTAGATATCGGGACATGTATACAAGGTTTTGACATATCATATCGACCCATCTATATATATATTTCGGAACAACCATAGGCACTCTATATGCAAATGTTAGAGTTAGCTATACAGGGTTGAGGTTGATTCCAATATATATATATAGTTTGAGTTGTGATCGAGTCTGAGACCGGTACATGGGTCATGATATGTATTAATTAATTTGAATATTATAAATTATATATATAAATCATTGAACTGCTAACTGTGGACTATCAACTGTGGACTACACACATTAGACAATTAAAAATGAATTAAAATATTGATTATAACATATAAAACTAAACATCTCTTCAAGTTTGCCACTTGATTTCATCTTAAACCTCATTTGTATCTTGACGATTACAATCTGCGTTCAAACCTTTCATGATTCTTGAAAACACCTCAATCGAGAGGATGAACTAACCGAACTTCATCTACGGAAGGAAAGATTTATGCATATAGTTATGCACCTGAGAAACTCTCGGCAACTGAGTAAAAGTTTAACACGTAACCGCGTCAGATCCTTTGGCATTTATTAGCAAAAATAACTTTGCAATCCCTTTTCAAAGTAGCCAATTTTGTCACAGCTCCAACAAGTCAACTTCGACTTTTCATTCGAAGTAGCCTTACTATAATCATGATATATACGATTACCCTTTTTATACCAGAGAATTCTTTTATAATCCACCATATTACTAGCAGACGTACCAGCAACCTCGTTGCTCCTTGACTTAAATCTCTTCGACAAATCACTATATTTATCTATTGAAGTCTTATCATGTACTCATCCGCATCTTGTAACAAGAATTGCCATACCAATTACCGGGAATCAGCAAATCTGTATTGTGAGTCTCGCAACATTTCCACATCAACAGTTATATGTATCTATATAACATTTATCTCTTAGAACTATGATCTTTCATTCTGAAATTCTGAAAAGCACTCAGTCTTCAAATCAATACTCTGAATGTTGAAAAAGTTGAATGAAGCAGCAGAAATCGTAGACAACCGTAAACGACCTTAATCATCAAAAGTTTGCTGATAAAGATTAGTATGTTGGAAAAGCTCAGAAAAGTTGGAACTGGAAAACGGATTGAGCTAACCACGAAGGAGACCAAGGACAAATACAAGGACCAAACCCTATATTCAAAGAATCCAGATAATTCTGGATCCGTTGAAATCTTTAGTGAATATCTTGCTCCGAAGTCATGTTAAAATCTTGCGGAAAATCTTTCTCCATCAACCATCGAACTTAAAAATTCCAAAATATCATCATCAATATCTTCGATATTTCTGAGGATATTTTCATAAATATTCTCTTCCAAAATTATATACCTCCTAGTGCTTCTTGTGTATCATTATATTGGAAACATTCAATAGAAAATTTAGTACCGAAAATCAGATTATGCGAAACTATGAAGAAAGCCGTGGACAAATCACAAAGAATAAGTTTGACTTCAAAGAATCCAAATGATTCAATGTCTGCTAAAAAGTCTTTAGTGAATATCTTGCTCTCTACTCTAAACCCTTGCAGACAATAGTTTCTATCATCCTCCTATCTTAGATATTCAAAGATATTATCGTATCTTTCATTATAAATATCCTCCATATTTCTAAAGATATTTTCATAACTATTCTTATCTGAAATCATTAATCTCTTCGCAATATCAGTGTTACATCATATAGAAACTGTTAGTTTCTATATTCTGTAAACTTTCGAGCTTAAAAATATGAATGTTATTGAAGTAATGTTGGGAACTGATGCATGAGTTAGTATAATATAATGACACTTGATCAACGTGATTATATTACAGTAAGTCATGCTGAGTTTCTAATGGAACGTGATGATTCACAGATCATACCATCATCACGTGCCATGTTACATAACTCTTTTATTTAAATTAACTTCTGAACATATCAAGAAAATATATTCTTGATAGTTCTATTCTCAGTGATTCTGATAATTTAACAAATCAAATCGTGCTATTACGTTCTTTCTTGCTTGGAACATCAAGTTCATTCGAAACTCCATATCTATGAATTCTGGACCGTTACTCGTTTTACTAAGCAATCGAGAGGAGAATAAAAAGGCAAGGAGCTCCGAAACATAAGAGAAGATATAAAACTCAATAACAACGCAGAGGTTACAAACCGTGGATATTAGTATGAATAGCAATAATAAAGACACGGTATAATTAAGAATAGTATCACCTCAAGGTAAAAATAAAAAAAATAAAAAAAAAAGTAAATAGATTTTTCTTGTGGAAGATTGAAAAGAAGGATGATAGAAATGATAATTAGGAAAAATATCAAGGATTAGAACGGGATTACGCATTTTCACAATCTTTTGGATGTATGAACTAGGAAAGAAAGTACAGGAATGGTGAGAATAATGGAACGGAGGAGTTTAATTTATAATGAAAATATCAGACAGAGTAATCGAGGCAGATCATGGTATTTAATGATAGAGATCTTAATATCCTTACTCGCCGAAGAATCAAATCTTTTGGATTTCCAAGATTTTCTTTAATTCCTTTGAATCCTAGAATTTAATTGAGATAACGTCAAAAGTTAAGATGAATCTTTACTTTCCTATTTCACTCTTTGGTGATAGCTTCATTCGTACTCTTCGAATAATCAAATTATTTTTTTTTTATCCATATTGCTCAATGATGATAAAACTCAATTTATCAACTCATATTCGTCATGACAACATTTTATTTGTTAGCCATGACCACCTCACTCAAATTTCAGGACGAAATTTCTTTAACGGGTAGGTACTGTGATGACCCGGGAATTTCCGACCAAATTTAAACCTAATCTAATTATGTTTCCGACACGATAAGCAAAATCTGTAATGTTGAGTCTCGAAAGTTTTGAAACGATGTTCAGATATTCAATTACCCTTTGACTAACCCCGACGATTCACGAACAAATTATTTGTAGATAAATATGTACAGGTGTATACATACATAAATGTAAATAAATATAATAATTGGAAATAATAATATTTAATCAATTGAATTAAGAATTATTATTATCAATTATTGACATTAAGTATTATTATTAGTATTATATATATATCATATAATTAATAACATTTAATGCTAATATCTGATATAGTAAATTTAATTATAAATTAAACTATAATTTGTTGGGATTTAACAAGTTCATAAAGATACTTGAAACATTTAAAGATCAAATTAAGCGGAAGCATGAAGTATTACCATTTTAGAACTTGTTATACTTTAACCAATTGAAGTTAAATCCCAATTAGGATCAAGTTGTGAAATATACTTACAAACTAGAAGCAAGAAGAGAGTATATACCTTCTCCTAGCTAGTTGATAGATGATGATGAAGATGATGATGAATGGAGCTCCAAAAGTATGAAACCTCAAGTAGATATACCCCAAACTTTGCACCAACACCTTCTACTTTGGTTAGGATTTGATAACACTTGAATATAGCTTGTAAAAAGTAAATTTGTGAACCACCTTTGGCCCAAAAACCCCACGGCATTCAGCTGCTATATATGGCAGTTTTTTTACAGAATTTTGAAGTGTTAATTGCAAGTGTGTCTTTCTTGGTCAAGGAGTATGCATGTATATGGAAATGGGAAAGCCTTGAAATCTCTAGCATGCCTCTCATACTTCCAACGCCACTTCCTTGTTTATAAAATAGTTTTATAATACATGGCATAATTTATAAATGATAATGCTAAAAACGAACATATATTTCATAGCATTATTCCTCAAGAAAGACAAGCTTTTAGTTGCAATTGTTCTATTTACAAGTGATATTCGTTTAAATAATAAAAGGTGAAGACAAAAGGCAGATTCGACAAATTGAAGACAAAAAGGTCCAAAGAGCTAAAAAAGTACAAGATACAATCAAAAAGGTTCAAAATATTGATGAGGAACGTCTCAAAATGACAAGAGTACAAGTTACAAGACGCAAAGTACACGATATAAAATAATACGCGAGGACGTCCGAAAATCCGGAACCGGGACCTGAGCCAAGAAGAAACGCCCGACGCAACAGACCAAAAATATCTAGTCTACTATGCACAAGAATATAATATAATATATATATAATTATATATAATTATATATTATATATATTATTATTATTATATTACGTCGGCAAGAAGAAAACAAAAGTAGTTGGCTGAATCCAGGGTGGCCATGCGACTCGCATGGCCAGAAGCACAAAACCATGCGAGTCGCATGGTGTGAGATTGCTGGTCAGGTCCTATAAATAGCCAGTTTTCTGACGAGTTTTAGACATCCTTTTTCTCTTCCTCTTCATAAGTAATATATATTTATATTTATAATTTATATTTTAATTTTAATTATAATTCTAATAATAAGGGTATGTTAGCGAATGTTGTAAGGGTGTAAGTCGAAATTCTGTCCGTGTAACGCTACGCTATTTTTAATCATTGTAAGTTATGTTCAACCTTTTTATATTAATGTCTCGTAGCTAAGTTATTATTATGCTTATTTAAAACGAAGTAATCATGATGTTGGGCTAATTACTAAAATTGGGTAATTGGGCTTTGTACCATAATTGGGGTTTGGACAAAAGAACGACACTTGTAGAAACTAGGCTATGGGCTATTAATGGACTTTATATTTGTTTAACTAAATGAAAGTTTGTTAATGTTAATATAAAGATTTACAATTGGGCGTCCCTATAATTTACCATATACACTCGATCGGACACGATGGGCGGGGTATTTATATGTACGAATAATCGTTCATTTAACCGGACACGGGAATGGATTAATAGCCACTAGAATAATCAAAACAGGGGTGAAATTACATTCAAGGGTAATTGGTGTAATTGTTAACAAAGTAGTAAAACCTTGGTTTACACGCAGTCGATAACCTGGTGTATTCATTAAACAAAGTATTAAAACCTTGTTACAATTCGAATCCCCAATTAGTTGGAATATTTATCTTCGGGTATAATAATAATTTGACAAGGACACTTGCAATTTATATTTATGACTGATGGACTGTTATGGACAAAAACCAGACGGACATATTGAATAATCCAGGACAAAGGACAATTAACCCATGGGCATAAAACTAAAATCAACACGTCAAACATCATGATTACGGAAGTTTAAATAAGCATAATTCTTTTATTTCATATTTTATTTCCTTTATTTTATATTTAATTGCACTTCTAATTATCGCACTTTTATTGTTATTTTATTTAATCGCACTTTTAATTATCGTATTTTTAATTATCGCAAGTTTATTTTATCGCATTTTTATTATTCGCAATTTCATTATCGTTATTTACTTTACGCTTTAATTTAAGTCTTGTATTTATTTTATATTTTACATTAGGTTTTAACTGCGACTAAAGTTTTAAAATCGACAAACCGGTCATTAAACGGTAAAAACCCCCCTTTATAATAATAATATTACCTATATATATATTTGTATTTTTATAAAAGTTAACTAATATAGCGTTGAGCTTTGTTTAAAGATTTCCCTGTGGAACGAACCGGACTTACTAAAAACTACACTACTGTACGATTAGGTACACTGCCTATAAGTGTTGTAGCAAGGTTTAAGTATATCCATTCTATAAATAAATAAATATCTTGTGTAAAATTGTATCGTATTTAATAGTATTTTCTAGTAAAATATAAACTATTTTATATACACCTCGTTCGACATCAAGTATTTTTGGCGCCGCTGCCGGGGAAATATTTTCGCCGAAGCGAAACGCCATATTTTTAATTTTTAAGTTATAATTAGTTTTTGTAAAATTTATATTTTTGTTTAAAAATTAAAAAGATATAAAAAATTAAAAAAATCTTTTAAAACCGAAAAAAAAATATATTTTTAGTATATTTTTAAGTTTTTCTTTTATTTTTACAAAATTATAAAGTATTTTAAGTTTATTTTTAAGTTTTTATTTTAATTATATATATATATTTTATTTAAATTTAAAACAGAAAATAAAAGAAATAAAATATAAAATAATACGTGACCCGTCATTTAAACCAGTCCAGTTGAACTGGTCCAGTTCATTCATGCGACTCGCATGACCCCCCCACTAAAACCATGCGACTCGCATGAGGGGTCTGACAGGGCCACATTCAAACCCTAATTTCGCATTTAATGCGTATTAATTTATTATTATTATTTAAACCCTAGTTTTATTTATTATTATTAATTAAGTTTTAGTTATTTAAATTAATTATTACTTTTAACTAGTTTTAATTATATAATACTTAATACTTTAAATTATAAAATATAAAAATAATATTTTTATAAAATCTAATATTTTTATAACTTTTAATAACTTTTAATATTTTGTACCTTTTTAATCGTTGTAGCGTAATATTTGTATTTCTAACTCATATTTAATTTTAAACTTAGTTTTCGCTATAGTCATTTTTACTCCTAGATTTTTAGGCTTTGCCGTAGAATCCCTTAAGTGCTTTTTCTTTAGACTAAGATTTAGGTGCTTTAGAATTTTGCGACGCCTTTTTAAGTTTTAGTTTCTTTTTAAGTTATTTCCATTTGGGATTTAGTTTTTTCCTGTAAGCTTTAATATTTTTAGACCTTTTACTATGTATCAATTATCATTCCAATTAGTAATTTCAATTTGCGATTATAATTTTAAGTTAGTTGTAGTAATAAGGTTAAATTAGTTAAGTATTTTTAAAGTTTTTATAAGTTTCTTTTATTTTTCCGTCACCTTTTATTTTTCAACCATTTTTCTTTTTCGACCTTTATCGACGAACTCTTTTTCTCTCTTATTTCTCGCTATTCTAGTTTTTAGGACTTAGAATTTTTTCTACTTCTTATCTAAATTTCTTAAAATTACGAAAATTTATTTTAAGTAGTTAAATTGATAGACATAAAAATTTTCTGGTTCGTAGTAATAGTTGGATTTGTACGTGGACCGGGTTATTGGAGCCAAACAGTCCTCAATTATATTGAGACCAAACGAATCCTGCCCCTCTGCTGCATCTTTTGGCTATTCGAAACGTGGGCAAAATCAGAAAAGTCTATTGATTGGATAACTTATTATAATTTTTCTTTCCTTTTTAAAACTAATAGGATATTCAGTGAATGCACCGAGCAAGACGTTCACCACCTTTTGTACGTTCACCACCTGTAACTCGATCAAGACATCGTTTAACAAATATAACCGCCGTTGATTTTTCTTTAGAATCGTCATCCAGTAGACCAAGTACTTCAGTTCAAATTTCCGATAATCCAGTTTTTGAAACCAACCTCACAATTGAGAATCCAGAAAATATTCAGGAAAGGTTCATAGATCCTGAACCACTAAACTTTCCTCCGGAACCACCAATCATTCAAACAGAGATTGTTGAGGAACGAACCATTAAATCAGAATCATCTAGTGATACCGATTCAACAAATTCAATTATGGAGAATCTGGAACCTTTAAGTATGGAAGACCGAATGAGAGCTAAACGCACTGGCCAAGGTCACGCAATTACTCATCCAGACATTAATGCGCCAGATTATGAAATCAAAGGACAAATTTTACACATGGTGACTAATCAATGCCAATTTAGTGGTGCGCCGAAGGAAGATCCAAATGAACATCTACGTACCTTTAATAGGATCTGCACACTATTTAAAATACGAGAAGTGGAGGATGAACAGATATATCTCATGTTATTTCCCTGGACTTTGAAGGGAGAAGCCAAAGATTGGTTGGAATCGTTACCTGAAGGGGCGATTGATACATGGGATGTTTTAATTGACAAATTTCTTAAACAATTTTTTCCTGCATCTAAAGCCGTAAGACTTCAAGCAGAAATTGTTACGTTCACACAGAAGCCAAATGAAACTCTATATGAGGCGTGGACAAGATATGGAAAGTTATTAAGAGGATGTCCGCAACATGGTTTAGACACTTGTCAAATAGTACAAATATTCTACCAAGGATGCGACATCACTACAAGAAAAGACATAGATATAGCAGCTGGTGGTTCTATTATGAAGAAAACCGAAACTGATGCTTACAAAATTATTGATAACACTGCTTCCCACTCACATGAGTGGCACCAAGAAAAAGATATCATTAGATCATCTAAAGCAGCTAGAGCCGATTCTAGCCATGACTTAGATTCCATTTCTGCAAAGATAGACGCTGTGGAGAGACGAATGGAAAAGATGACTAAGGATATTCACTCAATACGAATTAGTTGTGAGCAGTGTGGAGGACCACATTTGACAAAAGATTGTCTATGTATTGAATTAACAATGGAACAAAGAGAGAATATTTCATACATAAACCAAAGGCCTGGAAATAATTATCAGAATAATTATCAACCGCCAAGACCGATTTACAATCAAAACCAGAATTATAACCGAAATATTCCATACAACAACCAACAAGGTCCTAGCAATCAACAAGTATCCAATAATACTTACAATCAGCAAAGACCGAATTTTCAAAACAAACCACCACAACAAACCGATGATAAAAAGCCGAATTTAGAAGATATGATGACGAAGCTAGTTGAAACTCAAACGCAGTTTTTCACATCTCAAAAACAAACAAATGAACAAAATGCTCAAGCATTTAGAAATCAACAAGCTTCTATTCAAAATCTGGAACAAGAAGTAAGTAACCTAGCAAGGTTAATAGGTGAAAGAAAACCGGGAAGTCTACCAAGCGATACAAACGCTAACCCCCGGAATGAAACAGCTAAAGCTATTACCACAAGAAGTGGTACAACACTTAAACCACCTGAAATACCTGTAACTTCTGATGAAACTATTCCTACTCCACAAGAACCACAACCTGATCAAGATGAGGAAAAGGAACCGGTAGTTGAGAAGGTTAATGAAGATAACACAGTTAAGGATAAACCTTATGTTAAACCATACCAACCACCACTTCCTTACCCGAGTAAAATGAAGAAGGAAAAACTTGAAGCCGAGCAATCCAAATTCTTGGATATGTTTAAACAGATAAATGTAAATCTTCCTTTCATTGATGTGATTTCAGGAATGCCAAGGTATGCTAAATTCTTGAAAGATCTAATCACAAATAGAAAGAAAATGGAAGAACTCTCGGCTGTCACTATGAATGCTAATTGTTCAGCAGTGCTGTTGAATAAGATACCAGAAAAACTATCTGATCCAGGAAGTTTCACAATTCCATGTTTTCTGGGTAGTCTTAGTTCAATAGAAGCATTGGCAGACTTAGGTGCTAGTATAAATCTAATGCCGTATTCACTATACGCTAAACTAGACCTTGGAGAATTGAAACCAACCAGAATAAGCATACAACTAGCCGATAGATCAATAAAATATCCTAGAGGGATAATGGAGAACATGCTAGTTAAAGTTGGTACTTTAGTATTTCCAGTAGATTTTGTTGTTCTGGACATGGAAGAAGATTCTCAAGTTCCTCTCATATTAGGAAGACCATTCTTAAACACGGCTAAAGCAATGATAGACGTGTTCGGTAAGAAACTGACCCTAAGTATAGAGGATGAGAGTGTTACCTTTTCAGTTGATAGAGCAATGCAACAACCACAATCTGCAGATGATACATGTTATTATATTCAAACTATAGATGCACATGCAGAATTATTAGAAGAATTTCCAGAACTACAAGGAACAGGAGAATGTTCTTTAGGAGAAGGTAATGAACCAATTGATGAAGCTGAAATGTTAACTACACTTATAGCTAATGGATATGAACCAACAACAGAAGAAATTCAAATGCTAAAAGAAGAAGACAGATATCGATATAAATCATCGATAGAAGAACCTCCGAAATTAGAGTTAAAGCCACTTCCAAACCATTTGGAATACGCTTATTTACACGGTGAATCTGAATTACCTGTAATAATATCGTCTTCTCTTACTGAAAATGAGAAATCACAGCTCATTTCTGTGTTGAAAGCTCATAAACCAGCCATTGCATGGAAGATTCATGATATTAAAGGAATAAGTCCTTCGTATTGCACACATAAAATCCTTATGGAAGAAGGTCATAAAACGTATGTGCAACGCCAACGAAGACTAAATCCTAATATGCAAGATGTAGTTAAAAAAGAGATTATTAAACTGCTAGATGCAGGTTTAATTTATCCAATCTCTGATAGTCCATGGGTAAGCCCAGTTCAATGCGTACCTAAGAAGGGTGGCATGACTGTCATCACAAATGAGAAAAATGAGCTTATTCCTACTAGGACTGTAACAGGATGGCGTGTATGTATTGATTATAGAAAATTAAATGACGCCACCAGAAAAGATCACTTTCCCTTACCTTTCATAGATCAAATGTTGGAAAGATTAGCCGGAAATAGTTACTATTGTTTTCTAGATGGATTTTCCGGATATTTTCAAATTCCAATAGCACCCGAGGATCAAGAGAAAACCACATTCACGTGCCCTTATGGTACTTTTGCTTACAAACGCATGCCATTTGGACTTTGTAACGCCCCTGCAACCTTTCAAAGGTGTATGATGGCGATTTTTCATGACATGATAGAAGAATGCATGGAAGTATTCATGGATGACTTTTCAGTCTTCGGTGATACATTTAAATCATGTCTAGTTAATCTGGAACGAATGCTAATTAGATGCGAAAAATCAAATCTAGTACTTAATTGGGAGAAATGCCATTTCATGGTTAAAGAAGGCATCGTTCTTGGACATAAAATTTCAAAAGAAGGAATTGAAGTGGATAGAGCTAAAGTAGATGTAATTGCTAAACTTCCACATCCCACCAATGTTAGAGGAGTTAGGAGTTTTCTAGGGCATGCCGGTTTTTACCGACGTTTTATAAAAGATTTTTCTAAAATTGCCACTCCTATGAATAAACTCCTAGAAAAGGATGCGCCATTCATCTTTACAGATGAGTGTATCAAATCTTTTAATATTCTTAAAGAAAAACTCACTAATGCACCGATCATGATAACACCAAATTGGAATCTACCATTTGAACTAATGTGCGATGCAAGTGATTTTGCAATGGGAGCCGTTTTAGGACAAAGGATTGAAAAACGATTTCAACCTATATATTATGCTAGTAAGACATTACAAGGAGCACAAACGAACTATACAACTACTGAAAAAGAACTCCTTGCTATTGTCTTTGCTTTTGACAAATTTCGATCATATCTCGTTCTAGCAAAAACGGTGGTCTATACCGACCATTCTGCTCTTAGATACCTATTTTCAAAACAAGATGCTAAACCAAGATTAATCCGTTGGATCTTACTCTTACAAGAGTTTGATATTGAAATCCGAGATAAAAAAGGAGCAGAAAATCTCGCCGCTGATCATCTTTCTCGTCTTGAAAATCCCGAATTAGAAGTTCTGAATGAATCGGCCATACAAGACAACTTTCCTGATGAATATCTATTGAAGATAGATTATAAAGAAATCCCATGGTTTGCAGACTATGCAAACTACTTAGTTTGTGGATTCCTTGAAAAAGGATTATCGTACCAAAGACGAAAGAAATTCTTCAGTGATATAAAACACTATTTCTGGGAAGATCCACATCTGTTTAAAAGTTGTCCCGATGGAATAATACGCCGATGTGTATTTGGAGATGAAGCGAGTAAAATTTTAAACCATTGTCACACAGGACCAACAGGAGGGCATTATGGGCCTCAACTAACAGCAAGAAAAGTTTATGAAGCTGGATTCTATTGGCCTACAATTTACAAAGACGCACACCTTCTCTGCAAATCCTGTGATGCATGTCAAAGGGCCGGAAAAATAAGTCAACGTGATGAAATGCCACAAAATGTCATCCAAGTATGTGAAGTATTTGACATTTGGGGTATTGACTTTATGGGTCCATTTCCAAAATCTCATAATAATCTATATATACTCGTAGCCATTGATTATGTATCTAAATGGGCGGAAGCACAAGCTCTCCCAACTAACGATGCACGAGTTGTAGTAAACTTTTTAAAACGTCTTTTTGCAAGGTTTGGAACACCGAAAGCTTTAATAAGTGATCGGGGTACTCATTTCTGTAATAATCAACTTGAAAAAGTTCTTAAAAGATATGGAGTAACTCATAAAATCTCCACCGCATATCATCCACAAACGAGTGGACAAGTTGAAAATACCAACCGAGCTTTAAAACGTATTCTAGAGAAAACCGTAGGATCAAATTCGAAGGAATGGTCCATTAAATTGGAGGATGCACTCTGGGCTTTTAGAACAGCCTACAAAACTCCAATTGGAACCACACCTTTTAGACTTGTTTATGGAAAAGCATGTCATCTTCCAGTAGAAATTGAACACAAAGCATTTTGGGCTTTGAAAACATGTAATCTTGATTTACATGAAGCCGGACGTCTACGATTAAGTCAACTAAACGAATTAGAAGAATTAAGACATGAAGCATACGAAAATTCGTTAATCTATAAAGAAAGAACGAAGAAATGGCATGATAAAAGAATCAGAAGTTCAAAAGAATTTAAAGAAGGAGACAGAGTTCTTCTTTTCAATTCACGATTCAAGCTATTTCCTGGAAAATTGAAATCAAGATGGTCTGGACCATTCATAGTCAAAAGAGTTTTCCCATACGGAACGATAGAATTAATAAATTCAAATGGGATTGAATTTAAAGTTAATGGTCACAGAGTTAAACATTACATACATGGTCCGATGGAAGTCGACAACGAAGTTAATCACAATTTCGACACCACAGCTAACTAAGTGTGGGGAGAATCAAGTGTTTAAGGGATAATATGTATTTCTGTTAGAGTTAGATTGTCTGTTTTCGTGTAGTTCTCGAAAATGGAACACGTATGGTCTTTCCCTAGCAGACCCTAAAGAACTAGTCTTCTCCCCCCATTCTGAATTTTTATTTTTTTTAGGTTTTTACGTAATGAAGACTGCCTGTGAACTAAACCATGGTCTAATGCTACACGCTTTGATCACTAAACGTAATAATGACATACTCCCGAGCGAATTAGTATCGGTAATCAGAGAAAGAATGGACGGAGTTAGAAAAGGATCCAGATGTGAAGATAATAAGTTACAATTTGGTAAAGGAAAATCAAAATCCGCAGCGAAAAGAAGAGCACGACACCTAGAAAAATGTCACAAATGCGGAAAATGGTCACATGGAGGTAAATGTTCAAATAATCAAACTTATTCAAATACCGAATTTGTTACTTTATGCAGAGACGGACCGTTCATATGTTTAGAAGAAAAGACAATGAATGCTCGAGGTTACGCCTATGCAGCCATGGAAGACCAATTAAACCGACTATCTTATGAATATAATAGATCATATAACTAAGAAATCTATTTCACAGGTATGTCTGTACAGTTTTTATTTTTATTTTTATTTTTAACCTTTTGATAATAAACGCTAATTTGTTCGCTAAAAAGTATTAAATTGGTATTAAATAAAATTAGGTTTGGCGACCGAAATTATTGATATCATTCAAAAATTTATTACATCACTGCGAAATTTAACGTTTATTCTTAAGGTATAAATATCTTTAATCAATCAACCCAAAATATTTCAAAAATTCGTCAGGGGTTAAATTAGGTCTTGGAACCGAAATTACTTTACCGAAAAGAGGGGCGCATATTTTTGATAATATTTGATTGATTAAAGTGGGATAAAAAGACAAAAAGATTTTTAAATTTATTTTTACCATGTTTTTAAAAATTAATATTTAAATCTTAAATTAATATTGTAAACTTTGTAAAAACAATATTTTTAAAATTGTAAATATTTGAAAAATTAATATAAGTTTGGTGTGAATTTATAATATGAATTTTTAAATTAAGTTTGGTGTGAATTTTTAATTTTTAAAATATGAAATTTAAATTTTATGCATTTCAAATTTTAAGTTTGGTGTGAATTTTTAATTTTAATTTTGAATTTTATATTTATGTTGTGTAAATTTAAAAACAAAAATTTACTTTATCTCATTAAGTTAAGAATATGATTTTTAAAATTCGTCGTAAGTTGAAGACTAGGTCTTTGAACCGAAATTGCTTTACCCGAGGGAGGGACGAGAACTTTTATTATCATTATTTTTAATCTTATTGATTTAAAGTATGCAAAAACATTAAAAAAAAAAAACCCAAAAATCTTAGCTTTTAAAACAATCGCTACAAAAAGACAAATTTTAAAATTTTGTCGAGGGACGGACTAGGGCATAGTCCCGAAACGACCTCGTCTTAAAAAGAAACAAAATTTTTAAAATTTTATTAAATTTTATGTTCTAAAAAGTTTAAGGTTTATATAAAAAAAAAAAAAAAAAAAAAAAAAAAAAAAAAAAATACCTGGGAATTGACCCCCATGCGAGTCGCATGGGGATGGGCAGAAGGCCATGCGACTCGCATGGCCATAAAATACTGGACAGGATCAAAACTTCCAGCGAGCTGCTCTGTCTCTCACATTACACACACATATACACGAACCATCTCCAAAACCCTCTCAATTTTTCACCAATTTTCACCAAATTTCTTGCAAAACTTCACAATAATCATGCCTAGATTCAGTAGTCTCAACCCCTTCAGGAGAAAGGTAAAGATTTCACCCCTAATCTCTTTAAATTCGAATTTTTGTGTTCTTGAGCTAGAAAATTTATATTTTGATTTTGTTAAATTTAGGTGTAATTAGAGCTAAATTGTTGTTATATTATGCATGTATATCCTAGATAGAAGCTATTTAACATGAATTGAAGCTAAAAACTTCAAATTTTTAAGAATCTAGGGTTTGTGTTCTTGAGCAATTTGGGGCTTTTTGATATAAACAGGTTATGGCCGATTTTTGTCATGAATTGTTGCTAAATTAAGTAGTGTAACATGTTTAGGTAGTTAATTGATCCAAACTTTGAGCCTAAACATGTTTTTGAGAATTAAAGTAGACTTTTTAAGTCTAAAAATTCATGAACTTGGATAATTTGATATAAAGGCCATTTGAAACTTGTTTCATTGCTAGTAGTGATTATTTTGGCATGTTATTTAAGATAAATGCTTATGAACTTGATGTACATTTTTCGTATATGCTTATTTGACAAAGTGTAGACTTGACAAAAATAAGAAAATGAGCACTAGTTTGATTTGAATGCCATGTAACAAGTGTTTAATTGTTATAATAATTATTGTTGACATGTTTAAGAGTTTAAATGTGATAAAACATTGTACACATTTTCGTATGTAAAAGTATATAATTGTTATTTTTAGGAAAATATGTATAAAATATGTTATGAATTGAACATGTCATCATAATTGTTTCAAGTTATTATTTTGCTAACACTAATGCATATTTGGATGCAAAAATTTTGTGTTTAATGTGTTTTGCAGAAAGCCGATACTGGAGGTTCAGGAGCATCATCATCCAGGCAACCAGAGCCCGAACCGCAAATGTTTCATGAACAAGAACAACATATGCAACAAGAAGAAGAAGAACAGGAGGAGCAACATATTCCTTATCACGATCAAGATCAATTATTCGTGAATCAGTTTCGTCAATTCGCTCCACATCAAAGGATTCTGAGCTTAGACATTAATGAAGATCAGTTACATCCAAATCTGAGATTTGATCGATGTTGGATAGAGTATCCAGATTATCAAAAGAACATGCACATTCTCTACAATAAGGTTGTTGAAATGCCAAGGGCAATTGACTGGGTACCTTTGGAAACAGTTGACCTTGCCGAACCGATTCGGGGATTATTGGTGCAAAGGTATGGTAATTCTCAGTTTAACGATTGGATGCGCCTATTTTCCATTCGTAGAACCATATATAGGGAATGGTGTATAGAATTACTTAGTACTATTAAGTTAAACAGTGATGTTAGGAGGATAGATGATAGAAGCTTTATTAGATTTCTGTTAGGTGGACGCATGTACAGAATGTCCATGATAGATTTAGCCAGGGCCTTACAGATTTACACCCCTGCTGAACTTTTGAGCCCCGACTGTAATAGCCTGATTGCCCAAGGAGAAAGGGTAGATAGGGAATTTGATGTTAACGCTGTCTGGAGGCGTATGTCACACTTTAATGAATTTCACGCCAGTGGAAATCATACATACTTAGATATAGACAGAGCTGAACTCCGGGTGATTCATAGATTCTTAGCAAACACAATTACACAAAGGGGTAGGAATAAGGAGAAATTGACCGTAAACGATTTGTTCTACCTCAAGTGTATTAGAGACCCGAGGAGTTTCGTTAACATTCCCTATTGTGTTGGTTATTATCTCGCTAATGTAGTTTCGGGGATGAAATCGGGGAGTATTATAGGTGGTGGTATTTTCATTACTCTCATTGGAGAGTATTTAGGTGTAGATAAGCACCAAGGGGGTCCAATGAACGAAATAGAGGACGGAGGTGAAACTATAAGTTCAAACCTTTATCACGGTGCAAGGGTATTATTGATGAGACGTGGTCGGGTATATCGATACGAGGGACCTCAGCGACAGGTAGAGAGAGGTTCGGATGACGAGATGGAGGAGGCGAACAACATTATAGGAGTTGTTCGGGAGACTGCTCTTGATTTAGGCGTTCGTATGGAGGATGAATACATGACGAACTATGATAGGCATATGCAGTATGAGGCATGGCAACGCCGGAATGACTACGAGCATTCCCGGCAACGAGAGCATGACCGATGGGATTATCATCAGCGCCAAATTATAAGCCAGTTGCAGCCTGGCGAGATGTATTATCCGACCCGACCCGCATACTATCCCGCACATCAGCCAGAGATGAGACCACCCTATGATTCATATGATTATGACGCAGCATACCAGTACACCTATAATCAGCCATGGAACCCGGACGCGAACATGAATTGGGATCCATATCCTAATTTTCCTCCTAACCCACCTCCTGATCAGTAGAGATAAGTGGTAATTTCTATTTTTATTTTAAACACTTAACATTTTATTATGTTTATGTAATGTTTGATATTTTATTATTATTGTGTACTAATATTTTTCTTATAGTTTGAAAGTGGGATGCCAAAGTTCCATTTCAAATTGCATGTATGATTATATTTGTATTGTATGTATTCTATTTTATGCACAAAACAGGGTAAAACAACGCGTTTTCAAAGACTGGCATTAAGTTCAGCAAAAGCAAGTAATTTTGACGACAATGATGCAAAATGTATGTGAAATAACAACAAGACGGAATGAACAAATGACGTGCACCATTTATCATTCAGCAAACAAACGCCAATATATTTGGAAACTTTGGTAAAAATTTAATCATTTTCACACAAATCACCCTCAATAATTTAAATTGTTACTGATTTCTTGCAAATGAGGGCATTGCAAGATCTTAAGTGTGGGAAGGGGTTAAATTCTTTCGGATTTTAAAATTTTTATATTAAACACTTGGTTACCATTAAAAATACTAGTAAAGCAGTAGTTGTATTAGAATCTAGTGCTCTCTGATAAAAAAGAACAGCCCTAGTCTTATATACTGACTACCCAATTCTAGTAAAATTTTTCAAAATTTTCAATTAAATGAATTCAAAATCATGTTTATACATATTTATGAACGATAAAACTAGGTTTTAACACCGAAATTATTGTTACCTCGGAAAGGACATAAATTGAGAAACAAACTAAAATGTTAAAATTCATTTAAAATGGAATAGAGGACGATAAAAAGGAAAATAAAAGCCAAGTGTGGGAAAATTTACCAAGTTATTTTAAACATATGTCACATATATTTGTAACAAATAACTAAAAATACTTTTGCTTTGGACTAAACTAAACTGTTTTACCCGATGAAAGAAAAGAAGAGATGGATCTACACGATGAATCAATTCCATCATTAAAAGGAAGTAAAGTCTTCCGAAAAAGACACGCGCTTCTTGATTTAGGTCATGAAGTTGTCGTTCAGACCAGCTGTAGGTTGACGAAAAATCTAGAAAAGTCATCACTAAAATCAGCAGGAAATCCACGGACCTCAGCATTAAACAGGGTCGCCAAGTGGTCAGATTTATCCTAACCATGAGAAGGATTTATCTCGTACAATGGGGGGGCACCGTGCAAATTAGCTTGATAAGACTAATGAATCAGATCCCCAGAAAAGGATAATCTCCTTAAAGATTAAAAATCAGCTTTTAAGACTGATATTACTCAATCCTAGAGATTGACCTTAAAGATTGAGAATTACAAACTCATGGAATTCGATGATATCTAAACTCGAGCTTGAACGAGAAAATATTTTGATCAAAATTATAAACCGATTTGTTTTCTGAAAAACCCATTTTCAATGCGTTCATTACCATTGAACGTAAAATCCTAGGAATTCACCTGGAATTCATTAGGTCACCTGAACTAAATCGGGTGTCAACCGTAAGAACGATGGTTGCATAACATGGTCAAAGACAGGACTTTGTGCCAAACCGACAAATTATAAGGGTGAGCTTTACTATTGCTCCTACCAAGGATAGTAATTGCGTCCGACACGTTATAGACCATAATCAAAAGCATGTCACGGGACATTGCCTTAACAGTTGCTTGTTCAACGCTTTCCTTTACAACCGGACGGTAGTTTGCCGAAAGGTAATATACGGGACAAGTAAACTGGACGTGTTGCTTTCCTAATACAAGGTTAGCAAGTGGGTGACACAAAACCGCAAGTTTTGAGCTAAAATTTTCAAATCTGAAACCCACCAAACCCACAAAAATATTTTGCAAACACCGGTAAAGGGTTATTCCGGAAAACTTATCTAGGGTAAAAACTAGATTTCAAAAGATCAAATGTTTTCATAAAGATCCAATTTCCTTAATGGATCTAAATTTTTATAGTCATGTGGGACTGTAAACCATATCGTTACTTCCATTGTTTATATCGCCGTATAGAAATCACTGATGTACAAAGTGTGAAGAATAAAGAAGTGATTCTAGTATTTCAAGACAATATTGCTTGAGGACAAGCAACGCTCAAGTGTGGGAATATTTGATAATGCTAAAAACGAACATATATTTCATAGCATTATTCCTCAAGAAAGACAAGCTTTTAGTTGCAATTGTTCTATTTACAAGTGATATTCGTTTAAATAATAAAAGGTGAAGACAAAAGGCAGATTCGACAAATTGAAGACAAAAAGGTCCAAAGAGCTAAAAAAGTACAAGATACAATCAAAAAGGTTCAAAATATTGATGAGGAACGTCTCAAAATGACAAGAGTACAAGTTACAAGACGCAAAGTACACGATATAAAATAATACGCGAGGACGTCCGAAAATCCGGAACCGGGACCTGAGCCAAGAAGAAACGCCCGACGCAACAGACCAAAAATATCTAGTCTACTATGCACAAGAATATAATATAATATATATATAATTATATATAATTATATATTATATATATTATTATTATTATATTACGTCGGCAAGAAGAAAACAAAAGTAGTTGGCTGAATCCAGGGTGGCCATGCGACTCGCATGGCCAGAAGCACAAAACCATGCGAGTCGCATGGTGTGAGATTGCTGGTCAGGTCCTATAAATAGCCAGTTTTCTGACGAGTTTTAGACATCCTTTTTCTCTTCCTCTTCATAAGTAATATATATTTATATTTATAATTTATATTTTAATTTTAATTATAATTCTAATAATAAGGGTATGTTAGCGAATGTTGTAAGGGTGTAAGTCGAAATTCTGTCCGTGTAACGCTACGCTATTTTTAATCATTGTAAGTTATGTTCAACCTTTTTATATTAATGTCTCGTAGCTAAGTTATTATTATGCTTATTTAAAACGAAGTAATCATGATGTTGGGCTAATTACTAAAATTGGGTAATTGGGCTTTGTACCATAATTGGGGTTTGGACAAAAGAACGACACTTGTAGAAACTAGGCTATGGGCTATTAATGGGCTTTATATTTGTTTAACTAAATGAAAGTTTGTTAATGTTAATATAAAGATTTACAATTGGGCGTCCCTATAATTTACCATATACACTCGATCGGACACGATGGGCGGGGTATTTATATGTACGAATAATCGTTCATTTAACCGGACACGGGAATGGATTAATAGCCACTAGAATAATCAAAACAGGGGTGAAATTACATTCAAGGGTAATTGGTGTAATTGTTAACAAAGTAGTAAAACCTTGGTTTACACGCAGTCGATAACCTGGTGTATTCATTAAACAAAGTATTAAAACCTTGTTACAATTCGAATCCCCAATTAGTTGGAATATTTATCTTCGGGTATAATAATAATTTGACAAGGACACTTGCAATTTATATTTATGACTGATGGACTGTTATGGACAAAAACCAGACGGACATATTGAATAATCCAGGACAAAGGACAATTAACCCATGGGCATAAAACTAAAATCAACACGTCAAACATCATGATTACGGAAGTTTAAATAAGCATAATTCTTTTATTTCATATTTTATTTCCTTTATTTTATATTTAATTGCACTTCTAATTATCGCACTTTTATTGTTATTTTATTTAATCGCACTTTTAATTATCGTATTTTTAATTATCGCAAGTTTATTTTATCGCATTTTTATTATTCGCAATTTCATTATCGTTATTTACTTTACGCTTTAATTTAAGTCTTGTATTTATTTTATATTTTACATTAGGTTTTAACTGCGACTAAAGTTTTAAAATCGACAAACCGGTCATTAAACGGTAAAAACCCCCCTTTATAATAATAATATTACCTATATATATATTTGTATTTTTATAAAAGTTAACTAATATAGCGTTGAGCTTTGTTTAAAGATTTCCCTGTGGAACGAACCGGACTTACTAAAAACTACACTACTGTACGATTAGGTACACTGCCTATAAGTGTTGTAGCAAGGTTTAAGTATATCCATTCTATAAATAAATAAATATCTTGTGTAAAATTGTATCGTATTTAATAGTATTTTCTAGTAAAATATAAACTATTTTATATACACCTCGTTCGACATCAATAAACTAGCAACATTTATAAACTTATTTGTTTTATTTATAACAAATTTATAAACTTGCAATTTATAAATTATGTACACATTATATATAAAACTCATTTTATAAAATGTAACATAACATAATTAATTATTTAACCTATAAATAATTAACTCCTTATTATATAAATTATTCCATAATTTATATGCACATCAAGTAATATTTGAGAAAACCATTTTTCTTAAAGTTCAAGTGTCACGTATTTAATCAATGATCCAATCGCTAAGATCAAATACGAATAAGGTGTCAGTAAGTTTGTTATTGGGTATGACTCGACTTGGATCAAAACATATTAGCCATGTTAATTTAATATGTCTCTCGGGCATACGAAATACCTTCAATCTCCCACTTGCACTAGAAACATAAGAAATTAATGCAAGTGATGGATACCACCTAACGACCGTCCATCACCCCCAATATGTTATGACTTTGTGCCATTCAATAACATCATCCCTTTCGAGTTACCATCTCGAATATGAATAGGTGAATCTTTCATTTATCCTTTCATCCTAGATGTCATGTTAATTCCAAGAGATACAGAGTGATCACTCTCTTTTAGATTTAACTTTATCAGGCCTTAGACATCTGACTCTCAAAGAATAAGAGGGACAAATTCCATCTTGACTACATACGTCCTAAATATGTACTTTGTATTATACCCGAGCTCTTCCTTATGAACTACCATTTTTAGAATAGCGAAGGAAAGAATCAAGGTACAATATTTGGTAAATATTCGAACTCAATATGTATCTCAGGTCAGAGGATACAATGATATTCGCCTTTACTCAAGATTACATGTGATCAACCACAAAGGCTCCATTTAGTAAGTCTTGAGGGCGGGTCTTCCAATATTTGTATCCTACAAATATCTATAAACCTTGGTTGCAACCTTGCCCCACATTTCTCCCGTGAATGTATACCAATCCAAGTTCATAATAGTCTAAACCTCACACTTGTTCCCACAAATGTAATCGACTACGGAATTTAGAATAATTACTAATTCATGGATAAAATATGCAAAATAGGAACATAACTCAAAATAAATTAATGCCATAGTTATATTAATGAGTTAGAACAACTTCGTTCCATTACAATACTTAAAACAGATCATGACCAATCACTAGAATATCGAAGCCCTAAAGCACAAACATGTCCTGCGTGTTTTGCTCCATGTAAGAGCTTCGTGAGTGGATCCGCTATGTTGAGATCTGTGTGAACTTTGCGAATACATATCTTTCCCTTTTCAACTTCATCCCTTATGTAGTTGAATCTCCGCTCAATGTGACAGGTCTTTTGATGAGCACGAGGTTCTTTGATTTGAGCAATCGCACCCTCGTTGTCACAAAAGATCTCAAGAGGGTCCTGAATGGAAGGGACTACTCCTAAGTCGTCTATGAATTTCTTCATCCATGCAGCTTCCTGAGCTGCCAATGATGCGGCGATGTACTCCGACTCTGTAGTGGATAGAGCAACAACATCCTGTTTTGAACTCTTCCAAGAGACCGCACCTCCATTTAATGTGAAGACATAACCGGATTGTGATCGAGAATCATCTCGATCAGTTTGGAAGCTCGCATCCACGTAACCTTTTACAGCGAGTTCCTCCTCACCAGACCCATATATCAGAAACATATCCTTAGTCCTCCTAAGGTATTTCAATATACTTTTGACAGCAATCCAATGACTATTTCCTGGTGTAGTGACCCAAACTTTTCCATGTTTATATATATTAATTGAGATTGATATTTACATGATTAAATGTTTCCAACATGTTAAGCAATCAAACTTGTTAAGACTTGATTAATTGAAATATGTTTCATATAGACAATTGACCACCCAAGTTGACCGGTGATTCACGAACGTTAAAACTTGTAAAAACTATATGATGACATATATATGGATATATATATAGTTAACATGATACTATGATAATTAAACATATCATTAAGTATATTTACATTGAACTACATATGTAAAAACAAGACTACTAACTTAATGATTTTTAAACGAGACATATATGTAACGATTATCGTTGTAAAGACATTTAATGTATATATATCATATTAAGAGATATTCATACATGATAATATCATGATAATATAATAATTTAAAATCTCATTTGATATTATAAACATTGGGTTAACAACATTTAACAAGATCGTTAACCTAAAGGTTTCAAAACAACACTTACATATAACGACTAACGATGACTTAACGACTCAGTTAAAATGTATATACATGTAGTGTTTTAATATGTATTTATACACTTTTGAAAGACTTCAATACACTTATCAAAATACTTCTACTTAACAAAAATGCTTACAATTACATCCTCGTTCAGTTTCATCAACAATTCTACTCGTATGCACCCGTATTCGTACTCGTACAATACACAGCTTTTAGATGTATGTACTATTGGTATATACACTCCAATGATCAGCTCTTAGCAGCCCATGTGAGTCACCTAACACATGTGGGAACCATCATTTGGCAACTAGCAAGAAATATCTCATAAAATTACAAAAATATGAGTAATCATTCATGACTTATTTACATGAAAACAAAATTACATATCCTTTATATCTAATCCATACACCAACGACCAAAAACACCTACAAACACTTTCATTCTTCAATTTTCTTCATCTAATTGATCTCTCTCAAGTTCTATCTTCAAGGTGTTCTTCATATATTCTACAAGTTCTAGTTACATAAAATCAAGAATACTTTCAAGTTTGCTAGCTCACTTCCAATCTTGTAAGGTGATCATCCAACCTCAAGAAATCTTTGTTTCTTACAGTAGGTTATAATTCTAATACAAGGTAATAATCATATTCAAACTTTGGTTCAATTTCTATAACTATAACAATCTTATTTCAAGTGATGATCTTACTTGAACTTGTTTTCGTGTCATGATTCTGCTTCAAGAACTTCGAGCCATCCAAGGATCCATTGAAGCTAGATCCATTTTTCTCTTTTCCAGTAGGTTTATCCAAGGAACTTAAGGTAGTAATGATGTTCATAACATCATTCGATTCATACATATAAAGCTATCTTATTCGAAGGTTTAAACTTGTAATCACTAGAACATAGTTTAGTTAATTCTAAACTTGTTCGCAAATAAAAGTTAATCCTTCTAACTTGACTTTTAAAATCAACTAAACACATGTTCTATATCTATATGATATGCTAACTTAATGATTTAAAACCTGGAAACACGAAAAACACCGTAAAACCGGATTTACGCCGTCGTAGTAACACCGCGGGCTGTTTTGGGTTAGTTAATTAAAAACTATGATAAAATTTGATTTTAAAGTTGTTATTCTGAGAAAATGATTTTTATTATGAACATGAAACTATATCCAAAAATTATGATTAAACTCAAAGTGGAAGTATGTTTTCTAAAATGGTCATCTAGACGTCGTTCTTTCAACTGAAATGACTACCTTTACAAAAACGACTTGTAACTTATTTTTCCGACTATAAACCCATACTTTTTCTGTTTAGATTCATAAAATAGAGTTCAATATGAAACCATAGCAATTTGATTAACTCAAAACGGATTTAAAATGAAGAAGTTATGGGTAAAACAAGATTGGATAATTTTTCTCATTTTAGCTACGTGAAAATTGGTAACAAATCTATTCCAACTATAACTTAATCAACTTGTATTGTATATTATGTAATCTTGAGATACCATAGACACGTATACAATGTTTCGACCTATCATGTCGACACATCTATATATATTTCGGAACAACCATAGACACTCTATATGTGAATGTTGGAGTTAGCTATACAGGGTTGAGGTTGATTCCAAAATATATATAGTTTGAGTTGTGATCAATACTGAGATACGTATACACTGGGTTGTGGATTGATTCAAGATAATATTTATCGATTTATTTCTGTACATCTAACTGTGGACAACTAGTTGTAGGTTACTAACAAGGACAGCTGACTTAATAAACTTAAAACATCAAAATATATTAAAAGTGTTGTAAATATATTTTGAACATACTTTGATATATATGTATATATTGTTATAGGTTCGTGAATCAACCAGTGGCCAAGTCTTACTTCCCGACGAAGTAAAAATCTGTAAAAGTGAGTTATAGTCCCACTTTTAAAATCTAATATTTTTGGGATGAGAATACATGCAGGTTTTATAAATGATTTACAAAATAGACACAAGTACGTGAAACTACATTCTATGGTTGAATTATCGAAATCGAATATGCCCCTTTTTATTAAGTCTGGTAATCTAAGAATTAGGGAACAGACACCCTAATTGACGCGAATCCTAAAGATAGATCTATTGGGCCTAACAAACCCCATCCAAAGTACCGGATGCTTTAGTACTTCGAAATTTATATCATATCCGAAGGGTGTCCCGGAATGATGGGGATATTCATATATATGCATCTTGTTAATGTCGGTTACCAGGTGTTCACCATATGAATGATTTTTATCTCTATGTATGGGATGTGTATTGAAATATGAAATCTTGTGGTCTATTATTATGATTTGATATATATAGGTTAAACCTATAACTCACCAACATTTTTGTTGACGTTTTAAGCATGTTTATTCTCAGGTGATTATTAAGAGCTTCCGCTGTCGCATACTTAAACAAGGACGAGATTTGGAGTCCATGCTTGTATGATATTGTGTAAAAACTGCATTCAAGAAACTTATTTTGTTGTAACATATTTGTATTGTAAACCATTATGTAATGGTCGCGTGTAAACAGGATATTTTAGATTATCATTATTTGATAATCTACGTAAAGCTTTTTAAAACCTTTATCTATGAAATAAAGGTTATGGTTTGTTTTAAAAATGAATGCAGTCTTTGAAAAATGTCTCATATAGAGGTCAAAACCTCGCAACGAAATCAATTAATATGGAACGTTTTTAATCAATAAGAACGGGACATTTCAGTTGGTATCCGAGCGTTGGTCTTAGAGAACCAGAATTTTGCATTAGTGTGTCTTATCGAGTTTGTTAGGATGCATTAGTGAGTCTGGACTTCGACCGTGTTTACTTGAAAAATGATTGCTTAACAAATTTTGTTGGAAACTATATATTTTTAACATGTGAATATTATGTGATATATTAATCTCTTAACGCGTTTGATATTATGTGATAGATGTCTACCTCTAGAACAAGTCCCATTGACTCACCTAATAATAATGAAGAGTCAAATGTAAATTGGAATGATTCGTGGACTGATTCACAAGTTCCCGAAGAGGAACCGGAAGAAGAATCGGAACCGGAAGAAGAATCGGAACCGGATGAAGAAATAGAACCGGTGGGGGAAATAATAAAACGGTTAAGTAAAAGAAAATCCTCAACCAACCGACCAAGGTTAATTATGGTCAATGGTGTTTCCGCCAAGGAATCAAAATATTGGGAGGATTACCAATTCTCCGATGAATTGGATTCCGACGAGAATTCCGATGATGTTATAGAAATTACCCCAACTGAATTTAAAAAGGCAAAAGAAAATAATAAGGGAAAGGGCATAAAAATAGAGAAATCTAATTCCAACCCCGATGAACTTTATACGTATCGTCAACCCCCGAAGTCCTTAAGTTGTAACAATGACCCGGGAACCTCTAAACCACCAGGTTTTTCTAAACCAATGTGGATCACGACGGCTCGTATTAGGGGAACATCATATATCCCTAGAAACTTGGCAAAACGAACCAAAACCAAAGAAGAAGAAACGAGCGAGTCGGAATAAGATAGTTGTATTCGTGTGGTGTAATATATGTAATATAGTGTGCTTATGCTTTATGATATATGTAAAAATTGCTTGTATTAATAAGTATTTTTTTATGAATCTAACTCTTGTCTATTTTACAGTTTAAAAACACAAAATGGATAGACAACCCAATATTTTAAGAGACCTACCCGGAGACATGATTGATGAAATCTTGTCTAGAGTCGGCCAGAATTCCTCGGCACAACTATTTAAGGCGAGATCAGTTTGTAAGATATTCGAAGAACGTTCCAAGAATGTCTTGGTTTATAAGAGACTTTCGTTTGAAAGATGGGGGATATCACATTGGGAAACCCATAAGTTAAGATGTGTTTACTTTGACGCATATATTGCGGGGAACCCAAATGCTATTTTACGCAACGGGTTAAGAAATTATTTTGACTCAATATATCCGAATATTGGACTTCATGATTTAGAAAAAGCGGCTAACATGCAACATAAAGAAGCATGCTATGCTTACGGGTTAGTAATGTTCGCTTCTCACCAAAGTGAGAAAAAGAACATCGGGCTACAGCTATTAAACAAAACGTTTCCACAAGTGACGGAGTCGGTAATTGGGGTAAGAAATGAGGTTTTTAGATTGTTACGGGACTGTTGGACATTACGTAACCCTCGTCCCTTTGACGACGTTACAACACGCTGTCTTATCAACGTCCATAACGGTTATGTTCCACAAGACCAAGGATGGGAAGTAGTCCTAGTAAAACCAGAATGCATGACTTGTTTCTGGACGTATGAATTACGTGTCTTTATTGCCTTTGCTGAACGACTTGTGTACTAGCTAGAATTATCTTCACAACTATCTTGTATCAAAGTTATTGTGTGCTATATTTCATGCTTTATGTAAAATAAGCGGTATTGTAAGTTTGTAAAATATTGTGTAAAAGTTTGAACGCGAAATATTATTATAATCAGTTTTTCATATAGAATTGTAGTAGTTGAATTGTATATTAGCTACTAAGTATGAACTTAACGGGTAGGTACTACCCGAATTTAAACTTATAAAACGCTAATATGAAGAAAAAGCTTTTATAAATGAGTTCATATTATGCTACGAAATACTATTAACTACTCTTAATATTCTGTATGATTAACTTGTTCCATTTAACTATTTTGAAGGAAATGGCACCGACTACTCGACACACCGTGAATATGAATGAAGAGGAATTCCGTACTTTTCTAGCTTCAAACATAGCCGCAGTACAGGCTGCGCTACATACCAACAATAACATTGGATCTAGCAGTACAGGAAATCGTGTAGGATGCACCTACAAAGAATTCACTGCCTGCAAACCTTTGGAATTTGATGGAACCGAAGGACCGATCGGATTGAAACGGTGGACCGAGAAGGTTGAATCGGTGTTTGCCATAAGTAAGTGTACTGAAGAGGACAAAGTGAAGTACGCTACGCATACCTTCACAGGTTCTGCGTTAACATGGTGGAATACCTATCTAGAGCAAGTGGGACAAGATGATGCGTACGCACTACCGTGGTCAGCATTCAAGCACTTGATGAACGAGAAGTACCGTCCCAGAACCGAGGTCAATAAGCTCAAGACAGAACTTAGAGGGTTACGAACCCAAGGATTTAATATTACCACGTACGAAAGACGATTCACAGAATTGTGCCTATTGTGTCCGGGAGCGTTCGAAGATGATGAAGAGAAGATCGACGCGTTTGTGAAAGGATTACCGGAAAGAATCCAAGAAGATATAAGTTCACACGAGCCCGCCTCCATACAACAGGCATGTAGAATGGCTCACAAACTCGTGAACCAAATTGAAGAAAGAATTAAAGAACAGACTGCTGAAGAGGCCAATGTGAAGCAAGTCAAAAGAAAGTGGGAGGAAAACGGTGATAAGAATCACCAATACAACAACAACAGCAATTACAACAATAATCGCAACAATTATCCCAACAATCGCAACATCAATCGCAACTACAACAAACGGCCCAACAACAACAACAACAATAACAATAGCCACTACAACAATCATTCCAACAACAATAATAACCGCAACAACAACAACAATCAGAAGCAGCTATGCCAAAGGTGTGAAAAGAATCACTCGGGGTTCTGCACCAAATTTTGCAACAAGTGTAAAAGAAATGGTCATAGCGCGGCGAAGTGTGAGGTCTACGGACCAGGGGTTAATAGAACGAAAGGAACAAATGGTGTCGGAACGAGTAATGGCGGAGCAAGTAGTGTCGGAGCAAGTTATGCCAATGTAGTTTGTTATAAATGTGGAAAACCAGGCCACATTATTAGAAATTGCCCGAACCAGGAGAACACGAATGGACAAGGCCGTGGAAGAGTTTTCAATATTAATGCGGCAGAGGCACAGGAAGACCCGGAGCTTGTTACGGGTACGTTTCTTATTGACAATAAATCTGCTTACGTTTAATTTGATTCGGGTGCGGATAGAAGCTATATGAGTAGAGATTTTTGTGCTAAATTAAGTTGTCCATTGACGCCTTTGGATAGTAAATTTTTACTCGAATTAGCAAATGGTAAATTAATTTCAGCAGATAATATATGTCAGAATCGAGAAATTAAACTGGTTAGCGAAACATTTAAGATTGATTTGATACCAGTAGAGTTAGGGAGTTTTGATGTGATAATCGGTATGGACTGGTTGAAAGAAGTGAAAGCAGAGATCGTTTGTTACAAAAATGCAATTCGCATTATACGAGAAAAAGGAAAACCCTTAATGGTGTACGGAGAAAAGGGCAACACGAAGCTACATCTTATTAGTAATTTGAAGGCACAAAAACTAATAAGAAAAGGTTGCTATGCTGTTCTAGCACACGTCGAGAAAGTACAAACTGAAGAAAAGAGCATCAATGATGTTCCCATTGCAAAAGAATTTCCCGATGTATTTCCGAAAGAATTACCGGGATTACCCCCACATCGATCCGTTGAATTTCAAATAGATCTTGTACCAGGAGCTGCACCAATAGCTCGTGCTCCTTACAGACTCGCACCCAGCGAGATGAAAGAACTACAAAGCCAATTACAAGAACTTTTAGAGCGTGGTTTCATTCGACCAAGCACATCACCGTGGGGAGCTCCTGTTTTGTTTGTCAAGAAGAAAGATGGTACATTCAGGTTGTGTATCGACTACCGAGAGTTGAACAAACTTACCATCAAGAACCGCTACCCACTACCGAGAATCGATGACTTATTTGATCAACTACAAGGCTCGTCTGTTTATTCAAAGATTGACTTACGTTCCGGGTATCATCAAATGCGGGTGAAAGAAGATGATATTCCAAAGACTGCTTTCAGAACACGTTACGATCATTACGAGTTTATGGTCATGCCGTTTGGTTTAACTAATGCACCAGCTGTGTTCATGGACCTTATGAACCGAGTGTGTGGACCATACCTTGACAAGTTTGTCATTGTTTTCATTGATGACATACTTATTTACTCAAAGAATGACCAAGAACACGGTGAACATTTGAGAAAGGTGTTAGAAGTATTGAGGAAGGAAGAATTGTACGCTAAGTTTTCAAAGTGTGCATTTTGGTTAGAAGAAGTTCAATTCCTCGGTCACATAGTGAACAAAGAAGGTATTAAGGTGGATCCGGCAAAGATAGAAACTGTTGAAAAGTGGGAAACCCCGAAAACTCCGAAACACATACGCCAGTTTTTAGGACTAGCTGGTTACTACAGAAGGTTCATCCAAGACTTTTCCAGAATAGCAAAACCCTTGACTGCATTAACGCATAAAGGGAAGAAATTTGAATGGAATGATGAACAAGAGAAAGCGTTTCAGTTATTGAAGAAAAAGCTAACTACGGCACCTATATTGTCATTGCCTGAAGGGAATGATGATTTTGTGATTTATTGTGACGCATCAAAGCAAGGTCTCGGTTGTGTATTAATGCAACGAACGAAGGTGATTGCTTATGCGTCTAGACAATTGAAGATTCACGAACAAAATTATACGACGCATGATTTGGAATTAGGCGCAGTTGTTTTTGCATTAAAGACTTGGAGGCACTACTTATATGGGGTCAAAAGTATTATATATACCGACCACAAAAGTCTTCAACACATATTTAATCAGAAACAACTGAATATGAGGCAGCGTAGGTGGATTGAATTGTTGAATGATTACGACTTTGAGATTCGTTACCACCCGGGGAAGGCAAATGTGGTAGCCGATGCCTTGAGCAGGAAGGACAGAGAACCCATTCGAGTAAAATCTATGAATATAATGATTCATAATAACCTTACTACTCAAATAAAGGAGGCGCAACAAGGAGTTTTAAAAGAGGGAAATTTAAAGGATGAAATACCCAAAGGATCGGAGAAGCATCTTAATATTCGGGAAGACGGAACCCGGTATAGGGCTGAAAGGATTTGGGTACCAAAATTTGGAGATATGAGAGAAATGGTACTTAGAGAAGCTCATAAAACCAGATACTCAATACATCCTGGAACGGGGAAGATGTACAAGGATCTCAAGAAACATTTTTGGTGGCCGGGTATGAAAGCCGATGTTGCTAAATACGTAGGAGAATGTTTGACGTGTTCTAAGGTCAAAGCTGAGCATCAGAAACCATCAGGTCTACTTCAACAACCCGAAATCCCGGAATGGAAATGGGAAAACATTACCATGGATTTCATCACTAAATTGCCAAGGACTGCAAGTGGTTTTGATACTATTTGGGTAATAGTTGATCGTCTCACCAAATCAGCACACTTCCTACCAATAAGAGAAGATGATAAGATGGAGAAGTTAGCACGATTGTATTTGAAGGAAGTCGTCTCCAGACACGGAATACCAATCTCTATTATCTCTGATAGGGATGGCAGATTTATTTCAAGATTCTGGCAGACATTACAGCAAGCATTAGGAACTCGTCTAGACATGAGTACTGCCTATCATCCACAAACTGATGGGCAGAGCGAAAGGACGATACAAACGCTTGAAGACATGCTACGAGCATGTGTTATTGATTTCGGAAACAGTTGGGATCGACATCTACCGTTAGCAGAATTTTCCTACAACAACAGCTAACATTCAAGCATTGAGATGGCGCCGTTTGAAGCACTTTATGGTAGAAAGTGCAGGTCTCCGATTTGTTGGAGTGAAGTGGGGGATAGACAGATTACGGGTCCGGAGATTATACAAGAAACTACCGAGAAGATCATCCAAATTCAACAACGGTTGAAAACCGCCCAAAGTCGACAAAAGAGCTACGCTGACATTAAAAGAAAAGATATAGAATTTGAAATTGGAGAGATGGTCATGCTTAAAGTTGCACCTTGGAAAGGCGTTGTTCGATTTGGTAAACGAGGGAAATTAAATCCAAGGTATATTGGACCATTCAAGATTATTGATCGTGTCGGACCAGTAGCTTACCGACTAGAGTTACCTCAACAACTCGCGGCTATACATAACACTTTCCACGTCTCGAATTTGAAGAAATGTTTTGCTAAAGAAGATCTCACTATTCCGTTAGATGAAATCCAAATCAACGAAAAACTTCAATTCATCGAAGAACCCGTCGAAATAATGGATCGTGAGGTTAAAAGACTTAAGCAAAACAAGATACCAATTGTTAAGGTTCGATGGAATGCTCGTAGAGGACCCGAGTTCACCTGGGAGCGTGAAGATCAGATGAAGAATAAATACCTGCATTTATTTCCAGAAGATTCGTCAACACCTTCAACAGCTTAAAATTTCGGGACGAAATTTATTTAACGGGTAGGTACTGTAGTGACCCGAACTTTTCCATGTTTATATATATTAATTGAGATTGATATTTACATGATTAAATGTTTCCAACATGTTAAGAAATCAAACTTGTTAAGACTTGATTAATTGAAATATGTTTCATCTAGACAATTGACCACCCAAGTTGACCGGTGATTCACGAACGTTAAAACTTGTAAAAACTATATGATGACATATATATGGATATATATATAGTTAACATGATACTATGATAAGTAAACATATCATTAAGTATATTTACATTGAACTACATATGTAAAAACAAGACTACTAACTTAATGATTTTTAAACGAGACATATATGTAACGATTATCGTTGTAAAGACATTTAATGTATATATATCATATTAAGAGATATTCATACATGATAATATCATGATAATATAATAATTTAAAATCTCATTTGATATTATAAACATTGGGTTAACAACATTTAACAAGATCGTTAACCTAAAGGTTTCAAAACAACACTTACATATAACGACTAACGATGACTTAACGACTCAGTTAAAATGTATATACATGTAGTGTTTTAATATGTATTTATACACTTTTGAAAGACTTCAATACACTTATCAAAATACTTCTACTTAACAAAAATGCTTACAATTACATCCTCGTTCAGTTTCATCAACAATTCTACTCGTATGCACCCGTATTCGTACTCGTACAATACACAGCTTTTAGATGTATGTACTATTGGTATATACACTCCAATGATCAGCTCTTAGCAGCCCATGTGAGTCACCTAACACATGTGGGAACCATCATTTGGCAACTAGCAAGAAATATCTCATAAAATTACAAAAATATGAGTAATCATTCATGACTTATTTACATGAAAACAAAATTACATATCCTTTATATCTAATCCATACACCAACGACCAAAAACACCTACAAACACTTTCATTCTTCAATTTTCTTCATCTAATTGATCTCTCTCAAGTTCTATCTTCAAGGTGTTCTTCATATATTCTACAAGTTCTAGTTACATAAAATCAAGAATACTTTCAAGTTTGCTAGCTCACTTCCAATCTTGTAAGGTGATCATCCAACCTCAAGAAATCTTTGTTTCTTACAGTAGGTTATCATTCTAATACAAGGTAATAATCATATTCAAACTTTGGTTCAATTTCTATAACTATAACAATCTTATTTCAAGTGATGATCTTACTTGAACTTGTTTTCGTGTCATGATTCTGCTTCAAGAACTTCGAGCCATCCAAGGATCCATTGAAGCTAGATCCATTTTTCTCTTTTCCAGTAGGTTTATCCAAGGAACTTAAGGTAGTAATGATGTTCATAACATCATTCAATTCATACATATAAAGCTATCTTATTCGAAGGTTTAAACTTGTAATCACTAGAACATAGTTTAGTTAATTCTAAACTTGTTCGCAAATAAAAGTTAATCCTTCTAACTTGACTTTTAAAATCAACTAAACACATGTTCTATATCTATATGATATGCTAACTTAATGATTTAAAACCTGGAAACACGAAAAACACCGTAAAACCGGATTTACGCCGTCGTAGTAACACCGCGGGCTGTTTTGGGTTAGTTAATTAAAAACTATGATAAACTTTGATTTTAAAGTTGTTATTCTGAGAAAATGATTTTTATTATGAACATGAAACTATATCCAAAAATTATGATTAAACTCAAAGTGGAAGTATGTTTTCTAAAATGGTCATCTAGACGTCGTTCTTTCGACTGAAATGACTACCTTTACAAAAACGACTTGTAACTTATTTTTCCGACTATAAACCCATACTTTTTCTGTTTAGATTCATAAAATAGAGTTCAATATGAAACCATAGCAATTTGATTAACTCAAAATGGATTTAAAATGAAGAAGTTATGGGTAAAACAAGATTGGATAATTTTTCTCATTTTAGCTACGTGAAAATTGGTAACAAATCTATTCCAACCATAACTTAATCAACTTGTATTGTATATTATGTAATCTTGAGATACCATAGACACGTATACAATGTTTTGACCTATCATGTCGACACATCTATATATATTTCGGAACAACCATAGACACTCTATATGTGAATGTTGGAGTTAGCTATACAGGGTTGAGGTTGATTCCAAAATATATATAGTTTGAGTTGTGATCAATACTGAGATACGTATACACTGGGTCGTGGATTGATTCAAGATAATATTTATCGATTTATTTCTGTACATCTAACTGTGGACAACTAGTTGTAGGTTACTAACAAGGACAGCTGACATAATAAACTTAAAACATCAAAATATATTAAAAGTGTTGTAAATATATTTTGAACATACTTTGATATATATGTATATATTGTTATAGGTTCATGAATCAACCAGTGGCCAAGTCTTACTTCCCGACGAAGTAAAAATCTGTGAAAGTGAGTTATAGTCCCACTTTTAAAATCTAATATTTTTGGGATGAGAATACATGCAGGTTTTATAAATGATTTACAAAATAGACACAAGTACGTGAAACTACATTCTATGGTTGAATTATCGAAATCGAATATGCCCCTTTTTATTAAGTCTGGTAATCTAAGAATTAGGGAACAGACACCCTAATTGACGCGAATCCTAAAGATAGATCTATTGGGCCTAACAAACCCCATCCAAAGTACCGGATGCTTTAGTACTTCGAAATTTATATCATATCCGAAGGGTGTCCCGGAATGATGGGGATATTCATATATATGCATCTTATTAATGTCGGTTACCAGGTGTTCACCATATGAATGATTTTTATCTCTATGTATGGGATGTGTATTGAAATATGAAATCTTGTGGTCTATTATTATGATTTGATATATATAGGTTAAACCTATAACTCACCAACATTTTTGTTGACGTTTTAAGCATGTTTATTCTCAGGTGATTATTAAGAGCTTCCACTGTCGCATACTTAAATAAGGACGAGATTTGGAGTCCATGCTTGTATGATATTGTGTAAAAACTGCATTCAAGAAACTTATTTTGTTGTAACATATTTGTATTGTAAACCATTATGTAATGGTCGCGTGTAAACAGGATATTTTAGATTATCATTATTTGATAATCTACGTAAAGCTTTTTAAAACCTTTATCTATGAAATAAAGGTTATGGTTTGTTTTAAAAATGAATGCAGTCTTTGAAAAATGTCTCATATAGAGGTCAAAACCTCGCAACGAAATCAATTAATATGGAACGTTTTTAATCAATAAGAACGGGACATTTCACCTGGGTTATTCTGGTATCTACTTGTCAGGCTAAGAGCGCATGACACATCCAGACTAGTGCATATCATTGCATACATGATTGACCCAATGGCAGATGCATATGGGACTTTCTTCATTCTCTCCTGTTCATCTTTCGTGGTGGGGCACTGAGATGAACTAAGGAGCGTTCCTCTTTGAATAGGTATCAAACCTTTCTTAGAGTTCTCCATCTTGAACCTTTTCAAGATCTTTTCAATGTATGCACTTTGATTCAAACCTATCAGTTTCTTGGATTTATCCCTGTAGATCCCAATCCCCAAAACGTATTGTGCTTCTCCAAGATCCTTAATGGAGAAGCATTTACTTAGCCAAGTTTTAACACCTTGCATTTCCGGAATATCGTTCCCAAATAATAATATATCATCCACATATAATACAAGGAACATGATAGTGCTCCCACTAGCTTTCTTGTATACACAAGCTTCATCACCATTTTTAATGAAGCCAAATTTCTTGGCTTCCTCATTAAAACGATAATTCCACATTCTAGATGCTTGTTTCAACCCGTAGATTGACTTCTTTAACTTGCATACCTTTTTAGGACACTTCGGATCAACAAGACCTTCAGGCTGAACCATATAGACATCTTCCTCAAGATGTCCATTTAGGAAAGCGGTCTTGACATCCATTTGCCATATTTCATAATCATAATGAGCAGCAATGGCAAGTAATATCCTAATAGACTTTAGCATTGCCACAGGCGAAAAAGTTTCATCATAGTCAACCCCTTGAGTTTGAGTGAAACCTTTTGCTACAAGTCTAGCTTTATATGTATCCAAGTTTCCATGTATGTCGGTTTTCATTTTGAAAAGCCATTTACAATCAACTAGCCTTGAGCCAGTAGGTTGTTCAACAAGTTCCCAAACTTGGTTGTCATACATGGATTGCATCTCAGCGTTCATGGCTTCCTGCCATTTATCCTTATCAATCCTTGATAAAGCATCTTGGTAGTTTGTTGGTTCATCCAAATCAACCACATAGCAACCATCCATGAGAAACCCATATCTCTCAGGAGGATTACTAATCCTACTAGATCTGCGAACGTCTTGTGTATTTTGATCATCTATTTGATCACTCTCAACATTTTGATGTTGAGTGCTAGTGTCTGCCAATTGTGTATCATCTACTTGATTTTGAACCTCTTCAAGATCTATCTTTCTTTCACTATTTCCTTCCATTAGGAACTTAGTTTCAAGGAATTCCGCCTTCCGAGCAACAAATACATTCTGCTCGGATGGATCATAGAAATAATATCCCATATTATCCTTGGGATATCCTATGAAGATACACTTTGTGGATCGAGCATTCAACTTATTAGGGACGTAACGCTTAGGATAAGCTTCACATCCCCACACCTTTAAGTATGATAGAGATGGAGGTTTTCCAAACCATATCTCATGAGGAGTTCGTTCCACTTTCTTGGTTGGGGCCATATTTAGAATACGAGCCGCGGAGCATAGACAATAACCCCAGAATGATAGAGGTAACAAGCTTCTAGCCATCATAGATCGAACCATATCCATTAGGGTTCGGTTCCTCCTTTCGGATACACCATTAAGTTGTGGTGTCCCGGGTGGAGTAAGTTGCGAGATAATCCTACAACTTCTAAGATGATATTGGAAAGCATCGCTTAGGTATTCACCTCCTCTATCGGTACGAAGTACCTTGATTGTCTTATTGAGTTGATTTTGTACTTCATTTTGATACTCTTTAAATGCTTCAAAAGTTTCGTCCTTATGTCTTAACAAGTAGACATATCCGAAACGACTGAAGTCATCAATGAAAGTAACAAAGTATCTTTCACCATTCCTAGTCATGGGCTTAAAGGGTCCACATACATCCGAATGTATTAATCCCAATAAGTCCTTAGCCCTTTCATAGGTCCCTTTGAAAGGTACTTTAGTCATTTTACCTTGTAAACAAGATTCACACACATCAAACAAGTCTAGTTCATTTGATTTCAAAAGTCCATTCTTTTGAAGTGTATGCATTCGATTCTTGTTTATGTGACCAAGGCGACAATGCCATAAGTAGGAATCACTCAAATCCCTTTTGAGTTTCTTGGTGTTTGCATGGAATATTGAGCTATCATGTGGTGTGTCATCATGAACCAATTCATAAATACCATTCAAAGGCGAAGCCTTAAAATAGAACACATTATCTAAAGAAACATGGATATCATCATTAATGAAACTAAGATAAAAACCATATTGTTTTAAACGGGATACAGAAATAATGTTTCGCGATAAATCAGGTGCATACAAAACATTTTTCAAAATAAGTTCCAAACCACTTGGAAGCTTTAGAATAAAGTCTCCTTGAGCTACTACGTGCACCTTAGCTCCATTTCCCATGTAGAGACTTGATGTTCCCGCTTCTTGTTTACTTCTTTTGAACCCCTGCATAGAATTGCAAATGTGAGTTCCACATCCCATGTCTAATACCCATGTATTAGAAGAAGTAATACTAAGCTCAATGTATACCATATATACATTACCTAAGGATTGCCCTGCATCCCTCTTTTCCTTCAACTCCTTTAGGTAGACCGGGCAGTTGCGTTTCCAGTTACCCATCTCACCGCAACCAAAGAACGGATCTTCCTTGGGGTTAGCCTTTCCGGCAACCTTTTGCTTCTTGTTTTTGTTGGTTGGGGTAACCATCTTCCCTTTTCCCTTGCCTTTGCCTTGGTAAGCAGGTCCCTTCCTCTTAGCTGCCTTTGGCTTAGAAGTGTTATTGTTTTTGGACCCGCCTTCATTGATCATAAACATGGGTGAAGCCCTTTTACCCATGCTCGCTTCGGCCGTCTTAAGCACGACGTGTAATTCGCCAATGCTCTTATCCCATCCATTCATATTGTAATTCATTACAAATGTGTCAAACCTCTTTGACAAGGAGTTAAGGATAAGGTCCGTGGCTAATTCATTAGACACGTTGCAGTTTAGACGGTTCGCTCGATCAATTAGGCTTTTCATCTTAAGGACATAAGATGAAACGGATTGGGAGTCGTCCATCCGACATGCATGAAGCGCTCGGACCGTTTCAAAGCGCTCGACACGAGCTTGTGGAAGGAATATCTCCTTCAACTGTGTGATCATGTCATACGCACTATGATGCTCAAAATCCTTTTGGAGTTCGGGTATCATAGTCCCAAGCATGAGGCAAGAAACCTGCAACCAATCGGTGCAATATTTCTACCAATAAGCCAATGGGGCTTTGCCTCATTGGTCACCATGTTAACATGGTGTTCGAGGAGACCAAGGGTTCGAGTCTCGGGGGGGGGGGGGGGGGGGGGGATTTTCGTGAATTAACTCTAACCACTAACATTGCCTTTCAAAAAAAAAAAAAAAAAAAAAAAAAAAAAAAAAAAAAAAAAATATTTCTACCAATAAGCCATGCCTTCTGTATCATCCTCGTCCGGTTGATCGGGAATGGGGTCTTCCAACACATACGCCCTGTCCTCTAGTTTGAGGACAATTCTTAGATTGCGGAACCAATCCATGAAGTTCGTATGGTTGAGTTTTTCCTTTTCGAGGATTGACCTCAACGATAGGTTGTTAAAGTTAATTGGTGCGTTTGGAATGTTGTTGTTATTGGCGGCCATCTACAAAATTTAACAAAGTTGTTTAAGTATCAATTTTAATTTTAACAATCAATACCCTTTAAATCCAATTGATATTTATTAAATTTTAGAATCCAACGGTAAACCAAATTTCGGTTAGGTGACCTTTATCCCGTCATTTGATTTAGCTAGGTAGTCATTATATGACAATTGCAATCCTTTTGTAACTTCTAAGTTATGGGATCATGCAATCCTTTTGCATGGCATATTTATCCCATCAACGCCTATTTGTTCATCATGCTTCGGTGACCCTAAGTTCATGATTCCCAAATCAAGTCATCCTACTTGTGTAAACGTGTAAATTCAACATACAAGTGGTTAGGTGACCTTTATCCCACAAGTGTGCGAAATTTACCTTAATCGTATTAGTTTGCTCATAACGGTTAGGTGACCTTTATCCCATTATGAATTCCCTAATATTTTTAAGTGTTACACAAAAGGATGGCGATTAACTTGTTTGCCTTGTTAATAAGGGATTTTTAAGTTTTCAATAATTCTAGTTTAAGAAAACTATTGTACCATACACCAACATGCATTTAGTGTATGGTCTATTTGAAAATCCATTTTTCACGTCATGTAATAAAGCCAATTTTATTACTTTGGAATAAACCATTTTATTATGCTTTAATAACCAATTATCATAATCCTTTTGGTGTTGTTAATAACCATTTATTAATGTCCTTTTGCCATTTCAATTTAACCATTTAAATTATCGTTTTGCATGTGTTTAATAACATCTAATTTAACCAATTAAATTTTAGTTTTGTTTGTTGTTAACTTGTGTGATTAACTTGTAGCATACAAACATACAATCCACAATCATACAATAAACAACCAAGCATGCAAAACAATATGTTCACAATCAAGCCAATTTGGTAGACATTTGTTTAGCCGAAAATAAATGCCTCCGGTTAAGGGTAAAAACACAAAGTAGGAGATTTCAAATCTCCCACTTAACCTTGCATCTTCCTTTTCTTCATCTTGCATCTTCATTTTTACAAAAATATATCCTAATACATTTTTCTAAAAAATGAAAGTACAACCTAATCTATTTTACATACCAAATATAAAATAAATTACATAACCAAAAAAAAATAATATTACAAACCAAATTGCATGAATATTACAACCACATGAATGAACTAATATTACATACCAAATGAATGAATTAATTCAACCAAACATGCAACCATTCAAACACAAGGTCAAGGCTTGATTGTGAATTTTAACATACAACAAAATTGACCAAATGGCAAGTTCCAAAACCCATTTGGAACCTCCTAAAATTCGGCCAACCAACAAACCCACCCAAACACTTTAATTTTTGCATTTTACAATCATGCATGTACATAAAATGCAAAATATATAGTGAGTTTAATAATCATCTCGAAGCATATTTCAACAACTTCGGCTCTAGATACCATTGTTGGGATTTAACAAGTTCATAAACATATTTGAAACATTTAAAGATCAAATTAAGCGGAAGCATGAAGTATTACCATTTTAGAATTTGTTATACTTTAACCAATTGAAGTTAAATCCCAATTAGGATCAAGTTGTGAAACATACTTACAAACTAGAAGCAAGAAGAGAGTATATACCTTCTCCTAGCTAGTTGATAGATGATGATGAAGATGATGATGAATGGAGCTCCAAAAGTATGAAACCTCAAGTAGATATACCCAAAACTTTGCACCAACACCTTGTACTTTGGTTAGGATTTGATAACACTTGAATATAGCTTGCAAAAATTAAATTTGTGAACCACCTTTGGCCCAAAAACCCCACGGCATTCAGCTGCTGTATATGGCAGTTTTTTTACAGAATTTTGAAGTGTTAATTGCAAGTGTGTCTTTCTTGGTCAAGGAGTATGCATGTATATGGAAATGGGAAAGCCTTGGAATCTCTAGCATGCCTCTCATACTTCCAATGCCACTTCCTTGTTTATAAAATAGTTTTACAATACATGGCATAATTTATAAACTAGCAACATTTATAAACTTATTTGTTTTATTTATAACAAATTTATAAACTTGCAATTTATAAATTATGTACACATTATATATAAAACCCATTTTATAAAATGTAACATAACATAATTAATTATTTAACCTATAAATAATTAACTCCTTATTATATAAATTATTCCATAATTTATATGCACATCAAGTAATATTTGAGAAAACCATTTTTCTTAAAGTTCAAGTGTCACGTATTTAATCAATGATCCAATCGCTAAGATCAAATACGAATAAGGTGTCGGTAAGTTTGTTATTGGGTATGACCCGACTTAGATCAAAACATATTAGCCACGTTAATTTAATATGTCTCTCGGGCATACGAAATACCTTCATAATTGTTATAGTAATAATATTATTACTTTCAATATTAACATCTACAATAGTATCATTAATATTATTATGAAAATGGATGTAAATATAAATTGTTATACTATTACTACTAATATTATTGTAATTAGTATTATTATTGTTAGTATCATTACTAACAGTATTATTATCATCATTATTATCAACCTTATTACAATTTAATAGGGTTATCATTAATAATATTATTATTATCATAATTAGTTGTAAAAATTATAATTTTAATTGTTACTACAATTAGTATTATTATTTTAGTTATCATTATCATTATCATTATCATTAGAAATCTTTATTTTTAGCATTATTATTATTATTAATATTAATATTTTTATTTTTATTTAGATTATTATTAATATAATTATAATTATTAATTATTAATTATTATTAAAAAGAGGATAAGATCATAGTGCGAATTGTAATTTGTTTAGAATCTAAATCAGTTGCATGTAACTATCGAAACTGTATCAAATCCTTGTATCTATCTGTTAATTGGTACTATGTTTTGTCTGTGCTCGTTTGTTCAGAATATGAAATATTCCCACTTGACTTTATGATATCTAAAGATATGCATATGCCTTACTTTATCACCTATCAATAATATCTATCTCTCTTTCTCTTAACTGCAACCAAGAACATCAATACCATGGAAATAGTTTGAGCTGTTAACAAACCCATTATAATACTACAAGTTATACCACTCGAACCATCACCTATGTCTTCCCATTGAAACCCACAACCAAACCCCATCAACCAATCCATACGAACATATCTGTTATCTCTGTTATTTTCGGATCAACTACCATCATCTCAAACCCGTTGAACCACTTCAATGTCCTTAAATGCTACGTTTGTTTCCTGATCCGTTCGATGAAACCCACTTCAAACCCATGATCAAATATCCATTTAAACCACTTTACTACAAACATCGGCTAATAGGTATGATTCTTGTTTCTTATTTTCATACGATCACCATCACCCAACCATGACAAGTCATGAACCACTGCTACCATTGGCTTCGTTGTTTCATTTTCGAACAAACACCAATACCATAACCATCACACCACCACTTCATCACCCTAGTTGAAACCCTCACCTTTCATCGCCATTTTTTTCTGTATCATGTGATACCAAACCTCCCCATCAGGTACTTGTTTTCATTTTTTTCTGTTTAAACTAACAAGTCTTGTACACTTGAAACCACTACTTCAACCATGAAAACCATCGATCATCTTTAATTTCTTTTATGTCAAGAATCAAACCACCACCACTATATTCGATCATTGTTACAATCGTTCATTCTTTTCCGGCTAAACGAACGAACACCACTCTTGAACCTACACTTGCTATACCTCCTGCACCACCCCAAAAATCAAACCGCCACCTCGTTAATTTTTTCTTGTCACTGAAAGATCTGCGAATGCAACAGAAATATTTCTGTTTCACTTCGACTTCTACCTCTACTATGCTACTGCATCCTGTCTTCTATCTTGCTGATCTATACGAACCCCACACACATATCAACCGTAAAGTCCCTACTACTCTTTTAGGTTGCAAACGAAAATAAAAGGTAAAGAAGTCGATGGTATGATTAATTTATATATCTAGTTTAGTTTTAGCCAACATGGATATATAGGAGTTTAATACAACTCACTTTAAAAAGTTTATGCAAGTGGAAAAATGATGGAAATTATTTGCCGACAATTGCATAAAAACTAAAGAGAGGGGCCGACTATAATGGGTTACATAATGATGCCTTGTTATCTTTTAATAATTAGGATGGAGATCATATTATATATTGATGAGGTACTATGTCACGATGAGATTAAAATGATGAAAGGATATGATGATGAGGCGTATGAATTTGATTAGGATACGAGTACGATCTCTAATGCTACTCCTCAGTTAGGATCCCTTTAGATGATTTGATCCAATTAAATCTATGTAACTTGGGTTTACTTTATATAATTCATGGATTAAACAATGTAAAAGTTGGGCCACGATCCTACTAGCCATAATTCTCTTGGGCTTTTGGTTTAGTGGGTTAAGTAACATGAAATGGGCTCAATATTCTAATACTTGACTCACTGTATATTTTAGGATGATTCGATATGGATTGTTAGGTTAAGGATAGTGATGATAACATTGATGATAATCGTGATGATGATGTTAGATATGATGATTATGATCATAAAAGATGACGAAACAATACTAGATGATGAAGACAAGATGTATTGAATTCGTTGATGGAGAATGTTTATGAGTATGATTATGATTTAGATGATATAATGATGATGAGGGTTAGAAGAAGAAGAAAGAAACAGAAACGGGTTAAATAGAATTAGTCATGAATCAAAACAGAAATAAACGAATGGTTCAGTGGTTGGGGATGTTTTGGGGTTAACCAAGAGGTCGTGGGTTCGAGCCTGGACATAGGCATTTATTTTTGGAACTTTTCTTGGGTGGTAGCTATTACTACTACTACTACTACTATTATTATTATTATTATTATTATTATTATTATTATTATTATTATTATTATTATTATTATTATTATTATTATTATTATTATTATTATTATTATTACTATTATCATTACAACTATATTATTATTATTATTTTTATCATTATTATTGTTATCATTATTTTAGTAATATTATAATTAACATTTAACAAACAAATCATAGTTATATAAAAATATATTTGTTACATATAACTATATTAGTATTACCTACTTTTATGTTAATTGTTATTATTTATAATAATATAACACAATATCTATATATATAACATTTGAATTAACAATTATATTACTAAAATAAAATAAGTAATATAGTATATATATATATAAGTTATTCGATTGTGATTACATGAGTTAATAAATATATAAATGATATAGGTTCGTGAATCCGAGGCCAACCCTATACTTGTTCAATGTCGTTCTATGTATTTTTACTACAAAATACATTAGGTGAGTTTCATTACTCCCTTTTTATATATATTTTTGGGACTGGGAATACATGCACTGCTTTTATAACTGTTTTACGAAATAGACACAAGTACTTAAAACTACATTCTATGGTTGGATTATTAAACTGAATATGCCCCTTTATATTAAGTCTGGTAATCTAAGAATTAGGGAACAGACACCCTAATTGACGCGAACTCTAAAGATAGATCTATCGGGCTCAACAAGCCCCATCCAAAGTAACAGATGCTTTAGTACTTCGAAATTTATATCATGTCCGAAGGAGGATCCCGGAATGATGGGGATATTCTTATATGTATATTGTGAATGTCGGTTACCAGGTGTTCAATCAATATAAATGATATTTTTGTCTCTATGCATGGGACGTATGTTTATGAGAACTGGAAATATGAAATCTTGTGGTCTATTAAAATTATGAAATGATTATTTATGCTAAACTAATGAACTCACCAACCTTTTGGTTGACACTTGAAAGTATGTTTATTCTCAGGTACGAAAGAAATCTTCCACTGTGCATTCGATCATTTTAAAGATATTACTTGTAGTCATTCATGACATATTTCAAAAAACGTTGCATTCGAGTCGTTGGGTTTATCAAGATCATTATTAAGTCAATTATTGTTGGATATATTATGAAATGAAATGTATGTCTGTTAACTTTAGATGTAATGAAAGATTGTCTTTTCAAAATGAATGCAATGTTTGTAAAATGTATCATATAGAGGTCAAGTACCTCGCGATGAAATCAACTGTTGTGAATCGTTTATAATCGATATGGACTTCGTCCGGATGGATTAGGACGGGTCCTTTCATATGGTATCCAAAGATTACATAATATATTAGAATACATGTATAATACAATATAAGTTAGCTAGGATATGATATGTATAGAATTGTTACAATATTTCTCGTAGCTACAACAATCAAAAAATATCCAATCTTGTTTTACCCATAACTTCTTCGTTTTAAATACGTTTTGAGTGAATCAAATTGCTATGGTTTCACATTGAACTCTATTTTATGAATCTAAACAGAAAAATTATAGGTTTATGGTCAGAAATATAATTTACAAGTTATTTTTCTAAGAGATAGTCATTTCAGTCGAAAGAACGACGTCTTGATGACCATTTTGAAAAACATACTTCCACTTTGAGTTTAACCATGATTTTTGGATATAGTTTCATGTTCATAAGAAAAATCATTTTCCCAGAAGAACAACCTTTAAATCAAAGTTTATCATAGTTTTTAATTATCAAACCCAAAACAGCCATCGGTGTTACTACGACGGCGTATGTTCGGTTTTACGGTGTTTTTCGTGTTTCCAGGTTTTAAATCATTAGGTTAGCATATCATATAGATATAGAACATGTGTTTAGTTGATTTTAAAAGTCAAGTTTGAAGGATTAACTTTTGTTTGCGAACAAGTTTAGAATTAACTAAACTATGTTCTAGTGATTTCAAGTTTAAACCTTCGAATAAGGTAGTTTTATATATATGAATCGAATGATGTAATAAACATCATTACTACCTCAGGTTTTGTGAATAAACCTACTGGAAATGAGAAAAATAGATCTAGCTTCAAAGGATCCTTGGATGGCTTGAAAGTTCTTGAAGCAGAATCATGACACGAAAACAAGTTCAAGTAAGATTTCCACTCGAAATAAGATTGTTATAGTTATAGAAATTGAATCAAATTTTGAATATGAGTATTACCTTGTATTAGAAAGATATCTTACTATAAATAAGAAAGATTTCTTGAGGTTGGATGATCACTTTACAAGATTGGAAGTAAACTAGCAAACTTGGAAGTATTCTTGATTTTATGAAACTAGAACTTATAGAATTTATAAAGAACACTTAGAACTTAATTGACGCGAATCCTAAAGATAGATCTATTGGGCCTAACAAACCCCATCCGTTGTAGCAGATGCTTTAGTACTTCGATGTTTTTTTATCATGTCCAATGGATGTCCCGGAATGATGGGGATATTCTTATATGCATCTTGTTAATGTCGATTATCAGGTGTTCAATCCATATGAATGATTTTTGTCTCTATGTATGGGACGTATATTTATGAGAAATGGAAATGAAAATCTTGTGGTCTATTAAAATAATGAAAATGATTGTTTATGATAAACTAATGAACTCACTAACCTTTTGGTTGACACTTTAAAGCATGTTTATTCTCAGGTATGAAAGAAATCTTCCGCTGTACATTTGCTCATTTTAGGGATATTACTTGGAGTCATTCATGACATATTTCAAAAGACGTTGCATTCGAGTCATTGAGTTCGTCAAGATTATCATTAAGTCAATTATAGTTGGATGTATTATGAAATGGTGTGCATTCCGTCAACTTTTGATGTAAAGAAAGTTCGTCTTTTAAAAACGAATGCAATGTTTGTAAAATGTATCATATAGAGGTCAAGTACCTCGCAATGAAATCAATTGATATGAATCATTTATAATTGATATGAACGGTTCCTTTCAGTAGTTTTGTGATAAAATCCATCATTATTCTCTCCCACTTCCATTGTGGGATTTCGGGTTGTTGAAGTAGCCCAGACGGTCTTTGGTGTTCGGCTTTGACTTTGGAGTAAGTTAGGCACTTTCCAACATAAGTAGCAACGTCCCTTTTAATGTTCAACCACCAATATTGTTCCTTGAGGTCGTGGTACATCTTATTGGTACCTGGGTGAATCGAATACCTTGACTTATGGGCTTCGTCTAGAATAAGGCTTCGTAAGTCCCCATAACTAGGCACCCAAATTCTCTCGGAGAAATATCGGAGTCCGGTCTCCTTAACTTCGAATCGTGAGGCGAGGACGTTCAAGCGTTCGAGAGATATGTTTTCATCCTTAAGAGCTTCATCTTGGGCTACCCGAATTTGGATGTTGAGATTGGTGTGGATGGTGATATTTAAAGCTCGGACACGAAGAGGCACCGCTCTTTCTTTTCGACTTAAGGCATCGGCTACTACATTTGCCTTTCTCGGATGGTAACGAAGCTCACAATCGTAATCATTCAAAGTTTCAATCCACCGTCGTTGTCTCATGTTTAGTTCTTTTGATCGAAGATGTGTTGGAGGCTTTTGTGATCGGTGAAGATGGTACTTTTGGTCCCATAAAGATAGTGTCTCCACATTTTGAGAACAAAGACACGGCTCCGAGTTCGAGATCATGTGTCGTGTAGTTCCGTTCGTGGATTTTCAATTGTCGGGAGGCATAAGCAATAACCTTCTTTCATTGCATCAATACGCACCCAAAACCATGTTTCGAGGCATCGCAATATACAACAAAATCACCATTGCCTTCGGGAAGCGATAAGATAGGGGCGGTGGTTAACTTTTTCTTCAAGATTTGAAACGCGGATTCTTGCTCGGTTGACCAAATGAATTTCCTTCCCTTGTGAGTTAATGCGGTTAGAGGACGTGTAACCAAAGAGAAATTTTCGATGAACCTACGATACTACCCGGCGAGGCCTAAGAATTGTCGAATGTGAGTAGGAGTAGTAGGGGTTTTCCATTTGCTAATGGCTTCAATTTTTGCAGGATCGACCTTAATACCTTGATCGCTTACGACATGACCGAGAAATTAAACTTCCTTCAACCAAAATTCACACTTAGAGAATTTGGCATAGAGTCATTCCCGTCTCAAGAGTTCGAGCACGAGTCAGAGGTGTTGTTCGTGCTCTTCTTCGTTTTTAGAATAGACCAAAATATCGTCGATGAAAACAATAACGAATTTATCGAGGTAAGGTTTGCACACGCGGTTCATAAGATCCATGAACACCGCCGGTGCATTAGTTAGACCAAATTGCATGACAAGGAATTCGTAACTACCATAGCGAGTCCGAAAAGCGGTTTTGGAGACATCTTCCCCCTTAACCCTTAGTTGATGATAACCCGAGTGGAGATCAATTTTTGAATATACACAAGATCCTTTTAGTTGATCGAAGAGGTTGTCGATGCGTGGAAGAGGATATCGGTTCTTAACCGTCAATTTGTTTAACTCACGATAATTGATGCACATTCGTAGGGATCCATATTTCTTCTTAACGAATAAAATCGAAGCGTCCCATGGTGAATGGCTAGGTTGGATAAAACCACGGTCAAGTAGTTCTTGGATTTGACTTTGCAAATCTTGCATTTCGGATGGAGCAAGTCTATACGGTGCACGTGCTACGGGTGCAGTTCCCGGAATAAGATCGATTTGGAATTCTACCGGTCGATGAGGTGGAAGACCCGGCAATTCTTCGGGAAATACATCGGAAAATTTACTAACAATTGGCACATCATCGATATGCTTCTCATCGGTCTCGACTTTCTTAACGTGGGCTAGAATTGAGAAACAACCTTTACGAAGGTATTTTTCAACTTTGAGGCACGAGACGAGGTTGAGTCCGGTGCAACTCTTATCGCCATAGACAATTAAGGGTTCACCATTCTCGATAGGAATTTGAATCGCTTTAAGATCACAAAGGATGTGAGATTTAATTTTGGCTAACCAATCCATACCAATTATTACATCGAAGCTCCCTAGTTCTATAGGTATCAAATCAATTTCAAACTCTTTACCCATTAAGTTTAACGTACACCCCCGATAAAATTTGTCGGCACTCAATAGTTTCCCGTTGGCCACTTCAATGGTATAATTAGTATCTAGTGGGAGTGGTGGAGTGCTAAAAGAATGAGTCAAAGTTTTGGATACAAAACTCTTATCGGCACCCGAATCGAATAAGCAAGAGGCGTAAGAATTGTTGAGAAGAAACGTACCCGTGACTAGTTCATTGTCATCTCAGGCTTCCTCGGTGTTAATGTTGAAAGCTCGGCCGCATGCATTGGGGTTATCTTTCTTCTTTGGGCATGCATTTCTAAAGTGACCTTGTTGGCCACATCCGTAACAAGTGACCGTATTTGATGCATCGGGCCCCTTTCGAGTAACGGGGGCGGCGCTTCTACAATCGTTAGCCATATGACCACTTCCTTGGCACCGGTGGCAAATTAGCTTGCCACATTCACCAAAGTGATGCTTGTGGTATTTGTTGCAAAAAGGTCTGGCTCCAGCATAACTTTTCTTGCCATCGGAGGTGAAAGGCTTTTTGGTGAAGTTGTTGTTGTTGTAGTTGCTTGATTGAGTGGCTTCCCATTTTCTTTTGTTTCCACCCGACTTATCATCGGCTTTAGGTACCGGCACTTCAATTTCGTCCACTGTTTCTATCAATTGGCGGGCCATCTTTAAAGCTTCTTGTAGGTTGGCGGGTTTGGATGACATTACCCCGTGTTTGATGCTCTTAGGAAGGCCATCCATGTAAAGTTTAACTCGTAGAGGCTCGGGATTTACAAGGTTTGGACACATTAGAGCTAGCTCGGCAAACCGTTGATTACAAGCGTTGAGGTCATTTCCGACCGCTTTCAAACTTCTTAGCTCGCTTTTGAGCCTTCGGGTCTCTTCGCGCGGAAAGTATTCGGTGATCATCTTTTCTTTTAAATCGGACCAAGAGAGAGCGTGAGCTTCATCGGTACCCACCGATTATACATACGTATTCCACCATGTGAGAGCGATACCGGTGAAAGTGTGAGTGGAAAACTTGACCTTTTCTTGGTCCTGACAACCGCTTATGCTAAAAACGGCTTCCGTTTGCTCAAACCATTGAGTAAGAGCAACTGGTCCTCCGGTCCCATCGAAAGTATGAGGTTTGCACCCCATGAAATCTTTGTAGGAGCATCCCTCGTTTGAGTTGCTGGCTCCATGATTGTTGTTGTTGTTGTGATTGTTGTAATTGTTGTTGGAGGAGTGACCGGCCATGGCCGCATCTACGGCGGTGGCTATTATTCGTTGAAGAGCTTGTTCGGGAGTTTCATTGCATGGACCTCGACGAGGAGGCATTGTTCCTTCAAGACACAAGAATATCATTGATTAGTATTGTAAATAATACTAATCGTGATATGGAATAAAGATAGAGAGAAAATTTTCCTTGACCCGCCTTAAATTCTTTATGTCATAATGTCGGAACGTCCATATGAGTCACCGTAATATAATCCCGGCAATTATATTACCCTAATTCATATGTGCATTCGACATTACCTCATAAGGTCAAGATGGAGTGTCAATCAAATTAAACAACATGAGATTAAGATGAAGTAAGAGTTAGATTCGAATAAAAGAGTTTAAGTATAAATGCACAAGTAGTCAAGCAAGTCCTACTTCAAGTCTATATGACGGTTGTATTCTAGACTCACTAATGTACCCTATGACTCGGGGTTGACATCAATGAACTCTAAATCCCTACAACCAATGCTCTGATACCATCTGTAGCAACCTGACAAAATCGTCATTGACGGCGCCGTCTACTTAGGTCCCGTTACGTGGTCATAAGTCTTTAAAATAACGTTTGACCAAAAATATGTCGCATTCATTTCAAATGTAAGGATGTTTCAAAGTTTTCAAAGTAGTTCACCGACTAAATAAGTCACAACGTTTTAAGTACAAATGAAACCTATGCGACACAATTTAAGTAAAGTCAAAAGACGCTCCAAGTATGCATGTATACTCGACATCCAAGCAAGTATCAAAAATAGAGTGCGGAAGCATGTATCACTTAGCATTCAAGGACCTGAGAAAACATATAGAAAACTGTCAACGAAAAACGTTGGTGAAATCATAGGTTTAGTAAGTGAGTATGTAAGTTGAACCACAAGATTTATAACGTTGAAATAAAAGTAAACTATTCTAAAATTTGTTATCATGAGCACCCAATTATCAAGGCTTAACTAACGTTACCCCATACACATAGTGTTAGAACCTACACTTATTCTCGAAAATATATTTCATCCGTATAACGGTAGCGAACTGTCCGAATGAGGGTTTGTCAAACCCATATGACCATACAACATAAGTTCTCACTTACACCCGGCAAGTGTAACTAATGATAATCGAATTGAGGCATTTTTGTTCTAACTCGTATGTAGAATGTTTGTTTTCGTACTTGTGTTCACTTTGTAAAAAGAAACGTGTATGTTTTCTCATCCTAAATGTAAGTATAAAAGAGTAAAAGTGGGACTATGATCTCACCTTGAGTGCACGAATGTAAATGTACTTCACAAAGTAAACGTGTGCAAGAAAGAATGCTAGCCTCGACCTAAACAATAGGTTATATCAATATCGGTAAGCATGAAGTCGGTCAAAGTTGTTCAATTAGTCCTATGGCTCGTTACGACTCGATTAATATAGAATGTGAGTCACATTGTCAAGTTTCATGCAAGATACAAGTATAAAAGCACGCTAGAAGGATTGCATAAGTATTCGATTACGTTTGAATAAAAGTCAACTTTGATCAAGTCAAAGTCAACGAAAAAGTCAACACGTACGGGTCGGGTCTCGGACAATTTTTCTGAGTTATATAATCATATATGAGCATGTTAGAAGAAGTTACATGTTAATCGGAGGTGCGTAGCATAGTTAGAATTAAACGGTAAACGACCTATCAAAACAGAATTCTGCAGTTCATTTGGACGGCGTCCAGATTGGCTGGATGGCGTCCAGCAATGAAGGCCTGGACGGCGTCCAAAGGTTGGGACGGCGTCCAAACACCTGGGCAGTTGCAGTTTGCTGAAATTTCACTAGTCTCAAACCAAAACTCAAACAAACACAAATTGTGAACCGTAAACACTTAAATCATGTATCTTACACCGTTGGAAAGGTATTTTGACGAGGAAAACAACTAAGTACATTTCGTCAATCAATCTGATATTTACAACAACCAAAACGGCATTAAATGTTCATCATTTATTACATTCAAGATCATAAATGCAAATTGATAATTCGGGAACTTACTACCTACATATAATACGCCGTTTCGTAGGTAATTATGCATACAATACAACTAAACACTTACCAACAACATTTCATAGCATTCAATGCATCAAAAGTTTATATTTAAGTCTATCAAACCCTAACCAAAATCACAAAATCAATAATCATGTTAGTGAAGTTTTCTTAATCAACATACACCATCAAATTGAACCTAATGATGCCAGTAACACATTTAATACATGAACTTTAACATAAGAACAACATTTAATCATCCAAAACTCAAGATTAAACACACACCTTTCAAGTTCAAGCTAGTTACACTAAAACAACAAGATCGAGCATGCAAATCATATATTCATGTTAAACTTGAGCCATATACACTAACTAACACTTTTATAAGTCAAAAACATCAAGAACATAAAATCTAGTATTTTTAGAAAGTTATCCAAATGAGATGAAGTTGGTATGGATTCGAAGAGGAAGATGCAATGATTCCAAATATGTGATTTGTTTTGAAGAACGCTTGCTAGATTCAAAATGGATGATGATTCTTTGATTTAGTGTTTGAGAGAATAAAGTGGAAGTAGTAAGGAGTGAGGAGGTGAATGAGTGGAAGAGATGGTGCTTTGACCATTTGACCTAGAAACATCTTTGCCCACCTGACAACATTAGTCCCTCGAGTTTAAAAGCGGGTGCGTGAATTACCTAAACGAAATATTTTAAAAACGCGTATTAACGGAAGATGTTATAATTATATAACTGACTTTTACAATAATTAAACGGAAAGTAAACGAAAAAATACGGGATGTTACACTCGTAACTCTCTGAAACCAAAAAAGACATCCGATACATAAGCAAACATATGACTAAAACAAATAAAAGTTCAAGCATATCCACTAACACTAATACATCTGAGCGTCGTAACGAAGGAAACCCAATGAATCACCCAAATCTCGCCACATATAGGTACAATTCCCAACTTCCAGAATTTGAGAATTTGCAAAACACAAATCAGTTACCGAAACAGTTCGATGGCTAAGGCTTCATCCCCATCTATCTAGGGAGAAAAGGGACAAAAGCACAAGGTGTGGTGCACGACGGTCTAATTTCCTAACCACGACAAGGAAACCAAGGAGTTGCCAACCAAAACCACCCGCAAACACCACTAAACTCCGGTTAAAGCCCCATAGACCAAAATTCTGACAACGGTATATATAATAAACAAGAGAGCAAAAATTGGAATGATGATTTCTGTGTGTTATTGATTTTGACCCCATATAGGGGAATAATACAAGAGTACAGCATATTCCGTATAATAAACAAAAATACACTAACCTAATGTATCTGATATCTGACTTGTACACTAAGTATACATATCATGGCCATGATGGGCCAATGATATACAAATATATGTGTATCGCTACACCCCCCTCAATGTGGGGGATGGGAAGAAGACATCCCCAACTTGCGTAACAAACTTTGAAACTGCTGAGAAGGTAAGATCTTCGTGAGAATATCAGCAAGCTGATTTTGCATGGGAAGGTATGTTAGTTAAATGAGTCCCTCTATGACCTTTTCTCGTGTAAAGTGACAATCAAGATCAATATGTTTCGTACGCTCATGGAAAACATGATTCTTAGCAATATAGAGTGCAAACTGATTATCACAATGTAGAGTAATCGGTTTTAAGTCGATTACTCCCAACTCTTCAAATAGATGAACTAACCATGTAAGCTCAGCAGCAACGTTCGTCATTGCACGATATTCTGCCTTAGAAGATGAACGAGAAATGGTAGATTGTTTCTTAGATTTCCAACTGATGGGAGAGCCTCCAAACAAAATAATATATCTAGTAACTGAACGTCGGGAAATAGGACATGCTGCCCAATCTGAATCTGAATAGGCATGAAGACTAATCTGAGTAGAGCCATTAAGAAGAATGCCTTGGCCACTTGTACCCTTCAAATATTTTAGCAGATGATGAACTCCATCCAGGTGAATTTGTTGAGGGTTTTGCATAAACTGACTTAGAGATAGGGACTGCACGAGTTAGAAAACTTCATGTTTTGTGGAAGAGGAGTTACATTTGATGTCGCATCCAAAAAACCAGTTTCTGTAAACAAGTCTTGAGTGAACTTGGGTTGTGTTAAAATGATGCCAGAGTCGAGGTGAATAACCTCAATCCCTAAGAAATAGTGAATTAACCCCAAATCTTTGATGGTAAATTCACAATGTAGAAAATTCTTAAGATCAGAAACAGCTTATGGATCAGAACCAGTGACAAGTATGTCATCGACATAAACAGCAACAATGGTCATATGACCATTAACAATTTTAAGAAATAGACTATAGTCGTTCTTAGACTGCTTGAAACCTTGATGTTGAAGGGCTTGAGAAAGCTTATGAACCCATTACTGACTAGCTTGTTTAAGACCATATAGTGATTTTTGAAGACGACAAACTTTATTATCAGAAATAGGAATACCATGGGGCATCCTCATGTAAATCTCTTCAGAAAGATCACCGTGAAGGAATGCATTATTAACATCTATTTGATGGATTTTCCAACGTTTTGAAGCAGCAAGAGCAAGGATGCTACGAACAGTAGCCATTTTGATAACCGGAGAAAAAGTATCAAAATAATCAATACCTGTACGTTGATGGTTTCTGAACAACCAATCTACCTTTAAAACGTTCCAAAGAACCATCAGATTTAAGTTTAACCTTGTATACCCAATGATTACCCAATGCTTTCTTACCCGGAGAAAGATCATAAACCTCTCAAGTGCAATTAGCTTAAAGTGCATCAATCTCTTTGTTCATAGTTTCAACCCAATGAGGGTGTTTGGAAGCCTCGTTATTAGATCGGGGTTCAGAGTAGTTGCTATTTTGAGCAGAAAATGCGTAAGCAGAAGTTGGTAAATTAGAAAACGAAACCAGATTACACCAATGTTTGGGAGTGGTGTTTTTAGGACATACGTAGTCTTTCAAGTGTGAAGGTTGTTTAGGAATACGTGTAGAACAAAAAATTGGAATAGAATTTTGAGAATCATCAGTAGCAGAAGCATGTGTAGAATCAGAATGTAAATCAGCAGGTGCTAATGGGCATGATGAAGAAGAAGTTTCACCAGAAGGTAGATCATCATGATGTGATGGGCATGATGTTGATGATGAATCAGATGCAGTTGTCGAAGGAGTATCAGAAGATGGTTCTTGCAAAAGTGAATCGTTTGAAGAAGGAATATTATCATGAGATACCGAAGGAGTAGTGATAGTGAAAATAAAATTGTGTGATAGATCATCAATTAGAAGGGGAAAAATGGTAGAATCAGAAGGTTTGGGTAAATAATGGAATGGATAATGTTGTTCATGGAAGACAACATCACGACTGTAAATGATATTGCGAATGGCTATATCAAGGCATTTATATGCTTTCTTTCCGAACAGATATCCTAAGAAAACACATGAAATGGCCCGAGATTCGAATTTGAGACGAGCCTGTTTGAGATTGGAGACATAACAAAGACAACCGAAAGAACGAATGTGATCATAGGAAGGAACTTCACTTGTCAAGAATTCATATGGAGTTTTGTTTTGAAAAATTGAAAGAGGGAATCGATTAACTAAATAGGATACTGTCAAGATGCAATCTCGCCAATAATCAGTCAGTATGTTTGCTTGGAAGAATAAAGCTTGGGCAGTTTCAAGTAGGTGTTTGTGTTTTCGTTCGACAACACCATTTTGTTGGGGCGTCGCATTACATGATGTTTGATGAATGATTCCTTTGTTGAAGTAAAATTCTCTAGCTTTCGTATCTTTGAATTCAATGGCATTATCAGATCATATAATTTTGACAGTAACACTAATTTGATTCTCGACATAAGCAATGAAACCAACAAGGGTTTGAAAATCAGCACTCTTACTAGCAAGCATATGAGTCCAAGTTGTGCGAGAAAAATCGTCAACAATAGAAAATACTGAAAACCATTCTGAGTAGGGCGAGAATAAGACCCCCATAAGTCTACATGAATCATTTCAAAGATGCGTGAAGATTTAATATTGCTTGAATGAAATGAAATTCAATGCATACGAGCCTTTGGGCATGTGTTGCAAATCACATTAGAAGAAGGATTATTACAATTCAATGAACTGATACATTTGAATCTATCAAATGGGAGATGGCCTAGACGACAATGCCATAGTTGTGCGGAGCACTTATTTAGCGAAGCAGATAGAGAAGTGGAAGTAACAGGAGTATTCTTGTTCGATTGAGTGACAAAATAAAGTCCATGTTGAACATTGCCAAGGACGAGTGAATCCTTCATTGAAGGAATTTGAAGAACACACAATGTAAGTGAGAAAGTGATGGAGGCGTTATACTGGTATAGAAGTTTGTAAACTGATAAGAGATTAAAATGAAATTCAGGAACGTGGAGAACATAATTTAGAATAACATTGTCACGAAGACGAACATATCCAATGTGAAGAACTTTAGCTTTGTGGCCATTTGCCATATCAATGAAACAAGGTTTGTGAACAACTGTGAATTCAACAAACATGAACAAGTGGGGCACCATATGATCAGTGGCACCGGTATCAATGATCCATTGATCGTGTGAACCACTAGAAAGAAAGCAGAATCGTTTACCCGCTATGAAAGCAGCAGACAAATCAGAAGAGGTATTCAAAAATTGCATCATGGTTTGTGATGAATAGATTGAATGCAATTAAACAAATGGAAGACAGATAACTTGAATTGAAATCAGATGTAATTGAATGAATAAAAATTGAATAGAAATCAGAATTTTGATTGTGATAAGTTTTGGGAAAAAATCGAATTGAAAGCAGAACGAATTGATTAAATAGAAATTGAATAGAAATCAGAACCTTGATTGTGATGAATTCTAAAAAAAATCAGATCGTGAAGATGAAGATGGATCTACATGCTTTCCTCTGATACCATAATAAACAAGAGAGTAAAAATTGGAATGATGATTTCTGCGTGTTATTGATTTCGACCCAATACAGGGGATTAATACAAGAGTACCACATATTTCGTATAATAAACAAAAATACACTAACCTAATATATCCGATATCTGACTTGTACACTAAAGTATACGTATCATGGCCATGATGGGCCAATGATATAAAAATATATACACATCGCTACAAAATAGATATATTCCAGCCTTGTAGCAGAAAGCGAAACCCCATACACCAAAATTCAGCTACACATTACTAACATATTCTGGCACTAGAAAGCCGCTGGAACAAAATAATATCTACGAAACTACTAGAAAAACTGATACAATAGGAACACAAATCAAAAGAGAGATATAGTCATCTTCGAATAGATATCCAATAAAAATGAAAAATTACACCAAATAAAAGAGAAATATACTAAATTTATCATACAATTTGCCTCACATGATTGAAACCCCATTTATAAATAATGATCTTAAGACATGATAGTAAGTATGAAACAAGGTTGTTTATCAGTTACGAGGAGTCAATGTACTTCTTCATAGTGCGTTCCTCGTAAAAAAAAAGTATGAAGCGAATTACGACACCATCTTCGTCAATTAAATAAGATAACAAACAAATACACGACTAATTAACACACTAATACTCTCCTTTCTGAAATCCAAAATCATTGAATAAAAAAAAAATGTATAAGCACCCAAAAATATAAATTTTTATTACTAAACAACCCCTATGAACATCAAATTAACAATTTTACACACTGCACGCATATTTCAAAGGAATATGAAACAATCCAAAGCTATGTGAGGATTATCAAGATCCTCCATGGGAATAGGTCCTGAATAATCCACTTTAGTCAGCACTTGACCAATTCCTACCCCTTCAACTTTCGAACCAATTTGATACCCAAATCTCTCTTTGTTCTTCAAATAGTTAGACCTTTCATTACTAATCACATTACGGTTTGGACTTGCAACTCGTGGAATCGGCTTTAGGATACGATTACTATCGTTAATCTCTCTTTGCATCATGTTGTTTAAGTACAACATCGGTTGTCTTTGATAGTTACTACTAGAATTTCCATTAAATCTTCTACTTGGAGATGGAGATCTCATGGTGTTTCTCCCATTCACAATAGACATAGTATTCGACATTTTTTGTTTCTCAACTCTAAAACTTTTTTGCCGTGTAAGAATAGGAGAGGTTGCACGTGCCCGTTTTTGACTACTTCCTTGACTCAATGGCTTGAGTACTTGTCCACTCTTCTTGATTTGATCTAAACCAATTATTTGAGGATTCTCCATAGCACAAGATTGTAAAAAGTCATTTGAAAACGAGCGTTGATTTTCTTTGGATAATGCAATTGAGGAAAAGGAAGAAGCGGACGACAATAAAGAAGAGTTACAAGTACTTGTTTGGGTAGAGCATGTAAATGAAGACGATGTTATCGAAGGTGGAGATTGGTTGATTTTTTGCTTTTTTGGCGGAGACCGAGAAGGAGACCGAGATGGAGTGGATGGTGGAGATTGAGATATTACGAGCTTGTCTTGAACTAGGGAATTAGAATGCAGTTTTCTTTTTGGGACGGATTTGCTAATGCAGCAACCCATTTGGAAAAAAATAAATAATATGAGTTGCAAATGGGAAAGTGCAAGGTATTGAAGGTTTGTTATATGGGATAATAAAGGGATCGTGGAAAAGGTAAAGATGACTTTAACTTTAACTATTAGTACTAGTATTTAGTTATTGTAGGAATATGAATATATTTGAATTTTGTTACCGGCATTTGTGCGTTGAATTCCGTTGGCTAACGGTTGAGTTGGAAAAACAAATGATGACTTCAAGGGTGTTCACTTTATTTTTACTCGGCTTTTGGAACAATTGCTTGTATTATCGTTTAAATTAATTACATGGTGGGACTGACCTTATATATATGCTAGCTACTTAAAATTAATTCCCTTACTCAGTATGGTATGTGTTGTTGGAGGTTTTGAATTTTCGTGTACAGTAAGATAATCGATAGTCTATCAACTTAACCTTAAAATTCTCTATTTATGGAGTATTAAAATTTTATGGCTATATATAACCCATAACATATTACAGAGTTTGAAACCCCACATATATTCGAAGCTTTTCGTTTCATTCGAAGCAGTAGACTGATAATAACATATCAATTGGCAAGAGCATGCTGTCGTACGATTAAATAAATTCAGGTACCGATTCCAACTGTTTTAAAAAAATTATTTCATGCATATTGTTTTGTACTCAATCTTTTAACTAAAACTTATCTGTTGATATATTGTCATGTATAGGTTCTAATGATTTTATTATAATTGCTTTCATTGTTAAAGATATCTAATGATTTTACAAAAAAGCTTTGTTCATTTTAATACTTAAACACAAAAACCTGTGTTTAAGTATTAAAATGTCTCTAAAATACCAAGATAACTTCTTAAAATGTTATGATATATATATATATATATATATATATATATATATATATATATATATATATATATATATATATATATATATATATATATATATATATATATATATATATATATATATATATATATATATATATATGCTTTAGGAGTTATCATCGGTTAACTGTGTTACTCCATTTGTCATGGATGAATTAGGGTACATTGATTACTACCGTGAGGAATTGAGAGGTAACTTTGATAATTTTCAGGATATTGGTGACTTATTGGGGTATAATTTAAGAGGGTGCAAATCAATAATGGGACGAAAGGGTGTTTTTAAGTGTTTCCAATGAAGTTTTTATCCATCAATAGTTGCGGGTCAAAAGTATTTTTGAAGCGTAAATGGATTCGGGATATTTGTATGTCGTTTAAAGTCCTGTTTCTCGGATTTAATGAATCTAAGATGACATGGTTGAAAATGTATCGTCTTAAGTCCATTTGGAGTCATTTCCAGTTTGATTACGCTATTAGTTTAGCTCGTAGGTTTTCAGGAGGAATCATGTCGTTATGGGATCCTCATGCTTTCGCCAAGGAAAGAATATGGTGTGATGACCATTTTGTGATTGTTAAAGGGCGATGGATTCGGGAAGACATGGTGATTTTTATGGTGAACGTGTATGCTCCTCAACAACTTCATAACAAAGTCATTTTGTGGAAAAAATTAAAAATTATCGAATTTAATGATGGTGAATAATGGGGATTATATCCTTATGGGTGATTAGAACTCTGTATGTTTAGATAATGAAAGAAGTGGTACTGAGTTCTTTCCGCAAGGTGCAGCTAGATTTAATGATTTTATCGACTCGAATTCCTTGTATGATGTTCCTTTGGGTGGTCTCCAATACACTGACGGAATAAAGCAGGTAATAAACTAAGTAAATTGGATCGATTTTTTGTTTCTAATAATGTTCATTCTAACAACCCGTCCTAATCCATCTGGACGAAGTCCATATCGATTACAACGATTCACAATAGTTGATTTCATCACGAGGTACTTGACCTCTATATGATACATTTTACAAACATTGCATTCGTTTTTAAAAGACAAACTTTCATTTCATCGAATGTTGACAGGCATGCATACCATTTCATAATATATCTAGCTATAATTGATTAGTAATAATCTTGATGAACTCGATGACTCGAATGCAACGTCTTTTGAAATATGTCATGAATGACTCCAAGTAATATCCCTAAAATGAGCAAATGCACATTGGAAGATTTCTTTCGTACCTGAGAATAAACATGCTTTCAAGTGTCAACCAAAAGGTTGGTGAGTTCATTAGTTTAACATAAATAATCATTTCCATCATTTTAATAGACCACAAGAATTTCATTTCCATTTCTCATAAATATACGTCCCATGCATAGAGACAAAAATAATCATTCATATGGATTGAACACCTGGTAACCGACATTCACAATATGCATATAAGAATATCCCCATCATTCCGGGATCCTCTTTCGAACATGATATAAATTTTGAAGTACTAAAGCATCCGGCACTTTGGATGGGGCTTGTTGGGCCCGATAGATCTATCTTTAGGATTCGCGTCGATTAGGGTGTTTGTTCCCTAATTCTTAGATTACCAGACTTAATAAAAAGGGGCATATTCGATTTCGATAATTCAACCATATAATGTAGTTTCGATTACTTGTGTCTATTTCGTAAAACATTTATAAAAATTGCGCATGTATTCTCAGCCCAAAAATGAATTGAGTAAAAAGGGATTAAATAAAACTCACACATATAAGTATTGTAAAACAGTTAATAAAGCATTTGCATGTATTCTCAGCCCAAAAACGTAAAGAGTAAAAAGGGTAAATGAAACTCACACATATAATTATTGTAAAACAGTTAATAAAGCATTTATTCTCAGTCCCAAAAATGTAAAGAGTAAAAGGGATTCAAATGAAACTCACACATATAAGTATTGTAAAACAGTTAATAAAGCATTTGCATGTATTCTCAGTTCCAAAAATGTAAAGAGTAAAAGGGATTCAAATGAAACTCACACATATAAGTATTGTAAAACAGTTAATAAAGCATTTGCATGTATTCTCAGTCCCAAAAATGTAAAGAGTAAAAGGGATTCAAATGAAACTCACCTAATGTATTTTGTAGTAAAAATACATATGACTATATTGCACAATGCAGGGTTGGCCTCGGATTCACGAACCTATATCATTTGTATATCTATATTAAAACATATAATCATAACTAAACAAATTTACTTATTATACCTTTAATTTACATATTATGTATGTTTAATTTATGTATATAATCATAATAGGTAATATTTATATAGTTATATTAATATATTTATATTTACATACACACTTGATTAATGTTATATTTAAAAATCAATTATTTGTTGTTTGTAAGTATTTATATAAATAATATTAGTTGGTTATCTACATATATAGTTATGTGAAATTTTAATATAATCATAATATATGTAATAAGTATATTTTATGTACAAAATATTTATCTGCTTAAAAAGGTAGTTTTTGATATTAATGTCTTACTAGCGATAATAATAATAACTTTTATTAATAATGATAATATTAATAATAATAATAATGACATTGTTATTAATGATACTTACGTTAATAATAATCATAATAATCTTAATAATTATAACAATGATGTTAATACTAGTATTAACAAAAATAATAAGGTTAATTCCAATACTAATGTTAGTAATAATAATAGCAATACTTTTATCAGTCATTTTAATACTAATGATAATAATTTTAACAGTAATAACAATAATAATTATATATATATATATATATATATATATATATATATATATATATATATATATATATATATATATATATATTTATATTAACATTAACAATCATGTTAATAATAATATTAACAAGGGTGCTTAGACGATAATTCTAATACTAATATTAATAATAGTAATGCTTAGTAATAACAATAGTATTAATAACATTAATTATATTAGTGATGATAATAGTCGTATATTTAATATTAATAATAATAATAATTTACATTATAATAACAATTACTAACAATGACAATAATAATAATAATAATAATAATAATAATAATAATAATAATAATAATAATAATAATAATAATAATAATAATAATAATAAATAGTAAAAATGAAGCTACCTTAATGAAAATTCGTCCTAAAAAGAATTCTGTCACTCCAGGGACTCGAACCCACAACCACCCGCTAACCCGCAAAGAACCTTAACCAATCGACCATCTATGTTATTCTGATTAAAACTCCCGATCATATTTATTTACCCATTATTATTTCTGTTTCTTTCCTTCCTTCTTCTTCATCGACCAAAGAAGAAAAAAAAATCAATCAGAGATATGATTTAGAATGCGAAATTGATAAATCAGTGATTTACAGTTACATTTGTAAATTAATAGATAGCAGAAAAGAAAGAAAGAAAAGAAGAAAAAAATAAATAAATAAACAAAACATGCTGCTGTGTTCTTCGCGACTTCATACAAAAAAAAAATTGATTTTCATTTATAGATCGTATTAGGACAAGATTAAAACATGAAATACGTTTCAATTCAATCCTAGAAACTATTCCAATCATTAATTGAATCTGAAACAGCAACTAGAATTCGAATTTTACGAAGAACGAATCCTTTGACTTTTAGAAATATATGTTTGACTCAGAAATTGGAATTTGTTACGAAAAATTGAAGTGTGAAAATTTGCAGATAGATTGAAATACAGATTTCAATCACCACTGCATTATTACATTTTGTATTTGATTCTGAAATCATTCAAAAATTGAACACGAAGCAGAGGAGAAAAACTGGGTTCTTTCTGTTTTTATTTTAATTTTTCTTAATTCTTCCCATTGTAGAATGAAGATAGGATTATGTATAAAGGGTAATTGTATAATTGAGTTAGTATAAAAGATTCGATAAATTTTATTTGTAATGAAGGGTGTCGACAGTTTATGCCCATCAGATACAAAAAGAAAAGACAAAAAAAATATAAACAAATAATAAATAAAAGAATTCATAAAACAGATTAAGACTCGAATTTGTTGTGTAGTTGAATTTGGATTCGTTTTGCAAATTGAACAAAGGCAGGAGACAAAAATCTAATACAGAAAGATAGTTACAGGTATCAATATTGTAGGATATTCAATTTTATACAATTTATATAATTATTAAATATATTAATAATAATTATAGTTTTATTAATAATAATTATAAATAATAATGATACTTATAATCATAAAATGGTAATAATCATATGATAATAATATATTGTATTATTTTCTATTAAACATAACTATAATATTGATAATGATGATAATTTATAATATTAATAATTCTTAATAACAATATCTAATAACAAATAATAATAATAATAATACTAATTTTAATGCTAATATTAATATACATATTAATAATATTGAAAGTAATAATAACACGTCAATTATATTATAACTTGTAATTAAATTTAACATATACTAATATTACATATCATTAGTTAGGTATCATTTAACAAATATAATAACATATAATATTTATATATCTTTTATATAATCTAATATATATATATATATATATATATATATATATATATATATATATATATATATATATATATATATATATATATATATATATATATATATATATATATCATAATAATTATTTATAGAATTCATACACATTTATATAGCTTTATTTTAACAACCAATTTATTATCTTGTATATTATTTTACATACTTAACCTTACTGACCTATTGTATTTTATTATTTTTAACCACTATATGTACTTTTGATTATATTCATTTATATATATATATATATATATATATATATATATATATATATATACATACATTTTTACTTACACACAATTATTCGTGAATCGTTGGGAATAGCCAAAAGTCAAATGTATTTATGAACACAGTTCAAAGTTTTTGAGATTCAATTAAATAGACTTTGCTTATCGTATCGAAATCATATAAAGATTAAGTTTAAATTTGGTCGGAAATTCCTGGGTCGTCACAGTACCTACCCGTTAAAGAAATTTCATCCCGAAATTTGAGTGAGGTGGTCATGGTTAACAATAAAAATGTTTTCATGACGAATATGAGATGATAAATAGAGTTTTATCATCATTGGGTAATATGGAGAAAATGATTAGATTAATCGAATCGTATAAATGAAGCTATCACAAAAGATCGAGATGAAGAAATAGAGATTTTCCATAACTTTTGACGTAGTCGCGATTGAATTCTGGAACTCAAGGGATTTAAAGATAATCTTCGAATCTATTAGATTTGATTCTTCGATGAATAAGGAAATCAGGATCTCTCTAATTAAATGCGGAGATCTGCCTTGATTACTCTGTCTGGCATTTCCATTATAAATGAACTTCGTTCATTCCATTACTTCTCACCATTCATATACTTTCTTTCTTAGTTCATATATACAAAAGATTGTGAAAATGCTTAATCCCGTTCTAATCCTTGATATTTTTCTAATTATTATTTCTTTCATTCATCTTTTCTATCTTCCACCAGAAAAATCTGTTTACTTTTACTATTACCTTGGGGTGATACTACTCTTAATTATATCGTGTCTTTATATTGCTATTTGTATTAATATCCACGGATTTGTAATTTCTGTGTTGTTATTGGGCTTTATATTTTCTCTTATATTTTGGAGCTCTTTGCCTTTTTATTATCTTCTCGACCTCTAGTAAAGCGAGTAACGGTCAAGAATTCGTAAGTATGAAATTTCGAATGAACATCATGTTCTAAACAAGAAAGAACGTATTAGCACGATTTGATTTGTCAAATTACCAGAATCACTGAGAATAGAACTATCAAGAATATATTTTCTTGATATGTTCAGAAGTTAATCAGAATGAAAGAGTTATGTAACATGACACATGATGACATTATAATCTGTGAATCATCATGTTCCATTTAGAAACTCAGGATGACTTACTGTAATATAATCACGTTGATCAAGTGTTATTATATTATACTAACTCATGCATCAGTTCCCAACATTACTTCAATAACATTCATATTTTAAGCTCGAAAGTTTACAGAGTATAGAAACTAACAGTTTCTATATGATGTAACACTGATAGCACGAAGAGATTAATGAGTTCAGATAAGAATAGTTATGAAAATATCTTCAGAAATATGGAGGATATTTATAATGAAAGATACGATGATATCTTGGAATTTCTAATATCAAAGGATGGTGAAGAAAATTTGTCCGCAAGAGTTTTGAGTCAGAAACAAGGTATTCACTAAAGATTTCATCAGAAACAGAATCATCAGGATTCTTAATGTACAAGTTTAGTCCCTGTGATTTGTTCAGAGACTCCTTCGTAGTTAGCTCAATCCGTTTTCCAGTTCCAACTTTTCTGAGCTTTTCCAACATACTATTCTTTATCATTAAACTTCTGACGATTAAGGTCGTTTACGGTTGTCTACAGTTTCTACTGCTTCATTCAGCTTTTTCAACATTCAGAGTATTGATTTGTAGACTGAGTGCTGTTCAGAATTTCAGAATGAAAGACCATAATTCTAAGAGATTAATGTTATACATATAGCTGTTAATGTAGATATGCTGTAAGCTTTCAAAGTACTGATTGCTGATTCCCGGCAATTGGTATGGAAATTCTTGTTACAAGATGCAGATGAGTATATGATAAGGTTTTCAACGAATAGTATAATGGTTCTTCGAAGAGTCTTAAGCCAATGAGTAATGAAGTTGCTGGTAAGTTTACTGCTAATGTGGTGGAATATAATAACGGTTCTCCGGTAACGATGACGAAAGACAACTTAGATATCACGATTATAATAAGGCTAATCCGAATAAAAGTCGAAGTTGACTTGCTGGAGCTGTGACAAAATTCCCTACTTTGGAAAGGGATTGCAAAGGGATTTTCGATAATAACAACACCAAAGGAGCTAGTACATATACGTGTTAAATGTTTACTCAGGTTCCGAGTGTTTTCAGGTGCATAACTATATGCATCAATCTTTTCTTCCTTAGATGAAGTGCGGTTGGTTCATCCTCTCGATTGAGGTGTTTTTCAAGAATCATGAAAGGTTTGAACGCAGATTGGAATCGTCAAGATACGAATGAGGTTTAAGATGAAATCAAGTGGCAAACTTGAAGAATTATTTAGTTTCATATGTTATAATCAATATTTTAATTCATTTTAATTGTCCAATATTGATAGTCCACAGTTAGCAATTCAATAATTCATATATAATTAATATACAATATTCGAATTAATTAATACGTATCGTGACCCGTGTACATGTCTCAGACTCGATCACAACTCAAAGTATATATATTATTATAGAATCAACCTCAACCATGTATAGAGAACTCGATCATTACTGCATATAGAGTGTCTATGGTTATTCCAAATAATATATATATATATGCGTCGATATGATATGTCAAAACCTTGTATACGTGTCCCGATATTTAAATGCGTAAATAACAGTATTTAAATCATGATAAATTAAATGCGTAAAGTAAATAACAGAAATTAAATGACGATAAATAAAATTGCGATAAATAAACTGCGATAAATAAAATGTATTCAGTTAGCTAGGAATAGTTAGCGTGGATTCTTAACAAAATTCCTCATAGTTAATTTGTTTGTTTCTGACAAATTTTATTTTGTCAAATGTTTTCTTCATTATGCCACTTGTTGGATTTTGAGAAGTCAAAATCCAAATATGAAATTGAATGAAAATGGTTATTCTTTGGTGAACGGATACGTATATCAGTGGTTGTAAATAGGATATTAAATGATCACTGAATCAAATTCGAAGAATGTACAGTGTAACTTATTAATGTGAAATCTAAATATTCCTCGGGTATTACCTACCCGTTAAAATATTTTCACCATTAACAGTTTGTACAAAAGAATTTTTAATTACAATCCTTATGAAAACATATATACATATATATTTTCTTAAGATGTAATCATGGATTTAATGAGTCAACATGATATTAAACTCATCAGATTTACGGCTAGAACTAGAGTACATAATCTCTAAAACATTAGAGATTACATAATCGCCATGAAGGACGAAGATAGTTTATGTAGAACAATTCGTATAACGATGATTATTCTTGAGGTATAGATTACGAGGTTGAGACGTGTGATGATGTTATTGTTGTTGTTGGTACTGGTTATGTTGCTGGTGCTGTTGATGGTGGTACTGTTGCTGTCGGTGCTACAAGTGTTGTTGGTGCTGAGGTTGCTGATGATGTTGGTGTAGTAAGTATAGCTTGTAAATCACGCACCATTCTTGTCAGGGTTTCTATCCTACCCTCTATCATTTCTATCCATCCACTTATCTGATTCGATAGATCTTGATTATCAATTCGAAGTTCCCTAACTTCTTCTAATATTCCCCTTCGATTGGTATTCGGAAGTAGAGGTTGAATATTTTCTGAGATTGCAGTAATGCGACCTTCGAGGTGGAAATTTTTTGGCAAGAAGGGTAAAAACAGTGTTGCGCATAGGTTCACCGGTGAGTACATCGTTTTCTCCGATGTTAGGAGGTAAGTTTGGTTCGCGGTAGGGCTCGCCTTCTTCATTTCTCCATCGAGTGAGTAAGTCTCGGACCCACCCCCATCTTCTCCAGAAAGAAAAATAACTAAATGGTTGAGGCACTTCTGGTTCATTGACTTCGGAGTCTACTTCAATACGCATCTCGAAATCGCTTCCAGAACTAATGGAATCCAAGCTAGGTGTAGGATCCATTTCTTATGATCAGTTAGAGGATTTTCGATATGAAATGATTTTCGATTATCGGATAATATTCTAATTATATAGAATATCTAATATAGTACAGAAGATCCTGTAGATTACGGAGGAAATTAAGGAAACATGTCAGATAAAGGTAACAATAACAGATACGCTAAGATATGAATTTATCTATACACTGTCTATGCAATAGAGGCAGTAAGACGTGTCTAGACTTTAAGGATGATAAGCAAATAATTTTTGGCACTAAATGATAAGCAAAACTTTTGACATGCAGACACGGTCGAAGTCCAGACTCACTAATGCATTCAAACGACTATCAGTTAGACATACTAATGCAAGACCCGGTTCGCTAAGACCACCGCTCTGATACCAACTCTAACAACCCGTCCTAATCCATCTGGACGAAGTCCATATCGATTACAATGATTCACAATATTTGATTTCATCATGAGGTACTTGACCTCTATATGATACATTTTACAAACATTACATTCGTTTTTAAAAGACAAACTTTCATTTCATCGAATGTTGACAGGCATGCATACCATTTCATAATATATCTAGCTATAATTGACTTATTAATAATCTTGATGAACTCGACGACTCGAATGCAACGTCTTTTGAAATATGTCATGAATGACTCCAAGTAATATCCCTAAAATGAGCAAATGCACAGCGGAAGATTTCTTTCGTACCTGAGAATAAACATGCTTTCAAGTGTCAACCAAAAGGTTGGTGAGTTCATTAGTTTAACATAAATAATCATTTCCATCATTTTAATAGACCACAAGAATTTCATTTCCATTTCTCATAAATATACGTCCCATGCATAGAGACAAAAATAATCATTCATATGGATTGAACACCTGGTAACCGACATTCACAATATGCATATAAGAATATCCCCATCATTCCGGGATCCTTTTTCGGACATGATATAAATTTTGAAGTACTAAAGCATCCGGTACTTTGAATGGGGCTTGTTGGGCCCGATAGATCTATCTTTAGGATTCGCGTCAATTAGGGTGTTTGTTCCCTAATTCTTAGATTACCAGACTTAATAAAAAGGGGCATATTCGATTTTGATAATTCAACCATATAATGTAGTTTCGATTACTTGTGTCTATTTTGTAAAACATTTATAAAAATTGCGCATGTATTCTCAGCCCAAAAATGAATTGAGTAAAAAGGGATTAAATGAAACTCACACATATAAGTATTGTAAAACAGTTAATAAAGCATTTGCATGTATTCTCGGCCCAAAAACGTAAAGAGTAAAAAGGGCAAATGAAACTCACACATATAATTATTGTAAAAATAGTTAATAAAGCATTTGCATGTATTCTCAGTCCCAAAAATGTAAAGAGTAAAAGGGATTCAAATGAAACTCACACATATAAGTATTGTAAAATAGTTAATAAAGCATTTGCATGTATTCTCAGTCCTAAAAATGTAAAGAATAAAAGGGATTCAAATGAAACTCACACATATAAGTATTGTAAAACAGTTAATAAAGCATTTGCATGTATTCTCAGTCCCAAAAATGTAAAGAGTAAAAGGGATTCAAATGAAACTCACCTAATGTATTTTGTAGTAAAAATACATATGACTATATTGCACAATGCAGGGTTGGCCTCGAATTCACGAACCTATATCATTTGTATATCTATATTAAAACATATAATCATAACTGAACAAATTTACTTATTATACCTTTAATTTATATATTATGTATGTTTAATTTATGTATATAATCATAATAGGTAATATTTATATAGTTATATTAATATATTTATATTTACATACACACTAGATTAATGTTATATTTAAAAATCGATAATTTGTTGTTTGTAAGTATTTATATAAATAATATTAGTTGGTTATCTACATATATAGTTATGTGAAATTTTAATATAATCATAATATATGTAATAAGTATATTTTATGTACAAAATATTTATCTGCTTAAAAAGATAGTTTTTGATATTAATGTCTTACTAGCGATAATAATAATAACTTTTATTAATAATGATAATATTAATAATAATAATGACATTGTTATTAATGATACTTACGTTAATAATAATCATAATAATCTTAATAATTATAACAATGATGTTAATACTAGTATTAACAAAAATAATAAGGTTAATTCCAATACTAATGTTAGTAATAATAATAGCAATACTTTTATCAGTCATTTTAATACTAATGATAATAATTTTAATAGTAATAACAATAATTATATATATATATATATATATATATATATATATATATATATATATATATATATATATATATATATAATTATATTAACATTAATAATCATGTTAATAATAATATTAACAAGGGTGCTTAGACGATAATTATAATACTAATATTAATAATAGTAATACTTAGTAATAACAATAGTATTAATAACATTAATTATATTAGTGATGATAATAGTCGTATATTTAATATTAATAATAATAATAATTTACATTATAATAACAATTACTAACAATGACAATAATAATCCATGACAATAATAATAATAATAATAATAATAATAATAATAATAATAATAATAATAATAATAATAATAATAATAATAATAATAATAATAATAATAATAATACTAATAATAAAAAATAGTAAAAATGAAGCTACTTTAATGAAAATTCGTCCTAAAAAGAATTCTGTCACTCCAGGGACTCGAACCCATAACCACCTGCTAACCCGCAAAGAACCTTAACCAATCGACCATCTATGTTATTCTGATTAAAACTCCCGATCATATTTATTTACCCATTATTATTTCTGTTTCTTTCCTTCCTTCTTCTTCATCGACCAAAGATCAAAAAAATCAATCAGAGATATGATTTTGAATGCGAAATTGATAAATCAGTGATTTACAGTTACGTTTGTAAATTAATAGATAGCAGAAAAGAAAGAAAGAAATAAAAGAAGGAAAAAAAAAACAAAACAGGCTGCTGTGTTCTTCGCGACTTCAGACACAAAAAAAAATTGATTTTCATTTATAGATCGTATTAGGCCAAGATTAAAACATGAAATACATTTTAATTCAATCCTAGAAACTATTCCAATCATTAATTGAATCTGAAACAGCAACTAGAATTCGAATTTTACGAAGAACGAATCCTTTGACTTTTAGAAATATATGTTTGACTCGAAAATTGGAATTTGTTACGAAAAATTGAAGTGTGAAAGTTTGCAAATAGATTGAAATAGAGATTTCAATCACCACTGCATTATTACATTTTGTATTTGATTCTAAAATCAATCTTTTCAAAAATTCAACACGAAGCAGAGGAGAAAAACTGGGTTCTTTCTGTTTTTATTTTAATTTTTCTTAATTCTTCCCATTATAGAATGAAGATAGGATTATGTATAAATGGTAATTGTATAATTGAGCTAGTACAAAAGATTCGATAAATTTTGTTTGTAATGAAGGGTGTCGACAGTGTATGCCCATCAGATACAAAAAGAAAAGAAAAAAAATAAACAAATAATAAATAAAAGAATTCATAAAGCAGATTAAGACTCGAATTTGTTGTGTAGTTGAATTTGGATTCGTTTTGAAAATTGAACAAAGGCAGGAGACAAAAATCTAATACAAAAAGATAGTTACAGGTATCAATATTGTAGGATATTCAATTTTATACAATTTATATAATTAATAAATATATTAATAATAATTATAGTTTTATTAATAATAATTATAAATAATAATGATACTCATAATCATAAAATGGTAATAATCATATGATAATAATATATTGTATTATTTTCTATTAAACATAACTATAATATTGATAATGATGATAATTTATAATATTAATAATTCTTAATAACAATATCTAATAACAAATAATAATAATACTGATTTTAATGCTAATATTAATATACATATTAATAATATTGAAAGTAATAATAACACGTCAATTATATTATAACTTGTAATTAAATTTAACATATATTAATATTACATATCATTAATTAGGTATCATTTAACAAATATAATAACATATAATATTTATATATCTTTTATATAATCCAATATATATATATATATATATATCATAATAATTATTTATAGAATTCATACACATTTATATAGCTTTATTTTAACAACCAATTTATTATCTTGTATATTATTTTACATACTTAACCTTACTGACCTATTGTATTTTATTATTTTTAACCACTATATGTACTTTTGATTATATTCATTTATATATATATATACTTATATATATATATTTATATATATATACACATTTTTACTTACACACAATTATTCATGAATCGTTGCGAATAGCCAAAAGTCAAATGTATTTATGAACACAGTTCAAAGTTTTTGAGATTCAATTAAATAGACTTTGCTTATCATATCGAAATCATATAAAAGATTAAGTTTAAATTTGGTCGGAAATTCCCGGGTCGTCACATTCATACCCGCCTTGATGATATTAAAGGTATTGTGTTGCCTCGCGGGTATTCGGATCATTCACTCGATCTTCTTTGTTAGGACCCCAAAATATATATAGTGTTAATGTGAAATAAGCCTAAATAAAGGTTCCTTAAAAGAGGGCTATATAAGGAACCTAAGTAGTCCTAACTAGATAGCCATTGTATTGTAACTGAGTTCTAGAAGCTGTGGAATGTAATTTTACAGATTCTCTCTAATACCGAATCTGTTCTTCACTTACCGAATCTCACCCTATCTCATCACATCTTCTAATCTCACCATGATTTGACCTATCATTTGGTATCAGAGCATCCAGGAAGTGATTCTACATCACTATATCGATCCAGAGATTGAAGATTACAGAATCTGTACACTCTCGGTTAGATTGAATCAGATTCGGTATAATCGAATTTGATAATCTGACGTTCAGATTCATGTGATAAGTTCAGCGAAGGTTTATTAGATTGATTAGAAAGAGTTTCGTTCATCATTACAGCTTTTTAACAACAATTATGTAGAATCAAGTTGATTTTTAATCTGACGTTCAGATTCATGTGATAAGTTCAGCGAAGGTTTATTAGATTGATTAGAAAGAGTTTCGATCATCATTATAGCTTTTTAACAACAATTATGGAGAATCAAGTTGATTTATAGAGTTCGTGGCTAAAACTCTCGGTATTGATCAATTCCAGCTTGATTCTGTATTTTAGTGAAGGTTTGTGATTTCAATTGTGATCGTGAGGTGTTTAATCAAGTTTTTGACGGTTCAGTTTCATCAATTCTTCAAGTTTTAAAGATTCGATCAACACCCGGTATCGTAACTGCCATACTGATATGGCCGAAACGGACGGTTTTTATTCGTGCGGTGTCGTCGGGCCGCAGCGCGCCAGGATCAGCCACCCAGGGGGAAGGTACTGTTTTAAATTTATATTTAGCGGGACCTGAATCGTACTACTCCTTAGTATGAGTAAGGGAAGTATGACCTAGAGTCGTATTTTTGAGATATCAGTAGAATCGAACCTATATTTAAGCCTAAGATAGTTAGGAAGGAGTAGTGGTTACTTAATTTTGGGATTTTCTAATTTATAAGACAGATAAAGTAAATGCGATAAAATTCGTAATTCAGATAAAGTTAAAGTGAGTGCATACTATGACTTCATCAGTTATTCTGTCGAGATTTTAGAATGTTGGCTCATGAATAGGCAGAGACCTTGTATTCATTACACTGGTCCTAAATGCCCCTGTCATAAGACATGTCACTGGGTACTGCATTAGGCTTGAAGATTCTGAATAGACAGCAACGTCCCTTACCCCCGACGCCCGTGCAGTCTGACTACAGGCATACACGTTCAGACGGATCATCCAATTGAGCGACTCGATTGGGTGACGTATTAACATTCCACAGTGGTCTAAACTTTCTTAATCATAATAGAATACATGGTTTACCATATCCAAGAGACGTGATATGTTTCAATGCTTTCATTAATGATTGGTTTTAAAAGATAGTTAGGCCCTTAAAAAGAGTTCAACCATAAAGAACACCATGGCCAAGTCAAGCTGACTTCCATGAACACCTTCGGTTATCCTAACGGTCCAATCCTTTATGTATCTAAACAAACAGTTCCTTAATTAACTAAGAATCCCTCAAGCGGGGTGCAATGCTTGAGACCGTGTTATGGTGCAGTGTACTAATCAACACTGACCGGGTTCCATGGCCTTACTTAGAAGAGGTACAGCTTACAACAACCGCTGTACTTCAGCGTACACGTACAAAGTTTATATGCTTGGTGACTACACTAGCATGGTCTGGGACCGATAATGTACTAAGGGTCTAGTCAGATGTTTCACTACGAAAAAGTCCTCGGTCGGAATCCAAAGCTTGATAGACTTACTACAATCGGTGTGCCTCAGTCGATCTTACGTTGTATCCGATAGACTTCTCTTACCAAGGGGTGACACATAGTGTACTCTGAATCGGGGTTCGCGAATTCCCAATAACAGAGCCAATAACTACGTTCTATTAGTTGGAGTTTAAAGTATAATTGGAAAGCATTTCAACAGCATACACAAACCATAATATTATTTCGGCATTATAACTGCTTACATCATAGCATACACTAAAAATATCTACTCGCTAATCTGGACAACAATATCACATAACATAATGATAGAAGACATTATATAAAGATAAGGGATAGAAGTACCAGTAGATTAAACGAGTTCCGAATATAAAAGTGACAACTTCAAGACTCCAGACCGCTCCTAATACAATCTTTGGCGTTCTTCTCTGGGTACTAGGTTTCCCGCATGGAGTCGAAGGCCTTGAGAGTATGACTAATATTGTACAAGAGAGAGAGAGAGAGAAAGAAGTGAATTGAAGTGTGTATTGGAATGAATGACAAAGACCCTTTAAATAAACAAGATTTTTGCCTGCAAATGGCTGGCAGGCCGTTTGGCAAGCCGTTTTTGGAGGTCGTTTGCTAAGGCAAGCCGTTTATCGAGCCCGTTTGATCTGACCGTTTGGCAGGACATTTTCCATACTGACAGGCCGTTTGGCAAGCCATATGGCAGGCCGTTTGCTGGCCTGGTCAGCCTGATTTTCCTGGATCGTAACTTGTTTTCTTATCTTTCACCATTTTCGCTCTAGAATCTTCATTTTAGCTCCAGTTTTCTTGATTCTTTTTGCACCGTCTTCGTAATTACTTGTTCTTTAATTCTAACCGACGAAGTGGGTATTTTTCCAACAAATTTTGAATCTTTCTTGTTTTTGGGCCTTAATACCGGGGTAAAAACGTGACGTTTTAGCCGATATCAAATATCCCACAATTAGACTTTGCTTGTCCTCAAGCAAACTCTCATTTCCTTAAGAATCTTTTCGGAGTTTCTTTTCTAATAGCCTAAGCGGTTTGCTTTTATTATAAGAGCAAAAAAGATAAGGTGAGTTATCTATGTTATGATTGAAATTATCTCTGCAAGCATGCGAGAAGGTTACATGACATAGGCTAGCTTTCATGGGTCACTCAATCACTCAAGTGTTTAGGGTTCCCTATATATCTAAGAAATGAATACACTCATAGCCAGTCATGCTGCACCCATCGTCATAGGCTTAATAATGACTCAAATCCTTGCTGCTAAAGCGAGAACGGTAGTAATCTCAGCTTGTAGGTCATTTGTCAATGATAGAGAAGGAATTTTAGAGTGGTATTGAAGTTGTTTTTGAGGGGTGAGATAAAAGGGTAATGTAGTCTTTAGTCTTTTATTCGGAGTGCTGAAGTATTTTTGAGAAGCACTTTTTTTAACTTTTCTTCATTTGATAATCATTTTCGGACAAGTTCTCTTCGGCATTTCTCTTATTAAGTTCTGTTCCTTTTCAGAACTTTGAATATATATATATATATATATATATATATATATATATATATATATATATATATATATATATATATATATATATATATATATATATATATATATATTTTGGAGACTTCATCTCGAGAAACTTTTTGCCTATAAACTTTTTCAAGACCTTTGCCATGATACTTGAGAGGTTTATAACATCGGGTTTTCGGAAGGAATATCGTTTTCTGGATTTTTTGAGTAATAGTAAAGATGATGTGGGTGTGGTGGTGGAGTAGAAGTAGTGGAGGTGCGAAAGGCTTTATTTTTGACAAATGGCTAGCTCTTTTGATTACAACCGATTCACGTTTCGCTGCTTGGAGATGAAGATCTAAAGTAAGTTCAGATTCTGAGTACAGGCATCGGCACTCTTAACGGAAAATAGTGAAGCATTAAAGATGAATGCTGGTTTTATTTGGGGTGCCTCACCATAATCAATTTAGGTCGATAATGCCTTAGTCATGCAATGCTCTATTAGAGATTTGGTTCAACTTAACAAGATTTCCACCTTACTTAAGCCTTATTTTTATTGACAAACATTTAAGGTTTTCAAAAATACTTTTTCGAAAAGGCTTTCTTTTGCAAAAATTTTGAAATTTGGCTTAAGGACTTAGAATCTTCGTAATGGGTTATTTTAATACAGCATAAAAAGATTATACCAACATCCCACACTTAGACGAACATTGTCCTCAATGTTCCTAGTGTATCCCACACTTAGGAGTTTTAATTGAAGATTTGGGAATATTTGTCTAGTGTTTCAATTGGGTGTTATCTCACACTTAGTGATAAGCTAGGATGTGGTATAGTTTGAATCTTGAGCTAGTAGCGAAAAGAAAGAAATACCCCTAGCAGATGCGGCTGGCTTCCAATCCTTGCGTCTTTTATCACCTCATTTTTCATCCTTTATTCGTCTACTCTACTTTATTGCACGGGTTGCCTCCCGAGAAGCGCTTTTGTTTAAGGTCGTTGGCTCGACCGTAGTGATGCTTTAAAAAGCAAACATTCCTTGCTGATGGTTGTGATCTTGGTCTTCTCGAGGGAAGGTGAGTCTTGGCGGGTAAATCCTGAGAAAGTGCCGGACCAATAGTGGTAGAAGATCCGGTACTTCTCTTGAAGATCTTCTGAATGATAAGTAGTGCACAGTTTTGGCTCTTGATAAGTCTTGAAGTCCGATGAAAATATGATCCACGGCTCTACTGGTTGACCCATAAATGTCAATCATAGAGGCAGTGCTGGTGGTAATTGTTTCTCTGATGGGATGCTCATTTCGGAGGTCTTCAAATAATGTTAGAAACTGTATCTTTAGAATCTCGAAGTCTTCGGAATGGTGATCACCACAGTAAGAGTCTGTAGCTTTGCACAGATTTGTTAAAAGACAAAGCTGAAAAGAAGTGAACATTAATCCTGATCCGAGCATTAATGTCACCGTCTTTGAGCATATCTCCTGACATCCAGCTTTAAATGTGAAACTAGGATCTGTAGATTCGTGGAAGATACGTGATATCTGCTTCGTAATATAGGTGGCAATTGAAATGTCCCGTTCATATTGATTATAAACGTTCCATATTAATTGATTTCGTCGCGAGATTTTGACCTCTATATGAGACGTTTTTCAAAGACTGCATTCATTTTTAAAACAACCATAACCTTTATTTTATCGATAAAGGTTTAAAAAGCATTACGTAGATTATCAACTAATGATAATCTAAAATATACCGTTTACACACGACCATTACATAATGGTTTACAATAAGAATATATTACATCAAAAATAAGTTTCTTGAATGCAGTTTTTACATAATATCATACAAGCATGGACTCCAAATCTTATCTTTATTTTAGTATGCAACAGCGGAAGCTCTTAATAATCACCTGAGAATAAACATGCTGAAAACGTCAACAAAAAATGTTGGTGAGTTATAGGTTTAACCTATATATTATCAAATCATAATAATAGACCACAAGATTTCATATTTCAATATACATCCCATACATAGAGATAAAATTCATTCATATGGTGAATACCTGGTAACCGACATTAACAAGATGCATATAAGAATATCCCCTATCATTCCGGAAAATCCTTCGGACATGATAAAAACAACATCGAAGTACTAAAGTATCCGGTACTTTGGATGGGGTTCGTTAGGCCCAATAGATCTATCTTTAGGATTCGCGTCAATTAGTAGATCGGTTTACTAATTCTTAGGTTACCAAGCAAAAGGGGCATATTCGGCTTCGATCATTCACCCATATAATGTAGTTTCATTTACTTGTGTCTATTTCGTAAAACATTTATAAAACTGTATGTATTCTCATCCCAAAATATTAGATTTTAAAAGTGGGACTATAACTCACTTTCACAGATTTTTACTTCGTCGGGAAGTAAGACTTGGTCACTGGTCGATTCACGAACCTATAACAAATATGTACATATATATCAAAGTATGTTCAAAATATAATTACAACATTTTTAATACGTTTTAATGTTTTAAGTTTATTAAGTCAGCTGTCCTCGTTAGTATCCTACAACTAGTTGTCCACAATTAGATGTACAAAACTAAATCGATATTTATTATCTTGAATTAATCCATGACCCAGTGTATACACGTCTCAGGCTAGATCACAACTCAAAGTATATATATTTTTAGAATCAACCTCAACCCTGTATAGCTAACTCCAACATTACTGCATATAGAGTGTCTATGGTTGTTCCAAATAATATATATACATGGGTCGATATGATATGTCAAAATATTTGCATACGTGTCGATGGTATCACAAGATTACATAATATATTAGAATATATGTATAATACAATATAATTTAGCTAGGATATGATTAATATAGATTTGTTACCAATTTTCACGTAGCTACAACAAGCAAAAATATCCAATCTTGTTTTACCCATAACTTTTTCGTTTTAAATTCGTTTTGAGTGAATCAAATTGCTATGGTTTCATATTGAACTCTATTTTATGAATCTAAACATAAAACTTATAGGTTTATAGTCGAAAATATAAGTTACAATTGTTTTTGTAAGAGGTAGTCATTTCAGTTGAAAGAACGACGTCTTGATGACCATTTTGAAAAACATACTTCCACTTTGAGTTTAACCATGATTTTTGGATATAGTTTCATGTTCATAAGAAAAATCATTTTCCCAGAAGAACAACTTTTAAATCAAAGTTTATCATAATTTTTAATTATCAAACCCAAAACAGCCCGCGGTGTTACTATGACGGCGTATGTCCAATTTTACGGTGTTTTTCATGTTTCCAGGTTTTAAATCATTAAGTTAGCATATCATATAGATATAGGACATGTGTTTAGTTGATTTTAAAAGTCAAGTTAGAAGGATTAACTTTTGTTTGAGAACAAGTTTAGAATTAACTAAACTATGTTCTAGTGATTTCAAGTTTAAACCTTCGAATAAGATAGCTTTATATGTATGAATCGAATGATGTTATGAACATCATTACTACCTTAAATTTTGTGGATAAACCTACTGGAAAAAAGACAAATGGATCTAGCTTCAAAGGATCCTTGGATGGCTTGAAAGTTCTTGAAGTAGAATCATGACACGAAAACAAGTTCAAGTAAGATCATCACTCGAAATAAGATTGTTATAGTTATAGAAATTGAAACAAAGTTTGAATATGAGTATTACCTTGTATTAGAAAGATATATTACTGTAAATAAGAAAGATTTCTTGAGGTTGGATGATCACTTTACAAGATTGGTAGTAAGCTAGCAAACTTGGAAGTATTCTTGATTTTATGAAACTAGAACTTATAGAATTTATGAAGAACACTTAGAACTTGAAGATAGAACTTGAGAGAGATTAATTAGATGAATAAAATTGAAGAATGAAAGTGTTTGTAGGTGTTTTTGGTCGTTGGTATATGGATTAGATATAAAGGATGTGTAATTTTGTTTACATGTAAATAAGTCATGAATGATTACTAATATTCTTGTAATTTTATGAGATATTTCATGCTAATTGCCAAATGATGGTTCCTACATGTGTTAGGTAACTCACATGGGCTGCTAAGAGCTGATAATTTGAGTGTATATACCAATAGTACACACATCTAAAAGCTGTGTATTGTACGAGTACGAATACGGGTGCATACGAGTAGAATTGTTGATGAAACTGAACGAGGATGTAATTGTAAGCATTTTTGTTAAGTAGAAGTATTTTGATAAGTGTCTTGAAGTCTTTCAAAAGTGTATGAATATATATTAAAACACTACATGTATATACATTTTAACTGAGTCGTTAAGTCATCGTTAGTCGTTACATGTAAATGTTGTTTTGAAACCTTTAGGTTAACGATCTTGTTAAATGTTGTTAACCCATTGTTTATTATATCTAAAGAGATATTAAATTATTACATTATTATGATATTATGATATATTAATATATCTTAGTATGATATATATATGGTTAAATGTTGTTACAACGATAATCGTTACATATATGTCTCGTTTCGAAATCATTAAGTTAGTAGTCTTATTTTTACATATGTCGTTCATTGTTAATACACTTAATGACATGTTTACTTATAATTTATCATGATTAAACATAGTGTATCAATATCTTAATATGATTCATATGTATTTAGTAAGACGTTGTTATAACGATAATCGTTATATATATATCGTTTCGAGTTTCTTAATTCAATAAACTCAATTTTATGTATATAACTCATTTTTAAAATACCTAATGAGATACTTACTTATCATAATATCATTTTAACTATATATATAATCATATATAAGTCATCATATAGTTTTTACAAGTTTTAACATTCGTGAATCACCGGTCAACTTGGGTGGTCAATTGTCTATATAAAACCTATTTCAATTAATCTAGTATTAACAAGTTTGATTGCTTAACATGTTGGAAACACTTAATCATGTAAATATCAATTTCATTTAATATATATAAACATGGAAAAGTTCGGGTCACTACAACAATGTTGACTCGATCTGGTTCAAGATGAGAGAACGGATTGTTTCGCCTTACTTCCTCCGTAACAGCGTCTCGTAACTCTTTGATAATCAGATCATTATGGTGATCAATTGTTACATAAATCACTAACCCGTCTGGTGTGCTTTTGAAATTATCTCTTTCCAAGAGAGCGAAAAGGCTGTGAATGTCCTTGATCATTTGCAAATCAGAGTGATAAGTCCGGCGTCCGGTGGAAAGATCCATGTGCTTCCGGATGAGAGTCAGTATTGCTTGTTGGTTTGCTGAGAACGAAAGTGCAGATCTGGATAAGGCGTTATAAACCTTAGAGTAAATGATCTTCTGATCTCGACAGAATCTTGTCTCAAGAATAGTGCGAATAACTGAATTGTGCTCTCGTTGCCTTTCTTCTTGATAGATATGATCGTGAAGAGAATTGATAAAGTCTTGAATGCGTTCTTCTAGGATTTCAACATCATTGTCTTCTCTTTGGAGATAGAGGTTATGTTCTTCTCGGATAGCCATAATTCGTTCTGTTAAGCGTAGCAAAAAATCAATGGTTGATCTTCGGATGGCTTCGAGAATATCTTCAAATTCATCGGTATCATTGATGAAGGTTATCATGTCTGCGTGTGTAGATATAATCGGAATCCGATCTGAAGAAGAGTCCGGCTCCCCTTGATCTGGTTCGGTTGGAGAGTGTGAGTTATTCCGAATGTCTTCATGTTGCTCTACCTCGTCATCATCGGTGTATTGTTCTTCTGAGGGTGTGTCTGATGAATGGGTTTCTTCAGTATTCTGATTCTCTAGTTTGATACTTGCAGGATCAATTTCTATATCCTTGACCTCAGCCTTGTCGGTCTTCTTCTTGAAGCGAATGATTAAACTGTGATCTTCCGTCTCAAGCCTCATTATTTCTTCATGACTCTCAATGCTTGAAGCGGGTATTGTCGCAGTTTCTTTTACGTCTTCAATTTCCTCTTCCTCTTCAGATTCCTCCTCTTCCTCTATTTCTTCGCTGGGATCCTCTTCTTCTTTTTTTGGGTCATCTACAGAGTGTGATTCGACACCCATCTCGATATCATCGGCTGGTGGTGAAAACTCGTCATCGGAAGTGATCCGTCTGGTGGAAATAGAAAACATCTCTGCCTGTCCAGAAAGATCGGTTGGTCGGTCAATTTTGAAGGTAACACTCTCCCCATGTGATCGTAAGATCAAGGTTTGATTGTACACATCAATGACAGTCCTAGCCGTATTCATGAAAGGTCTTCCTAACACTACTGGTGTGTGTAGGTCCTCCTTAGTATCCATTACTACAAAATCCGTAGGATACAAGAATTTGTCGACTTTCACCAAGACGTTCTCAACTATGCCCTTAGGATATCGAATTGTGTGATCGGCAAGTTGGATTGTCATTTAAGTTGGTGACAAGTCTCCTAACTCTAATCTCTTGTATAGAGAGTAGGGGATTAGGTTGATACTTGCTCTTAAATCTTCTAGTGCATGAATGGTTCCAGATTGGTAGATTGAACATGGGAAAACGAATCGACCCATATCTCCTAGCTTTGGTGGTAGAGAGTTTCTGAGTAATGTAGAGCATTCTTCACTCAGTGGAATTTTGTTAGAATCTGGTATCCTTTTCTTTGTAGAAGGAAGCCTTCAGATGTATCTCTTCTGGTTGAGAACCTTGGACAGAGTATCCAGGAATCTTCCATTAAGTTTGAAGGAAGCAAGCTTGGATGGTTCTTCTTGTAGCCTCCCAGGATAGGGTACACGAACTGGAGTTTTCGGGGTCAGCTTCTGAGTATATGTTGATTTGTTCTTGAGCCTGGCTGACCTTCTCCGTGGTTCACCCTCTGGGATTACGGAATCCATTTGCTTTCCTTCTTCTATGTGAGGATTTTGGATAGTATTACTTGGTAACCTTCCCTACGGTCGGGTTTCAAGGCGCTGTGATAACTGTCCGAGCTGCGTTTCCAGACTTTTGAGCAGAGCTAATTGATTTCTCATTAGTATCTCCATCTGATCTTACCTGGCTGCAGTTCTCTGATTTAGCTGTTGTTGTCCTTGAATGAACTGAGTCAACTGATCATCAGCTCCGAGAGTGGGGTTAGTTGCTTTTGTAATCTGAGTGGTAGGGGAATTTTCCTCAACTGGTGTACCAGTGAGTGGAAGTGGTTGATCATAGGTCAATTGAGATTGTTGGGCTGGATAAGGTGGATAGCGATAGCGAAAAGGTTGATTGCTTCGCTGAAATTGATTAACCCTAGGTTATTGATTGAATCCGGGATTTGGTGGATGAGCTGGGTATTGGACGTAACAGACTGAACCGTCAGGGTTTTCGTACTCAACTTGATATTCTTCAGTAGGTTACGGGTTGGTACAATTAACACAAGCCTGAGCTTGGTTGACCTGCTGCGGTTGCGTCTTCAATTCTCCGAGTTGTTTAGCAAGAGATTCCATCTTATCCGTGAGGGATTTGATGGCCTCCGTTTGATTGTTGAGTGCAGAGAGTGGGGCAGATGATGAAGTTATTTCACTGTAACGACCCTGACTTTTCCATCTTTTATTAATAATGGTTATTATTAATACTTGTGTTTTAATGAATGTATTGTTTATATACATTTACTTGACCGCGATTGACTATTAATTGCCCGACACGTCTTTGTGACACACGAACTTTTCACGAATAATATTTCGGATATTATTTGCATTCATGATTAAGTTTTATTAATCATTTTTAATTAACTAAGGTTACTAGTTAATTATTTGGGCTTTGTTGGATTAATTTGTTAATTACTTGAACTTGGGCTTTTATTAATGTTAATGGACTTAGAAGCCCACCCTACTTTTCTTAATGGACTAATTAGCCCATCTTTCATGTAAGTATCACTTTAAGGCTTAACTAGTTTGATTAGTGCATATGGAATCTAGTTACTTGTATCAATTACACCTAGTTCCCATGCAAACTCACTTTACTACCATTTTAAGCTAGTTACATGAAAGAACTTGTGGACTTTTCCCTCCCCCTTTCCCCTTTGAAAACCGTCGGCCTCCTTGGGTAAAAGGAGGGTTCCATTTTCTTTTTTTGTGTTGTTTTGTTACTTATGCAGTAGTTCCATTTCATTCCACACACACACACTTCACTTTACTCTTCTCCTTTTTCTCTCATTTGCTCTCAAATATTGTAAGTAACATGAGACTTTTCTTCTCCTTTTTCTTCATCTAAAACCGCCACCTAAAGCACTCATCATCATCATTCTTTTGCTTGTTTGTTACTTGTTCTTGTTGTTGATTACTTACTTGTCTTTGTTAGTTGTTTACTTACTAGTACAAGAATCAAACTTTCTAGTTTAATTCTTCATATTATCTTGTATTTACAAGAACACACAAGAACCTAAACTTACTAGTTCATGGTTCAACACTTAAGGTTTCTAAAGAAAGAAGGTTCATGTTGTAAAATCATACTTGAAGTTCATGTTGTAAACTTAAAGTTTACTTTCTTAAAGATCAAAGCTTTGGCTTGAATCTTTAAAAGTATGAAAAACCATGAACTTGTTACTTGTTTATTTAGTTTATTTCTTCATATTATGCATATTTAAATTCGTGATTTTGGTTTTAACGGTCAAGTATTACAAGTTAATCTTGATCTCATACTTCTTGAAACTAAAGTTAACTTTATAATTTCAAGAACATGGAAGTATAACTTTCTAGTTATAACTTCATATACTTATGAAAGATCTAAGTTTCTATAGCTTATGGACTACTTATTTTGTCATAATCAAGAGCTCATAAGCTTACATACACTTTACAAGATGAGAATCTAAGTTTAATAACTTATGGTTTCATGAAAGTAAAGATTCAAGTGTTATTAGTTAAGGTTTAACTTAATAACTTTAGATCTAGACTTTTGTGTCTTGGATCTTCAAGATCTAACTAAGAACTATGTTCTACAACTTAAGATCTTGATTAGTTAGTTTACTTTCAAGTTTGTAGTTTAATATTACTTTTATAACTCATGTATGTGATAAATCTAAGACCTTGATGTAACTTTGGTTCATCAAACTACTTGCAACACTTAATTGAGTTGTGCTACTTATATTAGACTTACACTTGTGTTATGATGGTCAAAACTTGGTAAAGATGATCTAAACACATCAACAAGTTGTACACTTGAAGCTATATGCATCAAGGATGAGAACCGTGATGAACATCAAGCACCAAGAACCCACCAGAACACACTGTTTATAGTTTTATAGAACTGATCAAAATACCTGGGCTACTGTAAAGTTGATTATCAGTTATCTCTATTCGAGTATATAATTTTTCATTCAAGACTCATCTTAATCCGAGTTACGGTTTAGGATCTATGGCCCTCCGAACGTCACTATGTCCTTTTAACGTTGTGCTGAAAATTCTGACCTACTCGCACTTAAACCATCGCCACGGTCAAACAAAGACGAGTTTGCTTCTGGAATTTTTACAGAAACTAAAGGACTTATATACGGAGCCATGCCACTGGTCTCACCTTATTTCAGTAGGTATAGAGGCCGTGGTGACTGATCGAAGTCAGCCTTTGTTTTAAACTCTTTTCTAAGATGAAACTTATTTTATACTTTTGTTTGATGATGAATGATGATGACCCTTAATACCTAATTTACATACTTTTAAACCTATTGGGACGATTTAATGACTTAGTAATATTTGACTTAGGTTGAGGACTTTACGGACCTACATACTTGCTTACTTTTCCCGAGTCAACTTACTACTACTTTACCACTGTGAGTTATAGCATCCCTTTTTACTTTAACTATTTTGGGAACTGAGAATACATGCGCATTTTACGTTTTACATACTAGGCACGAGTACTTAAACTTTATATATGTGTGGGTTATATAACGGCATAAACTTTCCCCTTAGCTCGGTAACGTTTAGTCATCGGTCTTTGAACCGATGAACACGAATCTTAGATATGGATCCATAGGGTTTGACATCCCCACTCGGGCTAGTAGCGCTAGCATTTAACGGGTGTTTTATACTTCGTAAACATACGCACTCGCCAAGTGTACTTTTAGGGGGTGATAAACGTTAAGTTAGTTACCAAGTGCCCACGGTTAAACATATACTTTTCATACTGTTTTGAAACGCTTGTTGAAGCACTGAAATCTCGTGGCCTACCTTACATTACTGTTATACTTAAACTATAGCTCACCAACCTTTGTGTTGACGTATTTAAGCATGTTTTTCTCAGGTACTTAAGGTTGCTTGCTTCCACTGTTGTACTAGTCATGCTTTGTAGACACCCGATGCGCTTGTTAGAGTTGTCACTGCATGAAACGTTTTATTTGCATTCAAACTATGTTACCTTTTGAAACAATGATTTGTAACGACCGTTGGGTCACGTACTATTACTAATTGCTTCTGTTCATTGAAACATACTTTTATTGTGAAACATTGATGTTGGTTAAGACATCACCTTTTATATTGAATGCAAACTTCTTTTGAAACCGCATATAGTATTTGACCTTGTAATGATCCTGTTGTTAATGATTCGTACACGATGGTTTTGTACGGGGCATCACATTCACCACTGTTCCAGTCATGATGATGCATTGTCATGTTCTCGAGCAACTCCCATGCTTCATCTGCGGTTTGGTTTATCAGATTCCCTTGAGCTGCTGCATCGATCATCGTCCTTTGATTTACCGTAAGACCATTGTAGAAGGTACATATTTGGGCTGACCGTTCTAACTGGTGATTAGGGCATTTCTTCAGCATGAAATGACCCGTTCATATCGATTATAAACGATTCACAATAGTTGATTACATCGCGAGGTACTTGACCTCTATATGATACATTTTACAAAGATTGCATTTGTTTTTAAAAGACAAACTTTCATTGCATCGAAAGTTGACGGCATGCATACCATTTCATAATATATCCAACTATAATTGACTTAATAATAATCTTGATGAACTCAACGACTCGAATGCAAAGTCTTTTGAAATATGTCATGAATGACTCCAAGTAATATCTCTAAAATGAGCAAATGCACAGCGGAAGATTTCTTTCATACCTGAGAATAAACATGCTTTAAAGTGTCAACCAAAAGGTTGGTGAGTTCATTAGTTTAACATAAATAATCATTTTCATCATTTTAATAGACCACAAGATTTCATATTTCAATATACATCCCATACATAGAGATAAAAATCATTCATATGGTGAACACCTGGTAACTGATCTTAACAAGATGCATATAGAATATCCCCATCATTCCGGGACTCCCTTCGGACATGATAAATTCGAAGTACTAAAGCATCCGGTACTTTGGATGGGGCTTGTTGGGCCCAATAGATCCATCTTTAGGATTCGCGTCAATTAAGGTGTCTGTTCCCTAATTCTTAGATTACCAGACTAAAAAGGGGCATATTCGGTTTAATAATTCAACCATAGAATGTAGTTTCGATTACTTGTGTCTATATCGTAAAACAGTTATAAAAGCAGCGCATGTATTCTCAGTCTCAAAAATATATATTGCAAAAGAATTTAAAAAGGAGCAAATGAAACTCACTATACTGTATTTTGTAGTAAAAATACATATGAAAGCATTGAACAATGCAAGGTTTGGCCTTAGATTCACGAACCTATATCATTTATATATATATTAACACATATAATTGAAATCGAACAAATTTATATATATATATATATATATATATATATATATATATATATATATATATATATATATATGTATATGTATATATATATTTATTAGTTATATCATTTTTATATTAATAACCTATATGTTTCATATATTCATTTTATATTTTTAACATAAATAAAAATATAAATTTTGCTATGTTATATGTATTAAATATATTTTTGTATATATTTATATATATCGTTTGTTTGTAAAACTTATAATAATACTAAAATAATATTTGTAATGATAAAAATAATAATAATGATAATTGAGTTAAAAATGATACTTTTAATAAAAATGTTAATTTTAATAATAATGAATACTAATAATAATAACTATAAAAGTAATGATTTTTATTAATAATAATAATGATACTAATATTTATATTAATAGCTACAATGATAATAATACTACTAATAACAATTCTAATAATAATAATAATAATAATAATAATAATAATAATAATAATAATAATAATAATAATAATAATAATAATAATAATAATAATAATAATAATAATAATAATAATAATAATGATGATGATGATGATGATAATAATAATACTAATATTTACAAAGTGATACTAATACTAATGTTAATGATAAATTGCATTATGATAGTAATAATAATACTAATAATACTTAGTGATAATACTTAGTAATAATAATATTGATAAAAATATCAATTATACTAATAATCATATTATTAATGTTAGTAATAACAATAATTAACTTAATAATAACAATTGTTGGTAACAATTAGAATAACAATAATAACATCAATAAATAATAATGATAATAAAAATAATAAATGGCTACCTTAATGTAACCCGCTTTAAAAAAAACACCCTAGACCGCCCTCGAACCCATGACCTCTCGTTAACCCACCACTCGCCCAAACCGTTCCTCTATCCCTTAAGTTATTTTTAAATTCACGTAATAAATCTCTTTAACCCATTTTCATCATCAAACTAATTCGCCATCATCTCCACCATCTGGCCCAATTTTCTTCCGGACCAACATTAAATACTACGCCCGATTTATTAATCCATTTGTTGAATCCACAAGGCAATTCAGTCCAGCAGCAAAAGAATTGGAGGGTTTCATTTTTGTTTAGTTCGGTTAGGATCAAAAAACGAGCAACAACGATTTATCAAATGAGTTTCGTGAGTTTTGAATAACAAGGTAATCGTAGTAGAGAGAAAAATAGTCAATCTTTGGTTCATTATCATCATTATTTCATCACCATTCATCATCATATATTTTACAGATCATTATTGCCATAATATACATACTATCATCATCATCATTCGTTCGGTCTCTCACATCTTCGGTTATATTCATCATCATCATTCGTTCGGTCTCTCACATCTTCGGTTATATTCATCATCACCATAACCGTTAGTAATCACCTTCATCAATTATATTTAAAAAGTCCAATCAAGAAAGAAAAGGAGAACCCAACATGTTGATATGTTTGGAGCCCGAATATTAACACAGAAGTCATGTAGTAGTCGTCTAGTTGTTGTAGTGTTGACGTAGGAAGAATATGAAACAGACAAAGGGACCTCATTGATATTATTAACCCGTTTGCAAAACCCCTTAATTAAAGAACGGCCTAAAAAAAGAATGACTTACGTGAAATGTCCCGTTCTTATTGATTAAAAACGTTCCATATTAATTGATTTCGTTGCGAGGTTTTGACCTCTATATGAGACGTTTTTCAAAGACTGCATTCATTTTTAAATCAAACCATAACCTTTATTTCATAAATAAAGGTTTAAAAGCTTTACGTAGATTATCAAATAATGATAATCTAAAATATCCTGTTTACACACGACCATTACATAATGGTTTACAATACAATATGTTACATCGAAATCAGTTTCTTGAATGCAGTTTTTACACAATATCATACAAACATGGACTCCAAATCTTGTCCTTATTTTAGTATGCAACAGCGGAAGCTCTTAATATTCACCTGAGAATAAACATGCTTTAAACGTCAACAAAAATGTTGGTGAGTTATAGGTTTAACCTATATATATCAAATCGTAACAATAGACCACAAGATTTCATATTTCAATACACATCCCATACATAGAGATAAAAATCATTCATATGGTGAACACCTGGTAACCAACATTAACAAGATGCATATATAAGAATATCCCCATCATTCCGGGACACCCTTCGGATATGATATAAATTTCGAAGTACTAAAACATCCGGTACTTTAGATGGGGCTTGTTGGGCCTGATAGATCTATCTTTAGGATTCGCGTCAATTAGGGTGTCTGTTCCCTAATTCTTAGATTACCAGACTTAATAAAAAGGGGCATATTCGATTTCGATAATTCAACCATAGAATGTAGTTTCACGTACTTGTGTCTATTTTGTAAATCATTTATAAAACCTGCATGTATTCTCATCCCAAAAATATTAGATTTTAAAAGTGGGACTATAACTCACTTTCACAGATTTTTACTTCGTCGGGAAGTAAGACTTGGCCACTGGTTGATTCACGAACCTATAATAATATATACATATATATCAAAGTATGTTCAAAATATATTTACAACACTTTTAATATATTTTGATGTTTTAAGTTTATTAAGTCAGCTGTCCTCGTTAGTAACCTACAACTAGTTGTCCACAGTTAGATGTACAGAAATAAATCGATATATATTATCTTGAATCAATCCACGACCCAGTGTATACGTATCTCAGTATTGATCACAACTCAAACTATATATATTTTGGAATCAACCTCAACCCTGTATAGCTAACTCCAACATTCACATATAGAGTGTCTATGGTTGTTCCGAAATATATATAGATGTGTCGACATGATAGGTCGAAACATTGTATACGTGTCTATGGTATCTCAAGATTACATAATATACAATACAAGTTGATTAAGTTATGGTTGGAATAGATTTGTTACCAATTTTCACGTAGCTAAAATGAGAAAAATTATCCAATCTTGTTTTACCCATAACTTCTTCATTTTAAATCCGTTTTGAGTGAATCAAATTGCTATGGTTTCATATTGAACTCTATTTTATGAATCTAAACAGAAAAAGTATAGGTTTATAGTCGGAAAAATAAGTTACAAGTCTTTTTTGTAAAGGTAGTCATTTCAGTCGAAAGAACGACGTCTAGATGACCATTTTAGAAAACATACTTCCACTTTGAGTTTAACCATAATTTTTGGATATAGTTTCATGTTCATAATAAAAATCATTTTCTCAGAATAACAACTTTTAAATCAAATTTTATCATAGTTTTTAATTAACTAACCCAAAACAGCCCGCTGTGTTACTACGACGGCGTAAATCCGGTTTTACGGTGTTTTTCGTGTTTCCAGGTTTTAAATCATTAAGTTATCATATCATATAGATATAGAACATGTGTTTAGTTGATTTTAAAAGTCAAGTTAGAAGGATTAACTTTTGTTTGCGAACAAGTTTAGAATTAACTAAACTATGTTCTAGTGATTACAAGTTTAAACCTTCGAATAAGATAGCTTTATATGTATGAATCGAATGATGTTATGAACATCATTACTACCTTAAGTTCCTTGGATAAACCTACTGGAAAAGAGAAAAATGGATCTAGCTTCAATGGATCCTTGGATGGCTCGAAGTTCTTGAAGCAAAATCATGACACGAAAACAAGTTCAAGTAAGATCATCACTTGAAATAAGATTGTTATAGTTATAGAAATTGAACCAAAGTTTGAATATGATTATTACCTTGTATTAGGATGATAACCTACTGTAAGAAACAAAGATTTCTTGAGGTTGGATGATCACCTTACAAGATTGGAAGTGAGCTAGCAAACTTGAAAGTATTCTTGATTTTATGAAACTAGAACTTTTGGAATTTATGAAGAACACTTAGAACTTGAAGATAGAACTTGAGAGAGATCAATTAGATGAAGAAAATTGAAGAATTAAAGTGTTTGTAGGTGTTTTTGGTCGTTGGTGTATGGATTAGATATAAAGGATATGTAATTTTGTTTTCATGTAAATAAGTCATGAATGATTACTCATATTTTTGTAATTTTATGAGATATTTCATGCTAGTTGCCAAATGATGGTTCCCACATGTGTTAGGTGACTCACATGGGCTGCTAAGAGCTGATCATTGGAGTGTATATACCAATAGTACATACATCTAAAAGCCGTGTATTGTACGAGTACGAATACGGGTGCATACGAGTAGAATTGTTGATGAAACTGAACGAGGATGTAATTGTAAGCATTTTTGTTAAGTAGAAGTATTTTGATAAGTGTCTTGAAGTCTTTCAAAAGTGTATGAATACATATTAAAACACTACATGTATATACATTTTAACTGAGTCGTTAAGTCATCGTTAGTCGTTACATGTAAATGTTGTTTTGAAACCTTTAGGTTAACGATCTTGTTAAATGTTGTTAACCCAATGTTTATAATATCAAATGAGATTTTAAATTATTATATTATCATGATATTATCATGTATGAATATCTCTTAATATGATATATATACATTAAATGTCTTTACAACGATAATCGTTACATATATGTCTCTTTTAAAAATCATTAAGTTAGTAGTCTTGTTTTTACATATGTAGTTCATTGTTAATATACTTAATGATATATTTACTTATCATAGTATCATGTTAACTATATATATATATATATATCCATATATATGTCATCATATAGTTTTTACAAGTTTTAACGTTCGTGAATCACCGGTCAACTTGGGTGGTCAATTGTCTATATGAAACCTATTTCAGTTAATCAAGTCTTAACAAGTTTGATTGCTTAACATGCTGGAAACATTTAATCATGTAAATATCAATCTCAATTAATATATATAAACATGGAAAAGTTCGGGTCACTACAGTACCTACCCGTTAGATAAATTTCGTCCCGAAATTTTAAGCTGTTGAAGGTGTTGACGAATCTTCTGGAAATAGATGCGGGTATTTCTTCTTCATCTGATCTTCATGCTCCCAGGTGAACTCAGGTCCTCTACGAGCATTCCATCGAACCTTAACAATTGGTATCTTGTTTTGCTTAAGTCTTTTAACCTCACGATCCATTATTTCGACGGGTTCTTCGATGAATTGAAGTTTTTCGTTGATTTGGATTTCATCTAACGGAATAGTGAGATCTTCTTTAGCAAAACATTTCTTCAAATTCGAGACGTGGAAAGTGTTATGTACAGCCGCGAGTTGTTGAGGTAACTCAAGTCGGTAAGCTACTGGTCCGACACGATCAATAATCTTGAATGGTCCAATATACCTTGGATTTAATTTCCCTCGTTTACCAAATCGAACAGCGCCTTTCCAAGGTGCAACTTTAAGCATGACCATCTCTCCAATTTCAAATTCTATATCTTTTCTTTTAATGTCAGCGTAGCTCTTTTGTCGACTTTGGACGATTTTCAACCGTTGTTGAATTTGGATGATCTTCTCGGTAGTTTCTTGTATAATCTCCGGACCCGTAATCTGTCTATCCCCCACTTCACTCCAACAAATCGGAGACCTGCACTTTCTACCATAAAGTGCTTCAAACGGCGCCATCTCAATGCTTGAATGGTAGCTGTTGTTGTAGGAAAATTCTGCTAACGGTAGATGTCGATCCCAACTGTTTCCGAAATCAATAACACATGCTCGTAGCATGTCTTTAAGCGTTTGTATTGTCCTTTCGCTCTGCCCATCAGTTTGTGGATGATAGGCAGTACTCATGTCTAGACGAGTTCCTAATGCTTGCTGTAATGTCTGCCAGAATCTTGAAATAAATCTGCTATCCCTATCAGAGATAATAGAGATTGGTATTCCATGTCTGGAGACGACTTCCTTCAAATACAGTCGTGCTAACTTCTCCATCTTGTCATCTTCTCTTATTGGCAGGAAGTGTGCTGATTTGGTGAGACGATCAACTATTACCCAAATAGTATCAAAACCACTTGCAGTCCTTGGCAATTTAGTGATGAAATCCATGGTAATGTTTTCCCATTTCCATTCCGGGATTTCGGGTTGTTGAAGTAGACCTAATGGTTTCTGATGCTCAGCTTTGACCTTAGAACACGTCAAACATTCTCCTACGTATTTAGCAACATCGGCTTTCATACCCGGCCACCAAAAATGTTTCTTGAGATCCTTGTACATCTTCCCCGTTCCAGGATGTATTGAGTATCTGGTTTTATGAGCTTCTCTAAGTACCATTTCTCTCATATCTCCAAATTTTGGTACCCAAATCCTTTCAGCCCTATACCGGGTTCCGTCTTCCTGAATATTAAGATGCTTCTCCGATCCTTTGGGTATTTCATCCTTTAAATTTCCCTCTTTTAAAACTCCTTGTTGCGCCTCCTTTATTTGAGTAGTAAGGTTATTATGAATCATTATATTCATAGATTTTACTCGAATGGGTTCTCTGTCCTTCCTGCTCAAGGCATCGGCTACCACATTTGCCTTCCCCGGGTGGTAACGAATCTCAAAGTCATAATCATTCAATAATTCAATCCACCTACGCTGCCTCATATTCAGTTGTTTCTGATTAAATATGTGTTGAAGACTTTTGTGGTCGGTATATATAATACTTTTGACCCCATATAAGTAGTGCCTCCAAGTCTTTAATGCAAAAACAACCGCTCCTAATTCCAAATCATGAGTCGTATAATTTTGTTCGTGAATCTTCAATTGTCTAGATGCATAAGCAATCACCTTCGTTCGTTGCATTAATACACAACCGAGACCTTGCTTTGATGCGTCACAATAAATCACAAAATCATCATTCCCTTCAGGCAATGACAATATAGGTGCCGTAGTTAGCTTTTTCTTCAATAACTGAAACGCTTTCTCTTGTTCATCATTCCATTCAAATTTCTTCCCTTTATGCGTTAATGCAGTCAAGGGTTTTGCTATTCTGGAAAAATCTTGGATGAACCTTCTGTAGTAACCAGCTAGTCCTAAAAACTGACGTATGTGTTTCGGAGTTTTCGGGGTTTCCCACTTTTCAACAGTTTCTATCTTTGCCGGATCCACCTTAATACCTTCTTTGTTCACTATGTGACCGAGGAATTAAACTTCTTCCAACCAAAATGCACACTTTGAAAACTTAGCGTACAATTCTTCCTTCCTCAATACTTCTAACACCTTTCTCAAATGTTCACCGTGTTCTTGGTCATTCTTTGAGTAAATAAGTATGTCATCAATGAAAACAATGACAAACTTGTCAAGGTATGGTCCACACACTCGGTTCATAAGGTCCATGAACACAGCTGGTGCATTAGTTAAACCAAACGGCATGACCATAAACTCATAATGACCGTAACGTGTTCTGAAAGCAGTCTTTGGAATATCATCTTCTTTCACCCGCATTTGATGATACCCGGAACGTAAGTCAATCTTTGAATAAACAGACGAGCCTTGTAGTTGATCAAATAAGTCGTCGATTCTCGGTAGTGGGTAGCGGTTCTTGATGGTAAGTTTGTTCAACTCTCGGTAGTCGATACACAACCTGAATGTACCATCTTTCTTCTTGACAAACAAAACAGGAGCTCCCTACGGTGATGTGCTTGGTCGAATGAAACCACGCTCTAAAAGTTCTTGTAATTGGGTTTGCAGTTCTTTCATCTCGCTGGGTGCGAGTCTGTAAGGAGCACGAGCTATTGGTGCAGCTCCTGGTACAAGATCTATTTGAAATTCAACAGATCGATGTGGGGGTAATCCCAGTAATTCTTTCGGAAATACATCGGGAAATTCTTTTGCAATGGGAACATCATTGATGCTCTTTTCTTCAGTTTGTACTTTCTCGACGTGTGCTAGAACAGCATAGCAACCTTTTCTTATTAGTTTTTGTGCCTTCAAATTACTAATAAGATGTAGCTTCATGTTGCCCTTTTCTCCGTACACCATTAAGGGTTTTCCTTTTTCTCGTATAATGCGAATTGCATTTTTGTAACAAACGATCTCTGCTTTCACTTCTTTCAACCAGTCCATACCGATTATCACATCAAAACTCCCTAGCTCTACTGGTATCAAATTAATCTTAAATGTTTCGCTAACCAGTTTAATTTCTCGATTCCGAAATATATTATTTGCTGAAATTAATTTACCATTTGCTAATTCGAGTAAAAATTTACTATCCAAAGGCGTCAATGGACAACTTAATTTAGCACAAAAATCTCTACTCATATAGCTTCTATCCGCACCCGAATCAAATAAAACGTAAGCAGATTTATTGTCAATAAGAAACGTACCCGTAACAAGCTCCGGGTCTTCCTGTGCCTCTGCCGCATTAATATTGAAAACTCTTCCGCGGCCTTGTCCATTCGTGTTCTCCTGGTTCGGGCAATTTCTAATAATGTGGCCTGGTTTTCCACATTTATAACAAACTACATTGGCATAACTTGCTCCGACACTACTTGCTCCGCCATTACTCGTTCCGACACCATTTGTTCCTTTCGTTCTATTAACCCCTGGTCCGTAGACCTCACACTTCGCCGCGCTATGACCGTTTCTTTTACACTTGTTGCAAAATTTGGTGCAGAACCCCGAGTGATACTTTTCACACCTTTGGCATAGCTGCTTCTGATTGTTGTTGTTGTTGCGGTTATTATTGTTGTTGGGATGATTGTTGTAGTTGCTGTTGTTGTTGTTGTTGTTGTTGTTGGGCCATTTGTTGTAGTTGCGATTGATGTTGCGATTGTTGGGATAATTGTTGCGATTATTGTTGTAATTGCTGTTGTTGCTGTATTGGTGATTCTTATCACCGTTTTCCTCCCACTTTCTTCTGACTTGCTTCACATTGGCCTCTTCAGCAGTCTGTTCTTTAATTCTTTCTTCAATCTGGTTCACTAGTTTGTGAGCCATTCTACATGCCTGTTGTATAGAGGCGGGCTCGTGTGAACTTATATCTTCTTGGATTCTTTCCGGTAAGCCTTTCACAAACGCGTCGATCTTCTCTTCCTCATCTTCGAATGCTCCCGGACACAATAGGCACAATTTTGTGAATCGTCTTTCGTACGTGGTAATATCAAATCCTTGGGTTCGTAACCCTCTAAGTTCTGTCTTGAGCTTATTGACCTCGGTTCTGGGACGGTACTTCTCGTTCATCAAGTGCTTGAATGCTGACCACGGTAGTGCGTACGCATCGTCTTGTCCCACTTGCTCTAGATAGGTATTCCACCATGTTAACGCAGAACCTGTGAAGGTATGCGTAGCGTACTTCACTTTGTCCTCTTCAGTACACTTACTTATGGCAAACACCGATTCGACCTTCTCGGTCCACCGTTTCAATCCGATCGGTCCTTCGGTTCCATCAAATTCCAAAGGTTTGCAGGCAGTGAATTCTTTGTAGGTGCATCCTACACGATTTCCTGTACTGCTAGATCCAAGGTTATTGTTGGTATGTAGCGCAGCCTGTACTGCGGCTATGTTTGAAGCTAGAAAAGTACGGAATTCCTCTTCATTCATATTCACGGTGTGCCGAGTAGTCGGTGCCATTTCCTTCAAAATAGTCAAATGGAACAAGTTAATCATACAGAATATTAAGAGTAGTTAATAGTATTTCGTAGCATAATATGAACTCATTTATAAAAGCTTTTTCTTCATATTAGCGTTTTATAAGTTTAAATTCGGGTAGTACCTACCCGTTAAGTTCATACTTAGTAGCTAATATACAATTAAACTACTACAATTCTATATGAAAAACTGATTATAATAATATTTCGCGTTCAAACTTTTATACAATATTCTACAAACTTACAATACCGCTTATTTTACATAAAGCATACAAGATAGTTGTGAAGATAATTCTAGCTAGTACACAAGTCGTTCAGCAAAGGCAATAAAGACACGTAATTCATACGTCCAGAAACAAGTCATGCATTCTGGTTTTACTAGGATTACTTTCCATCCTTGGTCTTGTGGAACATAACCGTTATGGCCGTTGATAAGACAGCGTGTTGTAACGTCGTCAAAAGGACGAGGGTTACGTAATGTCCAACAGTCCCGTAACAATCTAAAAACCTCATTTCTTACCCCAATTACCGACTCCGTCACTTGTGGAAACGTTTTGTTTAATAGTTGTAGCCCGATGTTCTTGTTCTCACTTTGGTGAGAAGTGAACATTACTAATCCGTAAGCATAACATGCTTCTTTATGTTGCATGTTAGCCGCTTTTTCTAAATCACGAAGTCCAATATTCGGATATATTGAGTCAAAATAATTTCTTAACCCGTTGCGTAAAATAGCATTTGGGTTCCCCGCAATATATGCGTCAAAGTAAACACATCGTAACTTATGGGTTTCCTAATGTGATATCCCCCATCTTTCAAACGAAAGTCTCTTATAAACCAAGACATTCTTGGAACGTTCTTCGAATGTCTTACAAACTGATCTCGCCTTAAATAGTTGTGCCGAGGAATTCTGACCGACTCTAGACAAGATTTCATCAATCATGTCTCCGGGTAGGTCTCTTAAAATATTGGGTTGTCTATCCATTTTGTGTTTTTAAACTGTAAAATAGACAAGAGTTAGATTCATAAAAAATACTTATTAATACAAGCAATTTTTACATATATCATAAAGCATAAGCACACTATATTACATATACTACAGCACACGAATACAACTATCTTATTCCGACTCGCTCGTTTCTTCTTCTTCGGTTTTGGTTCGTTTTGCCAAGTTTCTAGGGATATATGATGTTCCCCTAATACTAACTGTCGTTTTCCACAACGGTTTAGAAAAACCTGGTGGTTTAGAGGTTCCCGGGTCATTGTTACAACTTAAGGACTTCGGGGGTTGACGATACATATAAAGTTCATCGGGGTTGGAATTAGATTTCTCTATTTTTATGCCCTTTCCCTTATTATTTTCTTTTGCCTTTTTAAATTCAGTTGGGGTAATTTCTATAACATCATCGGAATTCTCGTCGGAATCCGATTCATCGGAGAATTTGTAATCCTCCCAATATTTTGCTTCCTTGGCGGAAACACCATTGACCATAATTAACCTTGGTCGGTTGGTTGAGGATTTTCTTTTACTTAACCGTTTTATTATTTCCCCCACCGGTTCTACTTCTTCATCCGGTTCCGATTCTTCTTCCGGTTCCGATTCTTCTTCCGGTTCCGACTCTTCTTCCGGTTCCTCTTCGGGAACTTGTGAATCAGTCCACGAATCATTCCAATTTACATTTGACTCTTCATTATTATTAGGTGAGTCAATGGAACTTGTTCTAGAGGTAGACATCTATCACATAATATCAAACGCGTTAAGAGATTAATATATCACATAATATTCACATGTTAAAAAAATATAGTTTCCAACAAAATTTGTTAACCAATCATTTTTCAAGTAAACACGGTCGAAGTCCAGACTCACTAATGCATACTAACAAACTCGATAAGAAACACTAATGCAAAATTCTGGTTCTCTAAGACCAACGCTCGGATACCAACTGAAGTGTCCCGTTCTTATTGATTAAAAACGTTCCATATTAATTGATTTCGTTGCGAGGTTTTGACCTCTATATGAGACGTTTTTCAAAGACTGCATTCATTTTTAAATCAAACCATAACCTTTATTTCATCAATAAAGGTTTAAAAAGCTTTACGTAGATTATCAAATAATGATAATCTAAAATATCTTGTTTACACACGACCATTACATAATGGTTTACAATACAATATGTTACATCAAAATCAGTTTCTTGAATGCAGTTTTTACACAATATCATACAAACATGGACTCCAAATCTTGTCCTTATTTTAGTATGCAACAGCGGAAGCTCTTAATATTCACCTGAGAATAAACATGCTTTAAACGTCAACAAAAATGTTGGTGAGTTATAGGTTTAACCTATATATATCAAATCGTAAAAATAGACCACAAGATTTCATATTTCAATACACATCCCATACATAGAGATAAAAATCATTCATATGGTGAACACCTGGTAACCGACATTAACAAGATGCATATATAAGAATATCCCCATCATTCCGGGACACCCTTCGGATATGATATAAATTTCGAAGTACTAAAGCATCCGGTACTTTAGATGGGGCTTGTTGGGCCCGATAGATCTATCTTTAGGATTCGCGTCAATTAGGGTGTCTGTTCCCTCATTCTTAGATTACCAGACTTAATAAAAAGGGGCATATTCGATTTCGATAATTCAACCATAGAATGTAGTTTCACGTACTTGTGTCTATTTTGTAAATCATTTATAAAACCTGCATGTATTCTCATCCCAAAAATATTAGATTTTAAAAGTGGGACTATAACTCACTTTCACAGATTTTTACTTCGTTGGGAAGTAAGACTTGGCCACTGGTTGATTCACGAACCTATAATAATATATACATATATATCAAAGTATGTTCAAAATATATTTACAACACTTTTAATATATTTTGATGTTTTAAGTTTATTAAGTCAGCTGTCCTCGTTAGTAACCTACAACTAGTTGTCCACAATTAGATGTACAGAAATAAATCGATAAATATTATCTTGAATCAATCCACGACCCAGTGTATACGTATCTCAGTATTGATCACAACTCAAACTATATATATTTTGGAATCAACCTCAATCCTGTATAGCTAACTCCAACATTCACATATAGAGTGTCTATGGTTGTTCCGAAATATATATAGATGTGTCGACATGATAGGTCGAAACATTGTATACGTGTCTATGGTATCTCAAGATTACATAATATACAATACAAGTTGATTAAGTTATGGTTGGAATAGATTTGTTACCAATTTTCACGTAGCTAAAATGAGAAAAATTATCCAATCTTGTTTTACCCATAACTTCTTCATTTTAAATCCGTTTTGAGTGAATCAAATTGCTATGGTTTCATATTGAACTCTATTTTATGAATCTAAACAGAAAAAGTATAGGTTTATAGTCGGAAAAATAAGTTACAAGTCGTTTTTGTAAAGGTAGTCATTTCAGTCGAAAGAACGACGTCTAGATGACCATTTTAGAAAACATACTTCCACTTTGAGTTTAACCATAATTTTTGGATATAGTTTCATGTTCATAATAAAAATCATTTTCTCAGAATAACAACTTTTAAATCAAAGTTTATCATAGTTTTTAATTAACTAACCCGAAACAGCCCGCTGTGTTACTACGACGGCGTAAATCCGGTTTTACGGTGTTTTTCGTGTTTCCAGGTTTTAAATCATTAAGTTATCATATCATATAGATATAGAACATGTGTTTAGTTGATTTTAAAAGTCAAGTTAGAAGGATTAACTTTTGTTTGCGAACAAGTTTAGAATTAACTAAACTATGTTCTAGTGATTACAAGTTTAAACCTTCGAATAAGATAGCTTTATATGTATGAATCGAATGATGTTATGAACATCATTACTACCTTAAGTTCCTTGGATAAACCTACTGGAAAAGAGAAAAATGGATCTAGCTTCAATGGATCCTTGGATGGCTCGAAGTTCTTGAAGCAAAATCATGACACGAAAACAAGTTCAAGTAAGATCATCACTTGAAATAAGATTGTTATAGTTATAGAAATTGAACCAAAGTTTGAATATGATTATTACCTTGTATTAGGATGATAACCTACTGTAAGAAACAAAGATTTCTTGAGATTGGATGATCACCTTACAAGATTGGAAGTGAGCTAGAAAACTTGAAAGTATTCTTGATTTTATGAAACTAGAACTTTTGGAATTTATGAAGAACACTTAGAACTTGAAGATAGAACTTGAGAGAGATCAATTAGATGAAGAAAATTGAAGAATGAAAGTGTTTGTAGGTGTTTTTGGTCGTTGGTGTATGGATTAGATATAAAGGATATGAAATTTTGTTTTCATGTAAATAAGTCATGAATGATTACTCATATTTTTGTAATTTTATGAGATATTTCATGCTAGTTGCCAAATGATGGTTCCCACATGTGTTAGGTGACTCACATGGGCTGCTAAGAGCTGATCATTGGAGTGTATATACCAATAGTACATACATCTAAAAGCTGTGTATTGTACGAGTACGAATACGGGTGCATACGAGTAGAATTGTTTATGAAACTGAACGAGGATGTAATTGTAAGCATTTTTGTTAAGTAGAAGTATTTTGATAAGTGTCTTGAAGTCTTTCAAAAGTGTATGAATACATATTAAAACACTACATGTATATACATTTTAACTGAGTCGTTAAGTCATCGTTAGTCGTTACATGTAAATGTTGTTTTGAAACCTTTAGGTTAACGATCTTGTTAAATGTTGTTAACCCAATGTTTATAATATCAAATGAGATTTTAAATTATTATATTATCATGATATTATCATGTATGAATATCTCTTAATATGATATATATACATTAAATGTCTTTACAACGATAATCGTTACATATATGTCTCGTTTAAAAATCATTAAGTTAGTAGTCTTGTTTTTACATATGTAGTTCATTGTTAATATACTTAATGATATATTTACTTATCATAGTATCATGTTAACAATATATATATATCCATATATATGTCATCATATAGTTTTTACAAGTTTTAACGTTCGTGAATCACCGGTCAACTTGGGTGGTCAATTGTCTATATGAAACCTATTTCAGTTAATCAAGTCTTAACAAGTTTGATTGCTTAACATGCTGAAAACATTTAATCATGTAAATATCAATCTCAATTAATATATATAAACATGGAAAAGTTCGGGTCACTACATTACGACTCCCAAAAAGGAACATGGTGGTCCAATACAAGTTCTTGTGACAACTCGATTTTTCTTTAACAGTTATGTTTATGAGAAATATTCTTGTCGGCCATACTCTTAAATCGTCCCATTTTCTTTAATGTTTAACTTTTGCCAAGTAAGTGGGTCGACAGAAATGATGGGTGGGTCTTCGACTCATTATAAAATGATCCAACTAAAACCTCATTATCAGTCATTACGCGTTCATCTTCAAGCTCCTAAACATAATAAAGCAGCTGCCATCTTCAAATTAAACAGCAACATGGCAGGTGCATCCGTTTGATGTTTTGAATGGTTTGTATCGATAATAACAAGAAGAGGGTTTTTAAGTTTTGTTCTCGAGCAGTAAACGAGTAATCCGAACAGCATACTTGACATATATCGTGCAACATGAAAACAAAATGAAATGGGGTGTTTGGTTTCGTTTGGTTCAAGCTGAAACAGTAGGTTAGGAACATAAATAGGTAGTGTAGCAGTAGGTATTATAAAGCAGTAGGTATAGGGTTTTTCTTGGTTGCATTTCGATTAGGAACCGTTCCGGTTTTGGTGGTTAGGTCCAAAAAACTAGAGGTAATGTTCTTGAGTGAGTTTCGAGCACTGAACAGAATCGAAATAGTTACAATACCAGTTCGTAGTTGCAGTAGCAAAGCCGATAGTAACCAGCTGCAACCTCGGTGTTTTTCTCCCATTATCTTCACGTTTTATCATTAAGACAGCAACAATGGATATCGTAAGTGGTGGTGGCTGTTATAATGGTTTTCAAGAGAGAGAGAGAGAGAAGGAGAGATAGAGGTGATATAAGGTTGTTGTAGGTGAAGGTTCAATTAATTAGAAGTAGGAAAAGGGTATTGTGTATAATATGTCTCATATGCATAACTAAATGGGTATATATAATTGGTTAAATAGATGAAAAGAAGGTTGGGATAATTGTTGCGATTATTGTTGTAATTGCTGTTGTTGCTGTATTGGTGATTCTTATCACCGTTTTCCTCCCACTTTCTTTTGACTTGCTTCACATTGGCCTCTTCAGCAGTCTGTTCTTTAATTCTTTCTTCAATCTGGTTCACTAGTTTGTGAGCCATTCTACATGCCTGTTGTATAGAGGCGGGCTCGTGTGAACTTATATCTTCTTGGATTCTTTCCGGTAAGCCTTTCACAAACGCGTCGATCTTCTCTTCCTCATCTTCGAATGCTCCCGGACACAATAGGCACAATTCTGTGAATCGTCTTTCGTACGTGGTAATATCAAATCCTTGGGTTCGTAACCCTCTAAGTTCTGTCTTGAGCTTATTGACCTCGGTTCTGGGACGGTACTTCTCGTTCATCAAGTGCTTGAATGCTGACCACGGTAGTGCGTACGCATCGTCTTGTCCCACTTGCTCTAGATAGGTATTCCACCATGTTAACGCAGAACCTGTGAAGGTATGCGTAGCGTACTTCACTTTGTCCTCTTCAGTACACTTACTTATGGCAAACACCGATTCGACCTTCTCGGTCCACCGTTTCAATCCGATCGGTCCTTCGGTTCCATCAAATTCCAAAGGTTTGCAGGCAGTGAATTCTTTGTAGGTGCATCCTACACGATTTCCTGTACTGCTAGATCCAAGGTTATTGTTGGTATGTAGCGCAGCCTGTACTGCGGCTATGTTTGAAGCTAGAAAAGTACGGAATTCCTCTTCATTCATATTCACGGTGTGCCGAGTAGTCGGTGCCATTTCCTTCAAAATAGTCAAATGGAACAAGTTAATCATACAGAATATTAAGAGTAGTTAATAGTATTTCGTAGCATAATATGAACTCATTTATAAAAGCTTTTTCTTCATATTAGCGTTTTATAAGTTTAAATTCGGGTAGTACCTACCCGTTAAGTTCATACTTAGTAGCTAATATACAATTAAACTACTACAATTCTATATGAAAAACTGATTATAATAATATTTCGCGTTCAAACTTTTATACAATATTCTACAAACTTACAATACCGCTTATTTTACATAAAGCATACAAGATAGTTGTGAAGATAATTCTAGCTAGTACACAAGTCGTTCAGCAAAGGCAATAAAGACACGTAATTCATACGTCCAGAAACAAGTCATGCATTCTGGTTTTACTAGGATTACTTTCCATCCTTGGTCTTGTGGAACATAACCGTTATGGCCGTTGATAAGACAGCGTGTTGTAACGTCGTCAAAAGGACGAGGGTTACGTAATGTCCAACAGTCCCGTAACAATCTAAAAACCTCATTTCTTACCCCAATTACCGACTCCGTCACTTGTGGAAACGTTTTGTTTAATAGTTGTAGCCCGATGTTCTTGTTCTCACTTTGGTGAGAAGTGAACATTACTAATCCGTAAGCATAACATGCTTCTTTATGTTGCATGTTAGCCGCTTTTTCTAAATCACGAAGTCCAATATTCGGATATATTGAGTCAAAATAATTTCTTAACCCGTTGCGTAAAATAGCATTTGGGTTCCCCGCAATATATGCGTCAAAGTAAACACATCGTAACTTATGGGTTTCCTAATGTGATATCCCCCATCTTTCAAACGAAAGTCTCTTATAAACCAAGACATTCTTGGAACGTTCTTCGAATGTCTTACAAACTGATCTCGCCTTAAATAGTTGTGCCGAGGAATTCTGACCGACTCTAGACAAGATTTCATCAATCATGTCTCCGGGTAGGTCTCTTAAAATATTGGGTTGTCTATCCATTTTGTGTTTTTAAACTGTAAAATAGACAAGAGTTAGATTCATAAAAAATACTTATTAATACAAGCAATTTTTACATATATCATAAAGCATAAGCACACTATATTACATATACTACAGCACACGAATACAACTATCTTATTCCGACTCGCTCGTTTCTTCTTCTTCGGTTTTGGTTCGTTTTGCCAAGTTTCTAGGGATATATGATGTTCCCCTAATACTAACTGTCGTTTTCCACAACGGTTTAGAAAAACCTGGTGGTTTAGAGGTTCCCGGGTCATTGTTACAACTTAAGGACTTCGGGGGTTGACGATACATATAAAGTTCATCGGGGTTGGAATTAGATTTCTCTATTTTTATGCCCTTTCCCTTATTATTTTCTTTTGCCTTTTTAAATTCAGTTGGGGTAATTTCTATAACATCATCGGAATTCTCGTCGGAATCCGATTCATCGGAGAATTTGTAATCCTCCCAATATTTTGCTTCCTTGGCGGAAACACCATTGACCATAATTAACCTTGGTCGGTTGGTTGAGGATTTTCTTTTACTTAACCGTTTTATTATTTCCCCCACCGGTTCTACTTCTTCATCCGGTTCCGATTCTTCTTCCGGTTCCGATTCTTCTTCCGGTTCCGACTCTTCTTCCGGTTCCTCTTCGGGAACTTGTGAATCAGTCCACGAATCATTCCAATTTACATTTGACTCTTCATTATTATTAGGTGAGTCAATGGAACTTGTTCTAGAGGTAGACATCTATCACATAATATCAAACGCGTTAAGAGATTAATATATCACATAATATTCACATGTTAAAAAAATATAGTTTCCAACAAAATTTGTTAACCAATCATTTTTCAAGTAAACACGGTCGAAGTCCAGACTCACTAATGCATACTAACAAACTCGATAAGAAACACTAATGCAAAATTCTGGTTCTCTAAGACCAACGCTCGGATACCAACTGAAGTGTCCCGTTCTTATTGATTAAAAACGTTCCATATTAATTGATTTCGTTGCGAGGTTTTGACCTCTATATGAGACGTTTTTCAAAGACTGCATTCATTTTTAAATCAAACCATAACCTTTATTTCATCAATAAAGGTTTAAAAAGCTTTACGTAGATTATCAAATAATGATAATCTAAAATATCTTGTTTACACACGACCATTACATAATGGTTTACAATACAATATGTTACATCAAAATCAGTTTCTTGAATGCAGTTTTTACACAATATCATACAAACATGGACTCCAAATCTTGTCCTTATTTTAGTATGCAACAGCGGAAGCTCTTAATATTCACCTGAGAATAAACATGCTTTAAACGTCAACAAAAATGTTGGTGAGTTATAGGTTTAACCTATATATATCAAATCGTAAAAATAGACCACAAGATTTCATATTTCAATACACATCCCATACATAGAGATAAAAATCATTCATATGGTGAACACCTGGTAACCGACATTAACAAGATGCATATATAAGAATATCCCCATCATTCCGGGACACCCTTCGGATATGATATAAATTTCGAAGTACTAAAGCATCCGGTACTTTAGATGGGGCTTGTTGGGCCCGATAGATCTATCTTTAGGATTCGCGTCAATTAGGGTGTCTGTTCCCTCATTCTTAGATTACCAGACTTAATAAAAAGGGGCATATTCGATTTCGATAATTCAACCATAGAATGTAGTTTCACGTACTTGTGTCTATTTTGTAAATCATTTATAAAACCTGCATGTATTCTCATCCCAAAAATATTAGATTTTAAAAGTGGGACTATAACTCACTTTCACAGATTTTTACTTCGTTGGGAAGTAAGACTTGGCCACTGGTTGATTCACGAACCTATAATAATATATACATATATATCAAAGTATGTTCAAAATATATTTACAACACTTTTAATATATTTTGATGTTTTAAGTTTATTAAGTCAGCTGTCCTCGTTAGTAACCTACAACTAGTTGTCCACAATTAGATGTACAGAAATAAATCGATAAATATTATCTTGAATCAATCCACGACCCAGTGTATACGTATCTCAGTATTGATCACAACTCAAACTATATATATTTTGGAATCAACCTCAATCCTGTATAGCTAACTCCAACATTCACATATAGAGTGTCTATGGTTGTTCCGAAATATATATAGATGTGTCGACATGATAGGTCAAAACATTGTATACGTGTCTATGGTATCTCAAGATTACATAATATACAATACAAGTTGATTAAGTTATGGTTGGAATAGATTTGTTACCAATTTTCACGTAGCTAAAATGAGAAAAATTATCCAATCTTGTTTTACCCATAACTTCTTCATTTTAAATCCGTTTTGAGTGAATCAAATTGCTATGGTTTCATATTGAACTCTATTTTATGAATCTAAACAGAAAAAGTATAGGTTTATAGTCGGAAAAATAAGTTACAAGTCGTTTTTGTAAAGGTAGTCATTTCAGTCGAAAGAACGACGTCTAGATGACCATTTTAGAAAACATACTTCCACTTTGAGTTTAACCATAATTTTTGGATATAGTTTCATGTTCATAATAAAAATCATTTTCTCAGAATAACAACTTTTAAATCAAAGTTTATCATAGTTTTTAATTAACTAACCCGAAACAGCCCGCTGTGTTACTACGACGGCGTAAATCCGGTTTTACGGTGTTTTTCGTGTTTCCAGGTTTTAAATCATTAAGTTATCATATCATATAGATATAGAACATGTGTTTAGTTGATTTTAAAAGTCAAGTTAGAAGGATTAACTTTTGTTTGCGAACAAGTTTAGAATTAACTAAACTATGTTCTAGTGATTACAAGTTTAAACCTTCGAATAAGATAGCTTTATATGTATGAATCGAATGATGTTATGAACATCATTACTACCTTAAGTTCCTTGGATAAACCTACTGGAAAAGAGAAAAATGGATCTAGCTTCAATGGATCCTTGGATGGCTCGAAGTTCTTGAAGCAAAATCATGACACGAAAACAAGTTCAAGTAAGATCATCACTTGAAATAAGATTGTTATAGTTATAGAAATTGAACCAAAGTTTGAATATGATTATTACCTTGTATTAGGATGATAACCTACTGTAAGAAACAAAGATTTCTTGAGATTGGATGATCACCTTACAAGATTGGAAGTGAGCTAGAAAACTTGAAAGTATTCTTGATTTTATGAAACTAGAACTTTTGGAATTTATGAAGAACACTTAGAACTTGAAGATAGAACTTGAGAGAGATCAATTAGATGAAGAAAATTGAAGAATGAAAGTGTTTGTAGGTGTTTTTGGTCGTTGGTGTATGGATTAGATATAAAGGATATGAAATTTTGTTTTCATGTAAATAAGTCATGAATGATTACTCATATTTTTGTAATTTTATGAGATATTTCATGCTAGTTGCCAAATGATGGTTCCCACATGTGTTAGGTGACTCACATGGGCTGCTAAGAGCTGATCATTGGAGTGTATATACCAATAGTACATACATCTAAAAGCTGTGTATTGTACGAGTACGAATACGGGTGCATACGAGTAGAATTGTTGATGAAACTGAACGAGGATGTAATTGTAAGCATTTTTGTTAAGTAGAAGTATTTTGATAAGTGTCTTGAAGTCTTTCAAAAGTGTATGAATACATATTAAAACACTACATGTATATACATTTTAACTGAGTCGTTAAGTCATCGTTAGTCGTTACATGTAAATGTTGTTTTGAAACCTTTAGGTTAACGATCTTGTTAAATGTTGTTAACCCAATGTTTATAATATCAAATGAGATTTTAAATTATTATATTATCATGATATTATCATGTATGAATATCTCTTAATATGATATATATACATTAAATGTCTTTACAACGATAATCGTTACATATATGTCTCGTTTAAAAATCATTAAGTTAGTAGTCTTGTTTTTACATATGTAGTTCATTGTTAATATACTTAATGATATATTTACTTATCATAGTATCATGTTAACAATATATATATATCCATATATATGTCATCATATAGTTTTTACAAGTTTTAACGTTCGTGAATCACCGGTCAACTTGGGTGGTCAATTGTCTATATGAAACCTATTTCAGTTAATCAAGTCTTAACAAGTTTGATTGCTTAACATGCTGAAAACATTTAATCATGTAAATATCAATCTCAATTAATATATATAAACATGGAAAAGTTCGGGTCACTACATTACGACTCCCAAAAAGGAACATGGTGGTCCAATACAAGTTCTTGTGACAACTCGATTTTTCTTTAACAGTTATGTTTATGAGAAATATTCTTGTCGGCCATACTCTTAAATCGTCCCATTTTCTTTAATGTTTAACTTTTGCCAAGTAAGTGGGTCGACAGAAATGATGGGTGGGTCTTCGACTCATTATAAAATGATCCAACTAAAACCTCATTATCAGTCATTACGCGTTCATCTTCAAGCTCCTAAACAGAATAAAGCAGCTGCCATCTTCAAATTAAACAGCAACATGGCAGGTGCATCCGTTTGATGTTTTGAATGGTTTGTATCGATAATAACAAGAAGAGGGTTTTTAAGTTTTGTTCTCGAGCAGTAAACGAGTAATCCGAACAGCATACTTGACATATATCGTGCAACATGAAAACAAAATGAAATAGGGTGTTTGGTTTCGTTTGGTTCAAGCTGAAACAGTAGGTTAGGAACATAAATAGGTAGTGTAGCAGTAGGTATTATAAAGCAGTAGGTATAGGGTTGTTCTTGGTTGCATTTCGATTAGGAACCGTTCCGGTTTTGGTGGTTAGGTCCAAAAAACTAGAGGTAATGTTCTTGAGTGAGTTTCGAGCACTGAACAGAATCGAAATAGTTACAATACCAGTTCGTAGTTGCAGTAGCAAAGCCGATAGTAACCAGCTGCAACCTCGGTGTTTTTCTCCCATTATCTTCACGTTTTATCATTAAGACAGCAACAATGGATATCGTAAGTGGTGGTGGCTGTTATAATGGTTTTCAAGAGAGAGAGAGAGAGAAGGAGAGATAGAGGTGATATAAGGTTGTTGTAGGTGAAGGTTCAATTAATTAGAAGTAGGAAAAGGGTATTGTGTATAATATGTCTCATATGCATAACTAAATGGGTATATATAATTGGTTAAATAGATGAAAAGAAGGATGGGAAAGGAAACGGAGCATCAAGTGAGCTGTTACCCAAATTATTATTCAGTACAATGAGTTTGTGGATATGATAGTATGCATAGACAAGGAAGAAACAATAAAAAAACGTAAGTGGTTGTTAGTCTGTGCAGGTGTGGTGTGTTGATGGAACAGAAAGGTGATTTATATGTTGGTTCTCTGCTTTTGCAAGTGTGTATATGCATCTTAGATATACATAATTGATAGATAGATGGTGATCGGTTGTAAAAAGAAAACATTAATAATTAATAATATTATAAAAATAAAATATCTTAACAATTAGAATCAAAAGTAATTAAATCTTTCAATTTGGCACAGTAATCATAATTCACATGAAAACAGTATGCAGTCGGGTATTTGGATTCACTCTATGTCGACTCCCAATTATATCGTGTCCATCGCTAAACAGTTAGTATATAAAAGTGTTCCTAAAAATCCGAAATTTTTAGTTTACATATATTTAATTATTTCGATCATTAATTATTTAAAATTATTAAATAAAAATTAACTCACTGTCCACGCTCGATCTCAGGTAAAATATAAAAAAATTTAAAACTTAACAAATAGTTCCTACATACATATTTAATAAGCCTATAAATTATATAACTCATTTTCGAATCACCATTTATTTTAAAATCCTATAAGTTTGAATTTAACTTGCTTAATATCAATCGACTGACAAACGAGTGCTATTATCGTTTATTAAATAAATTCGAAATCATAAATATTCAATATACTTTACATATATATAGGTTTATTTTAATAATAATATCATATATTATTTTATTTACAAAATTAATTAACTCATATAATATTTTAATTTGTATTCCAAATTAATATATATATATATATATATATATATATATATATATATATATATATATATATATATATGTATGTATGTATCTATTTACAAATAGTGGTTCGTGAATCATCAGGAATAGTCGAATGGTATTTGCATATATGATAACAGTTCAAACTTTTTGAGACTCAACCTTTCAGACTTTGCTTATCGTGTCGGAAACATATAAAGATTAACTTTAAATTTGGTCGAAAATTTCCGGGTCATCACAGTACCTACCCGTTAAAGAAATTTCGTCCCGAAATTTGATCGGAATGGTTATGGTTGACATTAAGTATGTTTTCATGACTCATATGAGCTGGAATTTAAAGTTTTATCATCAGTGAGTGATATGGATAAAACAAATCGTTTATGTGAAGAGTACGAGTGAAGCTATCATAAAATAGTGGAATGAGGAAAATAAGTTTTGTCATAACTTTTGACGTAGTCATGGTTGAATTTTGGAATTTAAGGGATTTCATTGAAAATCCTTGTTATCTATATAAGATTTGATTCGTCAGTGTTTAAGGAAATTAAGATCTCTTTAATTAAATGCAGTCATCTACCTTGATTGCTCTGTCGGATGTTTCCATTATAAATTTACCTCTTCCGTTTTATTATTCTCACCATTCCTATACTTTCTTACTTCATTCATACATCCAAAAGATTGTGAAAATGCTTAATCCCGTTCTAATCCTTGATATGTTTTCTAATTATCACTTCTGTCATCCTTCTTTTCAATCTTCCACAAAAAAAATAAAAATATGTTTACTTCTACTATTACCTTGGAGTGATACTATTCTTAATTATACCATGTCTTTATATTGCTATTCGTATTAATATCCACGGTTTGTAATTTTGGCATTTTTTCTTGGGCTTTATATTTTCCTTTATATTTCGAAGTCCCATCTTCTGTCTTCTATAATCATTGTCATCCACAGTTAATACTCTCCCCTATTTGCTGCGATTTATACTCTAATTTCTATTTCGGAGCTTCATTCTTTTGTTTTCTCTTCTTGCCAATAAGCATCGCATGTAATGGTCCAGAATTTGTAGATATGAATTTCGGAATGAACATAGTTAATGTTCTAAGAAGGAAATTGTAATGGCACGATCTTGATTTTGTCAAATTACCAGAATACCGTGGAAAATGCCGAATCATCAAGAAAATATTTCCTTGATATGCTTAGAGGTTAAGTAGAATGCAAGAGTCGTGTAACCTGGCACATGATGACGTTAAAATCTGTGAATCATCACGTTCCATTAGAAACTCAGCATGACTTACTGTAATATAATCACATTAATCAAGTGTCATTATATTATACTAACTCATGCATCAGTTTGCAACACTACTTCAAAACATTCATATTTTTAAATTCGAAGATTTACAGAATATAGAAACTAAAACAGTTCCCTTTTATGAGATAACATAGATAGCGCGGAGAAATAATTAATATCGGACGAGAATATTTATGAAGATATCTTCAGAAATATTGAGGATATTGATAGTGAAAGATACAATAATATCTTAGAATTTTAGAATCAAATTGTGATGAAGAAATTCATTCACGATGATTTAGAGCGATTAAGGAGAAAGGTATTCGCTAAAGATTTCATCAGAATTAGAATCATCAGGATTTTGTTTTATAAGTTTAGACCTTGTGATTTGTCCACAGTCTCCTTCATAATTTTGCATAATCCACATTTTGGTACTAAATTTTCTATTGAGCGTTTTCAACACTTCATTCTTTATCATCAACTTTCGACTGTTAAGGTCGTTTACAGTTGTTGTTGCTTCATTCATCTTTTTCAACATTCAAAGTATTGATTCGTATACTGAGTGCTTTTCAAAATTTCGGAGTGGAAGATCATAATTCTAATAACTAAGTGTTATATGTATACATATAACTGTTGATGAAGAAATGTTGCGAAATTCAAAAATACTAATTGCTAATTCCTGATAATTGATGTGGTAATTCTCGTTATAAGATGTAGATGAGTATATGAATAGGTTTTAACAAATAAATATAATGGTTTTTCTGAGAGACTTAAGCTAATGAGTAATGAAGTTGCTGGTAAGTTTACTGATAATGTGGTGGAATATAAACGGTTCTCTGGTAACGATGAAGAAAGGCAAGCTTATACATCGAGGTTATAATAAGACTAATCCGAATGAAAGTCGAAGTTGATTTGCTGGAACTGTGACAAAATTGTCTAATTTGAAGAGGGATTGTAAAGTTATTTTTGGTAATAACAACGCCAAAGGAGCTAGCACAGATATGTGTTAAACGTTTACTCAGATTCCGAGAGTTTTTCAGGTGCATAACATATGCATCAATCTTTTCTTCTGTAGATGAAGTGCGGTTGGTTCATCCTCTCGATTGAGGTGTTTTCAAGATTCATGAAAGGTTTGAACGCAGATTGTAATCATCGAGATACAAATGAGGTTTAAAATGAAATCAAGTGGCAACTTGAAGAAATTTTTAGTTTCATATGTTTTAATCAATATTTTAATTCATTTTGATTGTCCAATGTTATTAGTCCACAGTCGATAGTCCACAGTTAACAGTCCGATAATTCATATATAGTTTAATATATAATATTCGAATTAATTAATACGTATCGTGACCCGTATACATGTCTCAGACTCGATCACAACTCAAAGTATATATATTATTGTAGAATCAACCTCAACCCTGTATAGCTAACTCGATCATTACTGCATATAGAGTGTCTATGGTGATTCCAAATAATATATATAGATGCGTCGATATGATATGTCAAAACCTTGTATACGTGTCCCGATATTTAAAGTGCGTAAAATAAATAACAGAATTTAAATGACGATAAATAAAATTGTGATAAATAAAATGCGATAAATAAAATGTAATCAGTCAGCTAGGAACAGTTAGCTAGAAACAGTTAGCGTGGATTCTTAACAAAATTTCTCATAGATAATTTGTTTGTATCTAACAAATTTTATTTTTGTCCAATGTTTTCTTCATTATGCCACTTGTTGGATTCTGGTGAGTCAAAATCCAAATATGAAATTGAATGAAAATGGTTATTTTGCGGTGAACGGATACGTATATTTGTGGATGTAAGTAGGATAGTAAATGACTGTTGAATTAGATTCGAAGAATGTACAGTTTAACTTATTAATGTGAAATCTAAATATTCCTCGGGTATTACCTACCCGTTAAAATATTTTCACCATTAACAGTTTGTACAAAAGAATTTTAATTACAATCTTTATGAAAACATATATACATATATATTTTCTTCAGATGTAATCATGGATTTAATGAGTTAATATGATATTAAACTCATTTGATTTACCGTTAGAACTAGAATACATAATCTCTAAGATATTAGAGATTACATAATTGCCAAGAAGAATGAAGATAAATGATGTGAAACGATTTGTAGAATGATGATTATGCTCGAGGTACATAATGAGATGTTGAGGCGTGTGATGCTGAAACTTGAGTTGTTGTGGTACTGGTATTGATGTTGGTGGTACTGTTGGTGCCGTTGATGTTGTTGAAGCCGATACGTTTTGCACCATATTTTTCAAATTGATTACTCGAGCGCGAAGTTCGTTGACTTCTTTTATTATTCCGGGATGATTGTCGGTCAGAACGAGCGGATGAATAAGGTTTATAATTGTGGATAGAATATAATCGTATCGAGATACTCTGGAAATGAGAGAGAAAATGGTGTTTCGAACAGGTTCACCGGTAAGTGCTTCAGGTTCTTCGCTAAGAGGGAAAATCGGTGGATGGAAGGGATCACCTTCTTCTTGTCTCTAATGATCTAGCAGACTACGAACCCATCAGATGAATTGGGGATGGCTGATTGGTTGATTCATTTAGGTTACACTGCTTTCGAAGTTCGAGTGGAAATCCATATCGGAATAGCTGTCGAAATCTGAGGGACTCGAACTGGTGGAGGGATTCATCTCGTACGAGCAGATGAAGGATTTTCGATAAGAAATAGATTATAGGATGTAGATTAGTAACCTGCAATACATAATTTACATATGCATATATAATACTAAAATCCCATAAGTTACGGAGGAATCTACGGAAGCTGCCAGGCAAAGGTAACAATAACAGATACGTGAATTTATCTATACACTGTCTATGTAATAGAGGCAGTAAGACGTGTCTAGACTTTAAGAATGATAAGCAAATAATTTTCAACACTAAATGATAAGCAAAACTTTTAACATGCAGACACAGTCGAAGTCCAGACCCACTAAAGCATCTAAACAACTATCAGTTAGACACACTAATGCAAGACCTGGTTCGCTAAGACCACCGCTCTGATACTAAATGAAATGACCAGTTCATATCGATTATAAACGATTCACAATAGTTGATTACATCGCGAGGTACTTGACCTCTATATGATACATTTTACAAACATTGAATTCGTTTTTAAAAGACAAACTTTCATTACATCGAAAGTTGACGGCATGCATACCATTTCATAATATATCCAACTATAATTGACTTAATAATAATCTTGATGAACTCAACGACTCGAATGCAACATCTTTTGAAATATGTCATGAATGACTCCAAGTAATATCTCTAAAATGAGCAAATGCACAGCGAAAAATTTCTTTCATACCTGAGAATAAACATGCTTTAAATTGTCAACCAAAAGGTTGGTGAGTTCATTAGTTTAACATAAATAATCATTTCCATCATTTTAATAGACCACAAGATTTCATATTTCAATATAAATCCCATACATAGAGATAAAAATCATTCATATGGTGAACACCTGGTAACTGACCTTAACAAGATGCATATAGAATATCCCCATCATTTAGGGACTCCCTTCGGACATGATAAATTCGAAGTACTAAAGCATCCGGTACTTTGGATGGGGCTTGTTGGGCCCAATAGATCCATCTTTAGGATTCGCGTCAATTAGGGTGTCTGTTCCCTAATTCTTAGATTACCAGACTAAAAAGGGGCATATTCGGTTTAATAATTTAACCATTGAATGTAGTTTCGATTACTTGTGTCTATTTCGTAAAACAGTTATAAAACCAGCGCATGTATTCTCAATCTCAAAAATATATATTGTAAAAGCATTTAAAAAGGGAGCAAATGAAACCCACTATACTGTATTTTGTAGTAAAAATACATATGACGGCATTGAACAATGCAAGGTTTGGCCTTGGATTCACGAACCTATATTATTTATATATATATATTAACACATATAATTGAAATCGAACAAATTTATATATATATATATATATATATATATATATATATATATATATATATATATATATATATATATATATATTTATTAGTTATATTATTTTTATATTAATAACCTATATGTTTCATATATTCATTTTATATTTTTAACATAAATAAAAATATAAATTTTGCTATGTTATATGTATTAAATATATTTTTGTATATATTTATATATCTTTTGTTTGTAAAACTTATAATAATACTAAAATAATATTAGTAATGATAAAAATATTAATAATGATAATTGAGTTAAAAATGATACTTTTAATAAAAATGTTAATTTTAATAATAATGAATACTAATAATAATAACTATAAAAATAATGATTTTTATTAATAATAATAATGATACTAATATTTATATTAATAGCAACAATGATAATAATACGACTAATAACAATTCTAATACTTATAATAATAATAATAATAATAATAATAATAATAATAATAATAATAATAATAATAATAATAATAATAATATTAATAATAATAATAATATTAATAATATTAATAATAATAATAATAATAATAATAATATAATAATAATAATAATAATAATAATAATAATAATAATAATAATAATAATAATAATAATAATAATAATAATAATAATAATAATAATAATAATAATGATAATAATAATAATACTAATATTTACAAAGTGATACTAATACTAATGTTAATGATAAAAAAAAATAATTTGCAGTATGATAGTAATAATAATACTAATAATACTTAGTGATAATACTTAGTAATAATAATATTGATAAAAATACCAATTATACTAATAATCATATTATTAATGTTAGTAATAATAATAATTAACTTAATAATAACAATTATTAGTAACAATTAGAATAACAATAATAACATCAATAAATAATAATGATAATAAAAATAATAAATGGCTACCTTAATGTAACCCGCTTTAAAAAAACACACCCTAGACCGCGCTCGAACCCATGACCTCTCGTTAACCCGCCACTCGCCCAAACCGTTCCTCTATCCCTTACCTTATTTTTAAATTCACGTAATAAATCTCTTTAACCCATTTTCATCATCAAACTAATTCGCCATCATCTCCACCATCTGGCCCAATTTTCTTCCGGCCCAACATTAAATACTAAGCCCGATTTATTAATCCATTTGTTGAATCCACAAGGCAATTCAGTCCAGCAGCAAAAGAATTAGAGGGTTTCGTTTTTGTTTAGTTCGGTTAGGATCAAAAAACGAGCAACAACGATTTATCAAATGAGTTTTGTGAGTTTCGAATAACAAGGTAATCGTAGTAGAGAGAAAAATAGTCAATCTTTGGTTCATTATCATCATTATTTCATCACCATTCATCATCATATATTTTACAGATCATTATTGCCATAATATACATACTATCACCATCATTATTCGTTCGGTCTCTCACATCTTCGGTTATATTCATCATCATCATTCATTCGGTCTCTCACATCTTCGGCTATATTCATCATCACCATAACCGTTAGTAATCACCTTCATCAATTATATTTAAAAAGTCCAATCAATAAAGAAAAGGAGAACCCAACATGTTGATATGTTGGGAGCCCGAATATTAACACAGAAGTCATGTAGTAGTCGTCTAGTTGTTGTAGTTTTGACGTAGGAAGCATATGAAACAGACAAAGGGACCTCATTAATATTATTAACCCGTTTACAAAACCCCTTAATTAAAGAACGGCCCAAAAAAGAAAGAATGACTTACGACTCCCAAAAAGGAACATGGTGGTCCAATACAAGTTCTTGTGACAGATCGATTTTTCTTTAACAGTTATGTTTATGAGAAATATTCTTGTCGGCCATACTCTTAAACCATCCCATTTTCTTTAATGTTTAACTTTTACCAAGCAAGTGGGTCAACAGAAATGATGGGTGGGTCTTCGACTCATTATAAAATGATCCAACTAAAACCTCATTATCATTCATTACGCATTCATCTTCAAGCTCCTAAACAGAATAGAGCAGCTGCCATCTTCAAATTAAACAGCAACATGGCAGGTGCATCCGTTTGATGTTTTGAATGGTTCGTATCAGTAATAACAGGAAGAGGGTTTTTAAGTTTTATTCTCGAGCAGTAAACGAGTAATCCGAACAGCATACATGACATATATCGTGCAACATGAAAACAAAATGAAATGGGTTGTTTGGTTTCGTTCGGTTCAAGCTGAAACAGTAGGTTAGGAACAGAAATAGGTAGTGTAGCAGTAGCTATTATAAAGCAGTAGGTATAGGGTTGTTCTTGGTTGCATTTCGATTAGGAACCGTTCTGGTTTTGGTGGTTAGGTCCAAAAAACTAGAGGTAATGTTCTTGAGTGAGTTTCGAGCACTGAACAGAATCGAAATAGTTACAATACCAGTTCGTAGTTGTAGTAGCAAAGCCGATAGTAACCAGCTGCAACCTCGGTGTTTTTCTCCCATTATCTTCACGTTTTATCATTAAGACAGCAACAATGGATATCGTAAGTGGAGGTGGCTGTTATAATGGTTTTCAAGAGAGAGAGAGAAGGAGAGATAGAGGTGATATAAGGTTGTTGTAGGTGAAGGTTCAATTAATTAGAAGTAGGAAAAGGGTATTGTGTATAATATGTCTCATATGCATAACTAAATGGGTATATATAATTGGTTAAATAGATGAAAAGAAGGATGGGAAAGGAAACGGAGCATCAAGTGAGCTGTTACCCAAATTATTATTCAATAAATGAGTTTGTGGATATGATAGTATGCATAGACAAGGAAGAAACAATAAAAAAACGTAAGTGGTTGTTAGTGTGTGCAGGTGTGGTGTGTTGATGGAACAGAAAGGTGATTTATATGTTGGTTCTCCACTTTTGCAAGTGTGTATATGCATCTTAGATATACATAATTGATAGATAGATGGTGATCGGTTGTAAAAAGAAAACATTAATAATTAATAATATTATAAAAATAAAATATCCTAACAATTAGAATCAAAAGTAATTAAATCTTTCAATTTGGCACAGTAATCATAATTCACCTGAAAACAGTATGCAGTCGGGTATTTAGATTCACTCTATGTCGACTCCCAATTATATCGTGTCCATTGCTAAACAGTTAGCATATAAAAGTGTTCCTAAAAATCCGAAATTTTTAGTTTACATATATTTAATTATTTCGATCATTAATTATTTAAAATTATTAAATAAAAATTAACTCACTGTCCACGCTCGATCTCAGGTAAAATATAAAAAAAATTTAAAACTTAACAAATAGTTCCTAATTACATATTTAATAAGCCTATAAATTATATAACTCATTTTCGAATCACCGTTTATTTTAAAATCCTATAAGTTTGAATTTAACTTGCTTAATATCAATCGACTGACAAACGAGTGCTATTATCATTTATTAAATAAATTCAAAACCATATATATTCAATATACTTTACATATATATATATAGATTTATTTTAATAATAATATCATATATTATTTTATTTACAAAATTAATTAACTCATATAATATTTTAATTTATATTCCAAATTTATATATATATATATATATATATATATATATATATATATATATATATATATATATATATATATATATATATATATATATATATATATATATATATATATATATATATATATATAGTGGTTCATGAATCGTCGGGAATAGTCGAATGGTGTTTGCATATATGATAACAGTTCAAACTTTTTGAGACTCAACCTTTCAGACTTTGCTTATCGTGTCGGAAACATATAAAGATTAAGTTTAAATTTGGTCGAAAATTTCCGGCTCATCACACAGCAGGGTTTTGAATCGCTCCCATGCAGTGTAAAGAGATTCATCATAACTTTGTTTGAAGTTAATGATGTCATTCTTTAGTTTGGTTTGTTTAGAAGGAGGGAAATATTTGGTTAGGAATTTAGTAGCCATCTCTGTCCATGACGTGATGGAATCTTTTTCCAGTCCTTCGAACCAAGTTTGAGCATGATGAGTGAGAGAATAGGGAAACAAGTATAGCCGGACTATTTCTTGTCCTATCCCTAGCTGTTTGTAGGAGTTCGAAAGAGATATGAATTTATCAAGGTGAGAATTAGGATCGTCATTCGGTAATCCATGAAACTGACAGCTATTATGAATGAGCTGGATGATGTGATGTTTTAACTCGAACAAGTGTCCTTGAGTCTCTGGAAATCTGATCGGTCCTCCTCGACCTTCAATCGAGGGTTTGGTATTTTCTGCTAAACTAACGCGTAACGCCATTTGATTTCTGATTCGTGCTTCCTCACGTGCTTTAGAGATTATTGCGTCTGGATCAGGTACTGATGTGTGCGAGGTGGGGTACGAAATACTATTATTTTTAATACGGAATACGATACTAATTACACAAGTTTTATATATTTAATTTACAGATGGGATATACCTAAACCTTGCTACAACACTTATAGGCAGTGTACCTAATCGTAGAGTAGTAGTTTTTAGTAAGTCCGGTCCGTTCCACATGGAAACGGTTTATTTTACACTATATTTTAAACACTATATTTGTACAAAATAAATAAATAAATAAATATATATATATATATAATAATAATAATTGTAATATATATATATATATATATATATATATATATATATATATATATATATATATATATTACAATTATTATTATTATAAAATGGGAGTTTTACCGTTTAATGACCGGTTTGTCGATTTTATATTTTAAGCGTAAAGATAAATGACGATAATTAAAGTGCGTAAAATAAATAACAATATTTAAAGTTGTGATAATTAAAATTTCGAATAATTAAATGACAATAATTAAAAGTACGATGAGAAATACAATAAAAGAATTATGCTTATTTAAACTTCCGTAATCATGATGTTTGACATTTGGATTTTAATTTATTACCCTGGGTTAATTGTCCTTTATCCTGGATTATTTGAAACCTATCTGGTTTTTGCCCATAATAGTCCATCGGTCATAATTATAAAATGCTCGTCAAATTAACCTTATTCCCGAAGTCAAATATTCCAACTAATTAGGGACTTAAACTGTAACAAGGTTTTAATACTTTGTTAAAAATTACACCAGGTTATCGACTGCGTGTAATCCAAAGTTTTAATAATTTGTTAACAATTACACTAATTACCCTTGTATGTAATCCACCCATGTTTTAATGAGATATGAATATTAATTTACCCACTTGATCAGTTTGAATAATCAATTACCCAACCCGAATAATTAATTAAATGATTGTAAAGGATGTCGTATAAACGTCACTAAATAGGACATTCATAATCATTTAATAATTATTAGATTAACTAATTTGAAGATATTTTCGACAGATTCTAATGAGTTGTCATTCGATTAGACAATACCCCCATCTATTAATAGCCCATAGTCCAATGTCCACAAGTGTCGGTCTTTTGTCCAAACCCTAATTATGGTACAAAATCCAATAACCCCGTCTTTAATATTTAGTCCAACATCACGATTACTTCCACTTAAATAAGCATAATAACAACTTAGTTACGAGACATTAATTTAAAAAGGAAGGACATAGCTTACAGTGGTTATTAATAGCGTAGCGTTACACGGACAGAGTTTCGACTTTAAAACCTGTAAAACATTTCTTACAATAACCCAATTATTATTAAACTTATATTAAAATTAAAATTATATATATATATATATATATATATATAATATATATATATATATATATATATATATATATATATATATATATATATATATATATATATTGATCAGAGGAAAGAAATGAAAAGAGTGTATATAATTCGTCGAGCAAACTGGCTATTTATAGCAAAATTCAGAATACTTTAGCCCATGCGATCGCATGGGCTTTGTGTGTGATTGCCATGCGATCGCATGGCCAGGCTAGCATGCTCAGAATCAGTTTAAAAACATGGGCTGCTGATTAATTTAATATATAAAATATAATATATATAATTTTATATAATTTTATATATATTATATTATATTCTTGTGCATAGTTGACTGGTAATTTTTGTCCGTTGACTTGTACGTTGATGCTCGGTTTATGTCTCTGTTTCGGATTTTCGAACGTCTTTTCGTATGCTTAGAGGTCTTGCACTTCACGTTCTGCGACTTGTAATTTGCTCAAAAAATAATTTTCCTTAACTCCCAAAATCAGTGGCACTTTTGAGTGCACTATGGCTTTAGTGGCACTTTTTCTTCAATTCTTTAATCTTCGTGCTTTGTCTTCGCATTTATTTATTTAAACGATTACAACTAAAAATAAGGAAATTACAATTAAAAATCTTACATATTGGAACGATATTGCGACTAAATATATGTTCGTTTGGAGCAATATCAAATATCCCCACACTTGAACGTTGCTTGTCCTCAACCAATACAGAACTTGAAATTAAATCACACTTCACTCGAATCACTTTTTTTATTCTCACACTTTATACATCAGTGATTTTGATACGGCGGTATAAACAATTATAGTAACTATGTGGTTTACAGTCCCACATGACTATGAAAATTTAGATCCTTTAAGAAAATTGGATCTTTATGAAAACATTTGATCTTTTAAAAATTCATTCTAGCTTTTACCCTAGATAAGGTTTCTGGAATAACCCTTCACCGGTGTTTGCAAAATGTTTTTGTGGGTTTTGTGGGTTTCAGATATGAAAATTTTAGCTCAAAACTTGCGATTTTGTGTCACCCACTTGCTAACCTTGTATTAGGAAAGCAACACGTCCAGTATACTTGCTCCGTATATTACCTTTCGGTAAACTACCATCCGGTTATAAAGGAAAGCGTTGAACAAGCAACTGTTAAGACAATGTCTAATGACATGCAGATAATCATGGTCCACAACGTGTCGGATGCAATTACTATTCTTTGTAGGAGAAATAGTAAAGATCACCCTATAATTTTTTGTCTGGCACAAGGTCATGTCTTCGACCATGCTATGCAATCACCGTTCTTACGGTTAACACCCGATTTGGTTCAGGTGACCTAATGAATTCCAGTGAATTCTTAGGATTTTACGTTCAATGGTAATGAACGCATTGAAAATAGGTTTTCAGAAAACAAATCGGTTTTAATTTGATCAAAATATTTTCTCGTTCAAGCTCGAGTTTAGATATCATCGAATTCCATGAGTTTGTAATTCTCAATATTTAAGGTCAATCTCAAGGATTGAGTAATATCAGTCTTAAGATCTGATTTTTAATCTTTAAGGAGATTATCCTTTCTGGGGGTCTGATTCATTAGGCTTATCATGCTAATTTGCGCGGTGCCCTCCCCATTTTACGAGACAGATCCTCTTATGGTTAGGATAAGTCTGACCACATGGCGACCCTATTTGATGCTGAGGTCCGTGAATTTCCTGCTGATTTTAGAGATGACTTTTCTAGGTTTTTCGTCAACCTACAGCTGGTCTGGACGATAACTTCCTGACCTAAATCAAGAAGCGTGTATCATTTTTGGAAGACTTTACTTCCTTCATTTCTTTTTCCGGAAGACTTTACTTCCTTTTAAATCAAGTGGCACATTTCTTTCAAATATATTATTAGAATTCGGGTAAAACTGATTAAAATCGTCCAAAACAAAAGTACCTTCAATTATTTGTACAAAAAAATGTGATATGTGATTTAAATAACTTGGTGCATTCTTCCTACACTTAGCTTTTATTTATTTCTTTCTTTGCCTTTTTATTCTATTCTATTCCATTTTAAATGAATTCAAGCATTTTGGGTTGTTTCTTAATTTTATGCCCTTTCCGAGGTAACAATAAGTTCGGTATTATCACCTAGTTTTATCGTTCATAAATATGTATAAACATGATTTTGAATTCATTTAGTTGAAAATTTTTCAAATTTTCACAAAATTTGGCAATTAAACCAAGTGTAAACCCGAGAGAATTTATAACCCTTCCCCACACTTGAGATCATGCAATGCCCTCATTTGTATGAAATCAGACTATAATTATAAATTAATGAGGGTGATTAGTGTAGAAAAGTGATTAAAAATACCCAGTTTGTAATTACAAAGCTCGTCGAATGATAGATGACGCGCTTCATCGTTCATTCCTTTTGTTGTTTTATCACACATGTTTTTCTTCAAAAATGGTTGCTTTACTGGACTGTTTGCTAATTTTTGAAAATGTGTATTTTACCCTGTTTTGTACATAAGATAGACTACAAACATATATACATATACATATATATATATATATATATATATATATATATATATATATATATATATATATATATATATTTATATATATTTTATAAAACCTTTATTTATTAAAACAATTTAAATGAATAATTTTTTAAAATTTTGTTTCCTTTTACTTTAGGTAAAGGTAGTTTCGGTACGTTTACCTAGTCCATCCCTCGACAAAATTTAAAAATTGTCGTTTTAAAGCGATTGTTTTAAAAACAAAGATTTTCGGGTTTTTTAATTTTTTTTTTGGCATACTTTAGATCAATAATATTAAAAATAATGATAACAAAATTTTTCGCCCTGTCTTTGAGTAAAGCAATTTCGATTCTATGATCTAGTCTTTAACTCACGACGAATTTTAGAAATCATTTTTTTAAACTTAGTGAAATAAAGTAAATTTTGTTTTTTTTTAAATCACACAAAACTTAAATTTAAAAAGCAAATTAATTTCATACAAAACCTACAAAACAAAAATTCAGAATGGAGGGAGAAAACTAGTTCTTTAGTGTCTGCTAGTGGAAAAGACCAATCAGATTCCATTCTTGCGACTACACGAGAACAGAACAACTAACTCTAGACAACATTTTCTTTTTAGAACATTTGAATCTCCCCACACTTAGGTAGCTGTGGTGTCGAAATTGTGATTAACATCATTGTCAATTTCTTTTGGACCATAATCAACTTGCATATCTGTGACTTTTGCTTTAAGCCATTGGTCGGATTCTTGTGTAATATCCACAAATTCAACTAGTTTCGCCTTTTTTTAGGTGATAGATTGGATACTAACCGGTTACATAACTTGGAGTTCCCCTTGGTTCTAGCATCGCGAATCCGTTTAATAAGTTTCTTCATTGAACTGTTAATAACGGGGTCATTTAATTTCGTATCAACAACGGGGTTCTTTGTTATCAAGTCATCATTAGGTGTTACTTCATCTTCCCCACACGTAGGCGCTTTATTATTGCTAAGCACTACCGTTGGAGTTGGTAAAACAATATGGTTCTTATCAATCGTTTTTATTGGTTCAACGGTTCTGGTTTGTGGAGATTTAGACTTTTGAATCACAAAGGTGATTGATTTTTCACCATTACTAAGTGTCATTCTACCCTCTCTTACATCAATAAATGCCCTGGTTGACGCTAAGATGGTCGACCTAAAATTAGAGGAATGTTTGAGTCCTCTTCTATGTCAATGACAATAAATTCGACTAAAACGGTTAAATTACCCACTTGAATGGGTAGGTTGTCAGCAATTCCAACTGGGTGCCTAATGGTTTGATCAAAGAGTCGAACACTCATTTCCGTTGGACTTAACTCACCTACACCTAATCTCTTATATAATGAAAGAGGCATAACACTCACACTTACACCTAAATCTGCTAGTGCATCATACATGACACAATCACTAAGTAGACAAGGAACAATAAATTCACCCGGATCACCCAACTTGGGTGGAAGTTTTGGTGGAACTGTCTTCATCGGGTTTACTTTTACGGTTTTTTTTCTTGCACTTTCTTATTCTTCTTCTTCTTTCCAAAGGTATCACAAACTTTATTACCTATCACTTGCTCATACTTAACTCCTTTTCTTGGAAACGGGATGGGTGGTTTGTATGGTGCCACCACTGGCTTTACATACTCGGGTGGTGGTGGTGTTGTAACTTCTTCATTGTTACTCACATCTAAAACCTTCCCATCTTATGGTGGTGGTTTTTCAGAATTTGTTGAAACCATATTAACATTCTCATTCCAAGGATTTACTTCAGTATTACTCGGTAGCTTTCCTTGTTCCCTCTCACTCATCATTACCTACATGTTTTTCTAGATTCAAAATGGAAGCTTGTTAAGTTCTAAATGACTGATCAAACCTCTCATTCGTTTGGGTTTGAGTTACAATAAATTTTGTTAGAGATTCAACTAGCTTTTGTACCATTTCTTCCAGATTTGACTTTTTCTCTTCGGTTTGTTGTGGTGGTTTATACAAGCTAGGTCTTTGTTGATTGAAAGTGTTATTTTGAGTTGGTTGGTTATTCGGACCTTGTTGGTTGTACGAGTTATTGTAAGGTCCATTTGGATTGTAAAGAATGTTTTGATTTCGATTGAAGTTTGGCTTTGGCGGTTGATAATTATTTTGATAATTGTTTCCCGGCCTTTAGTTCATGTAAGAAACATTATCTCGTTGTTCCATCATTTGTTCAACATTACAATCTTTGATTAAGTGTGGTCCACCGCATTACTCACAACTGATTCGTATTGCGTGAATATCTTTAGTCATCTTTTCCATTCGTCTCTCGAAAGCATCTATTTTTGCGAAAATGGAATCAAAGTCATGGCTAGAATCGGCTCTAGCAGCTTTAGATGAATGAAAAATATCTTTTTCTTGGTGCCACTCATGCGAGTGGGAGGCAGTGTTATCAATAATTTTGTGAGCTTTGGTTGCAGTTTTCTTCATAATGGAACCACCAGCTGCTGTGTCGATGTCCTTTCATGTAGCAACGTCGACACCTTGGTAGAATATTTGTACTATTTGATAAGTGTCTAACCGTGCTGAGGACATCCTCTCAATAACTTTCCGAATCTTGTCCACGCCTCATATAATGTTTCATTTGGATTTTGTGCGAACGTAACAATTTCTCCTTGATGTCTCACGGCTTTAGATGCCGGAAAGAATCTTTTGAGAAATTTCTCAACTAAATAATCCTATGTATCAATCCCTCCTTCGGGTAACGATTCTAACCAATCTTTGGCTTCTCCTTTTAAAGTCCAAGGGAACAACATAAGATAAATAGTTTCATCATCAACTTCTCGGATTTTAAATAGATTACAAATCCTACTAAAAGTTCGAAGATGTTAGTTTGGATCTTCTTTTGGCGTACCACCAAATTGGCACTGATTGGTGACCATGTGTAGAATTTGTCCTTTGATTTCAAAATCTGGCGCTCTAACATCTAGATGATTAATGGCGTGACCTTGGCCCGTGCGTGTGGCTCTCATTCGGTCTTCCATAGTTTGAGGTTCCGTTACTTCCATTTTTGAACTTGTTGAATCCGAATCACTAGAAGATTCTGATTTAACGGTTTGTGGTTCAGGAGGAATGATTATGTGAAGACCCATCCTAATCCATCCGGACGAAGTCCATATCGATTATAAACGATTCACAACAGTTGATTACATCGCGAGGTACTTGACCTCTATATGATACATTTTACAAACATTGCATTCGTTTTTGAAAAGATAATCTTTCATTGCATTGAAAGTTGACGGCATGCATACCATTTTATAATATATCTAACTATAATTGACTTAATAATAATCTTGATGAACTCAATGACTCGAATGCAACGTCTTTTGAAATATGTCATGAATGACTCCAAGTAATATCTTTAAAATGAGCAATTGCACAGCAGAAGACTTCTTTCATACCTGAGAATAAACATGCTTTAGAGTGTCAACCAAAAGGTTGGTGAGTTCATTAGTTTAATATAAATAAACATTTCCATCATTCTAATAGACCACAAGATTTCATATTTCCATTTCTCATAAACATACGTCCCATGCATAGAGACAAAAATAATCGTTCATATGGATTGAACACCTGATAACCGACATTCACAATATGCATATAAGAATATCCCCATCATTCTGGGATCCTCCTTCGGACATGATATAAATTTCGAAGTACTAAAGCATCCGGTACTTTGGATGGGGCTTGTTGGGCCCGATAGATCTATATTTAGGATTCGCATCAATTAGGGTGTCTGTTCCCTAATTCTTAGATTACCAGACTTAATAAAAAGAGGCATATTCGATTTCGATAATTCAACCATAGAATGTAGTTTCAATTACTTGTGTCTATATCATCAAACATTTATAAAAGCGCATGTATTCTCAGTTCCAAAAATATATATTGCAAAAGCATTTAAAAAGGGAGTAATGAAACTCACCATACTGTATTTTGTAGTAAAAATACATATTATGATATTGGACAAATGCAGGGTTGGCCTCGGATTCACGAACCTATATCATTTGTATATATATTAAAACATATAACAAGTTCATATTTTAAAAATATTAATATACTTGTTATATTTAATGATTCGTATATCATGTTTAATAAATAACTTAAATATACTTACTTTATATATAAAAAAAATTAATTAATACTTATTTAAATATAATAATAGACTTAAGTTATTTGTTTTAAAACATGGTTTTATATATTTATTAGTTATGTTAATAATAATAATGTTACTAATAAAAATGATAACAATAATGATAATACTAATTATTATTAAAGGTAATGTTAATAATAATATTGATGATAACGATATCAATAATTAATAGCTCACTTAAATCATAATTTATCCATAGTTTTTAACTCCATAAGTTTATAAATGCTTAATATTAATTAGCAAAATATTATTTTCGTATTCGAAGTTTCGAATTAACATTTGTAATCATACTTTTTAAATCATGATTTTTATTTAAGCTTAATTATCTTACTTAATTCATAACTTTGTTACATTACCTTTTACGTCATAACATTGCTCATAATATTCTAATATCTTAAAATGTTAACGGTTTTATGTCTGTACATACAAATATATATATACTTTGGTTATCATATTCATGACCATAGCGGTGTTACTCATTTCCTAATCAATATAAACTTTATAGTTATGTTCATACTTAACTTATTTAAGCTCATAAGATTTTAATTCACAAACTTATAATACTTAATAATAGAAATCCTTTATCACGATAATCATAATACATATATTAGTATTAATAATAATAATAATAGTTATAATACCTGTAATATATCAATCATAATTAATAATTAATGATAATAACAACAACATCAACAATAATAATAATAATAATAATAATAATAATAATAATAATAATAATAATAATAATAATAATAATAATAATAATAATAATAATAATAGTAATAGTAATAGTAATAAAAATAATTATAACAACAAGAAGAATAAAAGCTACCTTAGAAGCTTATTTAAAAAGATTAGTCCCCAGTCGGTCTCGAACCCGCGACCTCCCGTTCGCCCATCAAACACCCAACCATCCCACTGCCTTGAGTTTTTCCTGAATTGTGTTATTCCTAAATCTATATTACTCGTATCTAACTACCTCTCTATATCTTCTTCTTCCTTCAATCCCACGAATCTAAATTCAACCCAAAAACACAATCGTGAAATACAATAACAGTTTAGAACCTAGACGTGAATCATAATAATTTGTTTTGAATACCTTAGAAAAAAAAATTTATAAACAGAAAAGCTGTATGATACCGTCGCTGTTTTGAAGAGACAAAAAAAATATTCGATTTCATTTTTAATAATGTATTAGTCGAAGATCATAACACAAAATATATTTCAAATACATCCTAGAAACTTTCCCAAACATCAATTCATTCATAACCATCAACCTGCTTTCGAATTTCTATAAGAACACAATAGTTTGACTTTTTGAAAATAAACTTTGACCTCGAAATTCTTGATTAATAAAATGAATTGGAATGTGAAACTTCACAGATAGTTTTAGTTGATGATTTCTAACACAATTGCATATTTAGATTTTGTTATTTGATTCGAATTTGCATTATGAAAAAAAATGGAACGTACAGAGGAAAAACAGAAGAAGAAAAAAATAAAAAAAAAATTACGTTGTGTTCTTCATCTGTTTGGGTTTTCTCCAATTTGAAATGCTGTGATCAATCTTATACTCGATATCAATAATGGAAAACGTTTGATTGATGGTTTTATTTTGATGATTGGGGTTTGATTCACTTACGGGCTAAATAGAAAAAAAAATATGATAGATAAGATAATGATATCTCTGATGGGTTTTATTTTATACATAATATAATAAGAAAACACATTAATTATAATTACATTAATAATAATAATAGTAATTACTAATAAATATTTTAATAATACCGAATAATAATGATAAAAATAAAATAAAAGATGATATTAATAATAACAATGATGGTTTCATAAATTTAATAACAATCCATAATAATAATAAAAATGATAATAATAATATTATTATTAGTACTACTAATAATAATGATTTTAATAGTACTAATATTATTAACAATACAATAATATTAATAATAATAATAATACTATAACAATATAAATATATCAAATTTTATATCTATTTTTGACATAATAATATTAATAATATTTAATAATAGTAATGATATCATAATAACAAGGATTATAATTTCTTTAATGATAATAATAACTAACAATTTATTTAAATCATAACTAATTTATAATTTCAATCTTTCTCATAATAATATTTATAATAAAAATCTTTATTATGATAACTCTAAAATTATTAGAATTTATTAATTACAAATAATATAATTAATACCAGTATTGATATTAGTATTAATAATAATAATGAAAATAATAATAATAATATTATGATACTATATCCTTAACTTGTAATTATGTCTCATAATCTAATATTTCATATTATGTAATATTGAATAATTATATAATATTTATAACTTCTTTATATATCCCGATATACATCAAATAATTATGTATAGAATTCATATGTATCTATACATAGATTTATTTTAATAACAACTTTCTTATCTTGTATTTTATTTTACATATTGAGTTTAAATGATTATTTTATATTTTGTTAATCCAAGTTAATACATATACTTATATATATATATATGTATATATATATATATGTATATATATATATATATATATGTATATATATATATATGTATATATATATATACATATATATATATATATATATATATATATATATTTATTTTTAACAATTGTTCGTGAATCGTCGTAATTAGTCAAAGGTCAAATGTATATATGAAATAATTTAAATTGTTTTATGATTCAACATTACAGACTTTGCTTATCGTATCGAAATCATATAAAGATTAAGTTTAAATTTAGTCGGAAATTCCCGGGTTATCACAGTACCTACCCGTTAAAGAAATTTTGTCCCGAAATTTGATCATGGTCGTCATAGCTAACATTAAAAATGTTTTCATGACGGATTTGAGCTGATAAATAGAATTTTATTACTGTTAAGTAATATGGGTAAGATAATTCAATTACTCGAAGTGTATGAGTGAAGCTATCACTAAATAGTGAAATGAGAAAGACATGTTTTATCATAACTTTTGACTAGTCATGGTTGAATTTCGGAATTCAAGGGATTAAGAGAAAATCTTCGAAATTCGAAAGATTTGATTCTTCGACGAATAAGAAAATCAGGATCTCTCTAATTAAATGCTGAGATCTGCCTCGATTACTCTGTCTGATATATCCATTATAAATTAAACTTTTTCCGTTACATTATTTTCACCATTCATATACTTTCCTTCTTAGTTCATACATCCAAAAGATTGTGAAAATGTTTAATCCAGTTATAATCCTTGTCCTTATCCTTACTATCGCAACAATTTTTCTCCTTTTCCAACTTCCACCGGAGGAATCTGCTTATTTCTACTTTGCCCTTGGGGTTATCGTATTTATAGTTCTCCCGTGTCTTTATGTTGCGATAAACATTGATATACACGGTTTGTAATTTATGGGTTGTTATCGAGCTTTATATCTCCCCTATATTTCAATGTCCCTATTTCTATTCCATATAAACACTGTCATCCACAGTTAATACTCCCTCCTATTTGCTGCGATTTATACTCCAATTTCTATTTCGTAGCCTTGTCCCTCCGTTTCTTCTTCTTGCGATTAAACATCTCTTGTAATGATCCAGAATTCGCAGATATAAGTTTTAGAATGAACATTGTTGATGTTCTAAGAAGGGAATGGTAATGGCACGATCTTGATTTGTTAAATTACCAGAATACCCAGGGAAAAATAGGACTATCAAGAAAAACATGTTCTTCATACGTTTATAGATTTAGACAGAATGTAAGAGTCGTGTAACATGGCACATGATGACATTATGATCTGTGAATCATCACGTCCCATTTAGAAACTTAGCATGACTTACTGCAATATAATCACGTTGATCAAGTGTCATTATATTATACTAACTCATGCATCAGTTCCCAACACTACTTCAAAACATTCGTATCTTAAACTCGAAAGTTTACAGAATATAGAAACTAATAGTTTCTCATATGATGTAACACTGATAGCGCAAATAGATAAATGATTCAGATAAGATTAGTTATGAAAATATATTCAGAAATATCGAGGATATTTATAATGAAAGATACGATAACATCTTTGAATATCTAAGATCAGAGGATGATGGAGACTATTGTCTGCAAGGGTTTAGAGTAAGGAGCAAGATACTCGCTAAAGACTTCAGCAGGCATTGAATCATTTAGATTCTTTGAAGTCAAACTTATTCTTTGTGATTTGTCCATGGCTTCCTTCATAGTTTCTCATAATCCACTTTTCGGTACTAAATTTTCTATTGAGTGTTTCCATTACTCCATTCTTTATCATCAAACTTTCGACAGTTAAAGTCGTGTATAGTTTGTACTGCTGTATTCAGTTTTTTTTTTTTTTTTTATTTTTTTTTTTAGAATTTGTGGTATTGATTTGTAGACTGGGTGCTTTTCAGAATTTCAGAATGGAAGATCATAATTCTAAGAGATAAATGTTATATTTTTACATATAACTGTTGATATAGACATGCTGCGAGATTTTGAAATACTGATTGCTGATTCTTGGTATTTGGTACGGCAATTCTCGTTACAAGGTGCGGATGAGTACATGATGATACTTCAATAGATAAATTTAGTGATTTTTCGGAGAGATTTAAACCAAGGTTATGATAAGGTTGTTTCGAACGAAAAGTCAAAGTTGACTTGCTGGAGATGTGACAAAATTTGCTAATTTGGAAAGGGATTGCAAAGTTATTTTGGGTAATAATAACACTAAGAAATTAGTATAGCTACGTTTTAAACGTTTACTCAGTTGCCGAGAGTTTCTCAGGTGAAAAGTTATATGCATCAATCTTTTCTTCCGTAGATGAAATACGGTTGGTTCATCCCCCCGATTGAGGTGTTTTCAAGAATCACGAAAGGTTTGAACGCAGATTGTAATCGTCAAGATACAAATGAGGTTTAAGATGAAAATCAAGTGGCAAACTTGAAGAATTGTTTAGTTTCATATGTTATAATCAGTATTTTAATTCATTTTAATTGTCCAATGTTGGTAGTCCATGAAAGGACCCATCCTAATCCATCCAGACGAAGTCCATATCGATTATAAACGAGTCACAACAGTTGATTACATCGCGAGGTACTTGACCTCTATATGATACATTTTACAAACATTGTATTCGTTTTTGAAAGGACAATCTTTCATTACATCGAAAGTTGACGGCATGCATACCATTTCATAATATATCCAACTATAATTGACTTAATAATAATCTTGAAGAACTCGACGACTCGAATGCAACGTCTTTTGAAATATGTCATGAATGACTCCAAGTAATATCTCTAATATGAGCAAATGCACAGCGGAAGATTTCTTTCATACCTGAGAATAAACATGCTTTAAAGTGTCAACCAAAAGGTTGGTGAGTTCATTAATTTATCATAATCATTCATCATTTTAATAGACCACAAGAGTTTCATTTCCAATTTTCTTAAATATACGTCCCATGCATAGAGACAAAATATCATTCATATGGATTGAACACCTAGTAACCGACATTCACAATATGCATAAAAGAATATCCCCATCATTTCGGGATCCTCCTTCGGACATGATATAAATTTCGAAGTACTGAAGCATTCGGTACTTTGGATGGGGCTTGTTGGGCCCGATAGATCTATCTTTAAGATTCGCGTCAATTAGGGTGTCTGTTCCCTAATTCTTAGATTACCAGACTTAATAAAAAGGGGCATATTCAGCTTCGATAATTCAACCATAGAATGTAGTTTCGATTACTTGTGTCTATATCGTAAAACATTTATAAAAGCAGCGCATGTATTCTCAGTTCTAAAAATATATATAAAAAGGGAGTAATGAAACTCACCTATTGTATTTTGTAGTAAAAATACATATGACGTCATTTAACAAGTGTAGGATTGATCTCGGATTCACGAACCTATATCATTTATATATATTAACACACATAATTGTAATCGAACAAATTCATATATTCTTATTAATTGTTATTTTAGTAAATTATTTGTTTTAATAATAATTTGATTAACTATATTTATTTTCTGTACCTTAGATAAATATTTAGTATTTATTATAAAAATATTAATATAGTTATGTTATATCTATTAAATATATTCTTATATAAGTAATAATGATAATAATAATAATTCTAATGATAAATAAAAAAAATAGTTTTAATAATAATGTTTTTGTTAATAAAAATGATAGTAAAAATGATAATTTTAATAAAAATGACGATTTTAATAATAATTATAACATTAATAATAATGTTACTTTTAATAATAATAATGATAATGGTAATATTAATAATGATAAAAATAATAATACTTGTAAAAATAATAATAAAATACTGATAGTAATAATAAAAATATTGATAAAAGTAATAATAATGTTAATTCTAGTAATAATAAAAATGATAATGATAAATAAGACTACCTTTGAAAGCAAGCTTTAAAAAATAAAACACCACTGCTCAGGCTCGAACCCATGACCTCCCGTTCCACCCAAACACTACTAACCGTCCATCTGATTTCGTTTTTATGAATTTGTTCATAGCCCATGTATATATCATACATTCCCTTTGTCTCAGCCCAATCTATTTTAATAACCCAAAGACTTGATTAGCCCAACTACCAGATAAACCCAACTATAAATCCCATTATTTTACTTCCCTTCTTCTTCTTAAAAAAAATACATATGCCACAAAGAGGGATTGAACTCGCAACCTCTAGCTTAAACCAAACACACCTAACCACTGAACCATTAGTTTATTTTGGGTAAAGCTTGCGTGATTATATATTTAACATATATGAACCCGTTATTTTCCTCCTCATCATCTACATATCATTCATTCATGATTTTCTTTATAATTATCATCACTAGGATCATCTTTAACACACTCATATAAATATGTAAATAATCCAACTTATCACAATCAAGCCCACTAATCTTCATGCATAAAAAAAAATGATATTGCCCATCACTTGTTTTAAAAAAAAATCTTCGGCCCAACCTACAAAATAGTTCTGGACAAAAATGAATAAATAACAATTTGAACCCACTAGCCTATTAAAGTACCATTTACACTATGATTTACGTTTAAAAAAATCCCTAGTGCTCATCAACTCTTTACAGCTCACTTACAATTCTCAAATGGGTTATTTACTTGTAGGTTGTCGGCCATACATCTTGTGATTGCCCCATATACACAAAAATATTTGCCTTTTATAAAGAGACTTTAAATATATAACTTGATATTTATAAATTGTGAGATATTCACATCATTTTGTCACCTTAAATGGTTCGAACGGAAAGAGTGAAGCAAAAGTAACATCGTAATTTTCATGGTTTAAAAGGTGGTTTGGAGACAAGGTGCTGTATGTTGATGAAGAAGGAGGTGTGGCAAGGGGTGGAGAGGAAGGGTGGCGGTTTAATGGTGGTTTGATTGGATTGTCTTACGGTAGTTGAAGATATGTAGGTGGTGGAGTATGGTGGCCGTGGTGGTTGAATATGGTGGTGATAGAAATCGATCAAGGTAGTGTTTTAAATGGGTTTTAATGGTTGTTAGGGTTATAATGGAAGTGATGATGCACGATCGTGGTGCCAAGGTGGGTTTTGGTTTGATGGGACTCTCGGTTAGAAATTAGAAGGAAACGAGTATTTGTTGAAGATGGTCTCGATGGTGTTCAGGGTTGAACATAGATGAAGTATGAAGAAATAGGTGTTTATAGTTCGTGAATGTTGTAGTTAGTGTTGACTTTCGGTGATCAATCGTGTACAAGTGTGGTGGTTGTGAGGGTGATGATGTTGGAAATCGAAACAGTAAATAACCGAGTAGTAGTAGAGGTGATCATGGGAGTTTGAAGATTGACAATGGTGGTGACTTATGAAGTTTACCGGGATAGAGTAAAGAGAAAAATAGATGGTTTAGTCTTGCGGGTTTGGGTTGGTGATTCGTCATGATGATAACTTGATGAAGAATATTGTTGTGAGTTTCATCAAATAAGAGGTGATTGCCCATGGTGGTTTTGTAATTAGAAAGAAAGATAAAGAAACAGATAGTTTTGAGTTGATATCTTCATTGATATGTATGTACATATGAATATAAAAGAGTTAATGGTGGGTTTTATTGTTTGACTTAATTGTATGTGTCGACAAGAGGATCACGAGTAAAACAGGAAATCAGGAAAAAAAAATAAAGTTGAAGTGGATGTCTAACAACATTTGTAATTTACGATTGTCTTAAAGTAGTTAAAGTTTGATTGTGAGACTAAAGAGATATCGTACAGATTTCTTTATTATTTAGTTTATATAATTAAATTATTATTCATAAATATAAATATAATATAATTAATAATAATAATAATAATAATAATAATAATAATAATAATAATAATAATAATAATAATAATAATAATAATAATAATAATAATAATAATAATAATAATAATTAATAATAATAAACAATAATGATACTCAAAATTTATAAGAATGATAATAATTATATTGTTGATAGTAATAATACATTGTTTCATTTTCTACTAAAAATAATAATGATATCAATAATAATAATAATATTGTTAAAGATAATAATAATATGATAATATTGTTAATTAAAGATAATCATAATAATTCAAATAATATAACCAATTGCATGTAACTACTTTTTATATCAATATTTATAATTTTAAAATATTAATATTACTAATATTAATCTTAATATTTAATTTAATGGAAGTATTAATAATAATGTAATAGCCATATTTTAAATTATAATATCATATATTAATATTACAATTCCTTAATTATGTAATAGTTTAATAATTATTATATAACATATATGATTCAATATTTATACCTTTTATATAATAACATACACCTAGTAATAAGTATGTATAGAAATCATATGTTATATTTATAGATTAATAATAACCTAATTATTATATCGTTTATTATTTTACAATTTAACTCTTACAATTAATCATATATTATTTCAAATTATTATATATATATATATATATATATATATATATATATATATATATATATATATATATATATATATATATATATATATATATATATATATATATATATATATATATATATATATATATATATATATATATTTACAATCAATTGTTCGTGAATCGTCGGGAATAGTCGAAGGGTAATTGCACGTTTGAAAATAGTTCAAAATTTTTGAGACTCAACCTTACAGACTTTGCTTATCGTGTCGAAATCAAATAAAGATTAAGTTTAAATTTGGTCGGAAATTCTCGGGTCGTCACAGTCCACATTCGATAGTCCACAGTTAACAGTCCAATAATTCATACATAGTTTAATATATAATATTCGAATTAATTAATTCATATCGTGACCCGTGTACATGTCTCAGACTCGATCACAACTCAAAGTATATATATTATTTGAGAATCAACCTCAACCCTGTATAGAGAACTCGATCATTACTGCATATAGAGTGTCTATGGTGATTCCAAATAATATATATAGATGTGTCGATATGTGACGATCACTCCAAATCCATATGGACGGACACGTCATTCATCGATTTCATTGCGAGGTATTTGACCTCTATATGATACGTTTTGTAAATATTGCATTCTTTTGAAAAGGCACACCATAAATGAATATTTAAATCAAAGGTTTTCAACATATGAAGATTTCTACATATAGACAATCACCTAAAATAATGGTTTACAATAGTACTTCCTTTGACAATGCAGTCAAAATAAGATACATGGTGATGATTTGGTGAATGCAATGTTTCCTTGAAAAATATGCCATGTAAGACTTCATGCACATAGCTTGTCTAACATATAAGCAAATAGCGGAAGACTTCTAGGAAACCTGAGAATAAACATGCTAACAAGTGTCAACACAAAGGTTGGTGAGTTCATAGTTTTAATGTTGCGCATAATCTGTATATAAAGGTGGATCACAAGATTTCAGCTGTTTCATCCGAAACGTTTATCAAATTATTCTACGAAATTGAGCACCCTGGTAACTAAACTTAACGTATATATAATTTGTACCCTTTGTATAATCATCTTAATAATACACGCAAACCAACGTGTACACTTCTCAAATAGCATACGTCCGTTAAAAGGCAAGTGCTCTAGCTCGGACGGGGATATCAAGCCCTATGGATCCATATATAACTACTCGCGCCCACCAGTTCTTATAACCGGCAGTTACTAGTTACCAAAGCTAAGGGATTTTCGGTTCAAACTCGGTGTAGAATTTAGTATGTACTTGTATCCATTGCGTTTAAAATAAAGTGCATGTATTCTCAGCCCAAAAATGTATATTGAAAAATCAATTAAAAAGGGAGCAAATGAAACTCACCTTAGCAGCACATAAAGTTGTTTATCGTAATGTGACCGAAACTCGGATTACCAAATAATCGTAGATCTCAACCTATAGAACATATGTTGGTCAATAAATGTCTATCAAGCTAGGTCAGGTCATAGTGTATCACAATCCTAATGCTCAAGATCGACATACAATAGTTATCCACAGTCATTTCAAAAAGTCAATTTTGACAGTTGCTTAACAAAACGAGACGTGCCTTATATAAGGATTCATTTACTCGGTTGGTAATATATAAAAGTTCACTTTATCAGTCTCGTAAACAAGTTGTTTAAATCTTAATTGCAGATTCAAAAGCAATTTCAATTAACGTCAATCATAATTCAGTTGATCATATCTTTTAATCCGTTCATCGAAACTATTCGATATCTAAATGAAAAGTTATTGATTTTTCGCCAGCTTTCCAAAAACATGTATATCATATACCTTTTACCAGTAATATATGTATTTAATTAGTGATTCATTATAAACTGTTTAACGATGAAATTTAGCATACAAGCATATATAAATATATATACTCGAGCACTAGACATGGATACATAATTAATATATAAAAGATAAGATATGAGTGCTTACATATCAGTATTGAGATTCAATATTGTAGGAAAGTACGTAGACGTAACGGAGATGATAAACACTAGGTTTGATTCACAAATATACCCTCGAACATTACCCATAACCTCCTTGGCAATAACCCATAATTTCCTTAGCTCTATCCCGCTTGAAAACCATTTTGAAAGTGACACGCTCATAACCTCGTCGTAGTATTTTATGTATAATACTAATTAATAATGTTAATAATAATATAATAAGATTAATAATAATATTAATCTTAATAATAATAATAATAATAATAATAATAATAATAATAATAATAATAATAATAATAATAATAATAATAATAATAATAATAATAATAATAATAATAAATAAAATAAATACGGAGTAATATATGATTTAGAGAAAGAGTGTGAAAACTGAGCAATTTATAGAACCTTTTCTGAAAAAGTACCCCATGTGATCGCATGGGATTTGTGCTTCAAGGCCATGCGATCGCATGGCACCCTGGGACAGCTCACAAATTTTTAACTTCTTGTTTGTTGACATAATTATATATTATATATATTATATTTAATTTATATAATTAATTATATATTATATTAAATTCACATGCATAGTTGACTTGTAATTTTTGTTCTGATAAGTCGTGCATCATCACTCGACTTATGTCCCGGTTTCGGTTTTTCAAATGTCCTTTCGTACGCTGAGAAAACTTGCATTTTACGTTTCGTGTCACGTACCTTTGTCAAAATATAGCCTTAAATTATCCCTAAACTATACCACTCAAAGTATATCTTAAACTTTCGAGTGTTTTGGTCATTTACTTCTATAAATCATTGCCTCGCTATTTGTTGATATATATATAATAACAAATCGTTTTATGACCAAGTTAATATATATTTTCAACATTCATAAACACGTTTTAAATATACATCGCAAGTTATTCATACAATTAATATTCCAACTTATCATATATATTCAAATAAATATTTAAACCAATAAGTTTAATGTACGGTATTAAACAATTAATACATTGTTATGTTTTCAAGTTATAGTATATATATATATATGTATCTATATACATATAATTGTTCGTGAATCGTCGAGAACAACCGAAAGGTATTTGAATAGTTCAAAAATTTTGAGATTCAGTTTTACAGACTTTGCTAATCGTGTCAGAAATGTTTATCATACAAAGATTAAGTTTAAATTTGGTCATAAATTTCCGGGTCATCACAGTACCTACCCGTTAAAGAAATTTCGTCCCGAAATTTGAGTGAGGTCGTCATGACTAACAATAAAAATGTTTTCATGCCGTATATGTGTTGATAAATAGAGTTATCACCGTTAAATAATATGGATAAAACAATCCGATTTTTCGAAGCGTATGAGAGAAGTTATCAAAAAAAGTGAAATGAAGAATAGAGATTCGTCTTAACTCTTGACGTATTAACGATTGATTTTCGTAATTTAAGGAATAGAAAATCTTCATAATCTAAATAAGATTTGATTCTTCGGAATTTAAGGAAACTAAGATTTCTTTTGATTAAATGCGTAATTTGCCTCTATTGCTATGTTTGATATTTCGCTATAAATTGACCTCTTCTGTTTCATTATTTTCATCACTCTTACATCTTCTTCCTCATTTCCTATTTTTAAAAGATTGTAAAAATGCTTCATCCAGTTCTGATTCTTGATATACTCCTAACTTTCATATCTGTCATTCTTCTTTTTCATCTACCACCGGAGGAAGTTATTTTCTTCTACCATTACCTTGGGGTTATAGTGTTTTTCATTCTCCCGTGTCTTTATATTGCTATACGCATTGATATACACGGTTTGTAATTTCTGGGTGGTTGTTGGGTTTTATATCTTTCCTTATAATTCCAATGTCTCTGCTTCTGTCTTTCCATAATCATTGACATCCACAGTTAATACTCTCTCCAATTTACTGTGATTTATACTCCCATTGATATTTTGAAGCTTCATGCTTTTGTTTTATCTTCCCGACTTTAAATCAAGCGAATAATGGTCCAGAATTCGAAGGTATGAATTTCGGAATGAACATAATTAATGTTCTAAAAAAAAGAAATGGTAATAGCACAATCTGACTTGTCAAATTACCAGAATACCTCGAAAAAGACCGAATCATTAAGAAAATATTTTCTTGATAGTTTAGAGGTTAAATCGAATGAAAGAGTTATGTAACATGGTTTATAATGAGGGTATGATCTATGAACCTTTATCACGTTCCATTAGAAACTCAGCATGACTTACTGTAATATAATCACGTTGATCAAATGTCATTATATTATACTAACTCATGCTTCAGTTCCCAACACCGCTTCAAAAATATTCATATTTTAAACTCGAAGGTTTCAGAATTTAGAAACTAAAATAGTTTCTTTTATGATGTTACACAGATATCGCAAGGAGAAAATTGATTTTCGATAAGAATGATTATGGAATTATCTCCAGAAATATGGAGGATATTTATAATGAAAGATACGATGATATCTTAGAATTTCTAATATCAGAGGATGATGAAGAATATTGTCTGCAAGGGTTTAGATTCGGAAGCAAGGTATTCGTTAATGGCTTCAGCAGATACTGAATAATTTGGATTCTTTGAAGGCAGGTTTAGTCTTTGTGATTTATCCACAGCCTCCTTCATACTTTGCTCAATCCGTTTTCCAGTTCCAAACCTTCTCTTTTTCTGAGCTTTGCCAACACACTATTCTTTATCATCAAACTTTTGGCTGTTAAGGTCGTTTACAGTTTTTGCTGCTTCATCAGCATTCAAAGTTATCATAACCGAATCGTTGATTATTAATCCGAGGTGTTTTCAAAAGTTTGAAGGGTTTGCATGAAGATTGTAATTGTCAAGATACATATGATGTTCTAGAATTTTGAACGATACAAAAAAAAATTTCTTTTTTCCTGGGTTTATGAATAGAAGTGATGTTCTAGCACAGTTTTGAAGTCAAAGTATAGCATTTGAAAGATGTAAGAATCTAAGAGTGATGTTTTCTGTTAAATCTTGGCTTGGATTCTGATTTTTCAAAATCAGAATATGTAATTGAATTTGTATGGAAACGATTGTATATCGCTGTGAGCATAGTTAATAATTTTTGAATCAAAGTTGAAGAATGTACAGTATAACATATTAATTGTGAACTTATATATTTCTCGAGTATTACCTACCCGTTAAAGATTTCACAATTAATACTTTGTACAAAAGATTTTTTTTACCGTCTTTATGAAAATATATGTATGTATATTTTCTTCAGATGTAATACAGATTTGATGAGTTAATATCATATTAAGCTCATTTGATTTTTGAATTGAATGAATAATCTCTAAAACATTAAGGATTACATAATCTTCGCGGAGTATTTCACTAATGAAATCAATACTTCATTATTTATTCTTATTCCTCGGTGAAGGATGTTGATGCTCGTGGAATTCTTATGAACTTCATAAGATATAAATGATGTTTTCTAGAAAGTTTCGAGTACATCGAAGATAAAAGTGTAAAATCAAACATTTAATTGATTAATACACTAAGTTCATTATGAAATGGAATTCATTGAGTTGAAACAGATATTTGTAGTTAACGATGGTTAAGTTGTTAACGAAGGATGTACATCATAGCATATTAGTAATATGAATTAACCGAGTAGTATCTACCCCTTAAAATTCACACGTAATAGCTTAGTACGAAAAGATTCATGATGGTTTTAAAATTTATATATATAAGATATACATATAAATTCTTTAGATGAATTGAGTTATTACTTCATAACTCATTGATACAATATACTCGTTGTTGACTTGTAATGATGTCCACGGTGCTTTCTTGAACTGACGGAGCTTGTGATGTTAGAGGTGCTGCTGATTCTGACGATGTTGACAGCACTGACTGTGCTGGTGAGGCTAAGGGTACTATTGATGATGTTGTTAAAACAAGTCTAACTTGTATCTTACACTATTCGAATAAGGGTTTCTACTCTATCTGATTTAGGGTTAAGGCTAGAATAGATAATCTCTAAACTTTAGAAATTACATAATCACCGTAGAATGTTTCTCCGATGAAGTTATGAATCCATACTTCATCGTTTGTCGTTGCTGGTACTTCTTGGTACCTATGGTGCGTATGATGTTGATATTCGAGGTACAAATTATGATGTTGAGGCGTATGATGCGGATGTGGTTATTGGTGGTGGTAATGATCCTGTTGGTATGGATGATAGTGGTACCGGTTATGCTGCGAGTGCTGCTGCTGGTGTTCGTAACCCTTGCACCATATTCTCCAAAGCCACTACCTGAGCACGAAGCTCGTTGACTTCTTCTATTATACCGGGATGATTGGTGGTTCGGACGATCGGATAAATAAGATTTATAATATGGGATAGTATATAATCATGATGAGATACTCTGGAAATGAGAGAGAAAATAGTATTGTGAATAGGTTCGCCGGTAAGTGCTTCAGGTTCTTCGCCAAGAGATGAATGTAGTGGATGGAAGGGATCACCTTCTTCTTGTCTCCAATGATTAAGTAGGCTACGAACCCATCCCCAATTCATCCAGAATAGGTGATGGCTGATTGGTTAATCCATTCCGGTTATACTTTCTTCAGAGTTCAGGTGAATATCCATATCGGAATAGCTGTCGGAATTTAAGGAATTTGAACTAGATACGGGATCCATCTTGTATAATTAGAGAGATGATTTTTGATATGAAATAGATTATAGAATTTGATTGGTACTCTTCAATACATAATTTACATATGTATATATAATACCAAAATCCCGTAAATTACGGAGAAATTTTCGAAAGATGGCAGTCAAAGTTTACTGTAATAGATATGTCAAGATATGAATTTTGTCTATACACTATCTATACAATCAATGCAATAAGACGCGTTTAGACTTAAGATGAAAGACAGGTAATTTCTGACAAGAAATGATAAGCAAAACTTTTGACATGCAGAAACAGTCGGAGTCCAGACTTACTAATGCATCCTAACAACTATCAGTTAGACACACTTATGCAAGACCTGGTTCACTAGGACCAACGCTCTGATACCAACTGTGACGATCACTCCAAATCCATATGGACGGACACGTCATTCATCGATTTCATTGCTAGGTATTTGACCTCTATATGATACGTTTTGTAAATATTGCATTCTTTTGAAAAGGCACACCATAAATGAATATTTAAATCAAAGGTTTTCAACATATGATGATTTCTACATATAGACAATCACCTAAAATAATGGTTTACAATAGTACTTCCGTTGACAATGCAGTCAAAATAAGATACATGGTGATGATTTGGTGAATGCAACGTTTCCTTGAAAAATATGCCATGTAAGACTTCATGCACATAGCTTGTCTAACGTATAAGCAAACAGCGGAAGACTTCTAGGAAACCTGAGAATAAACATGCTAACAAGTGTCAACACAAAGGTTGGTGAGTTCATAGTTTTAATGTTGCGCATAATCTGTATATAAAGGTGGATCACAAGATTTCAGCTGTTTCATCCGAAACGTTTATCAAATTATTCTACGAAATTGAGCACCCTGGTAACTAAACTTAACGTATATATAATTTGTACCCTTTGTATAATCATCTTAATAATACACGCAAACCAACGTGTACGCTTCTCAAATAGCATACGTCCGTTAAAAGGCTAGTGCTCTAGCTCAGACGGGGATATCAAGCCCTATGGATCCATATATAACTACTCGCGCCCACCAGTTCTTATAACCGGCAGTTACTAGTTACCAAAGCTAAGAGATTTTCGGTTCAAACTCGGTGTAGAATTTAGTATGTACTTGTATCCATTGCATTTAAAATAAAGTGCATGTATTCTCAGCCCAAAAATGTATATTGCAAAATCAATTAAAAAGGGAGCAAATGAAACTCACCTTAGCAGCACATAAAGTTGTTCATCGTAATGTGACCGAAACTCGGATTACCAAATAATCGTAGATCTCAACCTAGAGAACATATGTTGGTTAATAAATGTCTATCAAGCTAGGTCAGGTCATAGTGTATCACAATCCTAATGCTCAAGATCGACATACAATAGTTATCCACAGTCATTTCAAAAAGTCAATTTTGACAGTTGCTTAACAAAACGAGACGTGCCTTATATAAGGATTCATTTACTCGGTTGGTAATATATAAAAGTTCACTTTATCAGTCTCGTAAACAAGTTGTTTAAATCTTAATTGCAGATTCAAAAGCAATTTCAATTAACGTCAATCATAATTCAGTTGATCATATCTTTTAATCTGTTCATCGAAACTATTCGATATCTAAATGAAAAGTTATTGATTTTTCGCCAGCTTTCCAAAAACATGTATATCATATACCTTTTACCAGTAATATATGTATTTAATTAGTGATTCATTATAAACTGTTTAACGATGAAATTTAGCATACAAGCATATATAAATATATATACTCGAGCACTAGACATGGATACATAATTAATATATAAAAGATAAGATATGAGTGCTTACATATCAGTATTGAGATTCAATATTGTAGGAAAGTACGTAGATGTAACGGAGAAGATAAACACTAGGTTTGATTCACAAATATACCCTCGAACATTACCCATAACCTCCTTGGCAATAACCCATAATTTCCTTAGCTCTATCCCGCTTGAAAACCATTTTGAAAGTGACACGCTCATAACCTCGTCGTAGTATTTTATGTATAATACTAATTAATAATATTAATAATAATAAGATTAATAATAATATTAATCTTAATAATAATAATAATAATAATAATAATAATAATAATAATAATAATAATAATAATAATAATAATAATAATAATAATAATAATAAATAAAATAAATACGGAGTAATATATGATTTAGAGAAAGAGTGTGAAAACTGAGCAATTTATAGAACCTTTTCTGAAAAAGTACCCCATGCAATCGCATGGGATTTGTGCTTCAAGGCCATGCGATCGCATGGCACCCTGGGACAGCTCACAAATTTTTAACTTCTTGTTTGTCGACATAATTATATATTATATATATTATATTTAATTTATATAATTAATTATATATTATATTAAATTCACATGCATAGTTGACTTGTAATTTTTATTCTGATAAGTCGTGCATCATCACTCGACTTATGTCCCGGTTCCGGTTTTTCAAATGTCCTTTCGTACGCTGAGAAAACTTGCATTTTACATTTCGTGTCACGTACCTTTGTCAAAATATAGCCTTAAATTATCCCTAAACTATACCACTCATAGTATATCTTAAACTTTCGAGTGTTTTGGTCATTTACTTCTATAAATCATTGTCTCGCTATTTGTTGATATATATATAATAACAAATCGTTTTATGACCAAGTTAATATATATTTTCAACATTCATAAACACGTTTTAAATATACGTCGCAAGTTATTCATACAATTAATATTCCAACTTATCATATATATTCAAATAAATATTTAAACCAATAAGTTTAATGTACGGTATTAAACAATTAATACATTGTTATGTTTTCAAGTTATAGTATATATATATGTATCTATATACATATAATTGTTCGTGAATCGTCGAGAACAACCGAAAGGTATTTGAATAGTTCAAAAATTTTGAGATTCAGTTTTACAGACTTTGCTAATCGTGTCGGAAATGTTAATCATACAAAGATTAAGTTTAAATTTGGTCATAAATTTTCGGGTCATCACACGATATGATATGTCAAAACCTTGTATACGTGTCCCGATATTTAAAGTGCGTAATAATAAATAACAGAAATTTAAATGACGATAAATAAAGTGCGTAAAGTAAATAACAGAAATTTAAATGACGATAAATAAAGTGCGTAAAGTAAATAACAGAAATTAAATGACGATAAATAAAATTGCGAGAATGTAAATTGCGATAATTAAATTGCGATAAATAAAATGTAATCAGTTAGCAAGGAACAATTAGCTAGGAACAGTTAGCGTGGATTCTTAACAAAATTTCTCATAGTTAATTTGTTTGTTTCTAACAAATTTTATTTTGTCAAATGTTTTCTTCATTATGCCACTTGTTGGATTCTGATAGGTCAAAATCCAAATATGAAATTGAATGAAATTGGTTATTCTGCGGTGAACGGATACGTATATCTGTGGATGTAAGTAGGATAGTAAATGGCTGTTGAATCAGATTCGAAGAATGTACAGTGTAACTTATTAATGTGAAATCTAACTATTTTCAGGGTATTACCTACCCGTTAAAATATTTTCACCATTAACAGTTTGTACAAGAGAATTTTTAATTACAATATTTATGAAAACATATATACATATATATTTTCTTCAGATGTATTCATGGATTTAATGAGTTAATATGATATTAAACTCATTTGCTCTTCGGTTGGAACTAGAATAAATAATCTCTAAAACTTTAGAGATTACATATTCGCCATGTCGAACGAAGATAAATGAGGTAGAACGATACGTAGAACGAAGATCATACTCAAAGTACAGATGATGATATTGAAGCATGGATTGTTGATGGTACTGGTGCTGTTATTGATGGTACTGTTGGTGCCGGTGATGTTGCTGAAGCTGGTACATTTTGCACCATATTCTCCGAATTGATTATTCTAGCGCGAAGTTCGTTGACTTATTACTCCAGGATGATTGTCGGTCGAAACGAGCGGATGAATAAGGTTCAGAATTATGGATAGAATATAATCTTGTCGAGTTACCCTGGAAATGAGACTGAAAATGGTGTCTCGAACAGGTTCGCCGGTAAACGCTTCAGGTTCATTGTCAAGAGGTGAATTCGGTTGGTGGAAGGGATTACCTTCTGCGCGTTTCCATTAATTAAGTCGACTACGAACCCATCAGATGAATTGGTAATGGTTGATTGGTTGATTCATGCTGATGACGCTGTTTTCGGAGCTTAGGTGAACATCTATGTCGGAATAGCTGTCGAAATAACTATCGAAATAGCTATCGGAATCTGAGGGACTCGAACTGGTTGCAGGATTCATCTCGTACGATCAGATGAAGGATGTTCGATAAGAAATAGATTATAGGATGTAGATTAGTACCCTGCAATACATAATTTACATATGCATATATAATACTAAAATCCCATAAGTTACGGAGGAATCTACGGAAGTTGTCAGGAAAGTTACAGTAACAGATACGCTAAGATATGAAGTAGCAGATATGCTAAGATATGAATTTTGTCTATACACTATTTATGCAGTCAATGCAGTAAAACGTGTCTAGACTAAGAATGATAAGCAAGTGATTCTCTAAGAATGATAAGCAGGTAATTTTTGACACAAAATGATAAGCAAAACTTTTGACATGCAGACACGGTCGAAGTCCAGACTCACTAATGCATCCTAACGACTTATCAGTTAGACACACCAATGCAGACATGGTTCGCTAAGACTACCGCTCTGATACCAACTGTGAAGACCTGTTCTAATCCATCCGGACGAAGTCCATATCGATTATAAATGATTCACAACAGTTGATTACATTGCGAGGTACTTGTAGCGACCCCGACAAATCGTCAATTGATGGTGTCGACTACTTAGGTCCCGTTGCGTGGTCATAGGTCTTTAACGTGACGTTTAACCAAAGATATGTCGCATTCCTTTCAAAAATAAAGATTGTTTCAAAGTTTACAAGAATTGTTCATCCAAAGGTTACGTTACAAAGTTATAGTTACATGTGAAACCTATGCGACACAGTTTTAAAGAAAGTCAAAAGACGCTCCATGAAATGCATGTACACTCGACATCCAATGCAAGTATCAAATAATGAGGGGAAGTATGTTTCACATATCGTTCAAAGACCTGAGAAAAACATAGAAATCTGTCAACGAAAACGTTGGTGAAATCATAGGTTTAAGTAAGTAAGTGAGTAAAAGTAAGTGAGCAAAAGTAAGTGAGCAAAAGTAAGTCGAACCACAAGATTTGCAACATTGATAAAATAATAGTACATTCTAAAAGTTAATATTCACGAGCACCCAATTATCAAGGCTTAACATTCCGTCCGTTGAACCCCATCATAATAGTGCTAGAACAACACTGTTTCTCGAAAATATATTTCATCCATAGACGGTAGCGAACCGTCCGAGATGAGGGTTTGTCAAACCCATATGGCAATACAACATAAGTTCACGCCTACACTTACCCCTGCAAGTATAACTAATGATAATTGAATTGAGGATTTCGTTCTAAACTCGTATGTAGAATGTTTGTTTTCCTGTACTTGTGTTCACTTAGTTAAAAAGAAACGTTTATATTTTCTCATCCCAAATACAATTTCAAAAAAAAGTAAAAGTGGGACTATGATCTCACCTTGAGTGCAAGAGTACAAAGACACTTCAACAAGTAACGTACCAAGTACAACACTAGTCTTGACCTAAACAAATAGGGTTGTATCAATAACGGTAAACACGATAGGTCAAAGATGTTCAATTAGTCCTATGGCTCGTTACGACTCGATTATAAAGCATGTGAATCAAATTGTTAAGTTTCATGCAAGATACAAGTAAAGAATCATGTTAGAAAGATTGCGTAATCATTTGGTTAAGTTTGATAAAAAGTTAAACTTTGGTCGGTCAAAGTCAACGAAAAAGTCAACACGTTCGGGTCGGGTCCCAAACTATTTTCTGAGGTTTTTATTCATGTATAAGCATGTTAGAACAAGTCTCATGTGAATCGGAGGTGCGTAGCATAGCAAACATTTTCCAAAAATGGACAAAGTTGGACAGCCTACTTTGGCGCGCCGCGCGGGTATTTGGCGCGCCGCGCCATTACCTGTGCAGAGAAATCTGGCAGTTTTTAAGTTTTATGCACGAACCTAACTTCAAACAATCACCATTTATGACCCGCAAACAACCAAAGCATGTATCTTATATCATCAGAAAGGTATTTTGACAAGGAAAATAACTAAACACATTTCATCAATCACATTTACTTTTACAACAACCAAAATCACATTCAAAGCTCCTTATTAAATGAATTCAAGTTCATAAATGAAATTTGATGATTCGGCAACCAATTTACATGAATGATATGCCGTTTCGAAGGTAATGAAACATACATTACAATTATACACTTACAATTAGCATTTCATGGCATTCAAGCATCAAAAGTTCATCTCAAGAACTATCAAACCCTAATCAAGAATCACAAAATCATTAATCATGTTTTTGAAGTTTTACAAATCAACCTACATATCAAAATGAAGCTAGTGATACTAGTAACACAATTAAAACATGAACTTTAACAATTTAACAACATTTAATCTTCCAAAATCAAAGATTAAGCAACCCATTTTCAGGTGTTCAAACTAGTTGCTCAAATCAACAAAGCGAATAAACAAAACTTATATTCATGTTATACACGAGCCATAGACACTAATTAACACTTTTATAATTCAAAAACATCAAGAACACAAAATCTAGTGATTTTAGAAAGTTACCCAAATGTAATGAGATCGGTATGGAATCGAAGAGGAAGTTGCAAGGATTCCAAATATGTAATTTGTTTTGTGAAACACTTGCTAGATCATGAATGGATGATGAATTCTTTGTTTGGAGAATTTAGAGAAAAAGTGAAAATATGAGAAGAAAATGAAAATGAAAATGAAAATAATGAATGGAGGAGGTGGTGTTTGACTCCTTTGACCTAGTCAAATCTTTGACACTTTGGCATGTTTAGTCCCTCAAGTTTGTAATCGGGTGCGGGAATTAACCGAACGAATATTTTTAAATTACACGAGAGAACGAGAGATGTTATAATCCAATGACAAAAATATTTTAAGAATGTAAGCTAATGGACGATACGAATCGAGATACTGAGGATATTATTAAAATAAAAAGACGGGCGTTAAAATAATTTAAAAGAAAAATGCGGGATGTTACATTACCCACACCTTAAAAGAAATTTCGTCCCGAAATTTAGTTGGAAGCAATAGTCGTTGTTTCTTACTCGAGACCTAGTGTTGTCAATGCTATGAATAAGTGAAGATACGTCCTTGGACATTCCCACAAATTTTGACAGTCGAGATCTCAGTTTGTATTAAGACTTGGTTTTACGATCCACAATTTCAACCAGTTTCCCATGAAGGGGAGTTTGCCATCAACAGTAAGTTTATCTAGGAGAGTAGCACGTTCCTGTTCCGTAGGACACATCTCTAAGTTTGTTGCATGGAACGTAGGGTAAACGGAAACTTAATTGAGTCGGAAGTTCTAAACGGTAGGAGCGGTTCCAATACGCCCCAAGGTGTCAAAAGGATTAATATATCGCGGTTTTTACTTTCCCTGATTCCCGAAACGAATTACAATATTACAAGGTGCGGGTTCTCAATATTACACGGTTATCGACTTGGGATTTGAGAGGTTTACGTCGAATATCGGTATAGCCCTTTTGGCGACTACGGGTCGTCTTGAGTCCTTCTCGGACTTGAACGATCTCAACTATTATTTCTTGAATGAGTTCGGATTCGGTGATTTGCTTGCCACATGCTTTGGTCCAACGAATAGGGGTATGACATTTGTAGTCATATAGGGTTTCGGAAGTGCGTCGTTAATACACGAATGGTAACTACCATAGTAAGAGGGATCAACTAAAAGCGACAATATGAATTGGTAACCTTTCTTTCCAAGATTTGAATCGTGTGTTTGCTTGTTCCATCAGTTTGTAGATGATACGTGGTACTCATGTTTAAACGTGTCTCTAAGGCTTCTTGTAACACTAGAAGTGAAACGAGTATTGTGATCCGAGATAATCGACAATGGTACACCGTGTTGGAATAGAATTAAGATATGTTTGAACAAGTTAGTTAGGGTTTGAAAATGTTCATTGGAACAAGTTCCTTATCGGCTACAGAGAACATTTTCCAGGGTTATTCACCCTCGTGGTGAATACTAGTAATACATGATTAGTCTCTCTCTCCATTGAGAAAGTATATAAAAGGTTTCCTTATACAAAAGTACAAGCGAAAGGACAGGAGTGGAATGAGAACTTAGAATAGGATGAGCTCACATCCTGAGGTAGCCATATCGCGTATCTAGTGGTAAAATGTTGAGACCTGGTGGGAAAACGAGATAGAACACATAGTTGTATAGTTCGGGGTCGAGTATTAGTTGTCCGTATCAGGAGCATGAGGACGATAAGTCAAAGAGAAAGGAAGTATCCTTGGATTGTGTGTTATCTTGGGTCCCAATAATATCAGACGGTCATAGTGAAATAACAGTGTTATGTAACGTGGTACGTGGTGATGAGAAGATTGATCGAATCCATAATTAAGTATTCCAATCGTTCGTGCAAAAATAACGAATTTCAGTTCCTTGATTTCGAGTCGAGAGAGTATGCCTTTCGGGCGTTCAAGTAGAAATATTTCCATATTTGAATTTCATTGTGTTACATGAATTTAGCTAGTAAGGTTGGTGTGAATAATCACGTTTAAAAGTTCGGACACGGAGAGGTTTAGTCCTTTCCTGGGGGAGTTTAACGGGGTTAAAGGATGAGTAACACGAGAAAAAGTTGAAAATGAATCTGCGGTAATAATCGGCGAGATCTAAGATTTTACGAGTACAAGTCAGAGTCGTGAGGGTTTCCCGATTACGTGTGGTTCCAATTGCGAGATGTGTTGTAATGCCTTGACCACTAACAACATGGTCTAGAAATTTGACTTCGTTTATCCAAAATTCTCACTTGGAGAATTCGGTATAGAGTTGCTCTTTTCTCAAGAGTTCGAGCGTAAGACGGAGACGTTGTTCGTTTTCTTCTTTACTTGAATAGGTTTAGAATATCAATTATAAGTATGGTAACGATTTTTGTCTAGATAAGTTTACAAACGCGGTTCAGGAGGCCTATGAATATGGGCGGAGGCCTAGATAATCGAACGGTACTAAAAGAAATTTACAACTATCGTAGCGAGTTTTAAAAGTAGGTTAGGAGACATCTTCTCCCTAATCCCTCAATTGATGATAATCGGAACAGAGGTTGGTTTGGAATATACGCGAGATTCATGTAAATAATCATGAGGTCATGGATACGAGGAAGAGGGTATCGGTTTTCAACCGAAAGTTACTTAGTTCCAATGATCTATACATAATTGTAGGGAAACATTTCTCCTTAACGAATAGGTTTTGAGATCCTTAGTTCTATAGGTGTCAAGTCACAATTCAAATTATCCACCCAATAAGTTTAACGTATATCCTCCGATAAAATTTATCGATACACAAAAATTTTTCGTTGGTCACTTAAATGGCGTAAGTAGTACCTAGGGAAAATGGTGGAGTGCAAAGAGTAGGCTCCTAGCCTTGGATACAAAACATTTATCGACATCCGAATCGAATAACATGAAACATGAGAATTTCGAGAAAAAACATACCCGTGACTAGTTGTCATCTCGGGCTTCCTCGGTGTTAATGTTGAAGTCGCGTGCGTTGGGGTTGATTTTCTTCTTTGGGCATTCATTCCTAAAATGACCCGTTTGGCCACATGCGTAGCAAGTGACCGACTCTTGTGTGTTGGGTCCCTTTTGTGTGACGGGGGTGGCACTTCCACAATGTTTGGCCATATGACCCCTTCCTTGGCTTCGGCAGCAATTTAGCTTGCCACATTCACCAAAGTGATGTTTGTAGCATCTGTTGCAAAAAGGGCTTGCTACATTCACTAAAATGATGTTTGTGGCACTTGTTACAATAAGGCAGGTACCTGGCGTAACCTTTCTTGTCGTTGGAGGTGTAGGACTTCTTGGTGAAGTTGTTGTTGTAATTGCTCGATGGAGAGGCTTCCCATTTTCTTTTGTTGTTACCCGATTGGTCCTCGGCCGTTGGTGTCGGCGCTTCAATTTCATTCACCGTTTTTATAGATTGACGGGCCATCGTTAAAGCCTCTTGTAGGTTGGCGGGTTTGGATGATACTACCTCGTGGTGAATGCTCTTTGGGAGGCCTTCCATGTAAAGTTCAACTCTTAGGGATTCAGGAGTCATGATGTTCGGGCAACTTAAGGCTAGTTCGACAAACCGTTGATTATAAGCTTCAAGGTCATTCCCGACCGTTTTTAAATTCCTTAGCCCCTGTTCGAGCCTTTGAGTTTCGTCACACGGGAAGTATTCGGTGATTATTCTTTCTCTTAATTCGGTCCAAGAGAGTGTGTGGGCTTCATCGATACCCACCGATTGTACATGCGTGTTCCACCATGAGAGAGCAACACCGGTGAAAGTGAGGGTGGAGAATTTGACCTTATCTCGGTCTCGACAACCGCTTATGCTAAAAACGGATTCCGTTTGATCAAACCATCGGGTGAGAGCAACCAGTCCCCAGGTTCCATCGAAAGTGGGAGGATTGTACTTCATGAAGTTTTTGTAGGAGCAACCTTCGTTTGAATTACCGGCCCCACGATTGTTGTTGTTGGAAAAGTGATCGGCCACGGCCGCACCCACGGCGGTGGTTATCATTCATTGAAGAGCTTGTTTTAGAGTTTCGAGAGGAGTATTGTGTTGACTTTGGTGAGCCATTGTTCCTTCATGACACAAGAATATCGTTGATTAGTATTCTTAACAATACTAATCGTAATATGGAATAATGATGAAGAGAAAAATTTTCCTTGACTCGCCTTAAATTCTTTATGTCGTAATGTCGGAACGTTCATATGAGTCACCATAATATAATCCCGGCAATTATATTACCCTGATTCATATGTGCATTCGACATTATTCTATAAAGTCAAGGTGGCGCATCAATCAAATTAAACAACGAAAGATTTAAATGAAGCGAGAGTTAGTTATGAGTAGAAACGTTCGAGTATAAATGCACAAATAGTCAAGTAATTCCTACTTCAAGTCTATATGCCGGTTGTAGTCTAGATTCACTAATGTACCCTATGACTCGGGGTTGACACCAATGAACTCTAAATCCCTACAACCAAGGCTCTGATACCACTTGTAGCGACCCCGACAAATCGTCAATTGACGGCGTCGACTAATTAGGTCCCGTTGCGTGGTCATAGGTCTTTAACGTGACGTTTGACCAAAGATATGTCGCGTTCCTTTCAAAAATAAAGATTGTTTCAAAGTTTACAAGAATTGTTCATCCAAAGGTTACGTTACAAAGTTATAGTTACATGTGAAACCTATGCGACACAGTTTTAAAGAAAGTCAAAAGACGCTCCATGAAATGCATGTACACTCGACATCCAATGCAAGTATCAAATAATGAGCGGAAGCATGTTTCACATATCGTTCAAAGACCTGAGAAAAATATAGAAATCTGTCAACAAAAACGTTGGTGAAATCATAGGTTTAAGTAAGTAAGTGAGTAAAAGTAAGTGAGCGAAAGTAAGTGAGCAAAAGTAAGTCGAACCACAAGATTTGCAACATTGATAAAATAATAGTACATTCTAAAAGTTAATATTCACGAGCACCAAATTATCAAGGCTTAACATTCCGTCCGTTGAACCCCATCATAATAGTGCTAGAACAACACTGTTTCTCGAAAATATATTTCATCCATAGACGGTAGCGAACCGTCCGAGATGAGGGTTTGTCAAACCCATATGGCCATACAACATAAGTTCACGCCTATACTTACACCCTGCAAGTATAACTAATGATAATCGAATTAAGGATTTTGTTCTAAACTCGTATGTAGAATGTTTGTTTTCCTGTACTTGTGTTCACTTAGTTAAAAAGAAACGTTTATGTTTTCTCATCCCAAATACAGGTTCAAAAAAAGTAAAAGTGGGACTATGATCTCACCTTGAGTGCAAGAGTACAAAGACACTTCAACAAGTAACGTACCAAGTACAACGCTAGTCTTGACCTAAACAAATAGGGTTGTATCAATAACGGTAAACACGATAGGTCAAAGATGTTCAATTAGTCCTATGGCTCGTTACGACTCGATTATAAAGCATGTGAACCAAATTGTCAAGTTTCATGCAAGATACAAGTAAAGAATCATGTTAGAAAGATTGCGTAATCATTTGGTTAAGTTTGATAAAAAGTCAAACTTTGGTCGGTCAAAGTCAACGAAAAAGTCAACACGTTCGGGTCGGGTCCCGAACTATTTTTCTGAGGTTTTTATTCATGTATAAGCATGTTAGAACAAGTCTCATGTGAATCGGAGGTGCGTAGCATAGCAAAAATTTTCCAAAAATGGACAAAGTTGGATAGCCTACTTTGGCGCGCCGCGCCATTACCTGTGCAGAGAAATCTGGCAGTTTTTAAGTTTTATGCACGAACCTAACTTCAAACAATCACCATTTATGACCCGCAAACAACCAAAGCATGTATCTTATATCATCGAAAAGGTATTTTGACAAGGAAAATAACTAAACACATTTCATCAATCACATTTACTTTTACAACAACCAAAATCACATTCAAAGCTCCTCATTAAATGAATTCAAGTTCATAAATGAAATTTGATGATTCGGCAACCAATTTACATGAATGATATGCCGTTTCGAAGGTAATGAAACATACATTACAATTATACACTTACAATTAGAATTTCATGGCATTCAAGCATCAAAAGTTCATCTCAAGAACTATCAAACCCTAATCAAGAATCATAAAATCATTAATCATGTTTTTGAAGTTTTACAAATCAACCTACACATCAAAATGAAGCTAGTGATACTAGTAACACAATTAAAACATGAACTTTAACAATTTAACAACATTTAATCTTCCAAAATCAAAGATTAAGCAACCCATTTTCAGGTGTTCAAACTAGTTGCTCAAATCAACAAATCGAACAAACAAAACATATATTCATGTTATACACGAGCCATAGACACTAATTAACACTTTTATAATTCAAAAACATCAAGAACACAAAATCTAGTGATTTTAGAAAGTTACCCAAATGTAATGAGATCGGTATGGAATCGAAGAGGAAGTTGCAAGAATTCCAAATATGTAATTTGTTTTGTGGAACACTTGCTAGATCATGAATGGATGATGAATTCTTTGTTTGGAGAATTTAGAGAAAAAGTGAAAGTATGAGAAGAAAATGAAAATGAAAAAGAAAATAATGAATGGAGGAGGTGGTGTTTGACTCCTTTGACCTAGTCAAATCTTTGACACTTTGGCAAGTTTAGTCCCTCAAGTTTGTAATCGGGTGCGGGAATTAACCGAACGAATATTTTTAAATTACACGAGAGAACGAGAGATGTTATAATCCAATGACGAAAATATTTTAAGAATGTAAGCTAATGGAGGATACGAATCGAGATACTGAGGATATTATTAAAATAAAAAGACGGGCGTTAAAATAATTTAACGGAAAAATGCGGGATGTTACAGTACTTGAACTCTATATGATACATTTTACAAACATTGCATTCGTTTTTGAAAAGACAATCTTTCATTACATTGAAAGTTGACAGCATGCATACCATTTTATAATATATCTAACTATAATTGACTTAATAATAATCTTGATGAACTCAACGACTCGAATGCAACGTCTTTTGAAATATGTCATGAATGACTCCAAGTAATATCTTTAAAATGAGCAATTGCACAGCAGAAGACTTCTTTCATACCTGAGAATAAACATGCTTTAAAGTGTCAACCAAAAGGTTGGTGAGTTCATAAGTTTAATATAAATAAACATTTCCATCATTCTAATAGACCACAAGATTTCATATTTCCATTTCTCATAAACATACGTCCCATGCATAGAGACAAAAATAATCATTCATATGGATTGAACACCTGGTAACCGACATTCACAATATGCATATAAGAATATCCCCATCATTCCGGGATCCTCCTTTGGACATGATATAAATTTCGAAGTACTAAAGCATCCGGTACTTTGGATGGGGCTTGTTGGGCCCGATAGATCTATCTTTAGGATTCACGTCAATTAGGGTGTCTGTTTCCTAATTCTTAGATTACCAGACTTAATAAAAAGGGGCATATTCGATTTCGATAATTCAACCATAGAATGTAGTTTCAATTACTTGTGTCTATATCGTCAAACATTTATAAAAGCGCATGTATTCTCAGTCCCAAAAATATATATTGCAAAAGCATTTAAAAGGGGAGTAATGAAACTCACCATACTGTATTTTGTAGTAAAAATACATATTACGATATTGGACAAATGCAGGGTTGGTCTCGGATTCACGAACCTATATCATTTGTATATATATTAAAACATATAACAAGTTCATATTTTAAAAATATTAATATACTTGTTATATTTAATGATTCGTATATCATGTTTAATAAATAACTTAAATATACTTACTTTATATATCAAAAAAAAATTAATTAATACTTATTTAAATATAATAATAGACTTAAGTTATTTGTTTTAAAACATGGTTTTATATATTTATTAGTTATGTTAATAATAATAATGTTACTAATAAAAATGATAACAATAATGATAATACTAATTATTATTAAAGGTAATGTTAATAATAATATTGATGATAACGATATCAATAATTAATAGCTCACTTAAATCATAATTTATCCATAGTTTTTAACTCCATAAATTTATAAATGCTTAATATTATTTAGCAAAATATTATTTTCGTATTCGAAGTTTCGAATTAACATTTGTAATCATACTTTTTAAATCATGATTTTTATTTAAGCTTAATTATCTTACTTAATTCATAACTTTGTTACATTACCTTTTACGTCATAACATTGCTCATAATATTCTAATATCTTAAAATCTTAACGGTTTTATGTCTGTACATACAAATATATATATACTTTGGTTATCATATTCATGACCATAGCGGTGTTACTCATTTCCTAATCAATATAAACTTTATAGTTATGTACATACTTAACTTATTTAAGCTCATAAGATTTTAATTCACAAACTTATAATACTTAATAATAGAAATCCTTTATCACGATAATCATAATACATATATTAGTATTAATAATAATAATAATAGTTATAATACCTGTAATACATCAATCATAATTAATAATTAATGATAATAACAACAACAACAACAACAATAATAATAATAATAATAATAATAATAATAATAATAATAATAATAATAATAATAGTAATAGTAGTAATAAAAATAATTATAACAACAAGAAGAATAAAAGCTACCTTAGAAGCTTATTTAAAAAGATTAGTCCCCAGTCGGTCTCGAACCCGCGACCTCCCATTCGCCCATCAAACACCCAACTATCCCACTGCCTTGTGTTTTTCCTGAATTATATTATTCCTAAATCTATATTACTCGTATCTAACTACCTCTATATATCTTCTTCTTCCTTCAATCCCACGAATCCAAATTCAACCCAAAAACACAATCGTGAAATACAATAACAGTTTAGAACCTAGACATGAATCATAATAATTTGTTTTGAATACCTTTGAAAAAAAATAATTATAAATAGAAAAGCTGTATGATACCGTCGCTGTTTTGAAGAGACAAAAAAAATATTGGATTTCGTTTTTAATAATGTATTAGTCGAAGATCATAACACAAAATATATTTCAAATACATCCTAGAAACTTTCCCAAACATCAATTCATTCATAACCATCAACCTGCTTTCGAATTTCTATAAGAACACAATAGTTTGACTTTTTGAAAATAAACTTTGACCTCGAAATTCTTGATTGATAAAACGAATTGGAATGTGAAACTTCACAGATAGTTTTAGTTGATGATTTCTAACACAATTGCATATTTAGATTTTGTTATTTGATTCGAATTTGCATTATGAAAAAAAATGGAACGTACAGAGGAAAGACAGAAGAAGAAAAAAAATAAAAAAAAATTACGCTGTGTTCTTCATCTGTTTGGGTTTTCTCCAATTTGAAATGCTGTGATCAATCATATACTCGATATCAATAATGGAAAATGTTTGATTGATTGTTTTATTTTGATGATTGGGGTTTGATTCACTCACGGGCTAAATAGAAAAAAAAAATATGATAGATAAGATAATGATATCTCTGATGGGTTTTATTTTATACATAATATAATAACAAAACACATTAATTATAATTACATTAATAATAATAATACTAATTACTAATAAATATTTTAATAATACCGAATAATAATGATAAAAATAAAATAAAAGATGATATTAATAATAACAATGATGGTTTCATAAATTTAATAACAATCTATAATAATAATAAAAATGATAATAATAATATTATTATTAGTACTACTAATAATAATGATTTTAATAGTACTAATATTATTAACAATACAATAATATTAATAATAATAATAATACTATAACAATATAAATATATCAAATTTTATATCTATTTTTGACATAATAATATTAATAATATTTAATAATAGTAATGATATCATAATAACAAGGATTATAATTTCTTTAATGATAATAGTAACTAACAATTTATTTAAATCATAACTAATTTATAATTTCAATCTTTCTCATAATAATATTTATAATAAAAATCTTTATTATGATAACTCTAAAATTATTAGAATTTATTAATTACAAATAATATAATTAATACTAGTATTGATATTAGAATTAATAATAATAATTAAAATAATAATAATAATATTATGATACTATATCCTTAACTTGTAATAATGTCTCATAATCTAATTTTTCATATTATGTAATATTGAATAATTATATAATATTTATAACTTCTTTATATATCCCGATATACATCAAATAATTATGTATAGAATTCATATGTATCTATACATAGATTTATTTTAATAACAACTTTCTTACTTTGTATTTTATTTTACATATTGAGTTCAAATGATTATTTTGTATTTTATTAATCCAAGTTAATACATATATATATAAATTTATATATAAATATATATATATATATATTTATATATATATATATATATATATATATTTATATTTATTTATTTTTAACAATTGTTCGTGAATCGTCGGAATTAGTCAAAGGTCAAATGTATATATGAAATAGTTTAAATTGTTTTGTGATTCAACATTACAGACTTTGCTTATCGTATCGAAATCATATAAAGATTAAGTTTAAATTTAGTCGGAAATTCCCGGGTCATCACAGATTAGTGGTTCAGGATCTTGGAATTGTCCTTGAATATCCTCCGGGGTTTCAATTGTGAAGTCGGGTTCAAAAAATGGATTATAAGAAATTTGAATTGGAGTACTTGTTCGACTAGATGATGATTCTAAAGAAAAATCAACGGCGACAATATTGGCTTGATGTCTTGATTAGGTTACAGGTGGTGAACGTATGAAAGGTGGTGAACGTTTTGCTCGGTGCATTCACTGAATATCCTATTAGTTATAAATATAAAAACTATTAAAGTTATCAAATTAATAGACTTTTCTGATTTTGCCCACGTTTCGAATAGTCAATAGATACAGCAGGTAGCCAGGATCCTTTAAATCGGAAAATCCCAAACTCTCCACTAACAAATCCAACTATTACTACGAACCAGAAAATTGGCGTCAATTAACTTAATCGCTTACAATAATTTTTCGTCAAAATTTTGAAATAAAAATATATGTCCTAAAAACTAGTTCGCAGAAATGAAAAAGAAAAAGCGCGTCGAAAAATAAAAATAAGAAAGAAAAACGTCGAAACTTAAAAGTCTAAAAATTAAATCTAAAAAGTTGCGCCTAAAGGTATTAAAACTTAAAAGGAATTCTATATCCAAAACGGCAATAACTTATTTAGGCACTAAAATCTAAAAACTGCGTCGCAAAATTCTAAAGCGCCTAAGGGAGTGTTTGGATTTGCGTTTTGAAAATTAATTATGTGTTTTAGATAATCATAATCAAATAATCAGTGATAGCAAAACGCATTGTAAATAAATAGTGTTTGGATTTAATTATGCTGTTTGATATCGCAATAATCAGATAATCAAATTTTTGTTTGTTTGTGAAAATAAGATTATTCAATATTTAATAGACAAAATGACTAAAATAGACATGAAAAAAGTTGGTATATAAATATATTACTCCGTATTATGTAGTGATAAAACATAACGAAAAAAAAAAAAATCAACCCACAACACCTGTAACTCCTTTACAATTTTAGAAATATTATTATTATAAGCCAGTTGGTGATAAAACACATTCAATGGAAAATCAGTTAATAATCACCTAGTATGACGTCAATTGGTGACAAAACAAATACGAGTAGCAGTGATGTTTTAGGGTTAATACTGTAATATTCTCGTGAGTTGATAATCACGATTTCACACAGTTGGTACCTAGTTACTTTTTAAAAATTGCGTTTTGATGGTTTCCAAACGCAAAAAAATCACTTTTCAACATGTATTATCCAAACACTAATAACAGATTATCTACGATTTCAAAACTCAATAATCAAATAATCAGAGTCAAAACGCTAAGCCAAACACACCCTAAATCTTAATCTAAAGAAAAGCACTTAAGGGATTTTACGGCAAAACCTAAAAACTAGAAATACTACAGCAAAATACTAAGCTTAAAACTATATATTACGAACGATAATTATAAAGACTACGTACTAAATAATAAAAAGATACAAATTATAAAAGGATATAATCTAAAAATGATAAAAATAAAATTTTATAAAAATATTTTTTTTATATTTTTTTATAAAGATATTAATTTATATAATTAATAATAATAATAAAACTGATTAAATTATAACTAAACTAAATGATACTATAATTAAACCTTAATTATATTATTTAATTAACTAACCCTAATTGATTTATATAAAATAATAATAATTAACCCTAACCGTAATTAATGTGTACGAGGATTCTTGTCTGCCAGCTTAAATCTTGCAGTCGCATAAGTATATAGCTACGGGGTCATGCGATCGCATGGCCCAGGATACCAGAAATGATTCGGGCTTTTAAATCAGGTTTGGACCAATTTAATTTTAATTATTGATTTTAATTATACAAATAATAGTATAAAGAAAATTTATAAAAATAAACTTATATTTTTTTAAAAACTTAAAATAAAAATACTTTTTAAAGACAAAATCTTAAATATATATATATATATATATATATATATATATATATATATATATATATATATATATATATATATATATATATATATATATATATATATACTTTTTTTTTTAAATTTTTACTTATTATAAATACAAAATATTTTTACGAAATAAGAAATAATATATTTTTAGAAAAATATAGTGATAAAAAATATAGCGTTTTTCACTGAGTCCCCGGCAGCTGCGCCAAAAACTTGATGTGCGCGAGGTGGGGTACGAAATACTATTATTTTTAATACGAAATACGATACTAATTACACAAGTTTTATATATTCAATTTACAGATGGGATATACCTAAACCTTGCTACAATACTTATAGGCAGTGTACCTAATCGTAGAGTAGTGTAGTTTTTAGTAAGTTCAGTTCGTTCTACAGGGAGACGGCTTATTTTACACTATATTTTAAACACTATATTTGTACAATATATATATATATATATATATATATATATATATATATATATATATATATATATATATATATATATATTACAATTATTATTATTATAAAATGGGAGTTTTACCATTTAATGACCGGTTTATCGATTTTATATTTTACGCGTAAAGATAAATGATGATAATTAACGTGCGTAAAATAAATAACAATATTTAAAGTTGTGATAATTAAAATTTTGAATAATAAAATGACAATAATTAAAAGTACGATGAGAAATATAATAAAAGAATTATGCTTATTTAAACTTCCGTAATCATGATGTTTGATATTTTGATTAATTTATTACTCTGGGTTAATTGTTCTTTTCCTAGATTATTTGAAACCTATCTGGTTTTTGCCCATAATAGTCCATCAGTCATAATTATAAAATGCTCGTCAAATTAATCATATTCTCGAAGTCAAATATTCTGTGACGACCCGGAAATTTCCGACCAAATTTAAACTTAATCTTTATATGTTTTCGACACGATAAGCAAAGTCTGTAACGTGAGTCTCAAAATTTTGGAATTATATTCATGTATCAATTACCCTTTAACTGTGCTCGACGATTCGCGAACAATTATATTTAACTTGATGTGCATATATATACATACATATATATATATATAGAATATATATATATATATATATATATATATATATATATATATATATATATATATATATATATATATATATATATATATATATATATATATATATATATATATATATATATATATATATATATATATATATATATATATATATATATATATATATATATATATATATTGAAAACTTTAACAAAGTATTAGATGTATAATATATTACCTGAACATATTATTTCAATATATGTTTAATATATTTATTGATGAAATTAAAAGATAAACTCAAATGATTAAATTATCAGTTACATTATGATATTGTTACGGGTCTCTGTTACGAGGTCCACATTGATTTGAGAAATCGTTCCTTCTTAACGGTATTCGGAATAAATGGTAAAGTGATTTACAAATAAGAACAAATATGTCAATTAACGAAAGTTATACAAAAGTTAGTGGAGAATTGAATAATCTTCGATTGATCTATTTTCAAACGTGCGGAAGCGCTTTTCGATTCAATAGAATTTGATTATTAGAATGTTTTGTCTAAATAACATAATTTGAATAAATAAATAGGATATCAATTATTAGAATTAAATATATAAATAACTCGCAACGTGTATTTAAAACGTGTTTATGAATATTGAAAATATATATATGATTTCAAATTAGTTAAGTAAACGATAGTAACATTGATTATTTTTATTTAGATATGTTTCTTTTACATAAATGCTGGTGCGTAAGTGGGTTACATCAACTTTAGAGTTACTAATTATATTTTGCTTAGCTTAGGATTTAGTTTTCTTCACGAAATCAATAACGAATATATATATATTAATAATTGTAGGTTAATATATATATGTAATACATAAATTTCTATATACATAAATTTCTATACATAATTATGAATATTGTAACATAAATAATTTATAAATATTATATATATAGAATTATAATATTTCATGTTATGTAAATAATTATGTATTTGTTAACACTATTATTAATAATTATTATTATCATTGTTATTAATATTATTATTATTATTATTACTATTATTGTTTTTATTTTTAATATTAATAATATTATTATTATTATAATTAAGATATTTATTAAATATTAATATTAAATAAAATATATAAAAACAGATATTACGCGTTATAATTCTATCCCTATATGCTTTATTTATTTTCTTCTTTCTTTTTCGTTTTTCCTTCCACTCGTGAGATGCTGTCGACCACAATCTGAGCTACAAAACAACCGTGATCAACTCTTGTCACTGCTTAATCATTCAATTGCAGCTATAAATTCCATACTGCTATTCGAGAAATAAAACAGAAATCCAATAAACAAAAATTGTCCTCTGTTCGCGATAGCTTTTAGCCAATAGCTCGAATTCGAATGAGTTTTCAAAATCCATAAATGCAGTTATGTTAGGAATCCTTTACTTAATCTTTCAACCAAATCTCAACTTCCAATTCCTAATATCAAGCACGAATTTGCAAGTCAAAGGTAAATTCTAAAAAGTTAATATTTGTTCATCTTAAAAATTCGAATTCATTGTGATGATAATAAATCAATTGGTGATTCAGAAAGCTTCTATGAATAATTTAAAACACTATTCATGTTATAATCTTGACCTAATACAATCTAAAACTTGAAATTCAATTTTGAGTTCATAGTGTTCGTGACAGGGACTAGCAATAGCTCGAAATCGAATAAATTTTCAAAATCTAAAAATGCAATTGTGTTTGAAATCATCTATTTAATCTAACTGAAAGTTTCAACTCCCAATTCTTGATAACGAGTTCGAATTTTGAAGTCAAAGCTATTTATCAAAAAGTCAACTGAATTGCTCATACAAAAAAATTCGAGGTCTGATTAATGTTTCAAGTTCAATTGAAAATTCAGAAAGTTTATAGGAATGATTTAGAGTATATTTCATGTTATAATTTCAACCTAAAAGGGTCTAGATTTCAAAATCACGATTTAAGTTCATAAGTGTTCTTAATAGACCGTCGTTCGATTTTTCTTATTTTTTTTTCTGTTATGGAATTTAATCAAACACATCATACTCGTTTTCTGTTTCATCACAAGGCATTAATTAAACTGGTAATTGATTGTTCGGATTAGGTTATGGTTACTTTGGTCGTTGTTTTCAAGAAGAAGGAGAAGAAAAGAAACAGAAATAAACTGAGTTAAAAAAAAAATTGTGTTATGGATTATAACAGAAACACATTATTGCTTGGATGGTTTAGGGGTGTTTGTGTAACCGAGAGGTCACGGGTTCTAGCCCGGTTTGAGGCTTTTCTTTTTAGAAACCCTTTTTAAAGGTAGTTTTCATTTTTTTTAAATTTATTATTATTATTATCATTGGTATTATTAAGTATTATTATTATTATTATTATTATTATTGTTAGTATTATTATTATTAAGTGTTATGAATATTATGGTTATTATTATTATTATTATTATTATTATTATTATTATTATTATTATTATTATTATTATTATTATTATTATTATTATTATTATTATTAGCACTGTGATTATTTTTAGTATTATAATTACTAATATTATTATTACTTAGATAAGTATTATGATAAAATTTTCATTTATTATGGTTATAAATACAAGTATGAATATTATTATTATGATTATCACTAATAGTTGTATTATTATTATTATTATTATTATTATTATTATTATTATTATTATTATTATTATTATTATTATTATTATTATTATTATTATTATTATTATTATTATTATTATGAAAATAATACAAGTTATCATTATTTTCATTAATGTTAGTATTAGTATCACTTTTGTAACTATTAGAATTGTTATTATTATTATTAAAAAAGTATCATTATTAACAATATCATTATTATTATTAATATTATCATTTTTAATAAAGTTATTATTATCATTATTAGTAAATCATTAATATCAAAACTATCATTTTTAAATAAATAAATATTTTGTACATAAAATATACTTATTACATATACTACAATTATATTAATATTCCAAATAACTATATATAAATCATATTAACATTACTTATATAAAAACCTACATACAACAAATTATGTATTTTTAATATAATACTAAATATATATAGATATTAATATAACTATATTAATCACTTTAAATACATATACAAAATAAATATATATATAACATATAATTTCAGATATAAAATAAAGTATATGTTTTAAATGGAATCTAGTATAAATCTTATATAACTACAAAATATATATAAATAATATATATTAATAAATGAAATTATGATATCTCTATTATGTGTTTTAATAGAAATACAATTGATATAGGTTCGTGAATCCGAGGCCAACCCTGCATTGTTCAGTTCCGTCATATGTATTTTTAGTACAAAATACAGTATCGTGAGTTTCATTTGCTCCCTTTTTTAAATGCTTTTGCAATATATATTTTGAGACTGAGAATACATGCGCTGCTTTTATAACTGTTTTACGAAATAGACACAAATACTTCAAACTACATTCTATGGTTGAATTATTATACCGGATATCACCCTTTTTAGCTTGGTAGCCTAAGAATTTGGGAACAGACCCCCAAATTAATGCGAATCCTGAAGATAGATCTATGGGCCTAACAAACCCCATCCAGGTTATGGATGCTTTAGCACTTCGATTTTATATACAGATGAGTGTACCTGTATATTTGGGGATATTCTAGATGCATTTGTTAATGTCGGTTACCAGGTGTTCACCATATGAATGATTTTTAATTTGCAGGTTATGCGTACTATTTTGTATTCGGGTTACGTATACAATTAAATATCTGAAATCTCGTGGTCTATTAAAATTATGGAAATGATGAATTATGATAAACCTATGAACTCACCAACCTTTTGGTTGACACTTTAAAGCATGTTTATTCTCAGGTATGAAAGAAACCTTTCACTGTGCAATTGCTCATTTTAAAGATATTACTTGGAGTCGTTCATGGCATATTTTAGGACAGTACCTTGCAATGGGACCATATGTTGAAGACTTTGTCCAGATGGATTAGGACGGGTTGCTTCATATTCCAACTAATTAGGGACTTAAACTGTAACAAGATTTTAATACTTTGTTGATAATTACACAAGGTTATCGACTGCGTGTAATCCAAGGTTTTAATATTTTGTTAACAATTACACCAATTACCCATGTATGTAATCCACCCCTGTTTTAATGAGATATGAATATTAATTTATCCACTTGATTAGTTTGAATAATCAATTACCCAACCCGAATAATTAATTAAATGATTGTAAAGGATGTCGTATAAACGTCACTAAATAGGACATTCATAATCATTTAATAATTATTAGATTAACTAATTTGAAGATAGGTTCGACAGATTCCAATGAGTTGTTATTCGATTAGACAATACCCCCCATCTATTAATAGTCCATAGTCCAATGTCCACAAGTGTCGGTCTTTTGTCCAAACCCTAATTATGGTACAAAATTCAATAACCCCGTCTTTAATATTTAGTCCAACAACACGATTATTTCCACTTAAATAAGCATAATTATAACTTAGTTACGAGATATTAATGTAAAAAGGAAGAACATAGCTTACAGTGGTTATTAATAGCATAGCGTTACATGGACAGAGTTCCGACTTTAAAACCCGTAAAATATTTCTTACAATAACCCAATTATTATTAAACTTAAATTAAAATTAAAATTATAAATATAAATATATATATATATATATATATATATATATATATATATATATATATATATATATATATATATATATATATATATATATATATATATATATATATATATATATATATATATATATATATATATATTGATCAGAGGAAAGAAATGAAAAGAGTGTACATAATTCGTCGAGCAAACTGGCTATTTATAGCAAAATTCAGAATACTGTAGCCCATGCGATCGCATAGGCTTTGTGTGTGATTGCCATGCAATCGCATGGCCAGGCTGGCATGCTCATAATCAGTTTAAAAATGTGGGCTGCTGATTAATTTAATATATATAATATAATATATATAATTTTATATATATTATATTATATTCTTGTGCATAGTTGACTGGTAATTTTTGCTCCGTTGACTTGTACGTTGATGCTCGGTTTATGTCTCGGTTCTGGATTTTCAAACGTCTTTTCGTATGCTTAGATATCTTGCACTTCGCGTTCTGCGACTTGTAATTTGCACAAAAAATAATTTTCCTTAACTCCCAAAATCCGCGCAAGTCTTTAACTCACTTTTAGTGGCACTTTTGAGTGCACTATGGCTTTAGTGGCACTTTTTCATCTTTAGTGACACTTTTTCTTCAATTCTTTAATCTTCGTGCTTTGTCTTCACATTTATTTATTTAAACGATTACAACTAAAAAAAAGGAAATTACAATTAAAAACCTTACATATTGGAACGATATTGCGACTAAATATATGTTCGTTTGGAGCAATATCAGGTACGAATAACAACGGCCCTGCTGTAGATCGGGTTTGGGTCATACACTGGGTATGCCTTTCTGTGTTTAATTTTTAGCAAATAAACTAAATTTCTAAAGTAATCTAAGGTAAGCTAAACTAGTCTAAGGTAGTCTAATTCTAAAGTAATCTAATGTAATCTAATTCTAAGGTCATCTAATTCTAATTTAATTAACTAACTATCCTATGGTTGAATATGTTTTTGGTTCTGGCTACTGATTCCATGGTATTTCGGTAACAGAGCTTCACACAAACTATTCAACAAACCAAGTGGCCAGGCCGACTACGGAGAGGCAGGATCCTTTTGGTCCCAATATAATTGGCGACTGTTCGGAAAATCCAACAACCAAGTCCGTGTATAATTATCTTTCTTAGACACCACTAAATGTTTGTGAATAATTTTGATAGAGAGCAGTATTGCCTGATACCAGTTCCCCGGCAGTGGCGCCAAAAACTAGACTCCCCCTTGATATGGCCGAAACTTTTATTCGTGCGGTGTCGTCGGGCCGCAGCGCGCCAGGATCAGCCACCCAAGGGGGAGGTACTATTTTAAATTTATATTTAGCTGGGCCTAAATCGTACTACTCCTTAGTATGAGTAAGGGAAGTATGACCTAGAGTCGTATTTTTGAGATATCAGTAGAATCGAACCTATATTTAAGCCTAAGATTGTTAGGAAGGAGTAGTGGTTACCTAATTTTGGGATTTTCTAATTTATGAGACAGATAAAGTAAATGCGATAAAATTCGTAATTAAGATAAGGTTAAAGTGAGTGTATACTATGACTTCATCAGTTATTCTGCCGAGATTATGGAATGCTGGCTCATGAATAGGCAGAGGCCTTGTATTCATTACACTGGTCCTAAACGCCCCTTTCATAAGACATGTCACTGGGTACTGCGTTAGGCTTGAAGATTCTGAATAGACAGCAACGTCCCTTACCCCCGACGCCCATGCAGTCTCACTACAGGCATACACGTTCAGACGGCTCATCCAATTGAGCGACTCAGTTGGGTGACGTATTAACATTTCACAATGGTCTAAACTATCTTAAGTATAATAGAATACATGGTTTTCCATATCTGAGAGACGTGATGTGTTTCAATGCTTTCGTTAATGATTGGGTTTAAAAGATAGTTAGGCCCTTAAAAAGAGTTCAACCATGAAGAACACCATGGCCAAGTCAAGCTGACTTCCATGAACACGTTCGGTTATCCTAACGATCCAATCCTTTATGTGTCTAAACAAACAGTTCCTTAATTAAATAAGAATCCCTCAAACGAGATGCAATGCTTGAGACCGCGTTATGGTGCAGTGTACTGATCAACACTGACCGGGTTCCATGGCCTTACTTAGCAGAGGTACAACTTACAACAACCGTTGTGCTTCAGTGTGCATGTACGAAGTTTATATGCTTAGTGACTACACTAGCATGGTCTGGGACCGACAATGTACTAAGGGTCTAGTAAGACGTTTCACTATGAAAGAGTCCTCAGTCGGAATCCAAAGCTTGATAGACTTACTACAACTGGTGTGCCTCAGTTGATCTTACGTTGTATCTGATATACTTCTCTTACCAAGGGGTGACACAGATAGTGTACTCTGAATCGGGGTTTGCGACTTCCCAATAACAGAGTCAATAACTACGTTCTATTAGTTGGAAAAGCGATTGAGTTTAAAGCATAATCGGAAAGCATTTCAACAGCATACACAGACCATAATATTATTTCGGCATTATAACTGCTTACATCATAGCATACACTAAAGATAACTACTCGATAATCATGGCAACAATATCACATAACATAATGATAGAAGACATAAAGATAAGGGATAGAAGTACCAGTAGTTTAAACGAGTTTCGAATACAAAAGTGACAACTTCAAGACTCTAGACCGCTCCTAATACAATCTTTGGCATTCTTCTCCCGGTACTAGGTTTCCCGCACGGAGTCGAAGACCTTGAGAGTATGACTAATATTGTACAAAAGAGAGAAAGAAGTGAATTGAAGTGTGTGTTGGAATGAATGACAAAGCCCCTTTAAATAAACAAGATTTTTGCCTGCAAACGGCTGGCAGGCCATTTGGCAGGCCGTTTTTGGAGGCTGTTTGCTAAGGCAAGCCATTTATCGAGCCCGTTTGTTCTGACCGCTTGGCAGGCCGTTTGCCATACTGGCAGGCCGTTTGGCAAGTCGTATGGCAGGCCGTTTGCTGGCCTGGTCAGCCTGATTTTCCTGGATTGTAACTTGATTTCTTGTGTTTCACCGTTTTTTGCTCTAGAATCTTCGTTTTAGCTCCGATTCTCTTGATTCTTTTTGCACCGTCTTTGTAATTACTTGTTCTTCAATTCTAACTGACGAAGTTGGTATTTTGCCAACAAAGTTCGAATCTTTCTTGTTTTTGGGCCTTAATACCGAGGTGAAAACATGACTTTTTAGCCGATATCAATAGCAACACATCAAAAGACATATGGGATGAGATCAAACGACAGCAAGAAGGTTATGACATGTCCGATGTTACTAAACTGAATAATGCTCTTGGATTTTATGAAGATTTTAAGCAGGTGTAAAGACCCATCCCAATCCATAAGAACGAATACAATAACATATGATTACATTGCGAGGTATTTGACCTCTATATGAAACATTTTACAAACATTGCATTCGTTTTTAAAAGACAAACTTTCTTTACATCGAAAGTTGACGGCATGCATACCATTTCATAATATATCCAACTATAAATGACTTAATAATATTCTTGATGAACTCAACGACTTGAATGCAACGTCTTTTGAAATATGCCATGAATGACTCCAAGTAATATCTCTAAAATGAGCAAATGCACAGCGGAAAATTTCTTTCATACATGAGAATAAACATGCTTTAAAGTGTCAACCAAAAGGTTGGTGAGTTCATTAGTTTATCAAAATCGATCATTTCCATCATTTTAATAGACCACAAGATTTTCATTTCCGTTTCTCATAAATATACATCCCATACATACAGACAAAAATCATTCATATGGGTTGAACACTGGTAACGGACATTAACAAGATGCATATAAGAATATCCCCATCATTCCGGGACATCCATCAGACATGATAAAAAAACATCGAAGTACTAAAGCATCCGCTACAACGGATGGGGTTTGTTGGGCCCAATAGATCTATCTTTAGGATTCGCGTCACTTAGTAGACTGGTTTACTAATTCTTAGGTTACCAAGCAAAAGGGGCATATTCGGTTTCGATCATTCAACCATAGAATGTAGTTTCAATTACTTGTGTCTATTTCATCAAACATTTATAAAAGCTCCTGTACTCTCAGTCCCAAAAATATATATTGCAAAAGCATTTAAAAAGGGAGTAATGAAACTCACTATACTGAATTTCGTAGTAAAAATATATATGACGTCATTGAACAAGTGCAAGGTTGGCCTCGGATTCACGAACCTATATATTAAGTGTATATATATTTATATGTTGGTCAATATTTGTCTAATAATTTAGGTCAGGTCATAGTGTACCACAATTCTAATGCTCGAGACTAATATGCAAAAGTCAACAAAAGTCAATTTGACTCAAAATGATTTCCAAAATTTATACATGATTATTAAATAGTTTAAATATCGTCATTTTATATTTTTAAATATTTTTAAAAGATTTATTAGAGTAAATAATATAATTCATTTTCTAATAAATAAAATTTTATACAAAAATATACTTTTATATATCTTAAGTAATAAAGTTCATAAAATATTATGAAAGGTTTTATTAAGGTAATTATATTATTTGTATTACATGTTTATTTGATAAAAATAACATTGAAAATAATAATAAGTAAAAGATGTATTATTTTGTAATAATAATTATTATTATTCTATTAATAAAAATATCAATATTTATATTTACTAAAAATGATATTATGATAAATGATAATTCTAATTATGTTAACTTTAATATTTACGATACTTTTTAATATTAACTTTAAAATAATAAATTTATTTAAAATGATAATAATAATAATATTTTATGATAACAATGACATTTCATTTAAAATGATAATTTTTTTAGAATGATAGTTTTAATACTAACGATACTTTTAATAATAGTAATGATAAAAATAATAAGAACGATAATTTTATCTAAATCAATATCTTACAATATTTTAATTTCATCATGATACTCATACTCATTATTTCCTAATCAATTCGTTTAATAGCTTTTAATTGTCTTTTATATCGCATTCATTTTAATGATAATAATAGTAATCATAATAATTAAGTGTTACTAATATTAGTTTTAATAATATTAATGATAATAAATATTATGATAATCTTAATGATAATACTTAATAACTATTTTAATGATAATAATAATAATAATAATAATAATAATAATAATAATAATAATAATAATAATAATAATAATAATAATAATTAGATAAAAACTATAACGATGATAATAATGACGATAATAATAATCATTTTTAATAATAATACAAAAATTCAATTGACTATAACTCATAATCCGTTCATCGAAACCATTCGATATCTAAATAAAAAGTTCTTAATTTTTCGCTAGCTTTACAACGACATGCATATCTTATACCTTATCTCAACCGCATATGTAACTAATTCAGGATTCAACATAACCTATCTAATGACAATATCAAAAGTAAAAGCATGCATAATCCTATATACTCGAGCACTAGTCAAGGATACACTATTAATATATAAAAGTTAAATTATGAGTACTCACGTATCAATATTGAGATTCAGTATTGCAGGAAAGATACGTAGACGCAACGGAGATGATAAACACTAAGTTGACCTCACGAGCATATCCCCGAACATTACCCATAACCTCCATAGCTATAACCCATAATTTCCTTAGCCCTATCCTACTTGAAAACTAGTTTTGAAATTACTCGTTCATGACCTCGTCGTAGTATTTTATGTATAATACAATAATAATACTACTAATATTAATGCAATTAATAGTAATATTACTCTTAATAATAATTAATAATAATAATAAAATAAATAATATAAGTAAATAATATATACTGAGTAATATAAATGGATGTTTGATATGTGTGTGTTTCAGTGAACGATCTAGTGATTTATATAGAGTTTCAGAAACTTGACTCCATGCGATCGCATGGAGTCCATATGATAAAATCATGCAATCACATGATACTAACTAACAGCTCATTTCCAGTTCATGTTCCACACCCGACACTCTTTTATGTATATGTATATATTATTTAATATATATTATATTTAATCTTTAAAATTAATTAAATATTATATTATATTCTCGTGCCTAGTTGATTTGTAATTTTAGTACTGATGAGTCGTATGTTGTCACTCGACTTATGTACCACTTTCGATTTTTCGAACGCACTTTCGTACGTTTAGAAAACTAGCCTTTTACGTTACGCGACGTGTACCCTTATTAATAATTTGACTTACTCATCAATAAATTACCTTATAAAAAATGTAGTTTATAAAATTGAGCGCTGTGGTCATTTGCTTCTATAAATCAGTGACTCGTTGTTTATCAAAATATATTATTTTAAATCAGGACGTTTTATGACTAAGTTAAAATATAATTATTTTTATATTTTCATTTCGAAATATAAATTTGGGACACTATATAATATATAGTTTTTTAAAACTAATAATATTCAAATTTATATATCATGAAATCGTTTAGGTAATAAGAAATATTATTTCGTAACATTTGTATTTTTAAAGTTTAAAATTGATATACTTTATTTATATAAAAAATGTTTACAAAGACATTTTAATATTCCAATTACTTTATATTACAATCATTTTATCACAAAGGTTATAATAGTAGAAGTTGTTATGTCATAAGACGTTCTTAAAAAGTCTATTATATCGAAATGACGTTTTCGTTTATGAACGTAAAATCATATATGAATCATATCAGGTTTCAAGGTTTTAACTTCTAGTTTAATCAAGACTCGTAGGATTAAGTCTAAAAGAAAAATCAAACGTAAAGAATCATCTTAATGTAAAATATCGATCAATTTAACTTGTCAATATCTATTTTCTAATTTACCTATATTCCCTAATTTCACTTTCACAATACCTAATATGAAGCTTAATTAATTTATCTTATCAAAAGTCACGAGGCAATGATTGTAAGGCATGTATTGGAATTTAACAGAAATTTCCACCAATCTGACTTGCTCTCGCTACTTGACACTTTGTCCATACTCGAAGATCACTTTACCATTTATTCTGAATATCGTTAAAAAGGAAAGGTTTTCTAAATCAAAGTGGACCTCTTAACAGAGACTCGTAATCATAATTCAATGTATCTGATAAATCAATCATTTGATATCATCTCCTAATTCCATCGATAATTATTTGAATATATTTTGAAACAAATACGTTTATGTAAAGTATTATACGTCTAATACTTTGTTAATGTTTTCAAGCTATAATATCTACACATATACGTATATATTCATATCCGTTTATCTAATAGTTCGTGAATCGTCAAAGTTTGGTCGAGGTTAAATGAATGTATGAACACAGTTTAAGATTCTTGAATTTTAAGTTAACAAACTTTGCTTATCGTGTCGGAAACATATAAAGATTAAAGTTTCAATTTGTTCAGAATTTTCTAGGTCATCACAGTAGGAACCTGAAGAACCACTCAAGGATACCTACCGTCATTTCAATGGTGTTCTCAATGAGTTGAAAAGGTGCAAGATTACAAAGGTACACGATGAAATCAACATGAAGTTCCTCAAAAAGCTCAATGTTGATTGGCTTCCTTATGGAACCATCGTTCGATCTACCAAAGATATTGACAAAATGACTATTCATGAGCTTATTGGAGTTCTTATGCATTATCAACCAGAGATGTCTAAACTTCAAGAGGGAAGGAAAGAGTCTTCTTCGTGTGATCCACTTGCTCTAATCGCCAAAAAGAAGAGAAAATCATTTACTACTTCCAAAAGCTTATCCAAGAAAGTGCTTGTTGAAGAATCAACTGATTCTGAAGAGTTGAATCTTTCTGATATTGATGATTCTCACCTTGAATTAGTCAAGATGGCAGCCATGTTCACCAAAGCCTTGAACAAACATAAGTTCAAAGGCAAATCAAGCAATCAATGCAAGAACTCATCTTCTTCCTCCTATTACAATAAACCTGATCAATCAAAACATAAACGTGCTGATGATTCTAAGAAGGAAGATTCAATTTGTTTTAATTGTGGCAAAGCTGGACATTACTCTCGTGAGTGCAAGATGCCTAAGAAAAAGGATGCATCTTACTACAAGAATAAAATGTTGATGGCAAAGATTGTGCAAACTAGAGGAGAGCTGAAACCGGTTGATGATACTTGATTTAACTGGACTGATGATTCAGATTCAAAGGTGGAACGTGCAAACGTTTGCAAGGTGACTAAGCTCAATAGAGCAAAGGAAGCAATGGAGAATTCTAACTCAACATCTGATGATGATGAGGTACAATCAACTGAAATCCCAACTGATTTTATCAAAATGCAAAATGACCTGATGAAAAACTTGGTCTCAATGTCAAAAGAAGGTAAAGGTTTAAAATCTGAAAACAAAGTTTTGAAAGATAAAATCAAACAAAATGAGACAAAACCTTCATCATCCAAAACACAATCGGAGATGAATAGATTGAAAGTCCAACTTAGAAATTGAGTTGGAAGAAATTAAAAAGTCAATTCATCCGATTAAATTCAAAAGGACTAATTATCGTCTTAAATCAGAACGTCTTGCGAAAAAAGTTCAATTCTTAAAAAAAGATCTTTCTGATTTGAAAAACCAACATGAACTCACACTTACAAAGCTAAACAAGAAAATTATTCAATTGAAAAATACCATAATTGAAAAGAACCCTGAAATTTCTGTATTAACAAAAGAGTCTTTTCAAATGAAAACTCAACTTGCTCGATATGAGGAAAAACTCTATCGTACAGAGCAATCTAAAGCTATCATTGATATGAAACTTTTAAAACAAATAATTTTCATGAACAGACCGAAAACAATTCATGGTGATAAGTGGGGGTTGGGTTATGAAGATCCTAAGATCTTAGACGATGTTTCCAAAAAGATTCCAGGCTTATATCATTCTGATTACTTTCAAGCTGGTTTACCTTATCACTTTGTGCATGTATCTTTAATGACCCGTCAAAGGAGACTTGACGACCATCGTTATCTTGGTCCCACAGCTTGATTATAACTCTAAATGAATTTAATAAATAACCATGCATTCTTTATTTAAAAATGATTTCCTATAAAGGAAACCTACCATAATATGTATGCTTAGAAAAACCATACATAAACACTTAACCAAAAGTTGACCAAAACAAAGTCAACAAACACCCACAATTTAATGTATCAAAATAAAATGCAAGTTAATGTTTAACAAAAGCTGCCATCATAAATATGCAGACTCTCTAAGCACAGCGGAAGCAATCAATCATGAACCTGAGAATAAAACATGTGAGTAACTGTCAACAAAAGGTTGAATGAATTATAGGTTTAATATTACAAACAATATTTGATTTAAACCATAAAAATTTATGTTTGAAAACATAAAGACCCATTTTGGACCACGAAATTATATGCTCGAAAATATATAAAAATATTATTCCATTAACCCGTGAGCCACCTAGTAATAACTTAACAACTCCATACCCTTAAAAAACCAATATAAAAATATACACTAAAAAGGTGTATCTTTCAAAATACGAAGTACTAATACATTCCGTCTGCTAGCGCGAGTAGCACGAAATGAGGCTGTCAGGCCCGACAGATCTATCCATAGGATTCGCGTTCACCAGTAGAAACCAGTGATTAAACTTACCAGATTAGAGAATATTTTCGTTCGACTCACAATGAATAATTTAAACCAATTTCCACTTGTGTCCAATATGTAAAATAAATTGCATGTATTCTCATCCCAAAAGATATAAAATAGAAAAATGGGACTATAACTCAGCTTAACGGAAATGAGGCAACAATCACAGAAAAGCGAACGACAAATGGTAAAGTGATCAAGAATGACCACAACGTTGACCTATAAATAAAGCAGGTCGATATAAATACCTAACTTAGGTCAAGTCTTAGTATGATAGCTATAGTACTTGTTGCAAATAAGCATAGAACGACACTCCGTATGTTTCGGTATGATCAGGACAGCGTATGACACATACTTTCTATTTTTAGAAAGTTTCTATTTTTAACAGGTTTTTATTTTTGGAAAGTTTCCTTAATTAAAAAGTCAACAAAAGTCAACTGTAAGTCAAAGTCAACCAAAAGTCAACTCAAAAGTCAACCTTGGTCAAACTTAGTCAACATTGAAATTAAAGAGTAAATTATATTAATAATATAAGTTATAATGTTATTTAAAGTCATACTTGTATAATCATGTCATATTATAAGTTTAATTAAATGAAATTGAATTATTAAGTTAACATAAGTTTAAATGATATAATTAATATAACATAAGTATCTATCTATCTATCTATACTATACATTAAAAGAAAAGAAAAATTGAGTTATAATTTTTTAGCATTATTGAATTTGGACCCTTAGATCAAAAAAATGACCTCCATTGCCCTTGCTTGATAACCATTGGATCAAGCTATAACCTTATAACTATTTGGATTCTCACAAGACTTCCCATAATACCCTTAATAGAATAAAATTACGGGAGTAAAACATCTTAATAGGGGTCACACTGTTCTCATCCATTTACGCCATTCACCCCATTATCATCAACCCTAATCTACTCCTGAAACAAAATGATTTCTCTCTTCTCTTTAAGAATATGCATTCATCGTATCCTAATCTCAATGGTTTGTTTTTCCAATTGGTAAAGAACAAAGATTCAAACATCTTCTTCAAACATCAATCAAGATAGCGGGTTGATTTCTACTGCAAAAAAAATATATCAAAACATCATCGCATATTTCAGATTCAAAGGTTAGTATATATCAGTTTTTTCATTTCGTTTGTTGAGGAATCCTAATTTTCCAGATAATTATTTAGAGGAACCCTAAATTTCCTCTCAAATGAAAAAAACACTCCATCATCCAAATTCAACGAAATTCAACGACAAGCTGATCCATTGAACAACAATTTGAGGATCCCAAATATCAAAATTAATTGTTCCAGACTCCGAATCAAAGATGTAGATTCGGGCATCAAAAATGAGTGAATCAAAGCATTATATTCAGACATTGGAAATGAATGAATCGGAGCATTAGACTTGCATGAACCAAATAACGGTGATCATATAATTTTCATGAATCAAAGCACCAGATTCGGGCATCAGAAATGAATGTAATCGTTTAAGAGGAAACCAACTATATATATGCAAAGGTAATCACTTTTCTAATCATAAAATTCTTATTTTAATCACAAAACCCTATCAATTATGTTATATTTTGGTCTGAATATATTCATGTTTTTATGAATGTGAAGAAGTTCTTGAATTAGTTTCGTGTTACATTATAATTTTTAATCCGTCCCTCATTCAGATTTTATTCAAATTTTACTCAAATTTAATTGGAAGACTATCTCATTTGTACTGTACATTATGCGGAGAATTCATAGGAATGAATTTAGTGATCATTAGTCAAATCATATAAGAGTGTGATGAATTTTGTGATGTATCAGTTTAGTTTTTCTGCTCATTTAGGGTAATCCATCTTTACAAGTGTTCTTTACAAAAATTTTTTTGACTAAAGTTATTGAAAATATAATGTAATCCCAGCATAAAATGTTACTTACAGTTAGGAATATATGAACCTATATTGTATTTCTTATAAGATATAAGATTAAATTAATTAATAAGCGAATATTTGTTATAAATCGGATTAGAAATGTTACACGTTTAGATATTAGAAACATATGACCCGTATTCTACACAAAAATCAAAGTCAAACAACCCAAAACTTACAGAATATGAAATTATCTTTACATTAATAACATATTTGACTCACATAAACTTATTTACGGAAGATATATGGGATTCACAAGTTTTAGAATTAATTCCAATATAATCCAAATATAGAACGATATGATATAATTTTGGCTACATCAAAAATTCAAAAAATCCTTGATTTTCGCCTAAATTGTTTCATATTGATATATGCATACCAATCATCCTTAATGATTTAGTGTTTATCTTTCTTCTGTCAACAGTATATATTATGAAGTATGATAAATCCAATAGTATATATATTGTTCATGGCAAAATATTGTATGTTACTGAAGTATGATAACTTATATTGAGCAAAAGATTATATGTTACTATTCTTCATGGACGATGATATCCATGACTATATATATACATGTAAAATCCAAATTCATATTTTTAGCTTTTAGCAAAATAGTCCCACTGATATTATTAGAATTAGAATCAACTTGCTTCTGAGTCGTTTGCTATTATATTTGGGTTACTTGCAATTAATAAAATGGGTCATTTGCTATTATATTTGTAATGGGTCACTAACCCATCATAAATGGGTTACTATATCAATGCTAAATGGTTCATTTGCTTTGGTTACTATATATAAATCTTAATGGGTCATTTGATTTGGTTACTCAGCTTTGTGGACATGATTTAGCGATGGAGATTTGAATCTGATCATGTTGTTTTAAGTTAATAAATAACTTGATAGGATTGATTATACAATTTATGACACAACCTTCAAAAGGTACATTTTTTTGGCTTGAACCAATCTTTGACTGTTACTCGGTGATTCCTTTTTAAATACAAAAGAGACTATACGTATTTTCAATATTTTCACACTTATGAGGTTTCAATTTTATATTGTTATCATAGGGTTCTAACATCATTATAAAAATCTTCGTTTAGCCCTGTTGTTATGGGTGCTGCAGTTAGTATTAACCCTGTTGATATTTCTAACTACAGTTTGTATCAAATCGAGTTTAACCATGTTTATATGTTAGTTGTGGTTAGAATCTATTTGATCAGATGCCTACGTGAAAAACTTTTATGCAGCTACTTTTATATTGTTTGCTTCTATTTCCAATATTGAATAACTTTATCATGTTTGCTCTTGCTACATGAAAGGAATCTCCTTGAGACACTCTTTGTATATTATGTTCTTGACTCTTTGTAATTTTTTTTGTTGGTGTTACACGATTGTTATGGATTAATGATGGTTGTTTAGATGGAATTTGAAACCACACTTGAATTGATGTCATAGTTTATGAAAGCATTAAGTAGAAATCGTGATCGGCCCCCGAAAAATCGTTGGCTACTTTTTTGTTATCAAGAAAGAGTGTTTTTGATACTTATAGGCGAGTTTTGAGTATGTAAAAAGAACATTAACACATTAACACTCTTTAATTGCAGTTGTACAATTTTAGTTTAGAGGTAATGATGGTAGGTAATATGGAAAGTAATTGATTATTTATGATATTAAATTGTGTTTTGGGGTGATACTAATTTTAAATAAGTGTGTAGACCAGGTGTTCTTTTTCATTGTGAAGTTTTAATTAAATTTTTATATAACTTGATTTTGGACAACATGAAGCTCCTTCACGGCATAAATGTAGCCAAATCAGATGGTGAGGTTATCAAACTGCAAGTATTATGTTGCCAATTTACCTTCTTTCTTTCATCAACAGATAAGGAAATTCTTTTTTTTTATGTTATGGTTATGGCAGTGTTGTAAAAATTGCTACTCTGGGATTAATTGGCCGAGAGATTGTAAGGATTAATCGCCAAATCTGACTTTGACGGAATATCATGAATTGACTGGTTCATCATAACGTGGGTCAAAATCGCCACCTCCAAATTCTATAGCTATTCTTAACTTCAAAATTTACTTTAGATGTTGATTACTATATTGTTATTCAGGGTGGTTATCTTTTGCTAAAGGTCTAGGCCTAGATAACAAATGGTGCTTAACACCCTGCCAAAATCCCATCTCACGGCGTGTTAATCCAGGTCCCACAGTTAACAGTTACGCCCTCTATATGAGACGTTTAAAGCAATCGCATTTAATTTTATTAAAAGTTGACTTTCAAAACATAAGTCAATAATCCCAAAATAGAAATAATGTTGTGATCGTAACCACAAGCCAACAGTATTTAAACAGTTATAAAAGTTTTAAATGCGAAAGTAAATAATGTTCTTTAAAAGTATGCTGACTCCACGGCCAGATATGCAGCAAACACAGCGGAAGTCTACCTCTTAAGGACATGAGAATAAAAACACGCAAAAATTGGTCAACAAATAATGTTGGTGAATCTACAGGTTTAAAGTTATGTAACAGTATCTGAAAAACAGTTATCAGAAAAATATAGTTTAAGTTCCTTGACCAAGAGATTTTACAAGTACAACCCCAAGTTGCAAAACGTTTGCATAATCTGAGCACCTGAATACTAGCAATGACCCGAGTATAGAAGCCACTATAACCGCCCTTACCTCGTAAAATGTTATACACTTGTTCGAGCGTATCTAATGTTCAAATTAAATGCACCACAGTTAATAATGTAGGGTGAGGTTGTCAACCTAACGGACCCGTCCATCTAAATTGTGCTTACACCGATGGTATTAAAAGTATTCAAGCTAGAGGCTTTTTGAACAAACTCAATATGCATATATAGTACTCGTGTAAATACAAAAGCATTTGATAATGAAAGTATAACAGAGTGTATTCTCATCCCTGAAAACATGTAAAAAGCGGGACTGTAGACTCACCTTTGAATAAAGCTCGGATTGAAAGACAAATGACTTGTACGGATTATAGCTGGGTAATGCAACCTAAGTATACGTATTTAGGTTGGTCAATATATGTATCTTAAATAAGTGTGGTTTCATAGTATAAGTTGTCTCATTGCTCGACTCGACGCGTTTCAAAGTAAAACTCAACTATATCATGCAAGTCAAACAAAGTCAACCGAAGTCAAACCAAAAGTCAAACTTGGTCAATGTGGTCAACTAAGTCAACATCAGTAGGTTCATGCCAAATATTGGTCAACATGTCAAACATATGTCAAACAACACATTTTAGATCATACATGGTCAATTTCACAATCTCAGTTTATCGTTGTGCACAAAGTTCATGAACACGTAGCATACTTAACACATTATCTCATAGTACAAAATTCATGCAAACATGGAAAACTACAGATCATAATTATACTCAAAATCTATTCCAAAAAGTCTGGCCAGGGTCTCATATGATAATTAAAAGTCAGGAATCAGAAGGGGTACATTTGGGTTTTGCCAAGTCAGTTTCTGACCGCGCACTGATTTCGTTTTGGCTATAACCGGAGATAGGAACATGCAATTGATACAAGGTCAGTGGCCATAGTTCAAGGACAAGTCAAAATAACACATATCAAAAATCGAGAAATTTTTGTTTAGCCAATTTGTACAGTTTATTCATGCAAGTTAAATGTTCAATTCTTCAGCTCAAATCAGAATTTACATAAAGTATGGCCCTATTGTGCCAAATGCATAGGGTTTCAGAGATTGATATTAACTAACCATAAGTCACATATTATGTTAAGTTTCATTTTGTAGAAGCAAACATGCTCATTCAATAAACACAATCCACAGAGTATAAAACAGAGAGCAATTTACAGATTCGATTCTAGTTTAGCTAGTCACATTCGCACGCGATTATCCGAAGATATAGATACAATTAGCCCATGATATCTACATGAAAGTTGAAGTAATTTTTGTGTGATTTTCAAATATGTAAAGCTTAAAATCACAGAAGTTAACACATTTTATCATACAAGGCTGTTTTCATGCAAGTGCTGTATAAATCAACTTTTACACTAAATCAAGCATATCTTGGGTTATACATAAGAAAACGACATGATATCCTAGTGTAACTTGAGTGTTTTTAAATTATCTTTCCAGTGGTATAAGTTTCACGTGCGAATTCGTGGTCTATCAAACCCAGATTTCTGATTACACACAAAAACACAACGTTAATTTCAATTGACCATAACCTGATCATCCGAAAATGAAATCAAGCGAATCCAAAGTCTAAAATCAATAGTTTTTCGCAAGGAATCTGAATATAACATTATATCATGCATTTGAAAAACTTAAACTTACTGATCATGCAAAAACAAATTCAGTTTTAAACCCTAACGCATCAAACGATCAATTTAACGATAACAATTAACACGTACGCGTATAGACTTGAGCAATTCATAATATAACTATGAAACTTTAATAAAAATCAGATTTTTAAGATTAGGGTTTATGTGTTTATACCTTAGATCGCCAAATAAATTACACCAATACGTAGAGGATAACACGAATCACAACGTTTGTTCTTGAGGTTTAATCAAAAAGTGAAAGATTAGAGTTATAGGTTGGTGATGGTGGTCAACGAACAAGAGAGGGGAGGAGGGAGTCGACTGGCAGTTTTCTGTGTGAGGGTTTTACCTAATTTTTATTAATACTTGTATTTATACCAACCCTAGTTCTCCTAAATTGCACATAAGTCCTCAAAGTTGCAAGTTTTTAAAATAAAAGGGGTGGGGAGGGGGTGTTCGGCTGAATGGGGCCCACTATGGGTATCCCGAGCTCTTGTTTTGCAAAAGCGCGTATTCGTGGTCCGTTTTAAGTGCCGTTTAGTCGTACCGAAGGCCCGGAACTCTAAACCGATCGTTAAACGCAACCAAACGTTAATTTATTAAAAATCCAATAAATTAATTATTTTTGAAAAGTTAATAATTATTAATTTAATTATTAAAATAAACCCGAGCGTTTCGTTGTTCAAAAAGCAGTTATCAAAACTGTATCGTTTATATCGTATTTCTTTGTCTGGAATATTTATTCGAATTAATATCAACCCATATTAATTATTGTAACCCACCAAGGATTAAGCACTCATTTATTACATATAAACACATAAACGTCAAGTAATCGCCGTTAAATAAACTAACGGAAGGTTAACGGAAGTAACAAAAAAAGCAGGGTTGTTACATGGTGTAAGGTGAGAGTCCTACATTTAAGCTGCTTATTTTGTTCTAGACATTTTAGTTCCAAAGGCCTTTTTATGATAATTGTTGTTAAATATTATTCTGCAGGCTTCATTGGTGGGGCTGCTGGTAACTGATCTGCCTTTGTACCTCCAGAGGTAAATATTAGCTAAGTAAATAAATTTTAGTTCTATATCTTTTTCATCTCTTTCAATTACTACGTGGTCAAACACAAGGCATTTTTGCTCATACTAATTGTTCTTAGTTAAACAAAAGGCATTTTTGCTCATACCAAATTTGATCCCTACTAATATGATCTTATTAGTCGGTGTAAATTAATCTTCTATTTTTTATCTATAATGATTTGACACTATCGTCGATCGTCGTGTTATGAGTACAATAGTAGATATTGCAACATAATAACTTGCAACCATATTTTAAGGTGAATTATTATTCTTATGGTTAAGACTTTTGTTTTGAAGTTATATGTTAAGGTTTGGATTATAATTAAATAAATGAATAACATAAAATATGTTGTTGATGTTTTTTTTTTTACTTTTAAATAGATTTACATCACAACTTAATGTACTAAGATAAATAGATGGACATTATACATCTGTTGATGTACATATATTGATTGAGCTGTCCAAATCACATTTTTTCACATTGTTTCTTAATCAATTTGGAGAAAGGTTGCATCTCAAGGCAAGTTGGGCAGGTTGGTTAACAGGTCAAAAGAGATTTGGGGCAGAAGTATCATATCGCATTGCTTTGTTTTCTAACTTTTCACGTGTGTCTAACCTATTAGTTATAAACAGTTCAAAATGATAAAGAAATTTGTTTACATAAACTTTCGGGTTAATATAGGGTTATTATCTTTTTGTTGCAGAATATAGATAAGTTGCTATTATAGAGAATGGAGACTATTTATTGCTGGTCAAACTCCCGGTGGATTTGTCATTGCTTCTTCAAGTGGTGGTGGGCTTGATAATTTGGCTTCGGTAATGATGCTCCCATTATTGGTGGTGGTTTACTAAAATTATGATAATTTGTATTTTTACAAGAAACCATCAAGGCGAATGATTAGAATTACTTAAAAAAGAAACCATCCAAAAGGAGTCCAACGTTACAAGTAGAGTGATAACTTGAAAAGGAGTATATCAGACACTTTTGTTGAAAAATCCTTTGTTAATAAAGGTGATATTCTTGCTATGTCCAATTACAAAAATAACATTTACTATTTAGGTGAGGTAAATACAATATATTTCTTTTCTTCATACCTAATGTTAAATCTTTTACCAATATCTTTTAACTTAAATATGGTCACTACTTATTTACATAATTTGTGTCTAAAGTTTTCATGTTTTGGTATATTACAGAGATCAATTATGAGTTGTTACATTCTATTTAGCAGGCACGAATGTTGAATAGGACAAGATTGATTGTAACTGTTGGTCCATCTACTTTCCATTGTGCAGAAAATTCAAGTGCTATATAGTTTGGACAAATGAGGTAACAAGTTTACTATGTTTAGTGATTTTTATCTAATAATTTGTGTTCGTATATGTATCTACGTCATTGTACAACTTCTATTTATGTCTTAGGATGAATATAGAATACAAAATGAAAATAATATAGAAACAAAATATTTATGATAGTGGATATTGTGAATTCATTTGTATATGCACATAAGGTAAAACACTTTGAAAAAAAAATTAAGTATTAGTATTTTCATTATTGATATATCAAAATGGGTTGGGTTGACCCAAAACCAATAATAAAAAAGATGTCTTTTGGTGTAGCAAAACGGGTTGGGTTGACCCAAAATAGTACAATATTATGTTGTATTCGTTATCGTATTTGTAGTTTATAGAAAAGCAGGGGCTAATGGTTTCCTTTTATAAAGGCCCGCTTTTTATTTATGCAAACGCAACCTATTTTAGAGACTTAATAAAGTTGTTTCCTATTATTTACTTAATGTTAAGAAGGTTATGATAGCATAAAAATGGTCAAGATAATGAAGAAATGTGAAATATAAGATGCATTCTTTAATACTGACAATTTGGAAAAGCTTAGAAATCGGTTTACAATGTTACAATTGACCCATTCCGAATTACGTATTTTAGGTTGATTTGGGTAGAAGTCTAAAGAATGTATGTAGTGACCCGAACTTTTCCATATTTATATATATTAATTGAGATTGATATTTACATGATTAAATGTTTCCAACATGTTAAGCAATCAAACTTGTTAAGACTTGATTAATTGAAATATGTTTCATATAGACAATTGACCACCCAAGTTGACCGGTGATTCACGATCGTTAAAACTTGTAAAAACTATATGATGACATATATATGGATATATATATAGTTAACATGATACTATGATAAGTAAACATATCATTAAGTATATTAACAATGAACTACATATGTAAAAACAAGACTACTAACTTAATGATTTTTAAACGAGACATATATGTAACGATTATCGTTGTAAAGACATTTAATGTGTATATATCATATTAAGAGATATTCATACATGATAATATCATGATAATATAATAATTTAAAATCTCATTTGATATTATAAACATTGGGTTAACAACATTTAACAAGATCGTTAACCTAAAGGTTTCAAAACAACACTTACATGTAACGACTAACGATGACTTAACGACTCAGTTAAAATGTATATACATGTAGTGTTTTAATATGTATTTATACACTTTTGAAAGACTTCAATACACTTATCAAAATACTTCTACTTAACAAAAATGCTTACAATTACATCCTCGTTCAGTTTCATCAACAATTCTACTCGTATGCACCCGTATTCATACTCGTACAATACACAGCTTTTAGACGTATGTACTATTGGTATATACACTCCAATGATTAGCTCTTAGCAGCCCATGTGAGTCACCTAACACAGAACCATCATTTGGCAACTAGCATGAAATATCTCATAAAATTACAAAAATATGAGTAATCATTCATGACTTATTTACATGAAAACAAAATTACATATCCTTTATGTCTAATCCATACACCAACGACCAAAAACACCTACAAACACTTTCATTCTTCAATTTTCTTCATCTAATTGATCTCTCTCAAGTTCTATCTTCAAGTTCTAAGTGTTCTTCATAAATTCTACAAGTTCTAGTTACATAAAATCAAGAATACTTTCAAGTTTGCTAGCTCACTTCCAATCTTGTAAGGTGATCATCCAACCTCAAGAAATCTTTGTTTCTTACAGTAGGTTATCATTCTAATACAAGGTAATAATCATATTCAAACTTTGGTTCAATTTCTATAACTATAACAATCTTATTTCAAGTGATGATCTTACTTGAACTTGTTTTCGAGTCATGATTCTGCTTCAAGAACTTCGAGCCATCCAAGGATCCGTTGAAGCTAGATCCATTTTTCTCTTTTCCAGTAGGTTTATCCAAGGAACTTAAGGTAGTAATGATGTTCATAACATCATTCGATTCATACATATAAAGCTATCTTATTCGAAGGTTTAAACTTGTAATCACTAGAACATAGTTTAGTTAATTCTAAACTTGTTCGCAAATAAAAGTTAATGTTTCTAACTTGACTTTTAAAATCAACTAAACACATGTTCTATATCTATATGATATGCTAACTTAATGATTTAAAACCTGGAAACACGAAAAACACCGTAAAACCGGATTTACGCCGTCGTAGTAACACCGCGGGCTGTTTTGGGTTAGTTAATTAAAAACTATGATAAACTTTGATTTAAAAGTTGTTATTCTGAGAAAATGATTTTTATTATGAACATAAAACTATATCCAAAAATTATGGTTAAACTCAAAGTGGAAGTATGTTTTCTAAAATGGTCATCTAGACGTCGTTCTTTCGACTGAAATGACCACCTTTACAAAAACAACTTGTAACTTATTTTTCCGACTATAAACCTATACTTTTTCTTTTTAGATTCATAAAATAGAGTTCAATATGAAACCATAGCAATTTGATTCACTCAAAACGGATTTAAAATGAAGAAGTTATGGGTAAAACAAGATTGGATAATTTTTCTCATTTTAGCTACGTGAAAATTGGTAACAAATCTATTCCAACCATAACTTAATCAACTTGTATTGTATATTATGTAATCTTGAGATACCATAGACACGTATACAATGTTTCGACCTATCATGTCGACACATCTAATTATATTTCGGAACAACCATAGACACTCTATATGTGAATGTTGGAGTTAGCTATACAGGGTTGAGGTTGATTCCAAAATATATATAGTTTGAGTTGTGATCAATACTGAGATACGTATACACTGGGTCGTGGATTGATTCAAGATAATATTTATCGATTTATTTCTGTACATCTAACTGTGGACAACTAGTTGTAGGTTACTAACGAGGACAGCTGACTTAATAAACTTAAAACATCAAAATATATTAAAAGTGTTGTAAATATATTTTGAACATACTTTGATATATATGTATATATTGTTATAGGTTTGTGAATCAACAGTGGCCAAGTCTTACTTCCCGACGAAGTAAAAATCTGTGAAAGTGAGTTATAGTCCCACTTTTAAAATCTAATATTTTTGGGATGAGAATACATGCAGGTTTTATAAATGATTTACAAAATAGACACAAGTACGTGAAACTACATTCTATGGTTGAATTATCGAAATCGAATATGCCCCTTTTTATTAAGTCTGGTAATCTAAGAATTAGGGAACAGACACCCTAATTGACGCGAATCGTAAAGATAGATCTATTGGGCCTAACAAACCCCATCCAAAGTACCGGATGCTTTAGTACTTCGAAATTTATATCATATCCGAAGGGTGTCCCGGAATGATGGGGATATTCTTATATATGCATCTTGTTAATGTCGGTTACCAGGTGTTCACCATATGAATGATTTTTATCTCTATGTATGGGATGTGTATTGAAATATGAAATCTTGTGGTCTATTGTTACGATTTGATATATATAGGTTAAACCTATAACTCACCAACATTTTTGTTGACGTTTAAAGCATGTTTATTCTCAGGTGAATACTAAGAGCTTCCGCTGTTGCATACTAAAATAAGGACAAGATTTGGAGTCCATGTTTGTATGATATTGTGTAAAAACTGCATTCAAGAAACTGATTTCGATGTAACATATTTGTATTGTGAACCATTATGTAATGGTCGTGTGTAAACAGGATATTTTAGATTATCATTATTTGATAATCTACGTAAAGCTTTTTAAACCTTTATTTATGAAATAAAGGTTATGGTTTGTTTTAAAAATGAATGCAGTCTTTGAAAAACGTCTCATATAGAGGTCAAAACCTCGCAAAGAAATCAATTAATATGGAACGTTTTTAATCAATAAGAACGGGACATTTCAATGTATCTGCTTCAAATTTGTTGCCATGAAACTGATGGTTCTTCACAGTTCTAACACAAGTTGCTTTAATGTTACGTTATGGGAAGAACCCTGCACTTAAATGGGTGTTACGAGGTGCTTGGGTATTATCTTGAAAACTTGGTAAGCATTAGAAAAACATAGAAATAAGTTGGCAATGTTACAGTTGATCCATTCAGAATTACATAAGATCTAGCTATCTAATTGTAGCCTTGTACGTAATCCTTCTATTACAGTGAAGACTTTTACTTAATGTTGAGCAGGTTATGTTAGCATACAGTGGAAGTGTTTATGGAAAAGAAATGATTATTTGTGGTATCGTGTTACTTTATTGTGACTTAAGAAGGTGACAATAGTTGACTATTGACTATTTATGTGAAAATGGGTATATATTTTGTATTGAAGGTATCAAGTCACAAACTACTTTTAAATTATGTATTGTATCTTTGGTAATTAGAACAGACTTGCTAATTGTATGTTATGGTGCTATGCCCTGAAATTATGTATTGCATCTTAAGTAATTAGAACAAACTTGCTAATAATAGTACACAAATATATTCAATTTGGTGTTACAAGTTATATTTTTTAACACCAGTTAGAATATAATTATATACTCTGTAGTATATTTGCATTATTTGTTTAACTACATTTTTTGCCTTCATTTGTTTATTATACAGAATTGGTTACGCTTACATGACCTAATACATAATTTATTATATATGAAAATTTTATTGACGAAACTCGCGAATCCGCGGGTCTTAAGCTAGTTTAAGTAATTAATTAGATATTAATCATAACATAAGTATTATTAATTAATAACAAAATTTTAATCATATCATAAGTATTATTAATTAATAATGAATTATTAATCATATCATAAGTATTTTAATACAATTATTAAACTATAAGTATTTAATATTTAAATATAATTAAATAATAACTAACCCTTACAATAAATAAATAAATAATTAATCTTTATTATAAGTATTGATATAATAATCTCATAACATAAGTTTAATACTTATCATAAGTATTTTCATTAATAATAAAATGTATTATTAATCATAAGTTTAATTATAAGAATAGTTAAATCATAAGTAATTATTAAATGATATAATAAATATATATCATGAGTCTTAATCAAATTTAATTACTTTTATATCATAAGTAATTTAATTATAATGCCAATCATTATTTATAACCTAAGGTTCAATTTTTATAACCATAAGTTTAATTAAAAGTTCGCCGGGTCATAACTTGAGCCTCGGGTGTCGGTTTTCTACGAATTTTATATATATCCTCAACTAACCAACCAATCTAACACATTAGTGAGCTCAAGAACACCCTAAGGTCAGTTCATAAGTCATGACCTACAGCCATTAGCCAAACATATTCATTAATCCGTTTTAAATCTTGTTTTAGCCATTCCGGGTGACCCGTGGCTCGGATTTCGATGACCCGAACATGAATGTTCATCTAATCATAAATCCTAACCCAATGATATACCCTAGAGACTCTAAATATGGTCACAAAGTCGGACCCCAACTGATCAAAATCATTTTTACATTTTAATTTCATCAAAACCCTAAATCGGGCATAACTTTTGATCTGAAACTCAAAACAACATGAATCCATAGCCTAAAATTATTGTCTTGATGAGAGGAACTCATATAAACACTTTAATTTATCAAAAACAACAGCTAGATGTACTGAAATCATCAAAAAGTCCGCTGTCCCAATTTAATTAAACCGAAAACATACACAATTGAGCATTTCTACGCATACAATCATCAATACAATAATACAAGTACTATACAATCATAATAACATCAAAATCTATAAAATTAAATAAAAATGAAAAAACTAGGGTTAGGGTTTATACCCTAATCGAGAATCAAATGATATGAACGCGTAGAGGAGAACGAGAGGAATCCGTTTATATGTAAAGCCCTTTGATTCAAGCTTGTTTTTGAATGAAAATGATGATGATGATGAGTGTGTAGTCAACGGCCAAAAGAAAAGAGGAGAGGATGAAAGGAGTGTTTAGGTTTAGGGAAAGTTTTGAAATGAAATTATGAGGAAATAACAAAAATATTAAAGTTAAATGATACTAGTCACAATTGCACAACACCCCCCTACATGATGGGGTTCGGCCTGGATTTTGAGAGGGTGGGCCCCATAGTGGGCCATCTTTGATATTTGATAAATTGCTTTTAGCCCGAACGCCCGATCGAAGCCCGAAACGCGAAAACACTACTACGCGATTAAATATTCGGAGAGATAACGTATACGCGACAAATAAAATATATAAACACTATATATAAACATATGACATAAAAATATTATATTGAAAATAATTGAGATTTAAAAATCTCAAAAGTCTGACCATTGGTTTGAAAACCGAAAAGATTCGCCGGCTAGAAATCCACGACACGTAGAAACGCACAATTTTAAATATGAATACAATTATTCACTTAACACATAATAATTAATATATTATTACAAAAATAATAATATAGGTCATAGAAATGACGTGGCATGAATAACAATTAACGAACGTTAGATAATAAACGGTAAAAGATAACGGAAAAAGTAGGGTCGTGACAGTACCTTCCCGTTACGGAAATTTCGTCCCGAAATTTAAGTAGGTGCAGGGGTTGACTCGACATCTGAGAAAAAATGCGGGTACTTCTGCCTCATCTGATCTTCACATTCCCAAGTGAACTCGGGTCCACGTCTGGCATTCCATCTCACTCGGACGATAGGAATTCTACTTTGCTTAAGGATCTTAACCTCTCGATCCATAATTTCAATAGGTTCCTCAATAAAATGAAGTTGTTTATCAACATGAAGTTCATCAAGGGGAATGTTTTCATCGGCCTCGGCCAAACACTTCTTCAAATTAGATACATGAAAAACGTCATGAACAGCACTAAGTTCTTGTGGCAATTTCAAACGATAAGCCACAGGTCCAATTCTTTCGAGAATCTCAAATGGTCCAACAAAGCGAGGATTTAACTTTCCTCTCTTACCAAATCGTACCACACCCTTCTAAGGTGATACTTATAATATAACACAGTTACTGACCTGAAATTCAAAATCCTTCCTTTTAACATCGGCATAACTCTTTTGCCGACTCCTGGTGGTTTTCAACCTTTCTTTAATCTGTACGATCTTTTCGGTAGTCTCATGAATAATCTCTGGGCCTGTGAGTTGAGCATCCCCAACCTCATTCCAACAGATAGGAGACCTACACTTTCTACCATAAAGAGCTTCAAACGGTGCGGCTTTAATACTTGTATGATAGCTGTTATTATAAGAAAACTCAGTCAGCGACAAATATCTATCCCAACCATTACCAAAATCAATAACGCATGCTCGTAACATGTCTTCTAACGTTTGAATGGTCCTTTCACTCTGACCATCTGACTGTTGATGATAAGCAGTGCTCATATCAAATTTTGTTCCCAAAGCTTCCTGTAAGGACTGCCAAAACCTCGATGTAAATCGACTGTCTCGGTCTGAAATAATAGATACAGGAACACCATGTCTTCAGACAATTTCCTTCAAATACAAATGAGTAAGCTTCTCCATCGAATCTGTTTCCTTAATTGGCATGAAATGAACTGACTTTGTGAGTCAGTCAACTATCACCCAAATGGTATCATAACCACGCACTACTCTCGGTAACTTCGTAATAAAATCCATTGTAATACCTTCCCACTTCCACTCGGGAATCTCAGGTTGCACCAAAAGTCCAGATGGTTTCTGATGTTCAGCTTTAACCTTAACACAGGTCAAACACTTAGCCACATACGTAGCCACATTAGCTTTCAAATTAGCCCACCAGTACAACTCCTTAAGATCATGATACATCTTTCCTAAACCAGGATGAATAGAGTACCTAGACTTATGAGCTTCATCTAACACCAGTTGTCGCAAATCACCAAATTTCGGAACCCAAAGGCGTCCCGCAAAATACCGAGTACCATCTGTTCATACATCAAATTATTTACTCAAGCCTTTAACCTTCTCGTTCACACAATTCTCCTCCTTCAAGGCTTCTTGTTGTGCCACAAGAATCTGCCTTGCGAGGTTTTTTCGAACAGTCATATTCAAGGCTCGAAACCTACGAGGTTCAACTCTCTCTTTTAGACTTAAAGCATCAGCTACAACATTGGCTTTTCCAGTATGATAAAAGAGTTCATAATCATAGTCATTCAACAATTCAACCCATCTTCGATGTCTCATATTTAACTGTTTAGGGAAAGATTTGAAATAAAATTATGAGGAAATAACAAAAATATTAAAGTTAAATGATACTAGTCACAATTATACAACACCCCCCCTACATGATGGGGTTCAGACGAGATTTTGAGAGGGTGGACCCCATAGTGGGCCATCTTTGATATTTGATCTTTTATAGCCCAACGCCCGATCGAAGCCCAAAACGCGAAAACGCTACTATGCGATTAAATATTCGGAGAGATAACGTATACGCGACAAATAAAATATATAAACACTATATATAAACATATGACATAAAAATATCATATTGAAAATAATTGGGATTCAAAAATCTCAAAAGTCTAACCATTGGTTTGAAAATCGAAAAGATTCGCCGGATAGAAATTCACGACACGTAGAAACGCACAATTTTAAATATGAATACAATTATTCACTTAACACATAATAATTAATATATTATTACAAAAATAATAATATAGGTCATAGAAATGACGTGGCATGAATAAAAATTAACGGACGTTAAATAATAAACGGTAAAAGATAACGGAAAAAGTAGGGTCGTGACAGCATCTGATGCTGATTTTGATGATGTTATTGTTAATCACAAATCTAAAAAATATCATCAAATTAGCTTAATGTATGAAAAAGTCAATGCTAAAATGGGTAAATCAAATCCTGATTTCTTGAAGGAATTTGTTGAAACTGAAAAGAATATGCAACATGATAATTATGTGCCTAAACGTAGACTGGTTTATATTCCTACACTCATGCTAGAGAAATACATTTCAATGCTTGAGAATGCAGTGTTTGACAAACCTAGTTCTAGCATTGTTGCCATAGATGAGGTGTTTGATGAACCAACTTTTGATGTAAAACCAATGCTACCGGCCTTACCTGCATGTTCTATTTCTGATGATTCTCTCTGTGAAGACCTAGCACATGAACTTACTGTCTTGTTTGAGTCAGTATCTCTAGGTCAAATGGCTTCTGATGTTAAGGTAGAACCAAAAGTTGAACCTACGGTAGAACCTAGAGAGGAAAAGCCAGTAGAATTAGATTTGTTTCATCTAGTTGACAAACTTGAAAAAGAGAACATAGAATTGCAACTTAGATGCAAGCACCTAAAACAAATGCTTGAATTGAGTGAACAATTGCCTACACTTCCTAGGAGAGAATGTACTTATGATTTTAAGGAAGGTGAAGTTTTAGTATCTGCTGAAGATTTATGTCTTGAGATTAAAAGCTTGAATCGAAAGATAGTTCAACTAAAATAGGCAACAACACAACAGATTTCTATGTAAGTACACACATCACAAATGATTACTAAGTGTATGAATACTGTTTCTGAGTGTGTTGGTGGTGTTGATAAGACGGTTAAGGGTAAATCACAATCAAATGTTTCTAAAGTTTCAACACCCATTAACATTCTTAAAAAACCTTTACGATCTCAATTTGAGAAAAGAGTTTCAAAGGTTACACCTTCACCACAATTCCTTGTGAAGAAGGTACATCATCTAGATGGTTCATGTAAGACCCTAATCAGTTTGTACAGTAGTGTAAATATGTTACATAGAGTGTGGGTGATGTTGTGCAGTTAAACAGAAGTCACTGAGTGAGCTGAGCCTAGTGCGCGCCGCGCACACTAAAGGGAGCGCGCCGCGCACCCTTACTGTAGCCGGGTTCCAGCTTTTTAAATCAGATATTTTGATGGGCATTTTGGTAAATTCACTTATGGACGGGTTAAAGACAGATAGGTCAGTTTGTGGAGCACCATTACTCCATTATCAACAACCTTACCACTTTAACTTTAATTCTAGAGAGAGATTGTGATTTTTGAGAGAGAAAGGTTAAATCCAAGAAGAAGGAGCTTGTTTTGGGTTAAAGTTCAAGCATTAAAGTCGTTCATCTTATCTCTAGCTTCGTTGTGGTAGTTGTGGTATGTTCTAATTTTATTTTCCTTACTTTGATTTAGTGTAAGGGTTAGGGTTTGAGTAAATGATGAACACAAAACCCATTATTGGTGATTTTGGGTGTTCTTGGGTAAAATTGAGTCTTGAATACTAATTGGTGACTAGTCTAGGGTTTCAAAGTATTAAATGATGTTTATGTACCCTAATTGGTGAGTTAATTGCTAACACACCTAGTTATTTAGTAAATGGGTGTTGGTTAGTTAGTGGATGAACCGAAATGGGTGTGTTGTCTTAAAATGGTTATTTGGGTAATAAATTGACCTAGTTTGGAAAGATGGGTATGAATTACCCTAATTATGTATTAGTTGGTGTTGTTGGACCTTAATCACTAGCTTTTAAGTGATTAGTGGTGGTCTTGACTTTAATTGGGCGGTTTTGGTATAAATGGGCGATTTAATACATTAAGTCATTAAATGCTCATGTGTAAGTGTTAGTATTGAGTCCACTTAGCTTGTGTGTTGATCAAGTACTTATTATATTAGGTACTTTGCTTTGAAGCTTGTGGAGGTTGAAATCGTCATCTAATTGTTAAGGTGAGTGGAATAATTATATGCGTATGTATATAATGTATCTATTTGTTGTAGCGTGAAAGGTGTAGTGTTGAGGTGTTAAGACACCACGTTTCACGTGAAGGGTGTAGCATCGAAGTGTTAAGATGCCACTCAGGTGTAGCATCGAGGTGTTAAGATGCCACCTAGGAGTGTAGTGTCGAGGTGTTAAGACACCACTCCGTAAAATAATGAGTGTTGCATCGAGGTGTTAAGATGCCACTCGGGGTGATGTGCCGAGGTGTTAAGGTGCCACCCTAGGGGTTAGTGGTGCGAGGTGTTAAGTGCCCTAATGGATGTTATGAACACCGATGGCGTTTTCGCAAGCGCCGTTCCCTTGTACTATTGGTCGACCATGGTTAATTGTGTTGTAAGCATATTATATCATTTCGAGTTATATTATTATGCGGTTGTTGCTAGCTTGTGGTATTGGAGATTATAGCTTGTTAATGTGACGATAAGCTAATTGTGTTGCTAGTATGTTTGCGGTTTGTGTAAGTGTATGCAAGTAGGTATAATTATATATGTATTCATATAATTATTGCATTCACTAAGCTTTGCTTACCCTCTCGTTGTTTACCATTTTATAGGTTCGGTTTTGGACAAGGGTAAGGGCATCGTATTGGACTAGAGATCCCGCTTGATGCTAGGGGACGCTTTTGGCTTTAGTATCTCTTGGAGTTTGACCGGTAGTTGGGTAGTTTAATCCCAAACGCCATGCTCATTGTGTAGTTTGGAACTTAAACTTTTTGATGGTCTAAACTCTAAACTTGTATTAAACTTGTATTTTGGGTCGTGTGGGCCTCGCTTGTAAAACATCATTTTTATGTTTGATTCGTGTTAGTTTTACATATATAAGTTTGTTGTGAAAAGCGTTCGGTCTAAAAATGTCGGGAAGTGGTCCATCTTTTTGTGTGTTAAAAACAGTTCGGACAGAAGCTGGAGTGCTCTGTGCGCGCCGCGCACTACAGGGGATGCGCGCCACGCACTCCCCTGTCCAGCAGCTTTTAATTTTTTTTTTTTGGGACTGTTTATGGTCGGTTATCGGGTTGGGTTGTTACAAGTGGTATCAGAGCATGGTCTAAGGGATTTAGGTGACTTGAGATAGGTGCCTAGACTTAGACTTTAATGTGTATGCGCTTTTTGCGGGACTTGTAGGAGACGGGTCGGACCGGGGATTTGGTTAGTGCTTAGGTCTATGTGAACTAACCTTGCACTAATCGTTTTGTGTTGTTTTAGCAATCATCAAGCGAGATAGACGTTGTACTAGCAAGTTAATGCGACGTGCTCGCGTAACAATGATTAGCTACCATTGTTACGGGTTCAAGACGTGTCAAACAAGCAATGTACGACGAGTATCAACCAAGATGGGGCGGTGTGGTATATGTATGTCGTTCCTTTTCGTTTCGTTGTTTAATCTATATGCATTCTTTAGAATGAAGACGGAAGATGGAACCGGAACGGACGCGCCTATTCATGAGGGGAAGGATGAGTTAACATTAAAGATTGAGGCGGAGTTCGAACGCTCTATCTTGATTTTCACCAACAAGGTTAAGCAAGTTCTCCAAGAGTCGTTCGAGGGAATAGTGACCGAGATGGTTCGAGACCGAGTGCCTAAGGTCGTGAAGGAAGGGTTAGAAAAGATGTTTCCTAAACCTCAAGGTGACGGTGACGAAGGAGCAACTATGGGGATTGAATCTCATGCTTCAAAATTTGCTGATCACTCTTTGGGTAAGAGAAAGTTAGAATCAAGAGGTGCTCCTAGTAAAAGGGCGAGAAGTATGCCCGGAGGTGTTGAAAAATTGAAGAAGAGGAGTAAGATAGGTTATGGGCCTACGTGCTTTCGGTGTGGAGGACGAGGTCATTTTGCACGGGATTGTACGAGTGTACCTTTAAGCACGATCAAGTGCTTTATTTGCCAAAAGAAGGGACACCGTAAGTCGGAGTGTTCCGAATCGTTTGTAGATTGGGTTAGGAGGTTAGAGCGTGACTATCTGATGATCAGTAGAGCGCAAGGGTCCAACGATGATGTTTCAGGTATTTTCGTCTTTGGTACAAATATGCCTTATTATTGTTTATTTGTGCCGATGGATTCGTGTATGTATTAGGGACTTAAACTTTGCTTCGAGATCTATTTAGACTCAAGTGAACTCGGTGAAGATTCGGTTTGTTGATGGTTTTGATGATAGTGCACCAGGGTAGTGCCTGAGTCGTTGACTCGTGGAAACGCGCCCTGGGGACGAATGCATAGTGGTAATACGTAGTATTGATGCGAGTGACATTCCTAATGGAAACACCCTATGATGACATTTGTATTGACGGACGAGGGCGTAAGACTTGGTGCAACCAAGCATTTCTTAGTGATAGGGTAAATGAATCCACTAAGCCATGAGAACGAACTTTGGCGTTAGGTTGTGAGCGCGTGTTCGCGTTTGTAGTGAAGTGGGTGAAACCCTTGAGAGCATGTGTGTATCGTTGACCGGATGCTTTCGTAGTGGTAACGGGTAGAAAGGATTTGATAGTTGGAAAAGTCTACCTTGCGGGTAGCGGTAATTTCGTTCTAAAAGGATACGTGTTATGTGGACATTGTGTCATCACTTTAGTGGCGCAATCGGGTAACGGTAGATGTTAGTATTTATTATTATCGAATTGAGCTCTCGAGAATTCAGGAAGAGGGACCGACGCCAAGTATGGTCGTGTACGACGGTAAATGGCGAAATCGTTTGACTTTGTAATCTTGAAGATTTGATTTAGGAACGAGGTTCTACGTTGGGAAGTTGGTAGTGTTACATCAAATAAATTGTGTCGACTTTATTAGGATTTATATTCCTACCGAGGAAGCGTAATGGGATTTGAGAATGGGTACGATGCCTCATTGTCGTATACTTTGGGTAGTAGTTACAAAATAGCCATTTTGTGTACTACGAGGAAATTAGATATATGTGTTTATTTGGGGTCATCTCTCTGTTGACCGCATTTGACTTGTGATAGGTGATGAGGGATATCCGGAAGGATTAACTCTTCGTTACCACCCTTGGTTGTGATGGATGGCAAGCGGCTCTCGGGAAGAACCGTTACTTGTATATTTACGATTTTAATTGCCCGTAGGAATTGTGCACATAGCCGTTTTGTGCACATGGTTGTGAGTAATAGTCGGTTTTACTCACACATTGGTATTAATAGTGCGGTAGCCGTGTTTCACACACATATTGTTGGTAGTGTTGCAATAGCCGTTTTTGCGCACTACGGATATATCTCGATAGCCGTTTTTGTACACCTTGAGTTTTGTATTGAATAACCTTCTTATTGTTAGTATTGAAAACTACTGGTTGTATACGCCGATGGTTCGGTCATGAGGACCATGTTGTGTGACTAGTGATACAATAGCCGTGTTCTGATCAAATACTTGTGGTAGATGCGTATTAGCCGTGTATGCGTACTAAGAGGGGTGTTAGGTGGAAGGTGTTATCCGTAAGGATTCATTTTTATTTGGCCTTCATCTTTTGGGTTGTTGACATTAGGTTGAGACTTGGTGGTTTTTAGCATTGTACTTGGTAAGGGTACGCTAGGGGATTGATATCTTGGCACGAGATCGGTTAAGTTCTTCCCGATATAAGGGATTGAGCAAACTTTGTACTCGGACTTGTGGACTTTAGTAAATTGCGGGTGACAATTTGGTTATTAATGTTGACTCTTAGAGAATGATTGCCTAGAGAAGTTGGAAGAATACGTGACGACTTCGCGTATTCTAAGTGATCATTATAGACTTCGGATGTTGTGTGTATTGCACGTTTCGGAATGCGTGAAAGTGTGCATTTAGTTATTGGAATAATCTTCGAATTAATGATTAATTGACGATTCGATTTCAATGGCGGTTTTGTGATTGTGTGGCGAGTGTTGTACACTCTTGACGGCCACTCTTTTCTTTTATGATTTTGGGGGTGTAAGCGGTGTGCCGTTCTAGAGGCATTTCCGTTAATCGCGTTCGTGTGCGAGTAGAGTCTTGGTGGTTAACTATCCTTATGTATGTAGGTAACCGGGTTAATGGTTAGGACCAAGTTGGAAAGGTGTAAGCCTTGGTGTTCCAAGCGCCTCCTTAGTATTGAGATGGAATATAAGTAGACTAGCTATGCGGCCTAGGTGGATAGTGACTAGCAGGTGCCGCTAGGAAGTCATGGGTGTCGAGCCGTAAGGTTCGTTAGATTTGTGTGACCGCGTGTAGTTAGGTGACGTGTGACATCAGGAGTAGACCCCGTAAGGTTCGAGTCTGGGAGACTCGGTGTTAGTAATCGGAGTTGGATAACACAACGTCAGGTGCCTCCTTATACCTACTAGTGTAACTTTTGACCCCGATGATGTGATTGCTTTGATTTTGGGTACCGGTGAGAAACTTAAATTTACAACGGTGGTATAGTGTGATGTTTAGCGAGCGTTGATACTCAAATGATTTGAAAGATCGAGGTTCGAATATCTTATAGCGAGTCCTTGGAAGGATTATTTAGTATGACCAACGCCGGAGAATGCGGAAAAGTTCCTATCTAGTAGACGTGATGAGCGAACGGGTGTCGCTCATTTAGGAAAGGAAAGCTTCGATGGTCTTCGAAAAAGCCCCAAGTTAGACTTTGGAGTTAATTGCGAAGGTAGTTAGCGACGTGAGACGGTATGGCGAAGTTCCCGATAGAGGGATACGAGAGATTTTCGAAAAGTGTCGGGATGATTCCCGAATATTCCACGATTTATAGGCGTGACGACAATGATTGTCGGTGGATTGTACTACTTTTAGGACGATTGTGGAGTGTAGGGTACGAGTTTGGATACTCGGCGTAAGAACAAACGGTTGTAGTTATTGGGTCTCGTGGGTTGGTTACCCGATATCGTGAAATGATGGAGTGCTATGGCTTTTGGAAAGATATATTATGATGTTTTCACGGTGTATTTCCGAGTGAGTGGAGAGAATTTTGATCGAATGGAAGTGTGAAGTACGGTTGTTGTATTATGATGCGTTAGTGTACGAAGTGAGAACTCGGATGAGTGATTGCTACAAGTGTAATTCCGCATTGGAGACGGAAATGTTCAAGGTAGAGTGCTTAACTTCAAGTATTTGGTGCGGATCACGAGGACGTGATCCAATCTAAGTGGGGGAGAGTTGTAAGACCCTAATCAGTTTGTACAGCAGTGTAAATATATTACATAGATTGCGGGTGATGTTGTGCAGTTAAACAGAAGTCACTGAGTGAGCTGAGCCTAGTGCGCGCCGCGCACACTAAAGGGAGCGCACCGCGCACCCTTACTGTAGCCGGGTTCCAGCTTTTTAAATCAGATATTTTGATGGGCATTTTGGTAAATTCACTTATGGACGGGTTAAAGACAGATAGGTCAGTTTGTGGAGCACCATTACTCCATTATCAACAACCTTATCACTTTAACTTTAATTCTAGAGAGAGATTGTGATTTTTGAGAGAGAAAGCTTAAATCCAAGAGGAAGGAGCTTGTTTTGGGTTAAAGTTCAAGCATTAAAGTCGTTCATCTTATCTCTAGCTTCGTTGTGGTAGTTGTGGTATGTTCTAATTTTATTTTCCTTACTTTGATTTAGTGTAAGGGTTAGGGTTTGAGTAAATGATGAACACAAAACCCATTATTGGTGATTTTGGGTGTTCTTGGGTAAAATTGAGTCTTGAATACTAATTGGTGACTAGTCTAGGGTTTCAAAGTATTAAATGATGTTTATGAACCCTAATTGGTGAGTTAATTGCTAACACACCTAGTTATTTAGTAAATGGGTGTTGGTTAGTTAGTGGATGACCCGAAATGGGTGTGTTGTCTTAAAATGGTTATTTGGGTAATAAATTGACCTAGTTTGGAAAGATGGGTATGAATTACCCTAATTATGTATTAGTTGGTGTTGTTGGACCTTAATCACTAGCTTTTAAGTGATTAGTGGTGGTCTTGACTTTAATTGGGCGGTTTTGGTATAAATGGGCGATTTAATACATTAAGTCATTAAATGCTCATGTGTAAGTGTTAGTATTGAGTCCACTTAGCTTGTGTGTTGATCAAGTACTTCTAATATTAGGTACTTTGCTTTGAAGCTTGTGGAGGTTGAAATCGTCATCTAATTGTTAAGGTGAGTGGAATAATTATATGCGTATGTATATAATGTATCTATTTGTTGTAGCGTGAAAGGTGTAGTGTTGAGGTGTTAAGACACCACGTTTCACGTGAAGGGTGTAGCATCGAAGTGTTAAGATGCCACTCAGGTGTAGCATCGAGGTGTTAAGATGCCACCTAGGAGTGTAGTGTCGAGGTGTTAAGACACCACTCCGTAAAATAATGAGTTTTGCATCGAGGTGTTAAGATGCCACTCGGGGTGATGTGCCGAGGTGTTAAGGTGCCACCCTAGGGGTTAGTGGTGCGAGGTGTTAAGTGCCCTAATGGATGTTATGAACACCGATGGCGTTTTCGCGAGCGCCGTTCCCTTGTACTATTGGTCGACCATGGTTACTTATGTTGTAAGCATATTATATCATTTCGAGTTATATTATTATGCGGTTGTTGCTAGCTTGTGGTATTGGAGATTATAGCTTGTTAATGTGACGATAAGCTAATTGTGTTGCTAGCATGTTTGCAGTTTGTGTAAGTGTATGCAAGTAGGTATAATTATATATGTATTCGCATAATTATTGCATTCATTAAGCTTTGCTTACCCTCTCGTTGTTTACCATTTTATCGGTTTGGTTTTGGACAAGGGTAAGGGCATCGTATTGGACTAGAGATCCGGCTTGATGCTAGGGGACGCTTTTGGCTTTAGTAGCTCTTGGAGTTTGACCGGTAGTTGGGTAGTTTAATCCCAAACGCCATGCTCATTGTGTAGTTTGGAACTTAAACTTTTTGGTGGTCGAAACTCTAAACTTGTATTAAACTTGTATTTTGGGTCGTGTGGGCCTCGCTTGTAAAACATCATTTTTATGTTTGATTCGTGTTAGTTTTACATATATAAGTTTGTTGTGAAAAGCGTTCGGTCTAAAAATGTCAGGAAGTGGTCCATCTTTTTGTGTGTTAAAAACAGTTCGGACAGAAGCTAGAGTGCTCTGTGTAAGCCGTGCACTACCGGGGATGCGCGCCGCGCACTCCCCTGTCCAGCAGCTTTTAAATTTTTTTTTTTGGGACTGTTTATGGTCGATTATCGGGTTGGGTTGTTACAGTTCATGTTCAAGTGAAAAACTTCCTCTGATGTTAATGACAAAACATACAAAGGAAAGTCTTTTAACAAAACCAAAGAAGTCTTCACAACAAACTACGAGTCCAAAACCTGATTTGAGTGAATATGATGCAAAGGAACGTAAAATAAAAATGGAAATTTTGCAAAATCAAAATACTCAAATGTCAACTGAAAAGTTTGGACGTCTAACTAACAAAGGTGTTTTTCGTGTCACAGGTTATAATCCTAACTTGAATTACAAGTCTGTATGGGTTCCTAAGTCCACGACTAAGAAAGTAGCAAACCAAATCAAGAAATCTGCAAGTCAACCTAGGAAGTGATCGCATGTTTTTCAATTCTCTTGTGTGAACAAAACATCTACTTGGAATAAATTGTGTGTAAAGACTTCTCTGATGATGATGTAAAACTTGATATCGCTTATGATGCTTCATGTAATGTGTCTTTAGATGATGCTTTAATGTCTAAATTGCATGAAGCTTTATGTGATACATTTATTTGTGATCCAAAGCTTTTTGTTGGTACTAACCGTAGAGGACCCAAGAAACTTTGGGTACCTAAACTCTAGGAAAATTAACATTGACAGGGTTTTGACGTTTGTGTGTGGTACATCGACTCCGGTTGTTCTCGACACATGACGGGCGATAAATCCTTGCTTGTCAATTTTTTTGACAAATTCCTAGGAACGGTTACATTTGGAAATGACGAAATTGCGGCGGTAACGGGTTATGGAGATTATGTGAAAAATGGTATAACAATTAAACGGGTCTCATATGTTGAGGGTTTGGGGTGCAGTTTGTTTAGTGTCAGCCAATTTTGTGATGGAGATCTCAAAGTTCTATTTGAACATCATCAATGCTCGGTGCAATCCACCGATGGAAATGATCTCCTTATTGGTAAACGTTGTGCTTCACTATATAAAATTAACCTCAATGATGCACCATCACATGGGAACATGTGTTTGGCCACCCGTTCAACAAAAGAAAATTCATGGTTATGGCATCACCGGATGTCACACCTGAATTACAAGGGTATCAATCAACTAGTCTCTAAAGACCTAGTTGATGGTATTCCTAGCTTTCAATATGATAAACATCATGTGTGTCCATCATGTGCGATGGGTAAGTTGAAACGGACTAATCATCCACTTAAGCAAAACCCCAGTACTTCATCGTCTTTGCAATTATTGCATATGGACTTATGTGGACCCATGAGGGTTTCTAGCCTCGGGGGCCGAAAACATGTGCTTATCATTATAGATGACTATACACGGATTACATGGATTTTTCTTTTAAGAACTATATCTAAAACCCCCGCCATTATCATTGAGTTCATCAAAAAGACTCAACGCTCTTTTAACAAACATGTTAAGAGCATTCGAACTGATAATGGGACGGAATTTAAGAATGACCTGCTTAATAGTTATTTGAAAGACTAAGGCATTGAACATCAGTTCTCTGCTGCACGAACCGCTCAACAGAATGGACTAGTATAACGATGTAATCGCGCATTGTGCGAGGCAGCTCGAACAATGCTTGCCTACTCCAAACTACCTCCAAAAATGTGGGGGGAGGCCATTTCAACTGCATGTTATATCCAAAAACGTTGTATCATTAATAAACGTTTTGACAAAACTCCTTATGATTTATTATATGATAGACGCCCGAATGTCAAATATTTCCGTGTCTTTGGTTGTATATGCTATGTGCTTAATGATTTTGGCAGCCTCAGAAAGTTTGATCCTCATGGCGATCAGGCTATATTTCTCGGTTATTCTTCGAACAAAGTTGCTTATCGTGTCTATCACAAACGAACAAAGACGATCAAGGAAAGCATCAATGTCAAGTTCGATGAATTTTCGGGAATGGCTTTTGAACAACTCGGTTCAAAACCCGATCCTAACCTGGCTACTACTTCTTCCGTGCAAAATTCAATTTTCTTGAAGAAGGGTGTTCTGACGGTTACAATAGAGGAACTGGATATCTTATTTGATAGTCTTTATGCTCCACAACGGAATTCAAATGTTCAAGCCGTACTGGTTACACCATTACAGTCAACTACTGTGGAGACTCAACCAAGTCTCTATGATGAAGATACAACATCAACTGATTCACCTGTTGCCTCTTCATCCTGATGATCATCTTGAATCAATTCAAGATACATATGTTAATACAACTCCAGTTATTTCTCCAGATACTCAAATGAATCCATTGAACAATGTTACATCAGCACCAGAGGATCATGGCTCAACGTCAACAACAGTTGATGTTTCAATGGATACCACTGATGTACAACCTCTTAAACATAACAATCGATGGACTAAAAGTCATCCAATTGATCTTATCATTGGTGATGCATCTACTCCAGTTTCAACTCGAAGGGCTACTCGGAATATGTGTTTATACACTGCCTTTCTTAGTAAGATTGAACCAACGATGGTTGCTCAAGCTTTACTAATCCGAACTGGGTGGTAGCAATGCAAGAGGAGATCAATTAGTTTGATCATTTGAAAGTATGGCGATTAGTTCCAAGACCAGCGGGTCAACGACCAATAGGGGTTAAGTGGATTTTCAAGAACAAGAAGGATTCTGATGGAATTGTAGTTAGAAATAAGGCACGTCTTGTGGCCAAGGGATATCGAAAACAATAGGGTATTGATTATGATGAAACGTTTGCTCCGGTTGCTAGGATTGAGGCTATTCATCTATTCCTTGCATTTGCTTCTCATATGAAGTTCATGGTGTTTCAAATGGATGTCAAAACTGCTTTTCTGAATGGTTATCTTCAAGAGGAAGTTTATGTTGATCAACCAGAAGGCTTTGTCGATCCCATTCATCCAAACCACGTATACTATTTGGAGAAAGCTTTGTGCAGTCTAAAGCAAGCACCGCGTGCATAGTACGAGACCTTAACAAAGTATTTACTGGATAATGGCTTCTCTCGTAGAACGATTGATACAACGCTCTTCATCAGTAAAAACCACGGTCACATTCTCTTGGTTCAAATTTACGTTGATGATATTATTTTTGGTTCCACATCCCCGGCCCTTTCCAAAGAATTTGGTGACCTTATGGCCAATAAATTCAAAATGAGAATGCTTGACCAGCTTAATTTCTTCTTGGGGTTACAAGTAAAACAATTACCAAACGGAATTTTTATCAGTCAAACAAAGTATATCAATGGTATGCTAAAAAGTTTTAAAATGATTGATTTAAAACCAATGACAACCCCATTGAGGACAATACTGGATGCTGATGCTAATGGGGAACCCTTTGACATTACGCTTTATAGAAGCATGGTTAGCTCTTTAATGTATCTGACTGCAAGTAGACCAGACATTACACTTGATGTAACTGTCTGTGCCCGCTTTCAGTCAAACCCTAAGAAATCCCACTCCAAAGCGGTGGTTAAGATTTTTCAATAGATCTGATTTCAATCTCACTGCTTATACTGATGCGGATCATGGCGGTTGCCATGTTGATAGACAAAGCATATCTGGATCAATTCAGATGTTGGGGAATAGGTTAGTTGGTTGGTCATATAAGAAACAAAACTGTGTTTCTTTATTAACTGCTGAGTCTGAGTATATTGCTACAGCTCATTGCTGTTCACAAGTTTTGTGGATGCAAACTCAACTCCTAGACTATGGCTTTAAGATCAATAAGACCCCGATATACTGTGATTCACAGAGTGCAATTGCCATAACCAGCAACCTGGTTCAGCATTCTAAGACTAAACACATAGACATTTGTTATCATTTTATTAAGGACCATGTTGAAAAGGAGATGTAGAGTTATACTTTGTGCCTACTAAAATGCAATTAGCTGACATGTTCACTAAACCCTTAGATGAACTTAAGCTAAAATTCTTGATAAAAGAAATTGGCGTGGTAGAGTATGGTGCTTAACTTTCCTTAGCTATAATGGGACTTATACCTAGGATCTTGTGTTTAGGGGGAGTAATACTTTTCTAGGGGGAGCAACAGATATCTTATGCTTTAGATATTATCTTTCAAGGGGGAGTATTTAGATTTCTAATAACTTTCTGAGTTTATTTTTTCAATGGTTACGAAAGGGGGAGGCAACTGATTGATATCATATTTCAATTGGGAGTTATTAAATTTTCTTATGGAAGGTTAAAATGGTAATAAATTTTACTGTATATCACATTTTGAGGGGGAGAGGGGGAGAAAATTATAAAGAAAATTGATTTAAAAAAAAAGTGAATTCATAAAAACTCATGTTTTAAATTGAAAATATTCACTTTGGCTTGTATACATCTCGGTATGCAATCCATTTTAAAATTGGTATCATTGAAGATATGTACTTTGTACATATTTCAAATTTTTCTAGGCACAAATCTTGTTTTTAGAAAATTCTTAAAAATTGAAAAAGATAAAATCCAAAAAGAATTGTTTTCACTGAATAAATGCTATTTTTAGCATTGTACCGAATCTGACAACCAACAATGTAGATTCGGTAAGTTCTAAAACTTTCAAAATGTCTCAGAAATATTTTTCATTGAAAATATGATAACTTGAAAATTCTTTTTAAAGATTTGTCAAAATTTGAAGTTAAAATTGATTAAATTTTGAAAATGGACTGCATTCAGTAAAATAGGCCCATTCGGTAAGGCCCAGATTTTAAACATCTTCGGTATCTATAAAAGGAGAGTCAAAGTCAAACTTTCTCTCACACTGTTCTAATTGCATACCGAGTCTGATTATACTTACCGAATCTGCTTAATCTACCGAGTCCGTTTTTCTCTTTCTTCAAATCTTTGGTATTTCTTCATTTTAACCAAGTTTAAGATATACATCTTGTAGATCTGAGATAATTGAATGATTATAAACCATAAAAGATCAAAAACAATAGGATTTTTGACACTTAATTTTGAAATAATGTTGATTATACCGAATCTGAGTCTGAAATCTTTAATTTTAGATTAAACTCAATTGATTAGGTTGATTGACATGAAATCTTGTCTAATCTGTGTTAAATTGATTGATCTATCAATTGACCGAGTCAGATTGCATATTTAATTGATTGTTTGATGGATTCTGTACATACCGAATGTGTTCATGCTACAGTACCGAGTCTGTTCATACAACTAACATGTTTTTCTGATTTAATTGAGTTGTTAATTGATTATGGTTATGATTTTGCATGATATGAGATTGAATATGCATGTTTGAGTGATTATCTGTGAATTTTGAAGTTACCGAATCTGTTCTTGGCTTGTTACCGAGTCTGGTGTTTGGTACTTTGAAATAATTTGATTTTTAATTTGAAAAACTTGCATGCTTATTCTAGATCTTTAAAATGAAAGTACAAGCAATTTTGGTTACCGAATCTGGAATATTTCATGAATACCGAATCTACTTGACACATGTTGAAAACAATTGACTAAGTGTTGTTCTGATTCTTTGTGTTACATATTTGATTATGCATGATGCTTTTATAATGTGTTGAATCTTATTTGAATATCATGTTTATCAAATGTTTGTACATAATTGGAATAAATATTTTTTACAACTTAGAAAATCCATAAAAATTTTAAACTTTGAAAAAATCAAAGGTTTTCAAAGTATATAAGAATAGAGATATATGCTTTATGATAACATCTTTGAAGGATTTTCTTATGCCCGAGAGACATAATTAATTAATGTGGCTTACATGTTATGACCCAAGTCGGGTCATACCCAATAACAAGCTATCAACACTTTATGTATTTGTTTTGACAATTGGATCATTAAAGCTAATACACGACACTCGGATTTTAGAAATTGGTTTTCTAAAATAAATGCTAGATATAATTATTTGGATAATTATAAGTATACTACATGTTACATATTATTTATATAGGTTATAAATAATATAAAGTATATGTTACATATGTGTGTAGCATTTTAATTTGTATTAGGTATATAAAATAAAATGCTTGTAACTAGATGCATGTACATTTTAATAAAGAATAAAATAAAAATAAAAGGAGGGAAGTGGTGAGGGTGGCGTTTTTGGGGACTCCAAAAAGCCAACCACTTTTCCTTGTTTACTCCATATAATTATTACATGTACATGCATTTTGGTCATCTCAATACACACTCTTTACTCTAGCATTTTTGAACTTGAACTTGCAAATTTTTCTCTCATCTCTTCCATTTTTGGGCCGAAAATTAGGAGCATCCATCAAGGGGTTTTGGTTGATTTTTGCAAGTGTTTTAAGTGTCTAAAATCCTAACCACTTGGGTGTTGGTAAAAGCTTGTGGGTATCAAAGATTTGAGGCTTCAAGTTAAAGGCTTCCTTCATCTATATCATCATCTTCATCTTCTTGCTTCAACCTCCATTTTAGGAGAAGGTATAAACCCTAACTAGCTTCTTTTACATTTTAGTGTATTTTCAAGACTAGATCTATAAATGGAATACATTTTAAAAGGTTAAAATACACATTAAACAATTGAATATGCTTCTGCTTGTTCTATATATATATGGCCGAATATATACTTATCAAAATGGGTTTTGTGACTTTGTTTACATGTGGTATTCCATCAATGGTATCTAGAGCCAAAGTCTTGTTAATATGCTTCTTGTTTTGGCTAGTAAACTCATTTATTTTACAATCTACCAACATGCATGAAAGTAGAATGTAAAAATCTTGAGTTTTGGTGGGTTTGTTGGTTTGGCCGAAATTTTGGGTCCCAAAAGTGGGTTTGGGATTTCAAGTTTGGCCAAGATTTGTTGTTATGTTATTGTTCACAATCGAGCCTAGACCATGTGGTTGAATGTTTGAATGATTTGGTTATTATTTATGGTTGTAATATTCATTCATTTGGTTTGTATTAATTTGTAATAATTTTGTAATTTTGGTTTGTAATAAGTTGTAAGTAAATCTTGTAATTTTTCATGTAATTTATTCTATTTGTTTGTAAAAATAGAATAGGTTGTTATTTCATTTTCTAGAAAAATTGTATTAGGATATAATTTTGTATAATGAAAATGAAGATTCAAGATGAAGATTACAAGTTGGAGCATTTGAAGATTACAAGATTAAGTGGGAGATTTTGTATAAAATCTCTTACTTTTGTTAACCCTTATAGGTGACATTTGTTTTTTGGATAAACAAATGTCCACCAAAATGGCTCTTGATTGTGAACATTTTATTTTGCATGCTTGTATGATTATGTTTGTATGTTTGGATTGCTACAACAATTTCACATGTTAACACTTGCATAATACATTATAAGTGGTTATAATAAAACATAACATAACGACACTAATAATTGGTTATTACACCTAAATAAAATGGTTTATTTAAAAGGTATTAAATTGGTTTATAACTAGTAATTGGTTTTACTAAAAAGACATGAAAATGGGTTTTTCATAATATACTACACACCAAATGCATGTTGGTGTATAGCCTTTTGTTTTCTAAAACTAGAATGTAGAAAACTTAAAATCCCTTTAACTATAACAAGGTAAACAAGTTAAACGCCATCCTTTTTGTGAAAACACTTAGACGTATTAGGAAACTCTTGATGGGATAAAGGTCACCTAACCGTCATGAGCGGACTAATATAAATAAGGTAAATTTCGCACACTAGTGGGATAAAGGTCACCTAACCACTTGTTTGTTAAATTTACATGTCTATACAAGTAGGACGACTTGATTTGGGAATCATGAACTTAGGGTCACCGAAGCATGAGGAACAAATTGGCGTTGATGGGATAAATATGCCATGCAAAAGGATTGCATGATCCCATAAATTAGAAGTTGCAAAAGGATTGCAATTGTCATTATGACTACCTAGCTAAATCAAATGACGGGATAAAGGTCACCTAACCGAAATTTGATTTACCGTTGGATTCTAATATTTAATAAAACAAATTAAAAGGGTGTTGTTTATTAAATTTGAAATCGGTACTTAAAAGGACTTTGTTGAATTTTGTAGATGGCCGCTAATAACAACAACAACATGCAAAATGCACCACTTAACATGAACAACCTATCATTAAGGTCTCTCTTAGAGAAAGACAAACTCAACCATACCAACTTTATGGATTGGTTCCGCAATCTTCGGATTGTCCTCAAACAAGAGGATAAAGCGTATGTACTTGAGGACCCCATTCCCGATCAACCGGATGAGAATGATGTGGAGGCAATGGCCTCTTACGATAAGTATTGCCACGACTCCCTTCAAGTCTCATGCCTAATGCTTGGGACTATGATTCCCGAACTCCAAAAGGATTTCGAGCATCATAGTGCATACGACATGATAACGCAATTGAAGGAGATGTTCCTTCAACAAGCGCGTGTCGAGCGTTTCGAGACCGTTCGGGCGCTACATGCTTGTCGTATGGACGATACACAATCGGTTTCATCTTATGTGCTTAAGATGAAAAGCCTCATTGATCGTGCTAACCGCCTTAACCTAAACATATCAAATGAGTTAGCCACCGATCTTATCCTTAACTCCCTATCAAAAAGGTTTGATCAATTTGTAATTAATTACAATATGAATGGGATGGATAAGAGTATAGGTGAGCTTCACGGTATGCTTAGAACGGCGGAAACTAGCATGGGTAAAAGGGCTTTACCCGTGTTAGCAATCGATCAAGGTGGATCCAAAGGTAACACCTCTAAGCCAAAGGTGGCTAAGAGAAAAGGACCCTCCTATCAAGGCAAAGGGAAGGGGAAGATGGTTACCCCAACCATCAACAAGGCTAAGAAGCAAAAGGTAGCCGAGAAGGCAAACCCCAAGGAAGACCCATGTTTCGGTTGCGGTGAGATGGGTCATTGGAAACGAAACTGTCCGGTCTATCTTAAGGAGTTGAAGGACAAGAGGGATGCAGGGCAAACCTCAGGTAATATATATATGGTATATATAGAGCTTAGTGTTACTTCTTCTAATACATGGGTATTAGACACTGGATGTGGAATTCATATTTGCAATTCATTGCAGGGGTTCAAAAGAAGTGATCATAAGGCGGGAACATCAAGTCTCTATATGGGCAATGGTGCAAAGGTGCATGTTAAAGCTCAAGGAGATTTTGTTTTGAAGCTTCCAAGCGGATTGGAACTTATTTTAGAAAATGTTTTGTATGCTCCGGATTTGTGTAGAAACATTATTTCTATTTCTCGCTTAAAACAATGTGGTTACGTTGTTAATTTTATTGATGATGATATTCATGTTTCTAAAGATAATGTATTCTATTTCAATGCTTCGCCTTCAAATGGAATTTATGAATTGGTTCATGATGACGCATCATCGAGCTCTATATACCATACTAGCACCAAGAAACTCAAAATGGATTTGAGTGATTCCTATTTATGGCATTGTCACCTTGGACACATAAACAAGAACCGAATGCATACACTTCAAAAGAATGGACTTTTGAAATCAAATGAAATGGATTCGTTTGATGTATGTGAATCTTGTTTACAAGGCAAGATGACTAAAGCACCTTTCAAAGGGACTTATGAGAGGGCTAAAGATTTATTGGGATTAATACATTCGGATGTATGTGGACCCTTTAAACGCATGACTAGGAATGGTGAAAGATACTTTGTTACCTTCATTGATGACTTTAGTCATTTCGGATATGTCTACTTATTAAGACACAAGGACGAAACGTTTGAAGCATTCAAAGAATATCAAAACGAAGTACAAAATCAACTCAATAGGACAATTAAGGTACTTTGTACCGATAGAGGAGGTGAATACCTAAGCGAAGCCTTCCAAGATCATCTTAGGAGTTGTGGGATCATCTCACAACTTACTCCACCCGGAACACCCCAACTTAATGGAGTTTCCGAAAGGAGGAACCGAACCCTAATGGATATGGTTCGATCTATGATGGCAAGAAGCTCGTTGCTTCTATCATTTTGGGGTTATTGTCTAAGCTCCGCGGTTCGTATTTTAAATATGGCCCCAACCAAGAAAGTGGAACAAACTCCTCATGAGATGTGGTTTGGAAAACCTCCTTCTCTTTCATACTTGAAAGTATGGGGATGTGAAGCTTATCCTAAGCGTTATGTAGCTAATAAGCTACATGCTCGATCCACAAAGTGTATTTTCATAGGATATCCCAAAGATGATATGGGATACTACTTCTATGACCCGACCGAGCAAAATGTATTTGTTGCTCGAAAGACGGAATTCCTTGAAACCAAATTCCTTATGGAAGGTGATGGTGAAAGGAAGATAGATCTTGTAGAGGTACAAGATCAAGCCGATGATACACAATTGGTTGGCACTAGTACTCAACATGAGGATGTTGAAAATGATCAAGTGGATGATCAAGGTACACAAGACGTTCGAAGATCTGGTAGGATTAGTAATCCTCCCGAGAGATATGGGTTTCTCGTGGATGGTTGCTATACGGTTGATTTGGATGAACCGACAAACTACGAAGATGCTTTATCAAGGATTGATAAGGATAAATGGCAGGAAGCCATGAACGCCGAGATGCATTCCATGTATGAAAATCAAGTTTGGGAACTTGTTGTGCAACCTCCTAGCTCCAAGCTAGTTGATTGCAAGTGGCTTTTCAAGAAGAAAACCGACATACATGGAAACTTGGATACATACAAAGCTAGACTTGTAGCAAAAGGTTTCACTCAAACTCAAGGGGTTGACTATGATGAAACTTTCTCGCCAGTGGCAATGCTAAAGTCTATTAGGATATTATTTGCCATTGCTGCTCACTATGACTATGAAATATGGTAAATGGATGTCAAAACCGCTTTCCTAAATGGATATCTTGAGGAAGATGTCTATATGGTACAGCCCGAAGGTTTTGTTGATCCGAAAAATCCTAAAAAGGTATGCAAGTTAAAGAAATCAATCTACGGATTGAAACAAGCATCTAGAATGTGGAATCATCGTTTTAATGAAGAGGCAAAGAAATTTGGCTTCATTAAAAACGGTGATGAAGCTTGTGTATACAAGAAGGCTAGTGGGAGCTCCATAATGTTCCTTGTGCTATATGTGGATGATATATTATTATTTGGGAATGATATTACCACAATGCAAGAAGTCAAAACTTGGCTAAAGAGTTGCTTCTCCATTAAGGATCTTGGAGAAGCTCAATACATATTGGGGATTGGGATCTATAGGAATAGATCCAAGAGATTGATAGGTTTAAGTCAAAGTACATACATTGATAAAATCTTGAAAAGGTTCAAGATGGAAAACTCTAAGAAAGGTTTTGTACCTATTCAAAGAGGAACCATTCTCAGTTCATCTCAATGTCCTACCACGAAATATGAACAACAGAGAATGAAGAAAGTCCCATACGCATCTGCTATTGGGTCTATCATGTATGCAATGATATGTACTAGACCGGATGTGTCATGCGCTCTAAGCTTGACGAGTAGATACCAGAATAACCCAGGAAACAGTCATTGGATTGCTGTTAAAAGTATATTGAAATACCTTAGGAGAACTAAGGATATGTTTCTAATATATGGGTCTGGTGAGGAGGAACTCGCTGTAAAAGGTTACGTGGACGCGAGTTTCCAAACTGATCGAGATGACTCTCGATCACAATCCGGTTATGTCTTCATGTTAAATGGTGGTGCAGTCTCTTGGAAGAGCTCAAAATAGGAAGTTGTTGCGTTATCCACTACAGAGTCGGAGTACATTGCCGCCTCACTGGCAGCTCAGGAAGCTGCATGGATGAAGAAATTCATCGACGACTTAGGAGTGGTCCCTACCATTCAGGACCCTCTTGAGATCTTTTGTGACAACGAGGGTGCGATTGCTCAAATCAAGGAACCTCGTGCTCATCAAAAGACTCGTCACATTGAGCGGAGATTCAACTACATTAGGGATGAGGTTGAAAAGGGAAAGATATGTATTCACAAAGTTCACACAGATCAAAATGTTGCGGATCCACTCACGAAGCTTTTACATGGGCCAAAACATGAGGGACATGTTTGTGCATTAGGGCTTCGATATTCTAGTGATTGGAAGTGATCTATTTTATGTACTGTAACAGAACGAATTAGTTCAAACTCATTAATATAATTATGGTATTAATTTAATTATGAGTCATGTTCCAATTTTGCATATTTGATCCATGAATAAACTATTATTCTAAATTCCGTAGTTGATCACATTTGTGGGAACAAGTGTGAGGTTTAGACTATTATGAACTTGGATTGGTCAACATTCAAAAGATGAATGTGGGGCAAGGTTGCAACCAAGGTTCATAGATATTTGTGGGACACAAATATTGGAAGACCCGCTCTCAAGATTTACTATATGGAGCCTTTGTGGTTGATCACATGTAATCTTGAGTAAAGGAGAAGATCATTATATCCTCTGACCTGAGACACATATTGGGTTCGGATATTCACCGAATATTGTGCCTTGATTCTTTCCTTCGCTATTCTGAAATATGGTAGTACATAAGGGAGGCTTCAGGTATGGTACAAGGTGTAGTGTCTAGGACGTATGTAGTCAAGATGGAATTTGTCCCTCTTATTCGTTGAGAGTCGGATGTCTAAGGCCTGATAAAGTTAAATCTATAAGAGAGTGATCATTCTATGTCTCTTGGATTTAACATGACATCTAGGACAAAAGGATATATTGAAAGATTCACCTAATCATATTCGAGATGGGAACTCGAAAGGGATGATGTTATTGAATGGCACTAAGTCATAACATGTTGGGGGTGATGGACGGTCGTTAGGTGGTATCTGTCACTTGCATTAATTCCTTATGTTTCTCGTGCAAGTGGGAGATTGAAGGATTTTCTTATGCCCGAGAGACATAATTAATTAATGTGGCTTACATGTTATGACCCAAGTCGGGTCATACCCAATAACAAGCTATCAACACTTTATGTATTTGTTTTGACGATTGGATCATTAAAGCTAATATAAAGTATATGTTACATATGTGTGTAGCATTTTAATTTGTATTAGGTATATAAAATAAAATGCTTGTAACTAGATGCATGTACATTTTAATAAAGAATAAAATAAAAATAAAAGGAGGGAAGTGGTGAGGGTGGCGTTTTTGGGGACTCCAAAAAGCCAACCACTTTGCCTTGTTTACTCCATATAATTATTACATGTACATGCATTTTGGTCATCTCAATACACACTCTTTACTCTAGCATTTTTGAACTTGAACTTGCAAATTTTTCTCTCCTCTCTTCCATTTTTGGGCCGAAAATTAGGAGCATCCATCAAGGGGTTTTGGTTGATTTTTGCAAGTGTTTTAAGTGTCTAAAATCCTAACCACTTGGGTGTTAGTAAAAGCTTGTGGGTATCAAAGATTTGAGGCTTCAAGTTAAAGGCTTCCTTCATCTATATCATCATCTTCATCTTCTTGCTTCAACCTCCATTTTAGGAGAAGGTATAAACCCTAACTAGCTTCTTTTACATTTTAGTGTATTTTCAAGACTAGATCTATAAATGGAATACATTTTAAAGGGTTAAAATACACATTAAACAATTGAATATGCTTCCGCTTGTTCTATATATATATATGGCCGAATATATACTTATCAAAATGGGTTTTGTGACTTTGTTTACATGTGGTATTCCATCAATCTTGTGGTCTTCTATTTCTTATGTATACACCTTAATGGTGAACAATCACTTTATCAATTCTGAAACCAATATTCGATGCAACTATTGGATTGCAATTCTGGAGAGACATATCTTATGGCCTGCACTAAGCTCAACTGTTAGTGTGCCAGTTATAGACTTGGAGCTTCTGAACAGAAGAATCAGGTTTATTGAGGCTACACAATCTACGACTGTCAATCCATAGGGAGAACCAGCTAGATTTGAATTCGAGCTGAGAGGGGTACAAGGATTCAGGAGAATTACTAAAGCTGACTTCAGGAGGATTTTTCAGCTTCCTCTTGTATAGAATACTCATGCTCTTCCAGCTACTCAGCAAATGATGAGCTGAATTTTTCAGCTTGGTTATAGTGGAGCTAACAATGTTCCACCGGCTAAGTTTTAAAAGAAGTACTTGCACTCCCGGTGGTATGTGAACTTCTCAATCATCACCAGATGTTTATTGATGACAAGGAGTGGATCTGATAGCCTGACTGTGCTGATGCTCAAGCTTTTCTACTCATTCACAAGAGTGGAAACTCCAGACTATGCAGAACTCTTGTGGGATATGGTTCAAGCACAAGTGGATAAAACAAGGAGTTCCTACATTCCTTGTGAAAGGTTTTTCAATATCTTTATCCATGATGCTATTAATGCTTGCAGAGATGCAAATATTTTTGTACCAGGTACAAATTGATTACAGATGAAGAGATTTGGAGAGTTAAAGATGAATACACTGGTAATTTCTGACAATAGATACATTGTACCAATTCCAAATTGGTTAGTGAGACCAGCTGAACCCCAAGACGCTCAAATGCGTTCTTATTTTGAGGCAGTAGGTATACCTCTTCTGAACCCAGTACAACAAGTACAAGTTGAACCAGCTGCAGTACCAGCCCCAGAGGTTATAGAGGAACCTATAGTTCAACCACCTGGGCCATCTAATACTCCAATCAGGATAAACCTTAAACGTTCTAGGGTAGCTCAACAAGCTCAACCTGTAAGGATCAAGGAACCTAGTTCATCTAGGATTGAACCAAACCTTTCCACAACACCTGAGGAGAGCAGTAACACTGATTCATCAGCAACTGAATCATCTCGCGAATTACCGAAGAAGAGGACACGACATTTCCAGGATGAGATGATTCAGACTACGCCAACCCAACACGTAACTAGATCTAAGACTTCGACACCAATCGTCCGATAAACAGTTACTCATACCATTGGTGATACGGACCAAGACCTAGAGCCTGTTAGGTCACCATCACTCATATCCGTATCACATCTAATAATAACAGTAAGCCCTACGCTAAAAGAAGCGCAAGCTTCGGTAGGCAAGAGAGCTGAAAGCATGGATGGTAAAAATACCAATCAACCCATCCAACCTAATTAGGACTTAATAATAAATTCTACCAAGCAAGATGCTTCGGCATCTAAGGAATTAAAGTCTTCCTCTGCAGTAAAGTCTGCGATGACTCAATCGATTGAGGAAACTCAATCATTGAAGTCCAGGACGGCCGAAGGGAAGCAGAAAAATCTTGAAAAGGCACCCTGCATATCAGCTAGAAATCCTCTTATGCCTCAATGTACAACAGGGTCTGGAGGTCCTGCTTATCTTGATGAGGGAGATCTGTCACCTCCCATGGAAACGAATCAACCTAACAATCCTTCAGGATATTTATCATACTTCTAGCAGACTGTTCCCTTGGTTCAAGAAATTAATCCATTGGTTCAAACCACTTCTTTTCCGGATTCTAGATTTCAGGGTCTGGAGGATGAGTCCTTAACTGAAAGAGATGTGCCAGAATTCAGGAGTCAGAGATAGCAATATCTCTGCGAGAGCTAAATCGATGGGTAGTTCTGCTACTCTGTCAGAGTCCCATGAGACTAAAGTCATGGAGGCGGGTGATTCGAAAGAATCTTCGCCCATGACAACTCCGGTTGTTGACCAACCTCCATCAGAAGGGGACTTCACGAATCTGACTAGTAGTATGTACAACTCTACATATAAGAATAATACCGCACACTTATCCTTACCAGCCCTCATGGCAACTCAAACAATTTCACCGACATCACCTTCAACAGTTGTTGCTGATGCTGATGTTGTTCCTACTGTTACTTTTCCACCATCACCCTAACGTTCAACAAATTATTATGATGCTTTGGAGCAAGAATATTTTAGCCGTATGTTTTTACGTGTTAATCTTGATATTTTTCGACGTACTTCGCTCCAAGCAATGTTTCGTGCTAGAGTACGACATTCACTTACTTCCTGCTCTTCTCCACTAAGTCATCACCGTGATGATGAACATGACGATTCTGATCCTCAGAATAGTCATGAGGGGGAGGTAGGAGTAGATGGAGAATTTCTAACGTTGGATATCTCAACAAGGGGTGGTGGTGCGAGGTCTACTTCAACTTCTTAAGCTCAACAGGTTCATACTGAATCAAAAATGGTTTATTCTCAAGATGATGATGTTGAAAATGTGGAACCTAAGCAAGTAATCATTCCAATCTTTCAATCAACACAAGCTGAGGCTGAAGGTGGACAAGTAGATGAGGATTTGGATTTAAATAATTTTTATCTTCAGGAGACTGATGATGATCGATTTGTTATCTTAAGTTCACTATCTTCTTTATCTGCTATTCCTGATGACGTAGAGATAGTTGATGAAGGGAATCCTGAACCGGAAACACATATTGATGTTGAAGAGGATTCTACTGATGAAGATGGTGGTGGTCAATATGAAACTCCAAAGGTAGATGATATCTTTAATCATATTGAAGATGACAATGCTCCAACAGATGAATCAACAAATCCAACAAATGAAAATGGGAGTTCGACTTCAGGTGCAACTACATCAAGTTCTATTGTGAATTCCTGGTTTAAATACAACAATGGTTTATTTTTCAAAAATCGGGAACATCCACTGCAACTGGGAGTTGAACATGATTTCATGACGTTAAGGAACACATTCATCGAAGAAAATGCTTATAAGATCTTTTGCATAAATGAGAAACCAAGAAGTAAAAGATTTACTTATGTTGGTTCACGATTGCTTCCAGCTAATGAACGAAACTGGTATGAATTTATGTGGAGAAAACATATCAATTGAAATGAAGATGATTTGTGGCTTCAGAGAAAGTATCGATTGACCGAAGTACTGGATATTACTTGAGTCGGAGTTAAAATTAGTGTAAAGAAAGACGTCATCAGTCAGTTCCATTTTATTCGAGAAGATGAGAAGGAGTACAAGTTCACAGAGGTTGATTTTCAGAATCTAGACATGTTTGACATCATTCACATCTACAACTTCCTCAGTATTCTCGCAATTCGACCATATGCTAAGTCTCAAGCTTTGGAAGCTGTGAAGAGATACATGATGGAGGCAATAGAAATGATGAGACGTGAGGACTTTCAGATTGGTCATGAAGCTAAAAGGAAAAAGATTTGAATCACGTGTTCGAATCAATTCACAAAGGGATTGGAGGATATGAAAATGTTTCAAATGCAATTCGAACCCGAAGGGTTTGTATTTGTAAATTCACAAAAAGAAAAGGTGTTCATCCGAACGAACGAGCTACACAAATATTCAGATGGTACACTAAAGGCTGCACTGAAGTATCTCAAGTTTTGTCAAAGCAAGTTTGATGACATTTACATGAAAATGGGTCTTGGAGAGTTTATTAAACATATCAGAGATCGTCTCAAAATCCGGATCTGAACCAGACAATTTGAGATTCTTCGTGGTCAAAGAAAAAGATGTTATTTCAAAGAAATGGATGAATATCCATTACATGAGGGAGATCCAAGAAAAGTATGGGGTGTCTGGAAGCCTTCAAAGAAGAATTCAGATAATCAAGTTGAATTTTCTGACCCTTACTTGCAAGAGATGGAAAGCTACTTTTGGACCTCTCAAGATATCTCAATAGGATTACATTGTAATTTTCACATTTAACACTAAGGAGGAGATTGTTAAGACCCTGAATTATGTATAGTGTTAATGTGAAATAAGCCTAAATGAAGGTTCCTTAGAAGATGGCTATATGAGGAACCTAAGTAGTCCTAATTAGATAGCCATTGTATTGTAACTGAGTTCTAGAAGCTGTGGAATGTAATTTTACCGATACTCTCTAATACCGAATCTGTTCTTCACTTAATGAGTCTCACTCTAACTCATCACATCTTCTAATCTCACCATGATTTGACCTATCATTCTTTTTCAAGATAAGATTGATTTCGTCCCGACTTATTTCAAAATATTTGACTCGTGGTTCGCTAAAGCTGATTTTGATACTACAGTTCATACAGCGTGGGACTAGATTAATAATGTCACGAGTGGGGATATTATGTTTAAACTTCGGCTGCTTAAAGGAAAGTTAAAATCATGGATTCATTCATCACGTATTATGGCCCTGTTACATGAGGTTGAAAAAAGATAAATGAATTGGATATAGTGATAGATATTGGATCTGCTTCTCCCACTGATATTGATATGCGAAATTTACCAGCTAAATAAAAGGAGGATTTATCTAATTATATTAATATGGATGCCCTACAAAAATCGTGTTTCAAATGGGACATGGACGGAGATGAAAATTCAACATATTTTTATTGTACTCTGAAGCATAGATGTGGACAACAACTCATTCATGGTTTGATGGTTGACGGGGAGTGGTAAATGAATCCAATGATCATTAAGAATAAGTTTTTCGATTATTATAGTCAAAAGTTTAGTGATGTTCATTTAGGGGCTGAGTTCATTGCTGTTAATCATCATAGAGTTTTGTCTTCTATTGACTCGTTGTATCTTGAACGGCCTTTCGATGACTTAGAAATTCGAAGTGCAGTATGGGAATATTAGTGAAATAATATCATGGCCTCCGTCAATATCGTGGCCTCCGTCATAGAGTTCTATTTCGGTGACTTAGAAATTCGAAGTGCAGTATCTGGAACAGTCGGCTTTTATTTTGGGTCGTCAGATTATTAGATGGTCTGTTGATGTTGAGTGAAATATGATCGTAGTTTAAGAAGAAATACTGGGAGTTGCTTTTGTTCAAAGTTGACTTCGAAAGGCATATGATTGGGTTAAGTGCGAGTATCTTCTTTTTATGCTCTCCTCATTGGGTTTTGGGTAGACTTGGTGCAATTGGTTCAGTGGGTGTTTATATTCTTCCAGAACTTTGGTTCTCGTTAATGGGAGTCTAACTCGCGAATTTCTATTAAAAAGGGGCCTCCGTCAAGGCAACCCACTTAGCCCGTTCCTTTTCATAATTGTCATGGAAGGTCTTCACTTGGCATTCCATCGTGCCATAGAGGAAAATATGATTCGAGGTATCAAAGTGTGTGTGTGTGTAATTTTCGATTATCTCATTTTATATATGCAGATGATGTGATCATTCTTTCGGAATGACATAGGTTCGAATTAGCCCGCATCCTACAGATCCTTGAAGTTCCTTATTTGGTGTTTGGATTAAAGATTAATGTGACTAAATCTCACGTTTTTGGATTTGGAGTATAGGATAACGAAGTTGAGAGTTTTGCTATTGAGGCGGGATTTTGTGTGGGTTCATTACCTACAAAGTATCTTGGAATCCCTATTGGATCGAATATGAAATGGGTGCCATGTAGGGCGGGTCTTCTTGATAAATTTCGTTCAAGATTGTCCTTGTGGAAAGCGAATATGTTATCATCGGGTGGTAGACTAACATTGATCAAATATGTTATGAGTAGCATCGGTATATATTGGATGCCGATTTATAGATGTCCGGAGATGGTTCTAAAACAACTCGAGTTACTTAGATCGAGGTTCTTTTGGGGTGGTAATGCTTCAGTAAAGAAGATGGTGTGGATTAAGCGGGGCACTATTTTATCTTCCTATGGTAATGGTGGCCTCAATATCGAAAGTCTAAAAGCGTTTAACTTGGCTTTGTTATTTAAGTGGTAAAGTGGCGTTGGAGATATTTAACCAACACGGATGATTTTTGGGTAAAGATTATTAAGTCAATTCATGGTGACATTTTTAAAAATATTTTTGTTAATAGTGCTTGGGGGGCAAACATTGTCTCATGTTCTAAAGTTATGTCTGATCATTTGTTACCTACTGATTGTTCTAAAATAGAAATACGTAACGGCCATCATATTCGCTTCTGGAAGGACCTTTGGTGTGGTAACACTCCTCTTAAATTTCGTTATAATCGTCTTTATCATTTGGATACAAATAAGTTTGGGGTCGTTAGGAATAAATGGTCGAATGGGGATTGGCAATGGACTTGGTCACGTGATGATTTAGGCTGTACAAATGAGTCGCTACTGTTGCAACTGCGTGAAGAATTACCAGTAGTGCAGCTTCAAGACGAAGATGATAAATTGGTGTGGACTTTACATTCGGGTCATGGATTCACGGTTAAATCTGCAAGGTACCGCATTGACCGAACTCTTCTCTCCTCTTCACAGCCTTCGACTTCGTGGTTTAAATTCATTCCTAGAAAAATTAATGTGTTCTTGTGGCGTTTCAAAGCGGATTCCCTACCGGTCCGCTGCAATCTATTTGCGAGATGCATCGACGTTAATACACTCACTTTCTCGGTGTGTCACAATGGGAATGAGTCACGTGACCACTTATTCTTTGGGTGTTCGTTTGCGCTTGAAGTTTGGAAAAAGATACGATTATACACAGATTGTAATTTACCACTCTTTGATTCTTGGGAGGATTTCATTAGTTGGTTCGAGGCATCTCACTTCTCGGGCACAAATAAGAATCTAGTTATTCCTATTGTGGTTACTCTTTTTTGAGTACTATGGCGCTTCCGAAACGGCATCGTATTTAATGAGCCTTTTTGTACTAGAAATAGTGTTGTGATTTAGCGCACTTTCAAGACCCGAGAAATTAATAGAACAATTAAGCAATAAATAAAGACACAAGATTTTTCGTGGTTCAGCGTGAGGCCTAGTCCACGGGCGGAAGCAGGGAAGGATTTTATTAGCAAATATGACAAACTCGAGGTTACAGTGTATCACTCAATCTAGGATCTAAAATACTAACAAAATATTTAGACCGCTCACTAGATTATAACACTTCCCTCTTAACTCACTCGTATAGAATTTTGATTAACAATTCTATACCTCACTCTTTTCTCTATACTACTTTTACAAGAGTTAATTAAACTCTTTCAAGTATGGGATGATACTCAAATGAAATCCATGCACTTCCTTTTATAGTTGAACTTTGTATGTTAACAAGAAGAATTCAAATTGACTACTCCTTCTATTTATCAAGTTGCAAAAAAGTTGTTGTTAAGTTGTAAACAAGTTGTAAGTTCTAGTGCATCCCCTTTTCTTTGACTTTAAAACCAATATGTATGCAATTTTAATTTGACATCTCAAATACAACTCATAACATAGTTGGCCTTCTAGAGTTTGTAAGATAAAAGTTGTCATGCATGTATCTAGGCTTCATTCTAATGTGAAAGCAAGTTGGAATTGAGTCAACATATAACATTGTAGGCTTGACCAAGCTAGCATCCAACAAATCTCCACCTTGATGAACATTCCATGCCTTTGCTATCCTCTCTCAGTCTCTGCTTCCTTCCAGCCCCTGTGGGCTCATCACTTTTGAATACCGCGAATGCCAACCAAGTCCAAACAATGTTTGAACTTGATTGTAGTAACTACCTTCGTCAACATATCTGCTGGATTATCTAATGTACAAATCTTTCTCACAATTATAACCCCTTCAGATATTACTTCGCGAATAAAGTGATACCGTATATCTATGTGCTTCGTTCTTTCATGATACATTTGATTTTTAGTCAAATGTATCGCACTCTGACTATCACAATGCACCATAGTCTGATCTTGTCATATACCAAGATCACTAACCAAACCCCTCAGCCACTTTGCTTCTTTCACACCCTCTGTCATAGCCATGTATTCTGCTTCAGTTGTGGACAAAGCAACAGTCAATTGTAATATTGCTTTCCAACTAATAGCACATCTTTCGAGAGTAAAAATATACCCAGTCTGAGACCTTCTCCGATCCAAATCACCAGCATAGTCTGAATCAACGTATCCGGTAACATCCGTATTACCACCGCTATCAAATACTAAGCCAATATCGATTGTCCCTTTGAGGTACCGAAGAATGCATTGCACCGCTTGCCAATGAACTTTCCCTGGACAATCCATATATCTGCTCACCACGCTTACCGCATGTGCAATATCCTGTCGAGTACATACCATGGCATACATGATACTACACACAGCACTAGCATATGGAACATGTGACATATGCTCCACCTCCTCCTCAGTTTCCAGTGACAACGCCGATGAAAGTTTGAAATGTGCAACAAGTGGAGTACTAACCGGTTTGGAGTTATCCATAATAAAATGCCGAAGAACCTTCTCAATGTATTTCTTTTGTGACAAATATAATTTTCCTTCACAACTATCTCTAATAATCTCCATTCCCAATATCTTCTTAGCTGCACCCAAATCTTTCATCTCAAACTCACTTTTGAGTTGAGATTTTAACTCATCGATCTCTGACATGTTTTTCGAAGCAATCAACATATCATCCACATATAATAGAAAATAAACATACGAGCCATCAGGAAGCTTCTTGTGATATACACAACTATCATAATCACTCCGTGAGTAAGATTTACTAGTCATGAATACATCAAACCGCTTATACCATTGTCGAGGTGATTGCTTCAAGCCATATAATGACTTTTTCAACAAACATGCATAATCTTCCTTTCCTTGGACAACAAATCCTTCTGGCTAGCGCATGAAGATCCGTTCCTCCAACTCACCATGTAAAAATGCCTTCTTGACATCTAATTGTTGCAACTCCATATCATGTAAAGCAACCATGGCAAGTAACATGTGGATAGAGGTATGCTTTACTACCGGTGAGAAAACTTCATTAAAGTCAAATCCCTCTCTCTGAGTAAAGCCTTTTGCTACAAGGCGTGCTTTGAACCTTTCATATTCTACACCAGGAATTCTGTCCTTCTTTTTAAAGATCCATTTGCATCCAACAATCTTCTGACCTTTTGGCGGTTTCACCAGCTCCCACATATGATTCTTATAAAGAGACACCATCTCTTCATTCATAGCTATAGACCACTTTGCAGATTCTGGACAACCAATAGCTTCACGATATGTAGCAGGTTCTTGGACCTCTATATCTTCTGCCATGCTCAGGGCATAAGCTACTAAATCTTCATGCCCAAACCGTTGTGGTGGTCTTATAGCTCGTCGTTCTCTGTCTCTTGGTAGATTATAATTCTGTAGATCATGTTGCTCATCTGACTGATCTTCTGGTGTCATATGATCAACATCAAAGTCATGTACGTCTTCTACAATGGGATTGACATGAGTATCTTGTCCTACTCCTTGTGGAACATCTATTTCTTGCTCCACCAGCTCCTCAACTTCACGATCTTTTCCAGCAACTACTTGTTCTTTCTCTGTCTTTTTCAACATAGCAGAATCGTCAAATGTCACATCCCTGCTGATAATAAATCGGGATGATTTACCATCAGGGCACCACAATCTATAACCCTTCACCCCATCTGCATACCCTATATTAAATGTCCCGTTCATATTGATTATAAACGTTCCATATTAATTGATTTCGTCGCGAGGTTTTGACCTCTATATGAGACGTTTTTCAAAGACTGCATTCATTTTTAAAATAACCATAACCTTTATTTTATCGATAAAGGTTTAAAAAACATTACGTAGATTATCAAATAATGATAATCTAAAATATACCATTTACACACGACCATTACATAATGGTTTACAATAAGAATATATTACATCAAAAATAAGTTTCTTGAATGCAGTTTTTACATAATATCATACAAGCATGGACTCCAAATCTTGTCCTTATTTTAGTATGCAACAGCGGAAGCTCTTAATAATCACCTGAGAATAAACATGCTTAAAACGTCAACAAAAATGTTGGTGAGTTATAGGTTTAACCTATATATTATCAAAACATAATAATAGACCACAAGATTTCATATTTCAATATACATCCCATACATAGAGATAAAATTCATTCATATGGTGAACACCTGGTAACCAACATTAACAAGATGCATATAAGAATATCCCCTATCATTCCGGAAAATCCTTCGGACATGATAAAAACGAATTCGAAGTACTAAAGCATCTGGTACTTTGGATGGGGTTCGTTAGGCCCAATAGATCTATCTTTAGGATTCGCATCAATTAGTAGATCGGTTTACTAATTCTTAGGCTACCAAGCAAAAGGGGCATATTCGGCTTCGATCATTCACCCATATAATGTAGTTTCATTTACTTGTGTCTATTTCGTAAAACATTTATAAAACTGCATGTATTCTCATCCCAAAATATTAGATTTTAAAAGTGGGACTATAACTCACTTTCACAGATTTTTACTTCGTCGGAAAGTAAGACTTGGCCACTGGTCGATTCACGAACCTATAACAAATATGTACATATATATCAAAGTATGTTCAAAATATATTTACAACATTTTTAATACGTTTTAATGTTTTAAGTTTATTAAGTCAGCTGTCCTCGTTAGTAACCTACAACTAGTTGTCCATAGTTAGATGTACAGAAAATAAATTGATATATATTATCTTGACCCAATCCATGACCCATTGTATACACGTCTCAGGCTAGATCACAACTCAAAGTATATATATATTTGGAATCAACCTCAACCCTGTATAGCTAACTCCAACATTACTGCATATAGAGTGTCTATGGTTGTTCCAAATAATATATATAGATGGGTCGATATGATATGTCAAAACATTTGCATACGTATCTATGGTATCCCAAGATTACATAATATATTAAAATACATGTATAATAAAATATAAGTTAGCTAGGATATGATTTGTATAGAATTGTTACAATATTTCCCGTAGCTACAAAAATCAAAAAATATCCAATCTTGTTTTACCCATAACTTCTTCGTTTTAAATCCATTTTGAGTGAATCAAATTGCTATGGTTTCATATTAAACTCTATTTTATGAATCTAAACAAAAAAAGTATAGGTTTATAGTAAGAAATATAAGTTACAAGTCATTTTTGTAAGAGGTAGTCATTTCAGTCGAAAGAACGACGTCTTGATGACCATTTTGAAAAACATACTTTCACTTTGAGTTTAACCATGATTTTTGGATATAGTTTCCTGTTCATAAGAAAAATCATTTTCCCAGAAGAACAACTTTTAAATCAAAGTTTATCATAGTTTTTAATTAACTAACCCAAAACAGCTCACGGTGTTACTACGACGGCGTATATCCGATTTTACGTTGTTTTTTGTGTTTCCAGGTTTTAAATCATTAAGTTAGCATATCATATAGATATAGAACATGTGTTTAGTTGATTTTAAAAGTCAATTTATAAGGATTAACTTTTGTTTGCGAACAAGTTTAGAATTAACTAAACTATGTTCTAGTGATTTCAAGTTTAAACCTTCGAATACGGTAGTTTTATATATATGAATCGAATGATGTTATGACCATCATTACTACCTCAGGTTTTGTGGATAAACCTACTGGAAATGAGAAAAATAGATCTAGCTTCAAAGGATCCTTGGATGGCTTGAAAGTTCTTGAAGCAGAATCATGACACGAAAACAAGTTCAAGTAAGATTTCCACTCGAAATAAGATTGTTATAGTTATAGAAATTGAATCAAAGTTTGAATATGAGTATTACCTTGTATTAGAAAAATATCTTACTGTAAATAAGAAATATTTCTTGAGGTTGGATGATCACTTTACAAGATTGGAAGTAAGCTAGCAAACTTGAAAGTATTCCTTGATTTTATGAAACTAGAACTTATAGAATTTATGAAGAACACTTAGAAATTGAAGATAGAACTTGAGAGAGATCAATTAGATCAAGAAAATTTAAGAATGAAAGTGTTTGTAGGTATTTTTGGTCGTTGGTATATGGATTAGATATAAAGGATGTGTAATTTTGTTTACATGTAAATAAGTCATGAATGATTACTAATATTTTTGTAATTTTATGAGATATTTCATGCTAGTTGCCAAATGATGGTTCCCACATGTGTTAGGTGACTCACATGGGCTGCTAAGAGCTGATCATTGGAGTGTATATACCAATAGTACATACATCTAAATGCTGTGTATTGTACGAGTACGAATACGGGTGCATACGAGTAGAATTGTTGATGAAACTGAACGAGGATGTAATTGTAACCATTTTTGTTAAGTAGAAGTATTTTGATAAGTGTCTTGAAGTCTTTCAAAAGTGTATGAATACATATTAAAACACTACATGTATATACATTTTAACTGAGTCGTTAAGTCATCGTTAGTCGTTACATGTAAATGTTGATTTGAAACCTTTAAGTTAACGATCTTGTTAAATGTTGTTAACCTATTGTTTATTATATCTTATGAGATGTTAAATTATTATATTATAATGATATTATGATATATTAATATATATTAATATGATATATATACATTTAAATGTTGTTACAACGATAATCGTTACATATATGTCTCTTTTCGAAATCATTAAGTTAGTAGTCTTGTTTTTACATATGTAGTTCATTATTAATACACTTAATGACATGTTTACTTATCATTTATCATGATTAAACATAGTGTATCAATATCTTAATATGATTCATATGTACTTAGTAAGACGTTGTTATAACGATAATCGTTATATATATCGTTTCGAGTTTCTTAATTCAATAAACTCAATTTTATGTATATAACTCATTGTTAAAATACCTAATGAGATACTTACTTATCATAATATCATGTTAACTATATATATAATCTATGTCATCATATAGTTTTTACAAGTTTTAACGTTCGTGAATCACCGGTCAACTTGGTGGTCAATTGTGTATATGAAACCTATTTCAATTAATCAAGTCTTAACAAGTTTGATTGCTTAACATGTTGGAAACACTTAATCATGTAAATAAAAATTTCATTTAATATATATAAACATGGAAAAGTTCGAGTCACTACACTAGAAATATGCATCTCTTAGCCCTCAGATCAAGTTTACCATCTTTCACATGAGCATAAGCAGGACAACCAAATATCTTCAAATCACTGTAACTTGCAGGGGAACCTGACCATTTCTCCAAAGGAGTTTGACAATTAATTACCGTTGATGGAGACCGATTTACCAAATAACAAGCCGTGTTGATAGCTTCAGCCCAAAAAATAATTTGGTAATTTTGCATTTGAGAGCATACACCTCGCTCGCTCAAGGAGCGTTCTATTCATCCGTTCTGCAACGCCATTCTGTTGTGGTGTAAACCACACTGTGTGGTGTCTCATAATACCTTCATTCTTGCAGAACTCATTGAATTCGCCTTTGCAGAATTCCAGTCTGATGTTTCGCGAGGTGTATATAAAATAGCTATTAATTTTAGCAGGAAATACTATTAAATACGATACAATTTTACACAAGATATTTATTTATTTAGAGAATGGATATACTTAAACCTTGCTACAACACTTATACGCAGTGTACCTAATCGTACAGTAGTGTAGTTTTTAGTAAGTCCGGTTCGTTCCACAGGGAAATCTTTAAACAAAGCTTAACGCTATATTAGTTTACTTTTATAAAAATACAAATATATATATAAGTAATATTATTATTATAAAGGGGGGTTTTTTACCGTTTAATGACCGGTTTGTCGATTTTAAAACTTTATTCGCAGTTAAAACCAAATGTAAAATATTAAAAATAAATACAAGACTTAAATTAAAGCGTAAAGTAAATAACGATAATGAAATTGTGAATAATAAAAGTGCGATAAAATAAACTTGCGATAATTAAAAAGTACGATAATTAAAAGTGCAATTAAATACAATAACAATAAATAAAATGCGATAATTAGAAGTGCAATTAAATATGAAATAAAGGAAATTAAATATGAAATAAAAGAATTATGCTTATTTAAACTTCCGTAATCATGATGTTTGACGTGTCGATTTTAGTTTTATGCCCATGGGTTAATTGTCCCATGTCCTGGATTATTTAATATGTCCATACGGATTTGTCCATTATAGTCCATCAGTCATAAATATAAAGAGCGAAAGCCTTCGTCAAATTATTCTTATTCCCGAAGTCAAATATTCCAACTAATTGGGGATTCGAATTGTAACAAGGTTTTAATACTTTGTTTAATGAATACACCAGGTTATCGACTGCGTGTAAATCAAGGTTTTACTACTTTGTTAACAATTACACCAATTACCCTTGAATGTAATTCACCCCTGTTTCAACAAGTCTATTAACTATTAATCCAGTTCCGTATCCGGTAAAATGAATAATTATTGGTATTTATAGATATCCCGCCCACCGTACCCAGTCAAGCGTATGTGATTATATATAAATACGTCGAATTATAAGTTTGTATATTAAATTAACAAGGTATTGTTTAATTAATATAAAACCCACTAATAACCCATAGTCTAATTTCCACAAGTGTCGTTCTTTTATCCAAACCCCAATTATGGTACAAAGCCCAATTACCCAATTTTAGTAATTAGCCCAACATCATGATTACTTCGTTTAAATAAGCATAATAATAACTTAGCTACGAGACATTAATGTAAAAAGGTTGATCATAACTTACAATGATTAAAAATAGCGTAGCGTTACACGGACAGAATTTTGACTTACACCCTTACAACATTCGCTAACATACCCTTATTATTAGAATTAAAATTAAAATTAAAATTAAAATTATAATATATATATATATAATACGTTTATGAGAGAAGAAGAAAAAAGGATGATCAAAATGCTCAGAATTCGGTTGGCCTTATAGGGAGTTTGAAACTTTGGGGCTCCGCGACTCGAGGCATTTTTTGCCTTCAAACTCCGCGAGTCGCGGAGTTTGTAAATACAGCTCACACAATTTGGAGTCTTTCTTGCCGATGGTTTTTATTTATTTATATAATATATAAATAATTATAAGAATTATTTAAATATTATATTATATTTATGTGCATAGTTGACTTGTAATTTTTATTCCGTTGCGTCGAGCATTGAGAGTTGACTCATGTCCCGGTTTCGGATTTTCGAACGTCCTTGCGTACAATTTAATATCTTGTACTTTGCGTTTTGAATCTTGTACTCTTGTAATTTCGAGACGTTTCTTATCAATAATTGGAACCTCTTTGATTGTCTTTTGTACTTTTGAGCTTTTTGGTCGTTTGTGTCTTCAATTCGTCGAATCTGTCTTTTGTCTTCACCTTTTATTATTTAAACGAATATCACTTGTAAATAGAACAATTGCAACTAAAAGCTTGTCTTCCTTGAGGAATAATGCTATGAAATATATGTTCGTTTTTAGCATTATCAAATATACCCACACTTGAGCGTTGCTTGTCCTCAAGCAATATCGTCTTGAAATACTAGAATCACTTCTTTATTCTTCACACTTTGTACATCAGTGATTTCTATACGGCGGTATAAATAATGGTAATAACGATATGGTTTACAGTCCCACATGACTATAAAAATTTAGATCCATTAAGGAAATTGGATCTTTATGAAAACATTGGATCTTTTGAAAATTAAATCTAGTGTTTACCCTAGATAAGTTTTCAGGAATAACCCTTTACCGGTGTTTGCAAAATATTTTTGTGGGTTTGGTGGGTTTCAGATTTGAAAATTTTAGCTCAAAACTTGCGGTTTTGTGTCACCCACTTGCTAACCTTGTATTTGGAAAGCAACAGGTCTAGTTTACTTGTCCCGTATATTACCTTTCGATAAACTACCGTCCGATTGTAAAGGAAAGCATTGAACAAGCAACTGTTAAGGCAATGTCCCCTGACATGCTTTTAATTATGGTCTATAACATGTCGGACGCAATTACTATCCTTGGTAGGAGCAATAGTAAAGCTCACCCTTATGATTTTTCGGTCTGGCACAAGGTCCTGTCTTTGAACACTATGCAACCACCGTTCTTACGGTTGACACCCGATTTAGTTCAGGTGACCTAATGAATTCCAGGTGAATTCCTAGGATTTTACGTTCAATGGTAATGAACGCATTGAAAATAGGGTTTTCAGAAAACAAATCGGTTTGTAATTTTGATCAAAATATTTTCTCGTTCAAGCTCGAGTTTAGATATCATTGAATTCCATGAGTTTGTAATTCTCAATCTTTAAGGTCAATCTCAAGGATTGAGTAATATCAGGCTTAAAAGCTGATTTTTGATCTTTTAAGGAGATTATCCTTTCTGGGGATCTGATTCATTAGTCTTATCCAGCTAATTTGCACGGTGCCCCCCCATTGTACGAGATAAATCCTTCTCATGGTTAGGATAAATCTGACCACTTGGAGACCCTATTTAATGCTGAGGTCTGTGGATTTCCTGCTGATTTTAGTGATGACTTTTCTAGATTTTTCGTCAACCTACATGAAAGGACCCTTCCTAATCCACCTGGACGAAGTCATCAACATTTGGTCCCATTGCGATGATCGGCTCCAAGTAATGTCCTTATATTGAGCAAATGCACAGCGGAAGACTTAATTCGTACCTGAGAATAAACATGCTTTAAAGTGTCAACCAAAAGATTGGTGAGTTCATAGGTTTATCATAACAACCATTTCAATATGTTAATAGACCACAAGATTTCATAATCATAAACATAATACACTTGCAAGTGTATGTAAAGCATTCTAAGTGGTTGAGCACTTGGTAACCATACTTAACATTTAATCAACGTCGCATATTCCCTTTATTATGAAATCTCACTACACCGTACCAAGTGTAGTCACCAAAACGAAGTACTGTGCAACCGTTGAATACTGGTCGTCCAGTCCGGTTGGGGTTGTCAGGCCCGATAGATCTATCAACAGGATTCGCGTTTACAATACCCATGTAAATAGTAGTTACCAAGCTACAGGGAAATATGCCAGTGGTACAACTCAACGTAGAATATATTTTTAAGTACTTGTGTCTATTTTGTAAATATTTATAAAAGCAGCGCATGTATTCTCAGCCCAAAAATATATATTGCAAAAGCAATTAAAAAGGGAGCAAATGAAACTCACCTTTGCCTTGAAGGTATTTAATTCGACTTGGTCTCCGATAGATATCACGAACCTAACCATATATATAATATATCAACATATTTTCTTTTTAAGTAATCGTTACATATATATATACTTTTAATACTTTTAATATTTTCTTAGTCCGTAGTTAGCAGTCCGATGTTAGTGGTCCACAATTAGTTGCTTAAATAAAATAAATAAAGACCCCATCGTATTCGTATTGATCAGAATTAATCTCGACCCATGGTACCATGTTGTCAAATGACGTGTTGCGTACATAAAGTACCGTATTGTCAAATGACGTGTTGCGTACAATCATGAGGTCTTATGATTAATCTTCTCGTGTTGTTTACGGGTGGTCCTGAAATATATAAAATCAAATCATAAGTAATTATATATAAAATATCATATTAATTAGAAAAGATATGATTAATTTACTTTTTCTCCAAATATTTTCGTTGCTAAACTAGCTTCGGATACCCAATCTTGTTTTAGTCGTAGTTTCTTCATTACAACTCCGTTTTTGTTGGTTCAACTTGCCACTTCCTTGGATCGAGTCAAATTTTAAGAATATGAACTGAAAATACCTTAGTTTGTATTTGAAATCATAGGTTATAGGTCAAAATTTGGTGAAACTTATGAAAGTGATCATTTTCCATCATAAAAACAACATTTAATGATCATTTTCCTAAAAATACTTACACTTTGAGTTAAACCATGAAATTTTTATGTGTTAACATATTCATAAGAAATATCATTTTTCCAGAACATGAACTTCCAATTCAAAGTTCAAGATGGTTTTTAATTATCCAACCCAAAACAGCCCTCGGTTGCACTCCGACGACGTAGATTCAGTTTTTAAGATGTTCTTTGTAAAACCAAGTTATATCTTGTTAGGTTAGCATATCATTATGATATATTACAAGTCTTGAAGTGTTTTAAAAGTCAAGTTAGAAGGATCTATTTAGTTTGCGAACAAGTTTGAAATAATTCAAACTATGTTCTTGTTGTTAAAATTTTATACCACAAAATAAGATAGCTATATGAATATGAATTGAATAAGATTATGAACAAGGTTACTACCTCAAGTTACTTAGATAAAGTTACTTCAAAAGATAAGAAATAATCTTGGAATCAAAGAGTGGTGGAGTTATATCAAAAGGTTGGAAGTAAACTTCTTAAAATGGGTGGTTATTTTGATATGTTCTTGAAAGAGTTTTCTTATGGTGTTTAAGGCTTGTAATTGAAGCTAAATTGTAACGACCCTGGTTTTACCAACGTTATTTATTAATAGTTATTATTATTAATACGCTTGATTAAACGAATGTATGTTATTACATTTACATGTTGCTTTAATTGCCCATACTTGAACTTTAAATGCCCGAAACGTCTTTGTGACACCCGGAACTTGCACGAATAATATTTTAAGGTATTATTTACATTCATGATTAATTTTATTAATCATTCTAATTAACTAAGATGGTTAGTTAATTACTTGGGCTTAAGCTGAACTTATTTGGATTATTTGCAACTTGGGCTTTAATTAGTGTAATGGACTCTTGAATAAGACTCACAAGCCCACCCTACATTTATTAATGGACCTTTAGCCCACTCTTTCAAAGTGTAAGTATTACTTAGGACTTGTAACTAGTTGGTTTGAACATTTGGAATCTAGTCATGCCATAATCCCCATGTATAACCACTCTTTAACCAACTTTTGAAGCTTTAACACCCTAGTAACCAATGAACTTAACCATTCCCCCTCCCAATTCAGCTGAATGCCGAATCCATGTAGGCCATATGGTGGTGTTTGATTTCATTTTTCCTTCATTACACTCACTTGCTCACTCATTTCTCATAAACACACACACACTTGCTTCATCTTTTCTCTTATCTTTCTCTCAAGTTCTTCTTTCTTTCTTGTAAGTAACAACTTCTTTTCTTCTTTTCTTTGTTGGTAAAAACTGATTTCTACATCACATAATCATCATCAATCTTTGTTGTTAAAACTTTTGTTACTTGTTCTTGTTTAAAGTTAATTACTTGTAAGATACTAAGTTGTTTACTTACTTACTTTCATGTTACAAGATCAAACTTCTTAGTTTTGATTCTTCATAATATCTTGTATTATCAAGAACATCCAAGAACATAATCTATCTAGTTATGTTCTACATATTTTGTTTCAAAAGATTTAAAGTTTATAATCTTTATAATTGTTACTTGTGTTCTTGTTTGTTGTATGTTACTAGAATACCACCTTCATGGTTGGTTTAGGCTTATCATTTATTTTCTTTATTTCTTATTGTTAGTTGCTTACCACACATTTGAACAAGGACATGAAACCAACAAGAGCTTACACTTTGGTGCAAGTATCATGGATCCAACACTTGGTTGTGATCTTTCTTAGTGTTCATGAACTTGTTCATAAACTTACATGTAACCTTGGCTCATCAAACACTTACAACACTTGCACTTGAGTTATGATGGACAAACCTTGGTCAAAATGATGTTAACACATCAACGAGTTGTACACTTGAAGCTATACGCATCAAGGATGAGAACCGTGATGAACATCAAGCACCGAGACAACCGGAACTCTCCAAAACCCACTGTTCTGTCCAAAACCCACTGACCTGATGCTTCTGGAACAGACCAGTAGACCTGGGCTGTTCTAACCTTGATTTTTAGATAGAACTTTTCGAGTAGATAACTTTTCATATAGGACTCGTCTTAATCCGAGTTACGGTTTAGGATTTACGGCCCTCCGATCGTTACCATGTCCTTTAACGTTGTGCAGAAATTTCTGACCTACTCGCACTTAGACCGTCGCCACGGTCAAACCAAGACGAGTTTGCTTCTGTAAATTTTACCACACTTAAGGGACTCATAGACGGAGCCATGACCACTGGTCTCACCTTAATTCAGTAAGGGTAGAGGCCGTGGTGACTGACCGAAGTTAGCCTTTGTTTTAAACGACTTTCATAAACGAGTCTTACTTGTTACCTTTTGTTTAATGATGATTGATGATGACCCTTATGACCTTAATTACGTACTTGTAAACCTTTTGAGACGACTTATTGACTTAGTGCTATTTGACTTAGGTTGAGGACGTTTGGACCGTTACTTGCACACCACTTTCCGACTACTACCTTACCATTACTACTAATCATTGTGAGTTATAGCATTCCCTTTTTACTTTAACTTATTTTGGGAACTGAGAATACATGCGGATTTTATGTTTTACATACTAGGCACGAGTACTTAAACTTTATATATGTGTGGGTAATATAACGGCAGAAACATTCCCTTTAGCTCGGTAACGTTTAATCATTGGTTTTTGAACCGTGAACGCGAATCTTAGATATGGATCCATAGGGTTTGACATCCCCACTCGGGCTAGTAGCGCTAGCATTTAACGAGTGTTTAATACTTCGAGGTTATACGCACTTGCCAAGTGCACTTTAAGGGGGTACATTAAACGTTAAGTTAGTTACCGGGTGCCCACGGTTAAGCATATACTTTTACATACTTTTGAAACGCTCGTTGTAGCACTGAAATCTCGTGGCCTACTTACATTACTGTTATACTTAAACTATAGCTCACCAACCTTTGTGTTGACCTTTTTAAGCATGTATTTTCTCAGGTGTTTGAAGTCGCTTCCGCTATCTTACTAGTCGTGCTGTAGAACCCGCTGCCTAGAGTTGTATTCGCATGACTACTTATGTTGCATTCAAACTTTTTACTTATGAACTTATGTTATGTAACGACCATTATGGTCACGTACACTTATTTAATGCTTCTACTTAGCGAAGCATACTTTTGATTTGTAAAACAATTGACGTATGTTGTGACGTCACTTTTTTTTAATGAATGTAAACTCTGTTTTGAAAACGCATATAGTACTTAACCTTGTAATGATCCTGTTGTTGATGGTCCGTACATGATGATTTAGTACGGGGCGTCACATTTGGTATCAGAGCATTGGTTGTAGGGAATTAGGATGCATTAGTGAGTCTAAGACCGACCCGAGTAGGATTCACTAATAGGGCTAATCTACAACTTGTTAGTTTACTTGTTTCCGCTGAACTTACTGCATGCTGCTGCTCACTGTTACTGCTATATGCCGTATGCTACTACGTGATTTCACTACTGCATGCTATTACTTGCTTTCGATTGCATGCTAGTTTCGTACGATTACTGATATTGCCATGCTACTTATTGTTATACATGATTTAAACTGTTGGCCTATTATTTGCTTGCTTTATGACATACTGACATGGAAAATTTATTTTTCCTTGTTCAGATGTCGGACGTTCCACCTACTGACATCCCGAGCGGCTCAGGCCCCGTTGTTCCTCCCACTGCTGCACCTGTTGCTGCTGCTGCTGCTGCTGCTGCTGACACTCCGGCCCCGACACCCACTGGCGACCCCGGCGCCTCTAGTTCTGGAGCTAGCTCTAGTGTGTCTATCCCGGCGTCTTCTTCCAGACCCCTGAGGCAACTGGCTCGCATTGGTGGCATGGAGATCCCCGCAGAATTCGGGGAAGGTCCCTTCCGTAACCACTGGCGCACACCTTGCCGACGCACTGCCGACGGCCGCTTAGCCGTGATTACGCCAGGCCGACACCGACAGATGTTGGCCGCTTTCGGATATGTTGAGCCACCCGCACCACCACCGCATGATTCAGACGACGGTTCTTCCACCGATGCTTCTTCAGACGACACCTCATCTGACGACTCCAGTGATGAGGAGGATCCCGCTGACCGACCGATTCAGGCACCTTCTACCCCGCCGAAGAAGCGGTATCGCTTCGCTGGCATAATTCCTGGTCGTACTGTCACTGACGCTTATGGTCGGCGTCGTAGGATCACTGCTCGTAAACGGCTGGTGCCGTACCCCGCCGACCCACTGATATTACCGTCTCCACCCAGAGCCGGACCATCCACTTCAGCACCACCGGCTCCACCTGCACCGCCAGCACCACCTGCCCCACCATCTTCCTCTAATGAGGAAATGAGGCGGGAGATTGAGATTCTCCAGACTCGAGTTACTGAGCTCGAGGAGCAGTTGGCTCATGTTTTGGACATCTTGTACCCACCATCGCCGTAGGACTTTGTACTAGATTCTGTATTGTAATCTCTTTTTGTAATTTCATATTTCACTTATGTAATGTACGAACTTATTGTAATGTATGAACTTATTATCATTAATGAATGGAATTTGTGTTGTTTCTTTGTGCGCAAGTGTTCTATTTACGTTATCATATCATGGTTTTGTGGTACTTATATATGCTTGCATTACTTAATCAACATGTGTTGTGCTGTTCTCATGTTGGTTGTTATATACTATATTATTATTATTTGCATAATGGATTTTGACTTGAGTCAAAATGTTTGTATAGAACATCATGGCCAACGGGAGATCTATCCCCACCGCGGCACAAATTGAGGAAATGATTAACGAGCGAGTCGCTGCTGCACTAGCTGAAAGACAACCCCAAGTTCCACCACCACCGCCTGTCAATCCACCTGTCGTCCGAGATGGGTGTACTTACAAGGAATTCCAAAACTGCAAGCCACACTACTTCAGTGGCACTGAGGGACCCGTCGGTCTCACCAGATGGTTCGAAAAGTTGGAATCGGTATTCAGGGTTAGCAATTGTTCTGAGGCTAACAAAACAAAATTTGCATCTTGCACGCTGTCTGATGGCGCACTCACATGGTGGAATACCATGGCCCAAGCGAAAGGAATTGATGAGGCGTATGCTACGCCTTGGGAAGAATTTAAATGTGTTATGATCGAGGAATACTGTCCGAGAACCGAGATTCAAAAGATGGAAATCGAATTTATGCAATTGAAAACCGTAGGGAACGACCTTAACAGCTACAACCGTAGGTTTTTGGAATTGGCTCTTATGTGTCCAACCATGGTCACCCCCGAGTTTAAGCGTTTGGAGAAATACTTCTCGGGACTTCCTAAGTCCATCAAGGGTAATGTTACCTCATCCAAGCCACCAAGTGTTCCCGAAGCAATGCGCATGGCGCATACTCTCTTGAATCAAATCATCCTTGACGAGCCGGAGAAGGCTAAGTTCGAAACTGTTAGTGGGGAAAAGAGGAAATGGGACAACAACCACAACAACAACAGGGGTAGGAACTATGATCAAAACCCGGCAAAGCGACATGAAGGGTTTAGGCAAAACAACAACATGCACAACAACAACACCAACCCCAACAACAACAACCGCACCAATCCGAACTACAAAGGAACCTTACCACAATGCAATAGGTGCTACAAGCACCACACTGGGTATTGCAATGTTATCTGTGAGAAGTGCCAACGATCTGGACATGTTGGCAAGGATTGCAAGGTTACCACTTTGAATGTGAAGCCAAACCACAACAACAATGGGCCTAAGAAGTGTTATGAATGTGGGAAGACGGGCCATTTCAGAAACGAGTGTCCTAACAAGCGTAAGGATGGCGGACCACCACGTGCTAGAGCCTTCAATGTTAATGCAAGGGACGCTCGCGACAACCCCGACTTGGTGACAGGTATATTCAAGATCAACAATCTTTTAGCTTCTGTCCTATTTGATACTGGTGCCGATAGGAGCTATGTGTGTAGACATTTTTGTGATAAGTTAGATTGGTCGTTAGTTCCTTTGAAGGAAAGTATGCTTGTCGAGGTCGCCAATGGAAAACTTGAAAAGGTTGACCATATTAGTCGTGGAGCTATTATCAACATAGCTGGTGCAGATTTCGAAATTGATTTGATACCTATCAAACTGGGAAGTTTTGACGTGATCGTCGGTATGGATTGGTTGAGCAAGATAAAGGCCGATGTTATCTGTGGAGATAAAGCACTTCGCATACCACAAGGAGATGGCGAACCACTGGTTATCTATGGAGAGAGATGTACCTCGAAGTTGAACCTCATTAGTTGCGTGAAAGCACAAAAGATTATGAAGAAGGGACGCTTTGCTGTCCTAGCACATGTGAAAGCGGTAGAAACTGAGGTGAAGAACGTGAACGATGTGCGTATTGTGAACGAGTTTTCCGATGTCTTTCCCGAAGAACTGCCTGGATTACCGCCACCGAGGGCAGTAGAGTTTCAGATTGACTTAGTGCCAGGAGCTGCACCTGTAGCTCGCGCACCTTATAGACTCGCACCCTCCGAGATGCAAGAATTACAGAGTCAACTACAAGAGCTATTAGATCGAGGGTTTATCCAACCAAGCTTCTCACCTTGGGGCGCACCTGTGTTGTTTGTAAAGAAGAAGGATGGATCCTTCCGTATGTGTATTGACTACCGTGAACTCAACAAATTGACTATCAAGAATCGATATCCTCTTCCACGAATTGATGATCTTTTTGATCAACTACAAGGATCAAGCGTTTATTCAAAGATCGATTTGCGATCCGGATATCACCAGCTGAGGGTGAAGGAAAGTGATGTGATGAAAACTGCATTCAGGACCCGTTATGGTCATTATGAGTTCCTCGTAATGCCATTCGGTTTGACAAATGCACCTGCCGTGTTCATGGATCTCATGAATCGTGTCTGCAAGCCTTACTTGGATAAGTTTGTTATCGTCTTCATAGATGATATCCTCATCTACTCTAAGAGCGAAGAAGAACATGAGCAACACCTTCGGCTAGTGCTTGAACTCTTAAGACAAGAGCAGCTTTATGCCAAATTCTCCAAGTGCGAATTTTGGTTGAAGGAAGTACAGTTTTTGGGTCATGTTGTGAGCGACCAGGGTATCAAAGTTGATCCCGCCAAGATTGAAGCCATCAGCAAGTGGGAGACCCCCACTACTCCAACGCATATTCGCCAATTTCTAGGTCTCGCCGGTTATTATCGAAGGTTTATCGAAGGATTTTCTCTGATTGCGCGTCCTTTGACCGCACTGACTCACAAGGGCAAGAAGTTCATTTGGGAACCCACACAAGAATCAGCATTCCAAACTTTGAAGAAGAAGTTAACCTCCGCACCTATCCTATCACTTCCTGAAGGCAGTGACGACTTTGTTGTTTATTGCGATGCATCGAAGAGTGGTTTTGGTTGTGTACTGATGCAACGATCAAAGGTTATTGCCTATGCCTCCCGCCAATTGAAGATTCACGAGCGGAACTACACTACACATGATCTTGAACTTGGAGCCGTTGTCTTTGCACTCAAATTGTGGAGACATTATTTGTATGGAACTAAGAGCACTATCTTCACCGATCACAAGAGTCTCCAGCACATCTTCGATCAGAAGCAATTGAATATGAGACAGCGTCGGTGGATCGAGACGCTCAACGACTACGATTGTGAACTCCGTTATCACCCTGGCAAGGCCAATGTTGTAGCTGACGCTTTAAGCCGAAAGGAGAGGACGGCACCTCTCCGTGTTAGGGCTCTGAACATCACCATCCATTCGAACCTCAACAACCAGATCAGAGTAGCCCAAGTTGAGGCTCTCAAGGAGGAGAACATATCTCACGAGCATTTGAACATACTTGTCTCTCGATTCGAGGTTAGAGAGTCTGGACTCCGATGTTATGCCGGAAGAATTTGGGTACCTTACTATGGAGATCTGCGAAGCCTGATACTTGATGAAGCACACAAATCGAGATATTCGATTCACCCCGGTGCAGGTAAGATGTACCACGACCTTAAAGAACAGTATTGGTGGCCGAATCTTAAGAAGGACGTTGCGACTTATGTTGGTAAGTGTTTGACTTGCTCGAAGGTTAAAGCCGAGCATCAGAGACCTTCTGGGTTACTTCAATAGCCGGAAATCCCACAATGGAAGTGGGAAAGGATCACAATGGATTTCATTACTAAGCTGCCGAAGACGGTGGGCGGATGCGATACTATTTGGGTTATTGTTGACCGCCTCACCAAATCTGCACACTTCCTAGCGATGAAGGAAACTGATACAATGGAAAGACTTGCTCAGCTGTACATCAAAGAGGTTGTATCTCGTCATGGTGTACCTTTATCAATCATCTCCGATCGCGATCCCCGTTTTGCTTCCAGATTTTGGCGTTCTTTGCAAGAAGCCATGGGAACTCGTCTTGACATGAGTACTGCTTATCATCCTCAGACTGACGGGCAAAGTGAACGAACGATTCAGACCTTGAAGGACATGCTGCGTGCATGTGTCATTGATTTTGGAAAGGCCTGGGAAAGGCATTTGCCACTCGCCGAATTCTCGTACAATAACAGTTATCACTCAAGCATTAATGCTGCACCTTTTGAAGCATTGTATGGTCGTAAGTGCCGATCTCCTATTTGTTGGGCCGAAGTAGGCGAAAAGCAAATCACCGGACCCGAGGTAGTCCACGAAACGACAGAGAAGATTGCTCAGATTCAAGCTAGACTTAAGACTGCCCGTGATCGCCAAAAGAGCTATGCCGATCTTAAACGGAAAGACTTTGAATTTAATGTTGGTGATCGTGTAATGTTGAAGGTTGCACCTTGGAAAGGTGTGATCCGTTTTGGAAAACGTGGAAAGTTGAACCCACGATACATTGGTCCTTTCGAGATCTTGGAACGTGTTGGACCAGTTGCATACCGTTTGGATCTACCAGCACAATTGAGCTCAGTTCATCCTACCTTCCATGTGTCAAACTTGAAGAAGTGTCTTGCTGCACCCGAACTCATCATACCTTTGGAAGAACTTACTATTGATGACAAACTCCACTTTGTGGAGGAACCTGTTGAGATTATGGATCGTGAGATCAAAACTTTGAAACGCAACAAGATTCCGATTGTACGAGTACGATGGAATGCCAAACGAGGACCTGAGTTTACTTGGGAGCGAGAGGATCAAATGATGCGGAAATATCCTCATCTTTTCCCGACTCCTCCATCTACTTCAGCTTAAATTTCGGGACGAAATTTTCTTTAACAGGTGGGTAATGTAACGACCCTGGTTTTACCAACGTTATTTATTAATAGTTATTATTATTAATACGCTTGATTAAACGAATGTATGTTATTACATTTACATGTTGCTTTAATTGCCCATACTTGAACTTTAAATGCCCGAAACGTCTTTGTGACACCCGGAACTTGCACGAATAATATTTTAAGGTATTATTTACATTCATGATTAATTTTATTAATCATTCTAATTAACTAAGATGGTTAGTTAATTACTTGGGCTTAAGCTGAACTTATTTGGATTATTTGCAACTTGGGCTTTAATTAGTGTAATGGACTCTTGAATAAGACTCACAAGCCCACCCTACATTTATTAATGGACCTTTAGCCCACTCTTTCAAAGTGTAAGTATTACTTAGGACTTGTAACTAGTTGGTTTGAACATTTGGAATCTAGTCATGCCATAATCCCCATGTATAACAACTCTTTAACCAACTTTTGAAGCTTTAACACCCTAGTAACCAATGAACTTAACCATTCCCCCTCCCAATTCAGCTGAATGCCGAATCCATGTAGGCCATATGGTGGTGTTTGATTTCATTTTTCCTTCATTACACTCACTTGCTCACTCATTTCTCATAAACACACACACACTTGCTTCATCTTTTCTCTTATCTTTCTCTCAAGTTCTTCTTTCTTTCTTGTAAGTAACAACTTCTTTTCTTCTTTTCTTTGTTGGTAAAAACTGATTTCTACATCACATAATCATCATCAATCTTTGTTGTTAAAACTTTTGTTACTTGTTCTTGTTTAAAGTTAATTACTTGTAAGATACTAAGTTGTTTACTTACTTACTTTCATGTTACAAGATCAAACTTCTTAGTTTTGATTCTTCATAATATCTTGTATTATCAAGAACATCCAAGAACATAATCTATCTAGTTATGTTCTACATATTTTGTTTCAAAAGATTTAAAGTTTATAATCTTTATAATTGTTACTTGTGTTCTTGTTTGTTGTATGTTACTAGAATACCACCTTCATGGTTGGTTTAGGCTTATCATTTATTTTCTTTATTTCTTATTGTTAGTTGCTTACCACACATTTGAACAAGGACATGAAACCAACAAGAGCTTACACTTTGGTGCAAGTATCATGGATCCAACACTTGGTTGTGATCTTTCTTAGTGTTCATGAACTTGTTCATAAACTTACATGTAACCTTGGCTCATCAAACACTTACAACACTTGCACTTGAGTTATGATGGACAAACCTTGGTCAAAATGATGTTAACACATCAACGAGTTGTACACTTGAAGCTATACGCATCAAGGATGAGAACCGTGATGAACATCAAGCACCGAGACAACCGGAACTCTCCAAAACCCACTGTTCTGTCCAAAACCCACTGACCTGATGCTTCTGGAACAGAACAGTAGACCTGGGCTGTTCTAACCTTGATTTTTAGATAGAACTTTTCGAGTAGATAACTTTTCATATAGGACTCGTCTTAATCCAAGTTACGGTTTAGGATTTACGGCCCTCCGATCGTTACCATGTCCTTTAACGTTGTGCAGAAATTTCTGACCTACTCGCACTTAGACCGTCGCCACGGTCAAACCAAGACGAGTTTGCTTCTGTAAATTTTACCACACTTAAGGGACTCATAGACGGAGCCATGACCACTGGTCTCACCTTAATTCAGTAAGGGTAGAGGCCGTGGTGACTGACCGAAGTTAGCCTTTGTTTTAAACGACTTTCATAAACGAGTCTTACTTGTTACCTTTTGTTTAATGATGATTGATGATGACCCTTATGACCTTAATTACGTACTTGTAAACCTTTTGAGACGACTTATTGACTTAGTGCTATTTGACTTAGGTTGAGGACGTTTGGACCGTTACTTGCACACCACTTTCCGACTACTACCTTACCATTACTACTAATCATTGTGAGTTATAGCATTCCCTTTTTACTTTAACTTATTTTGGGAACTGAGAATACATGCGGATTTTATGTTTTACATACTAGGCACGAGTACTTAAACTTTATATATGTGTGGGTTATATAACGGCAGAAACATTCCCTTTAGCTCGGTAACGTTTAATCATTGGTTTTTGAACCGTGAACGCGAATCTTAGATATGGATCCATAGGGTTTGACATCCCCACTCGGGCTAGTAGCGCTAGCATTTAACGAGTGTTTAATACTTCGAGGTTATACGCACTTGCCAAGTGCACTTTAAGGGGGTACATTAAACGTTAAGTTAGTTACCGGGTGCCCACGGTTAAGCATATACTTTTACATACTTTTGAAACGCTCGTTGTAGCACTGAAATCTCGTGGCCTACTTACATTACTGTTATACTTAAACTATAGCTCACCAACCTTTGTGTTGACCTTTTTAAGCATGTATTTTCTCAGGTGTTTGAAGTCGCTTCCGCTATCTTACTAGTCGTGCTGTAGAACCCGCTGCCTAGAGTTGTATTCGCATGACTACTTATGTTGCATTCAAACTTTTTACTTATGAACTTATGTTATGTAACGACCATTATGGTCACGTACACTTATTTAATGCTTCTACTTAGCGAAGCATACTTTTGATTTGTAAAACAATTGACGTATGTTGTGACGTCACTTTTTTTTAATGAATGTAAACTCTGTTTTGAAAACGCATATAGTACTTAACCTTGTAATGATCCTGTTGTTGATGGTCCGTACATGATGATTTAGTACGGGGCGTCACATAAATGATGGGGAAAATTCTTGAAGATGATCAAGTATGAAGTTAGGAGTATTTTGAGAGAGAAATGAGGGTGTAGGTATGAGAAAATGGAGTGAAGAAATGGTGTTCATTTATAAAAACGTTTTTAGTTTATAAAGAAAGAAAAGGATTCCTAATTTTGTTTTCTTACTAATAATTCATACTACTTGACAAATCCTAGTTACCTCATATCTAGGGCAGTAATAATGTTGATTAGGATGTTGATTTGATGTGTATATACCAATAGTAAATACGTATAGAAGCTGGGTATGATAGGGGTACATATACCCTAGATATACGTATAGAAATCTTGAGGAAACGGAACGAGAATTCAAATATAGCTATCTTTTGTGAATACACTTATATTGTTTTATGTATTTAAGTCCTTAAAAAGTGATTAAATACATTATATATACGATACATGTATAAGCATTATAGATTATAAGTATATATATCAAAGAATGTTACGTATAGTTATCGTTTTGAAAACTTAAGTTAGTAGTTTCAAAATATACTTATAACTTATTGTCATTAGTACACAATGAGATGTTAAACCATCCTTAGATCATGTTAAATATATATAAATACATATATATACACAAGCGTATAATTATCGTATGTTATATAGTTCGTGATATCATCGGTCATATTGGACGGTCAAACGTTGTGTAAAACTCTTTTCAAAAACACAAGTCTCAACAATTTGGATTGCTTATCATGTTGGTATGGTTTAATTTATATAAATATTAATCTCATAAGTATAATTTGGTCAAAAAATTCCGGGTCATTACAGTACCTACCCGTTAAAGAAATTTCGTCCCCGAAATTTGATAGAGGTTGTTATGGATAATAATAAGAAGGTTTTCATGAAAAAATATAAGGTGATAATGGAGTTTTATCATCATTGAGTAATGTAGATAAAACGATTCGGTTATGCGAAGAATATAAATGAGACTATCGTAAAAGAGTGAGATGAGTAAAATATATTCGTCTTAACCGATGACGTAGTTATGATTGATTTCCGGGATTTAAGGGATTTAAGGAGAATATTACGTAATAAGATTTGGTTCTTTGGTGATTAAGGAAATCAGGATCTTCTTTGATGATATGCAATAATCTGTTTCGATTGCTCTGTCGGATATTTCACTATAAATTCACCCCTTCGTTTCCTTATTTTCCACGACTCACACCTTCTATTCTTTCTCCCTTGATTCTTACTTTAAAGAATTCATCAATATGCTCCATCCAGTCCTGATTCTTGATATACTCCTAACTTTTATATCTGTCATTCTTCTTTTTCATCTACCACCAGAATAATCTATTTACTTCTACTATACTCTTGTGTTTATAGTGTTTCTAATTCTCCCGTGTCTCTATATTGCTATCTGCATCGATATACATGGTTTGTAATTTCGGGGTTATTATCGGAGTTTATATTCTTCATTATTTTTCGGAGCTTCATGCTTTCGTTTTCTCTTCCCGACTTCGAGTCAAGCGAGTAATGGTCCGGAATTCGTAGATATGAAATTCAGAATGAACATAGCTAATGCTCTAAGAAGAAAATGGTAATAGAACGATTTTGATTTGTTAAATTACCAGAATACCCTAGAGAAGACCGAGTCATCCAGAAAAATATTCTCTTGATATGTTTAGAGATTAGATAGAATGTAAGAGTCGTGTAAATGGCACATGATGACGGTACTGTGAATCATCATGTTTCATTTGAAACTCAGCATGAATTACTGTAACATAATCACGTTGATCAAGTGTCATTATATTATACTAACTCATACATCAATTCCCAACATTACTTCAATAACATTCATATTTTAAGCTCGAAAGTTACAGAATATAGAATCTAACAGTTTCTATATGATGTAACACCGATAGCATGAAGAGATTAATGAGTTCAGATTAGAATAGTTATGAAAATATTTTCAGAAATATGGAGGATATTTATAATGAAAGATACGATGATATCTTAGAATTTCTAATATCGAAGGATGGTGAAGAAAATTTGTCCTCAAGAGTTTGGAGTCAGAAGCAAGGTATTCGCTAAATATTTCATCAGGCTTTGAATTATTTGGATTCTTTGAAGTCAAACTTATTCTTTGTGATTTGTCCACGGCTTCCTTCATAGTTTCGCATAATCCGCTTTTCGGTACTAAATTTTCTATTAAGTGTTTCTAACTTTCCATTCTTTATCATCAAACTCTTGGCCATTAAGATCATCTACAACATGCTGCTTCGTCAGCATTTTCAAAGTTAACTGATCTGGGTCATCGGTTATCAAACCGAGGTAGTTTTAGGAGAATTGTGTTTTTTTAGAATGATTAATCGTTGATGGTAATATTGTGAAATATAAAAGGTTCCCCAGTAACAATAAAGAGTACGCATATATCGCGGTTATAATAAAGTTGTTTCGGATGAAAAGTCGGAGTTGACTTGCTGGAGCTGTGACAAAATTAGCTACTTTAGAAAGGGATTGCAAAACGATCTTCGGTAATAACAATGTCAAAGGAACTAGAACAGATACGTGTCAAACGTTTACTCAGTTTTCGAGGGTTTTTCAGGTGCATAACTATATGCATCAATCTTTTCTTCCGTAGATGAAGTGCGGTTGGTTTATCCTCTCGATTGAGGTGTTTTTAAGAATCATGATAGATTTGAACGCTGATTGTAATCGTCGAGATACAATGAGGTTTAAGATGAAATCAAGTGGCAATCTTGAAGAAATGTTTAGTTTCATATGTTATAATCAATATTTTAATTCATTTTAATTGTCCAATGTCATTAGTCCACAGTCGATAGTCCACATTAACAGTCCAATAATTCATATATAGTTTAATATATAATATACGAATTAATTAATAAGTGTCGTGACCCGTATACGTCTCAGACTCGATCACAACTCAAACTATATATATTATTGTAGAATCAACCTCAACCCTGTATAGAGAACTCGATCATTACTGCATATAGAGTGTCTATGGTGATTCCAAATAATATATATAGATGCGTCGATATGATATGTCAAAACATTGTATACGTGTCCCGATATTTAAAGTGCGTAAAATAATTACAGAAATTAAATGACGATAAATAAAAGTGCGATAATTAAATTGCGATAAATAAACTGCGATAAATAAAATGTAATCAGTTAGCTAGGAACAGTTAGCTGGAACAGTTAGCGTGGATTCTAAACAAAATTTTTCATAGTTAATTTGTTTGTTTCTAACAGATTTTATTTTGTCATATGTTTTCTTCATATGCCGCTTGTTGGATTCTGGGAAGTCAAAATCCAAATATGAAATTGAATGAAAATGGTTATTCTACGGTGAACGGATACGTATATCAGTGGTTGTAAGTAGGATAGTAAATGACTGTTGAATCAGTTTCGACGAATGTACAATGTAACTTATTAAGATGAAATCTAATTATTCCTCGGGTATTACCTACCCATTAAAAAAAATTCACCATTAATATTTTGTACAAAAAGAACTTTTAATTACAATCTTTATGAAAACATATATACATATATATTTTCTTCAGATGAAATCATGAATTTAATGAGTTAATATGATATTAATCTCATTTACTTTTCGGTTTGAGCTAGAATAAGAAATCTCTAAAACATTTTGAAACCACATATTCTTCGCAGAATATCAATGATGTTATGGATCAATACTTCATCGTTCATTATTGTTGGTACTCCTTGGTATCTATGGTGCGTATGATGTTGATGTTTGTGGGACAGATTATGATGTCGAGAGGTGTGATGCGGATGTTGTTTGTTAGTGGTGATGATGGTATTGTTGATGTTATTGATGGTGGTACTAATTATGCTGCTGGTGCTGCTGCTGGTGTTTGCAACCTTCGCACCATGTTCTCCAAAGCCGTCACGCGAGCGCGAAGTTCGTTAACTTCTGCTAGTACACCGGAATGATTGGTGGTTGGAGCGAGCGAATGAACAAGATTTGTAATATGGGATAGTATATAATCGTGACGAGATACTCTAGAAATGAGAGAGAAAATGGTGTTTCGAATAGGTTCGCCGGTAAGTGCTTTAGGTTCATCGCCAAGAGGGTAATTTGGTGGATGGAATGGATCACCTTCTTCTTGTCTCCAGTGATTTAGTATATTACGAACCCATCCCCAATTCATCCAGAATAGATGATGGGAAATTGGTTGATCTATTCCGGTGACGCTGCTTTCGGAGCCCGAATGGAAATCCATATCGGCATAACTGTCGGAATCTGAAGAATTCGAACTAGATGCGGAATCCATCTTGTATAATGGGGAAAATGTATTTTTGGTATGGAATAGATTATAGGAGTTAGATTTGGTACTCTTCAATATATAATTTACATATGTATATATAATACCAAAATCCCGTAAATTACGGAGAATCTTTGAAAAGATATCAGTCAAAGTTCACAATAACAGATATGCTAAGATAAGAATTTGTCTATACACTACCAATGCAGTAAATGCAGTAAAACGTGTCTAGACTTATGAATGATAAGCACGTAATTTCCTAAGGATGATAAGCAGATGATTTCCGACTACAAATGATAAGCAAAACTTTTGACATGTAGACACGGTCGAAGTCCAGAATCCTTAACGCATCCTAACAACTACTAGTTAGACACACTAATGCAAGACATGGTTTGCTACGACCACCGCTCTGATACCAACTGAAAGTTGGGGACGCATCCCACTCAGTGCCTTCCCAGCTAACCGCCTGGTGACCACTGAGCGTACCTCAAACACTGATTTTACATCCCGCCTCTCGGCAACGTACAGCCAACCCTAACAGGGACCGCGAGGAGTAAGAGTCAATGCTTCGTCACAGGTAACACTGTGAGAACCCCCTCTACGATTAACCCGCTAATAAACGGCATTAAACCAGCTCTGATGCCAACTGAAAGGACCCGTCCTAATCCACCTGGATGAAGTCATCAACATTTGGTCCCATTGCGATGATCGGCTCCAAGTAATGTCCTTATATTGAGCAAATGCACAGCGGAAGACTTAATTCGTACCTGAGAATAAACATGCTTTAAAGTGTCAACCAAAAGGTTGGTGAGTTCATAGGTTTATCATAACAATCATTTCAATATGTTAATAGACCACAAGATTTCATAATCATAAACATAATACACTCGCAAGTGTATGTAAAGCATTCTAAGTGGTTGAGCACTTGGTAACCATACTTAACATTTAATCAACGTCGCATATTCCCTTTATTATGAAATCTCACTACACCGTACCAAGTGTAGTCACCAAAACGAAGTACTGTGCAACCGTTGAATACTGGTCGTCCAGTCCGGTTGGGGTTGTCAGGCCCGATAGATCTATCAACAGGATTCGCGTTTACAATACCCATGTAAATAGTAGTTACCAAGCTATAGGGAAATATGCCAGTGGTACAACTCAACGTAGAATATATTTTTAAGTACTTGTGTCTATTTTGTAAATATTTATAAAAGCAGCGCATGTATTCTCAGCCCAAAAATATATATTGCAAAAGCAATTAAAAAGGGAGCAAATGAAACTCACCTTTGCCTTGAAGGTATTTAATTCGACTTGGTCTCCGATAGATATCACGAACCTAACCATATATATAATATATCAACATAATATTATTTTTAAGTAATCGTTACATATATATATACTTTTAATACTTTTAATATTTTCTTAGTCCGTAGTTAGCAGTCCGATGTTAGTGGTCCACAATTAATTGCTTAAATAAAATAAATAAAGACCCCATCGTATTCGTATTGATCAGAATTAATCTCGACCCATGGTACCATGTTGTCAAATGACGTGTTGCGTACATAAAGTACCGTATTGTCAAATGACGTGTTGCGTACAATCATGAGGTCTTATGATTAATCTTCTCGTGTTGTTTACGGGTGGTCCTGAAATATATAAAATCAAATCATAAGTAATTATATATAAAATATCATATTAATTAGAAAAGATATGATTAATTTACTTTTTCTCCAAATATTTTCGTTGCTAAACTAGCTTCGGATACCCAATCTTGTTTTAGTCGTAGTTTCTTCATTACAACTCCGTTTTTGTTGGTTCAACTTGCCACTTCCTTGGATCGAGTCAAATTTTAAGAATATGAACTGAAAATACCTTAGTTTGTATTTGAAATCATAGGTTATAGGTCAAACTTTGGTGAAACTTATGAAAGTGATCATTTTCCATCATAAAAACAACATTTAATGATCATTTTTCTAAAAATACTTACACTTTGAGTTAAACCATGAAATTTTTATGTGTTAAAATATTCATAAGAAATATCATTTTTCCAGAACATGAACTTCCAATTCAAAGTTCAAGATGGTTTTTAATTATCCAACCCAAAACAGCCCTCGGTTGCACTCCGACGACGTAGATTCAGTTTTTAAGATGTTCTTTGTAAAACCAAGTTATATCTTGTTAGGTTAGCATATCATTATGATATATTACAAGTCTTGAAGTGTTTTAAAAGTCAAGTTAGAAGGATCTATTTAGTTTGCGAACAAGTTTGAAATAATTCAAACTATGTTCTTGTTGTTAAAATTTTATACCACAAAATAAGATAGCTATATGAATATGAATTGAATAAGATTATGAACAAGGTTACTACCTCAAGTTACTTGGACAAAGTTACTTCAAAAGATAAGAAATAATCTTGGAATCAAAGAGTGGTGGAGTTATATCAAAAGGTTGGAAGTAAACTTCTTCAAATGGGTGGTTATTTTGATATGTTCTTGAAAGAGTTTTCTTATGGTGTTTAAGGCTTGTAATTGAAGCTAAATGATGGGGAAAATGTTTGAAGATGATCAAGTATGAAGTTAGGAGTATTTTGAGAGAGAAATGAGGGTGTAGGTATGAGAAAATGGAGTGAAGAAATGGTGTTCATTTATAAAAACGTTTTTAGTTTATAAAGAAAGAAAAGGATTCCTAATTTTGTTTTCTTACTAATAATTCATACTACTTGACAAATCCTAGTTACCTCATATCTAGGGCAGTAATAATGTTGATTAGGATGTTGATTTGATGTGTATATACCAATAGTAAATACGTATAGAAGCTGGGTATGATAGGGGTACATATACCCTAGATATACGTATAGAAATCTTGAGGAAACGGAACGAGAGTTCCAATATAGCTATCTTTTGTGAATATACTTATATTGTTTTATGTATTTAAGTCCTTAAAAAGTGATTAAATACATTATATATACGATACATGTATAAGCATTATAGATTATAAGTATATATATCAAAGAATGTTACGTATAGTTATCGTTTTGAAAACTTAAGTTAGTAGTTTCAAAATATACTTATAACTTATTGTCATTAGTACACAATGAGATGTTAAACCATCCTTAGATCATGTTAAATATATATAAATACATATATATACACAAACGTATAATTATCGTATGTTATATAGTTCGTGATATCATCGGTCATATTGGACGGTCAAACGTTGTGTAAAACTCTTTTCAAAAACACAAGTCTCAACAATTTGGATTGCTTATCATGTTGGTATGGTTTAATTTATATAAATATTAATCTCATAAGTATAATTTGGTCGGAAAATTTCGGGTCATTACACTACAGCTGGTCTGGACGACAACTTCATGACCTAAATCAAGAAGCGCGTGTCTTTTTCAGAAGACTTTACTTCCTTTTAATGTTAGAATTGATTCATCGTGTAGATCCATCTCTTCTTTTCTTTCATCGGGTAAAACAGTTTAGTTTAGTCCAAAGCAAAAGTATTTTCAGTTATTTGTTACAGATATATGTGACATATGTTTAAGATAACTTGGTAAATTTTCCCACACTTGGCTTTTATTTTCCTTTTTATTGTCCTCTATTCCATTTTAAATGAATTTTAACATTTTGGTTTGTTTCTCAATTTATGTCCTTTCCGAGGTTACAATAATTTCGGTGTTAAAACCTAGTTTTATCGTTCATAAATATGTATAAACATGATTTTGAGTTCATTTAATTGAAAATTTTGAAAAATTTTACTAGAATTGGGTAGTCAGTATATAAGACTAGGGCTGTTCTTTATTATCAGAGAGCACTAGATTCTAATACAACTACTGCTTTACTAGTATTTTTAATGGTAACCAAGTGTATAAAGTAAAAATTTTAAAATCCGAAAGAATTTAACCCCTTCCCACACTTAAGATCTTGCAATGCCCTCATTTGCAAGAAATCATAAATAATTTAAATTATTGAGGGTGATTTGTGTGTAAATGATTAAATTTTTACCAAAGTTTCCAAATATATTGGCGTTTGTTTGCTGAATGATAAATGGTGCACATCATTTGTTCATTCCGTCTTGTTGTTATTTCACATATATTTTGCATCTTGTCGTCAAAATTAGTTGTTTTTGCTGAACTTAATGCCAGTCTTTGAAAATGCGTTGTTTTACCCTGTTTTGTACATAAGATAAACTGCAAACATATATACATATTTTTGAAGTTTGGTATATTACCCCACATTCAAAAATTATTAAAATCTAAGAATAAAAGTTAGAAAATTATAAAAACTATTACAATATTAACATAAGTATTAAACGTATCAATATTACAAATTACAAAATAAATAAAACTAAGTAGACTAGGGATGATACTGATACCAATAGGGGTTCCAAGCATAACCATAGGTGCTATAGAATGCTTCGGCAGGGTTATACGTAGGATACGGTGGTTGCATCTCTATAGACCAGGGAGGGAATATGGGTTTTGGTGTAGGAATATAGTTTCTACCTATATGTTGGCAATGAGCTATGATTTGGTTATGATGAACTTGCCAATCTTCAAATGCTCTCTGTCTAGCATTTTCGTACTCCTGTGAAGCTATAAACCTTTGAATTTCTTGCATCTCATTTCCCCCTCCTACATTACCTTGCTGTTGGTTTCTCTCAACCTGTGGATGTCTACCATGGTATTGTACTGCGGCGTTATTTCGCCTCTTCAAAACTTTCGCACCATGGTATACATTTAAACCTATAGTATCGCGGGGTTCTGGTTCTTCGACTAATAATCCTCCCCGACTTATATCCACACCGAGATATTCAGCAATCAAAGTAATAAAAATACCACCTCCTATTATGCTATGCGGTCTCATCCCCCTAACCATAGCTGATAAATAATAACCCACACAATAAGGTATACTTACAGCGCTTTGTGGGTCTCGAATACACATATGGTAAAACAAATCCTGTTCATTAACCTTTTCCTTGTTCTTACCTCTTTGTATAATCGAATTAGCTAAAAACCTATGAATCACTCTTAATTCAGCTCTATCTATATCCAAATAAGAGTAATTTCCCCCTTTGAATCGGTGATGGCTTGTCATTTAACTCCATACACCGTGTGTATCAAAATTTTCATCTATCTTTCTACCATTTAGTATCAACCCTCTACAATCGGCAGATGCTAACTCCTCAGGCGTATATATACGTAAAGCCTGAGCCATGTCTAGTAAAGACATGTGGCGCATCAAACCTCCTAACAAAAATCTAATAAAAGATCGATCGGTTAAACTAGCTACCTGATCATTTAATTCTATACTACACAACAATTCTTCACACCATACTTTATATACAGGTCTACGCATGGTGAATAAACGTACCCAGTCATTAAAAGTAGAATTACCATACCTCTGTGCAAGTAATTCCCTAATTGTCCCGGCCAATTCTACAGCTTCTAAGGGTCCCCATTCTATGACCCTAGGTACCTCAACAAATTTAGAATGAAGAGTATGCAAACCCCTTTGATACTTTGGATAATCTATCCAAAGTCTGTCAAATCTCAGGTTCGGATGCAAATCTTCCAAGTGCATATCAGAAAATGTCATGACTGGATGAGGTATATCTTGCTTGTAGTACTTATCCACCTCCTGTTGTTCCGCATTCTCAGCAGAAGCATTGCGAGCTTGGGATGAAGATTCACCCCTTTCAGTCTGCAAAACACATCAAACACAATTTTTGTGCATCCAAATATGCATTAGTGTCAGCAAAATCATCAATCAAAATAATTACAATGACATGATCAATTTATATCAAACTTAAGCTCATTTTCATATTTTCATCAAATCTACACTTTTTCAAATAAGCATACACGAAAATGTTCGCCAAGTTCATAAGCATTTAACTCAAATAACATGTCAAAATAATCATTACTAGCAATTAAACAAGTTTCAAATGGCATTATCTTTCAAAAATCAAGTTCATGAATTTTAGACTTGAAAAAGTCCACTTTAATTCTCAAAATCATGTTTAGGCTCAAAGTTTGGATCATTTAACTACCTAAACATGTTACACTACTTAATTTAGCAACAATTCATGACAAAAATCGGCCATAACCTTTTTATATCAAAAAGCCCCAAATTTGCTCAAGAACACAAACCCTAGATTACTCAAAATTTGAAGTTTAAGGCTTCTAATCATGTTAAATAGCATCAATCTAGGTTATACAAGCATAATACATAAACAATTTAAGCATAATTACACTAAAAAGCATCAAAATCAAATTGGGGAAAAAATTGCTCAAGAACACTAATTTTCGGATTAAATGGTGTTTAGGTGTAGAAATTTACCGTTTTTCTTGAGTAATTCCTTGATAGCATCCTTCTCAACATGATTTTAGTAAAAGATTTGATGATTAACGGTTAAAAATTGTGATTTTGGGGGTGTTTTTGGGGTTTTTTCGCGCAGTTTTTTTGCTGTGTTTTGTGTTGTGGGTTGGACTGAGCTGTTCTTTGCGTTTTTTTTCTCTGTATTTCGGTCCTCCCGCGACTCGCGGTGTTTGGACCCTTCAAACTCCGCGACTCGCGGAGTTTGTTTTGTTTTTTTTTTATAACATCTTATATTAATTAAAACAATTAAGTAATTAATTTTAAAATTTTGTTTCCCTTGTTATTTAGGACGAGGTCGTTTCGGATCGATGTCCTAGTCCGTTCCTCGACAAAATTTTAAAATTTGTCTTTTTGTAGCGATTGTTTTAAAAGCTAAGATTTTTGGGTTTTTTAATGTTTTTGGCATACTTTAATTCAATAAGATTAAAAATAATGATAATAAAAGTTCTCGTCCCTCCCTCGGGTAAAGCAATTTCGGTTCAAAGACCTAGTCTTCAACTTACGACGAACTTTCAAAATCATATTTTTAACTTAATGAGATAAAGTAAATTTTTGTTTTTAAATTCACACAATTTAAATATAAAATTCAAAATTAATATTAAAAATTCACACCAAACTTAAAATTTAAAAATTCATATTATAAATTCACACCAAACTTATATTAATTTTTCAAATATTCACAATTTTAAATATATTGATTTTACAAAGTTTACAATATTAATTTAAGATTTAAATATTAATTTTAAAAACATGGTAAAAATAAAATTAAAAATCTTTTTGGCTTTTTATCCCACTTTAATCAATCAAATATTATCAAAAATATGCGCCCCTCTTTTCGGTAAAGTAATTTCGGTTCCAAGACCTAATTTAACTCATGACGAATTTTTGAAATATTTTGGGTTGATTGATTAAAGATATTTATACCTTAAGAATAAACGTTAAATTTTGCAGTGATGTAATAAATTTTTGAATGATATCAATAATTTCGGTCGCCAAACCTAATTTTATTCAATACCAATTTAATACTTTATAGCGAACAAATTAGCGTTTATTATCAAAAGGTTAAAAATAAAAATAAAGACTGTACAGACTTACCTGTGAGATAGTATTCTTAGTTATATGATCTATCCCATTCATAAGATAGTCGGTTTAATTGGTTTTCCATGGCTACATAGTCGTAACCTCGAGCATTCAGTGTTTTTTCTTCTAAACATATGAACGGTCCGTCTCTGCATAAAGTAACAAATTCGGTGTTTGAATAGGTTTGATTATTTGAACATTTACCTCCATGTGACCATTTTCCGCATTTGTGACATCTTTCTAGGTGTCGTGCTCTTCTTTTCGCTGCGGATTTTGATTTTCCTTTACCAAATTGTAACTTATTATCTTCGCATCTGGATTCTTTTCTAACTCCATCCATTCTTTCTCTGATTACTGATACTATTTCACTCGGAAGTGTGTCATTATTACGTTTAGTGATCAAAGCGTGTAGCATTAGACCATGGTTTAGTTCACAGGCAGTCTTCATTTTGTAAAAACCTAAAAAAAATTAAAAATTCAGAATGGGGGGAGAAGACTAGTTCTTTAGGGTCTGCTAGGGAAAGACCATTCGGGTTCTATTTTCGAGAACTACACGAAAACAGACAATCTAACTCTAACAGAAATACATAAACCCCCTATACTTAGTTGAAATTGTGATTAACATTATTTTCAATTGAATCATCAACAACTTCTATATCTTTGACTTTTACTTCAATCCATTTGTTGATTTCCTCCGTAACTTTCACAAATTCAACTAACACTGCCTTTTCTTTTGACGATAAATTGGATATTAATCGGTTATATAGCTTAAAGTTTTCTTTAATTTTAGCATCGTGAATCCGTTTATAAAGTTTCTTCGTTGAACTGTTAAAAATGGGTTCATCTAATTTCGTATCATCAACGGCATTCTTTGTGATTGGATCATCATTAAGTGTTTCTTCATCTTCCCCACCCTTATGCATTTTTATTGGTCTAATAGTTTTGGTTTGTGGAGATCTAAACTTTCGGTTCACAAAGGTGATCGATGTATCACCATCCCTAAGTGTCATTCTACCTTCTCTTACATCAATGAATGCCTCGGTGGTTGCTAAAAATGGGCGACCTAGAATTAGAGGAACATCAAGGTTTTCCTCCATATTAATCACTATGAAGTTTGCAACAAAGGTCAAACTTCCCACGTTAACAAGTAAATTATTTGCTATTCCAACCAGGTGTTTAATGGTTTGGTCAAATGATTGAACACCTATTTTGGTTAGTTTTAATTTACCCATGCCTAATCTTTTGTATAAGGAAAGAGGCATAATATTTGCACTTGCTTCTAAATCTGCGAGTCCATTATATACAGCACCATCATTAAGTAAGCAAGAAATGATAAATTCACCCGGGTCTCCTGCTTTAGTAAGTCGAGTTGGTTTGTAAACTTTTTTCGGGTGTTCTTTCCTTGATTCTTTCATTTCTATTTGAATTTCTTGTTCACATTTTTCTTCGTTTCTTGGAATGGGAGGTTTGTATAGGAATTCTTCTTCATCACTCAAATTTGAATCCTCCCTATATTCCAATTTTGATTTTTCATATGTTGTTGATAACATATTTATGTTTTCATTTTGAAGGTTTCCTTGGGTGGTGAAATTATGATTAACTTCATTGTCAACTTCCATCGGACCATGTATGTAATGTTTAACTCTGTGACCATTAACTTTAAATTCAATCCCATTTGAATTTATTAATTCTATCGTTCCGTATGGGAAAACTATTTTGACTATGAATGGTCCAGACCATCTTGACTTCAATTTTCCAAGAAATAGCTTGAATCGTGAATTGAAAAGAAGAACTTTGTCTCCTTCTTTAAATTCTTTTAAACTTCTGATTCTTTTATCATGCCATTTCTTCGTTCTTTCTTTATAGATTAACGAATTTTCGTATGCTTCATGTCTTAATTCTTCTAATTCGTTTAGTTGACTTAATCGTAGACGTCCGGCTTCATGTAAATCAAGATTACATGTCTTCAAAGCCCAAAATGCTTTGTGTTCAATTTCTACTGGAAGATGACATGCTTTTCCATAAACAACTCTAAAAGGTGTGGTTCCAATTGGAGTTTTGTAGGCTGTTCTAAAAGCCCAGAGTGCATCCTCCAATTTAATGGACCATTCCTTCGGATTTGATCCTACGGTTTTCTCTAGAATACGTTTTAAAGCTCGGTTGGTATTTTCAACTTGTCCACTTGTTTGTGGATGATATGCGGTGGAGATTTTATGAGTTACTCCATATCTTTTAAGAACTTTCTCAAGTTGATTATTACAGAAATGAGTACCCCGATCACTTATTAAAGCTTTCGGTGTTCCAAACCTTGCAAAAAGACATTTTAAAAAGTTGACTACAACTCGTGCATCGTTAGTTGGGAGAGCTTGTGCTTCCGCCCATTTAGATACATAATCAATGGCTACGAGTATATATAGATTATTATGAGATTTTGGAAATGGACCCATAAAGTCAATACCCCAAATGTCAAATACTTCACATACTTGGATGACATTTTGTGGCATTTCATCACGTTGACTTATTTTTCCAGCCCTTTGACAAGCATCACAGGATTTGCAAAGAAGGTGTGCGTCTTTGTAAATTGTAGGCCAATAGAATCCAGCATCATAAACTTTTCTTGCTGTTAGTTGAGGCCCATAATGCCCTCCTGTTGGTCCTGTGTGACAATGGTTTAATATTTTACTAGCTTCATCTCCAAATACACATCGGCGTATTATTCCATCTGGACAACTTTTAAACAGATGTGGATCTTCCCAAAAATAGTGTTCTATATCACTGAAGAATTTCTTTCGTCTTTGGTACGATAATCCTTTTTCAAGGAATCCACATACTAAATAGTTTGCATATTCTGCAAACCATGGAATTTCTTTATAATCTATCTTCAATAGATATTCATCAGGAAAGTTGTCTTGTATGGCCGATTCATTTAGAACTTCTAACTCAGGATTTTCAAGACGAGAAAGATGATCAGCGGCGAGATTTTCTACTCCTCTTTTATCTCGGATTTCAATATCAAACTCTTGTAAGAGTAAGATCCAACGGATTAATCTTGGTTTAGCATCTTGTTTTGAAAATAGGTATCTAAGAGCAGAATGGTCGGTATAGACCACCGTTTTTGCTAGAACGAGATATGATCAAAATTTGTCAAAAGCAAAGACAATAGCAAGGAGTTCTTTTTCAGTAGTTGTATAGTTCGTTTGTGCTCCTTGTAACGTCTTACTAGCATAATATATAGGTTGAAATCGTTTTTCAATCCTTTGTCCTAAAACGGCTCCCATTGCAAAATCACTTGCATCTCACATTAGTTCAAATGGTAGATTCCAATTTGGTGTTATCATGATCGGCGCATTAGTGAGTTTCTCTTTAAGAATATTAAAAGATTTGATACACTCATCTGAAAAGATGAATGGAGCATCCTTTTCTAGGAGTTTATTCATAGGAGTGGCAATTTTAGAAAAATCTTTTATGAAACGTCGGTAAAAACCGGCATGCCCTAGAAAACTCCTAACTCCTCTAACATTGGTGGGATGTGGAAGTTTAGCAATTACATCTACTTTAGCTCTATCCACTTCAATCCCTTCTTTTGAAATTTTATGTCCAAGAACGATGCCTTCTTTAACCATGAAATGACATTTCTCCCAATTAAGTACTAGATTTGATTGTTCGCATCTAATAAGCATTCGTTCCAGATTAACTAGACATGATTCAAATGTATCACCGAAGACTGAAAAGTCATCCATGAAAACTTCCATGCATTCTTCTATCATGTCGTGAAAAATCGCCATCATACACCTTTGAAAGGTTGCAGGGGCGTTACAAAGTCCAAATGGCATGCGTTTGTAAGCAAAAGTACCATAAGGGCACGTGAATGTGGTTTTCTCTTGATCTTCGGGTGCTAATGGAATTTGAAAATATCCGGAAAATCCATCTAGAAAACAATAGTAACTATTTCCGGCTAATCTTTCCAACATTTGATCAATGAAAGGTAAGGGAAAGTGATCTTTTCTGGTGACGTCATTTAATTTTCTATAATCAATACATACACGCCATCCTGTTACAGTCCTAGTAGGAATAAGCTCATTTTTCTCATTTGTAATGACAGTCATGCCACCCTTCTTAGGCACGCATTGAACTGGGCTTACCCATGGACTATCAGAGATTGGATATATCAAACCTGCATCTAGTAGTTTAATAATCTCTTTCTTAACTACATCTTGCATATTAGGATTTAGTCTTCGTTGGCGTTGCACATACGTTTTATGACCTTCTTCCATAAGGATTTTATGTGTGCAATACGAAGGACTTATTCCTTTAATATCATGAATCTTCCATGCAATGGCTGGTTTATGAGCTTTCAACACAGAAATGAGTTGTGATTTCTCATTTTTCAGTAAGAGAAGACGATATTATCACAGGTAATTCAGATTCACCATGTAAATAAGCGTATTCCAAATGGTTTGGAAGTGGCTTTAACTCTAATTTCGGAAGTTCTTCTATCGATGATTTGTATCGATATCTGTCTTCTTCTTTTAGCATTTGAATTTCTTCTTATGTTGGTTCATATCCATTAGCTATAAGTGTAGCTAACATTTCAGCTTCATCAATTGGTTCATTACCTTCTCCTAAAGAACATTCTCCTGTTCCTTGTAATTCTGGAAATTCTTCTAATAATTCTGCATGTGCATCTATAGTTTGAATATAATAACATGTATCATCTGCAGATTGCGGTTGTTGCATTGATCTATCAACTGAAAAGGTAACACTCTCATCCTCTATACTTAGGGTCAATTTCTTACCGAACACGTCTATCATTGCTTTAGCCGTGTTTAAGAATGGTCTTCCTAATATGAGAGGAACTTGAGAATCTTCTTCCATGTCCAGAACAACAAAATCTACTGGAAATACTAAAGTACCAACTTTAACTAGCATGTTCTCAATTATCCCTCTAGGATATTTTATTGATCTATCAGCTAGTTGTATGCTTATTCTGGTTGGTTTCAATTCTCTAAGGTCTAGTTTAGTGTATAGTGAATACGGCATTAGATTTATACTAGCACCTAAGTCTGCCAATGCTTCTATTGAACTAAGACTACCCAGAAAACATGGAATTGTGAAACTTTCTGGATCAGATAGTTTTTCTGGTATCTTATTCAACAGCACTGCTGAACAATTAGCATTCATGGTAACAGCCAAGAGTTCTTCCATTTTCTTTCTATTTGAGATTAGATCTTTCAAGAATTTAGCATATCTAGGCATTCCTGAAATCACATCAATGAAAGGAAGATTTACATTTATCAGTTTAAACATATCCAAGAATTTGGATTGCTCGGCTTCAAGTTTCTCTTTCTTCATTTTACTTGGGTAAGGAAGTGGTGGTTGGTATCGTTTAACATAAGGTTTAGCCTTAACTGTGTTATCTTCATTAACCTTTTCAACTACCGGTTCTTTTTCCTTATCTTGATCAGGTTGTGGTTCTTGTGAAGTAGGAATAGCTTCATCAGAAGTTACAGGTATTTCAGGTGGTTTAAGCGTTGTACCACTTCTTGTGGTAATGGCTTTAGCTGTTTCATTCCGGGGGTTAGCATTTGCATCACTAGGTAAACTTCCCGGTTTTCTTTTACCTATTAACCTTGCTAGGTTACTTACTTCTTGTTCCAGATTTTGAATAGAAGCTTGTTGATTTCGAAATGCTTGAGCATTTTGTTCATTAGTTTGTTTCTGAGATGTGAAAAACTACGTTTGAGTTTCAACTAGCTTCGTCATCATATCTTCTAAATTCGGCTTTTTATCATCGGTTTGTTGTGGTGGTTTGTTTTGAAAATTAGGTCTTTGCTGATTGTAAGTATTATTGGATACTTGTTGATTGCTAGGACCTTGTTGGTTATTGTATGGAATATTTCGGTTATAATTCTGGTTTTGATTGTAAATCGATCTTGGCGGTTGATAATTATTCTGATAATTATTTCCAGGCCTTTGGTTTATGTATGAAATATTCTCTCTTTGTTCCATTGTTAATTCAATACTGAGACAGTCTTTTGTCAAATGTGGTCCTCCACACTGCTCACAACTAATTCGTATTGAGTGAATATCTTTAGTCATCTTTTCCATTCGTCTCTCGACAGCATCTATCTTTGCGGAAATGGAATCTAAGTCATGGCTAGAATCGGCTCTAGCTGCTTTAGATGATCTAACGATATTTTTTTCTTGGTGCCATTCATGTGAGTGGGAAGCAGTGTTATCAATAATTTTGTAAGCATCAGTTTCGGTTTTCTTCATAATAGAACCACCAGCTGCTATATCTATGTCTTTCCTTGTAGTGATGTCGCATCCTTGGTAGAATATTTGTACTATTTGACATGTGTCTAAACCATGTTGCGGACATCCTCTTAATAACTTTCCATATCTAGTCCATGCCTCATATAGAGTTTCATTTGGTTTCTGTGTAAACGTAACAATTTCTGCTTGAAGTCTTACGGCTTTAGATGCAGGAAAGAATTGTTTAAGAAATTTTTCAACTAAAACATCCCATGTATCGATCGCCCCTTCAGGTAACGATTCCAACCAATCTTTGGCTTCTCCCTTTAAAGTCCAGGGAAATAACATGAGATATATCTGTTCATCCTCCACTTCTCGGATTTTAAATAGTGTGTAGATCCTATTAAAGGTACGTAGATGTTCATTTGGATCTTCTTTCGGCGCACCACTAAATTGGCATTGATTAGTCACCATGTGTAGAATTTGTCCTTTGATTTCATAATCTGGCGCATTAATGTCTGGATGAGTAATTGTGTGACCTTGGCCAGTGCGTTTAGCTCTCATTCGGTCTTCCATACTTAAAGGTTCCAGATTCTCCATAATTGAATTTGTTGAATCGGAATCACTATAGGATTCTGATTTAATGGTTCGTTCCTCAACAATCTCTGTTTGAATGATTGGTGGTTCCGGAGGAAAGTTTAGTGGTTCAGGATCTATGAATCGTTCCTGAATATTCTCCGGATTCTCAATTGTGAGGTCGGGTTCAAAAAATGGATTATCGGAAATTTGAACTGAAGTACTTGGTCGACTGGATGACGATTCTAAAGAAAAATCAACGGCAGTAATATTTGCTAAATGTCTTGATCTAGTTACAGGTGGTGAACGTACAAAAGGTGGTGAACGTCTTGCTCGGTGCATTCACTGAATATCCTATTAGTTTTTAAAAGGAAAGAAAAATTATAATAAGTTATCCAATCAATAGACTTTTCTGATTTTGCCCACGTTTCGAATAGCCAAAAGATGCAGCAGAGGGGCAGGATTCGTTTGGTCTCAATATAATTGAGGACTGTTTGGCTCCAATAACCCGGTCCACGTACAAATCCAACTATTACTACGAACCAGAAAATTTTGATGTCTATTAATTTAACCACTTAAAATAAATTTTCGTAATTTTAAGAAATTTAGATAAGAAGTAGATTAAAAATCTATGTCCTAAAACTAGAATAGCGAGAAATAAGAAAGAAAAAGAGTTCGTCGAAAAAGGTCGAAAAAGAAAAATGGTTGAAAAATAAAAGGTGACGGATAAATAAAAGAAACTTATGAAACTTAAAAACACTTGACTAACCTAACCTTATTACTACAACTAACTTAAAATTATAATCGCAAATTGAGATTACTAATTGGAATGATAATTGATACATAGGTAAAAGTCGTCTAAAAATATTAAAGCTTACAGGAAAAACTAAATCCCAAATGGAAATAACTTAAAAAGAAACTAAAACTTAAAAAGGCGTCGCAAAATTCTAAAGCACCTAAATCTTAGTCTAAAGAAAAAGCACTTAAGGAATTCTACGGCTAAGTCTAAAAATCTAGAAGTAAAAATAACTATTGCAAAAACTAAGTTTTCAAACTAAATATGAGCGAAAAATACAAATATTACGCTAAAACGATTGAAAAGGGACAAAATATAAAAATACACTAAAAGTTGTAAAAAGTACAATTTTTATAAAAATATTATTTATTTATTATTTATTTATTAAAACTATTAATTTTATATTTTATTTAAACTAATTAAACAACATAATAATAAAAACTAAAATAAATAATTAATTAAAACCTAATTAGGGTTTTATATTAATAATTATAAAAATTACCCGTAATTAATGCTTGATTAGGGTTCTGTGTACTCGTGTCAGAGTGGCTCCGCGAGTCGCGGTTCCCGAAGCTGCAAACCCCGCGAGTCGTGGGGTTCCAGAATTCAACTGACAGGTTATTTAATATTCGACGCGTTTATCTTTTTTTTTCTGTTTTATATTTTTCTGAAATATATTTATAAAATAAATTAAATAAAACTTATATTTTTACAAACTAAAGAAACTTAATAAAACTTAAATATTTATCAAACTCCTAAAAATATTTATATTTTTGTTTTTCTTTTTATATTTTCGAATATTTAAAACGTATTTTTACAAAAGCGAATTTTAATAAAAGTAAACTAAAAATCTTTTTTTTTTATTATTAGCGTTGCGCTTCCGGCTTTTAAGCGATGTCCCCGGCAGCGGCGCCAAAAATTTACTTGATGTTTCGCGAGGTGTATATAAAATAGCTATTAATTTTAGCAGGAAATACTATTAAATACGATACAATTTTACACAAGATATTTATTTATTTAGAGAATGGATATACTTAAACCTTGCTACAACACTTATAGGCAGTATACCTAATCGTACAGTAGTGTAGTTTTTAGTAAGTCCGGTTCATTCCACAGGGAAATCTTTAAACAAAGCTTAACGCTATATTAGTTTACTTTTATAAAAATACAAATATATATATATAAGTAATATTATTATTATAAAGGGGGGTTTTTTACCGTTTAATGACCGGTTTGTCGATTTTAAAACTTTAGTCGCAGTTAAAACCAAATGTAAAATATTAAAAATAAATACAAGACTTAAATTAAAGCGTAAAGTAAATAACGATAATGAAATTGCGAATAATAAAAGTGCGATAAAATAAACTTGCGATAATTAAAAAGTACGATAATTAAAAGTGCAATTAAATACAATAACAATAAATAAAATGTGATAATTAGAAGTGCAATTAAATATGAAATAAAGGAAATTAAATATGAAATAAAAGAATTATGCTTATTTAAACTTCCGTAATCATGATGTTTGACGTGTCGATTTTAGTTTTATGCCCATGGGTTAATTGTCCTATGTCCTGGATTATTTAATATGTCCATACGGATTTGTCCATCATAGTCCATCAGTCATAAATATAAAGAGCGAAAGCCTTCGTCAAATTATTCTTATTCCCGAAGTCAAATATTCCAACTAATTGAGGATTCGAATTGTAACAAGGTTTTAATACTTTGTTTAATGAATACACCAGGTTATCGACTGCGTGTAAATAAAGGTTTTACTACTTTGTTAACAATTACACCAATTACCCTTGAATGTAATTCACCCCTGTTTCAACAAGTCTATTAACTATTAATCCAGTTCCGTATCCGGTAAAATGAATAATTATTGGTATTTATAGATATTCCGCCCACCGTACCCAGTCAAGCGTATGTGGTTATATATAAATACGTCGAATTATAAGTTTGTATATTAAATTAACAAGGTATTGTTTAATTAATATAAAACCCATTAATAACCCATAGTCTAATTTCCACAAGTGTCGTTCTTTTATCCAAACCCCAATTATGGTACAAAGCCCAATTACCCAATTTTAGTAATTAGCCCAACATCATGATTACTTCGTTTAAATAAGAATAATAATAACTTAGCTATGAGACATTAATGTAAAAAGGTTGATCATAACTTACAATGATTAAAAATAGCGTAGCGTTACACGGACAGAATTTTGACTTACACCCTTACAACATTCGCTAACATACCCTTATTATTAGAATTAAAATTAAAATTAAAATTAAAATTATAATATATATATATATATATAATACGTTTATGAGAGAAGAAGAAAAAAGGATGATCAAAATGCTCAGAATTCGGTTGGCTTTATAGGGAGTTTGAAACTTTGGGGCTCCGCGACTCGCGGCATTTTTTGCCTTCAAACTCCGCGAGTCGCGGAGTTTGTAAATACAGCTCACACAATTTGGAGTCTTTCTTGCCGACGGTTTTTATTTATTTATATAATATATAAATAATTATAAGAATTATTTAAATATTATATTATATTTATGTGCATAGTTGACTTGTAATTTTTAGTCCGTTGTGTCGAGCGTTGAGAGTTGACTCATGTCCCGGTTCCGGATTTTCGAACGTCCTTGCGTACAATTTAATATCTTGTACTTTGCGTTTTGAATCTTGTACTCTTGTAATTTCGAGACGTTTCTTATCAATAATTGGAACCTCTTTGATTGTCTTTTGTACTTTTGAGCTTTTTGGTCGTTTGCGTCTTCAATTCGTCGAATCTGTCTTTTGTCTTCACCTTTTATTATTTAAACGAATATCACTTGTAAATAGAACAATTGCAACTAAAAGCTTGTCTTCCTTGAGGAATAATGCTATGAAATATATGTTCGTTTTTAGCATTATCACAGTCCATTGTCAGTTCTCAAGCACTTGATTAACTTTCCAGTCTGCTTCTCTATCATCATCTTCCATTGCTTGAAATTGACAAAGACTTCATCCTTACGTTTAAGGATATAAACCCAAACTCTTCTCGAATAGTCATCAATAAAGGTTAACATGTATGTCGCACCACCTTTTGAAGGAACAGGAGATGGACCCCAAAGATCTGAATGGATATAATCCAAAGTACCTTTTTTCCTATGAACGTGTAGTGACCCGACAAAATCGTCATTGACGGCGCCGTCTACTTAGGTCCCGTTACGTGGTCATAAGTCTTTAAAACAACATTTGAACAAAAGTATGTCGCATTCATTTCAAAAGTAAAGATGTTTCAAGGTTTACAAGGTAGTTTGACAACTAGTTACATAACAAAGTTTAAAGTACAATTTAAACATATGTGACACAAATGAAAGTAGCCAAAAGACGCTCTACGTATGCATGTTTACTCGAAATCCAAGCAAGTATCAAAAGAAATGAGCGGAAGCATGTATCACACAAATGTTCAAGGACCTGAGAAAAACATAGAAATCTGTCAACGAAAACGTTGGTGAAATCATAGGTTTGAATAAGTAAGTACAAGTGAACCACAAGATTTTCAACAATGAATTAATAGTAATACATTCCAAAAGTTTGTTTCACGAGCACCCAATTATCAATGCTTAACATTCCTTCCATAGAACCCCATCACAAAAGTGTTAGAACATACACTGTTTCTCCAAAATATATTTCATTCGTAAACGGTAGCGAACCGTTTAAATGAGGGTTTGTCAAACCCATATGGCCATATAACATAAGTTCTCGCTTACACCCGGCAAGTGTAACTAATGATAATCGAATTGAGGATTTTTGTTCAAACTCGTATGTAGAATGTTTGTTTTCCTGTACTTGTATTCACTTAGTAAAAAGAAACGTTTATGTTTTCTCATCCCAAATGTAAGTGCAAAAGAGTAAAAGTGGGACTATGATCTCACCTTGAGCGCAAGAGAAAATAAGTACTTCAACAAGTAACGTGTGCAAAGAACAATGCTAGTCTTGACCTAAACAAATAGGTTGTATCAATAACGATAGTCACGATTGGTCAAAGATGTTCAATTAGTCCTATGGCTCGTTAAGACTCGATCATAATAGCATGTGAATCAAATTGTCATGTTTCATGCAAGGTACAAGTATAAAAGCATGTTAGAACGATTGCACAAACATTTGGTTAAGTTTGATTAAAAGTCAACTTAGGTCGGGTCAAAGTCAATGAAAAAGTCAACACATTCGGGTCGGGTCCCGAACTATTTTTCTGAGGTTTTTAATCATATATGAGCATGTTAGAACAAGTTACATGTGAATCGGAGGTCCATAGTATAGCAAACATTTTCCGTAAAATGACCAGCGAAGACAGAAGCCTGCCAGTGTATCTGGACGGCGTCCAGATTGTCTGGACGGCGTCCAGCTTTGAAGGCTGAGACGGCGTCCAAAGTTCTGGACGGTGTCCAGCTTTGAAAACTGGGACAGCGTCCAAGGATCTGGACGGCGTCCAGGTCCGTATTCAAGTCTGATGCAGAAAACTCCTAAGTGCACGAACCAAAAACCAAACTAACACATTTTATGATCCGCAAACAACCAAAACATGTATCTTATATCATCGGAAAGGTATTTTGATGAGGAAAACGAATAGACACATTTCAACGAGTAATTCAATACTTACAACAACCCAAAACCGCATTAAACATTCATAATCAAAGGTTCAAGTTCTAAAAAACGCATTTCATGATTCGGGCAACCAATTTACATGTATGATATGCCGTTTCGAAGGTAATCAAACACACATTGCAACAAAACACTTATCAACAATATTTCATAGCATTTGATACATCAAAAGTTCATATAAAGCTTATCAAACCCTAACCAAAATCTCAAAACCAATAATCATGTTAATGTAAGGTTTTCATGTCAATCAACACACCAAAACGAAGCTAATGAAGTGACTAACACTTTGAACACACAACCATTAACATCTAAACACATTTCATCATCCAAAATTAAAGATTTAGCAAGCTCTTTTTCAAGTTCATGCTAGTTATGTCAATTCACAAGATCGAGCATACAAATCACATATACGACATCACAATGAGCCATAGACACTAATTAACACACCTTTAAGTCAAGAACACTAAAATTATGAAATTTAGAGTTTTTAGAAAGTTACCCAATCGAGATGAAATTAGTATCAAAACGTAGAGAATGAAGAGAGGATTCCAAATATGTAATTTGTTTTAATGTTAGCCTCCAAAATCGGATTTAGATGATGAATTAAGGATTGAATGTTGAGAGGATTTGGAAGTAGTAAAAGATGAGGATGAAAATGAATGGATGAAAGGGGTTTGACCCTTTGACCTAGTCAAGGGTTTGATCCCTTGTCAAGTTTAGTCCCTCAACTTTCGTTCGGGTGCGTGAATTACCTAAACGAGATAATTTAAAACGCGTATTAACAGGAGATGTTATAGTCATATAACGGACTTTAAATAATTAATCGGAAAAGTAAACGAAAAAAGGCGGGATGTTACATTACCTACTCCTTAAAAGAAATTTCGTCCCGAAATTTAAGTAGGCGTAGTAGTCGTTGTTTCTTCCTCGAAATCTTGCGTTTCCGGAGCCGGGAATAAGTGAGGGTATTTCCTTTGCATTTGATCTTGCCTTTCCCAAGTAAACTCGGGTCCCCGTTTGGCATTCCAACGGACTTTAACAATCGGAATTCGGCTTTGTTTCAATGTCTTGACGGAGGTGTCCACAATTTCAACCGGTTCCTCCACAAAATGAAGTTTGTCATCAATAGTAAGTTCCTCGAGAGGAATGACGATATCGGGTTCGGTAAGGCACTTTTTCAAGTTAGATACATGGAAAGTAGGATGAACGGAGTTCAATTGAAGCGGAAGATCTAAACGATAAGCAACGGTTCCAATACGCTCCAAGATTTCGAAAGGACCAATAGACTGCGGATTTAATTTCCCACGTTTTCCAAAACGAATTACACCTTTCCAAGGCGCGACTTTTAACATTACTCGGTCACCGACTTGAAATTCGAGGTCTTTGCGTCGTTTGTCGGTATAGCTCTTTTGACGACTCAGGGCCGTCCGAAGCCTATCTCGGATTTGTACGATCTTCTCGGTGGTTTCGTGAATGAGTTCGGGTCCGGTGATTTGCACGTCGCCTACCTAGGCCCAACAAAGAGATGAACGACATTTTCGGCCATATAGCGCCTCAAAAGGTGCGGCTTTAATACTCGCGTGATAACTATTGTTGTAAGAGAACTCGGCGAGAGGTAAGTGCTGGTCCCAAGCTTTTCCGAAATCAACCACACAAGCTCGTAACATGTCCTCTAAGGTTTGAATTGTACGTTCGTTTTCTCCATCGGTTTGAGGATGATATGCGGTGCTCATGTCTAAACGCGTTCCCAATGCTTCTTGTAATGTACGCCAAAATCTAGAAACGAAACGGCCATCTCAGTCGGAGATAATCGATAAAGGTACTCCGTGTCGGGCTACGATCTCCTTAATGTAAAGTTGTGCAAGTTTCTCCATTTTGTCCGTTTCTTTCATGGCAAGGAAGTGTGCGGATTTGGTGAGACGGTCAACAATAACCCAAATGGTATCATAACCGCCCGTCGTTTTTGGTAACTTGGTGATAAAATCCATCGTTATCCTTTCCCACTTCCATTGCGGGATCTCGGGTTGTTGAAGTAGTCCGGACGGTCTTTGGTGTTCGGCTTTGACTTTGGAACATGTCAAACACTTGGAAACATAAGTAGCTACGTCCCTTTTGATGTTCGGCCACCAATATTGTTCCTTAAGGTCGTAGTACATCTTATTGGCACCGGGATGAATCGAGTATCGTGACTTATGGGCTTCATCTAAAATAAGACTTCGTAGGTCCCCATATCTAGGCACCCAAATCCTTCTGGCGAAATATCGAAGTCCGGTCTCCCTAACTTCGAATCGAGAGACGAGAATGTTCAAGAGCTCGTGTGAAACGTTTTCATCCTTGAGAGCCTCATCTTGGGCTACCCGAATTTGGCTATTAAGGTTGGTGTGAATGGTGATGTTTAAAGCTCTGACACGAAGAGGCACTGCTCTTTCCTTTCGACTTAAGGCATTGCTACTACATTTGCCTTTCCCGGATGGTAACGAAGCTCACAATCGTAATCGTTCAAAGTTTCAATCCACCGTCGTTGTCTCATGTTTAGTTGCTTTTGATCGAAGATGTGTTGGAGGCTTTTGTGATCGGTAAAGATAGTACTCTTGGTTCCATAAAGATAGTGCCTCCACATTTTAAGTGCAAAGACAACGGCTCCGAGTTCGAGATCATGTGTCGTGTAGTTTCATTCATGAATTTTGAGAGCATAAGAAATGACTTTCATTCGTTGCATCAAAACACACCCAAAACCATGTTTCGAGGCGTCGCAATACACAACAAAATCGTCATTGCCTTCGGGAAGTGACAAGATAGGAGTGGTGGTTAGCTTTGTTTTCAAGATTTGAAATGCGGATTCTTGTTCGGTCACCCAAATGAATTTCTTTCCCTTGTGAGTTAATGCGGTTAGAGGACGAGCAACCAAAGAGAAATCCTTGATGAATCTACGGTAGTATCCGGCGAGACCCAAGAATTGACGAATGTGAGTAGGTGTTGTAGGAGTCTCCCATTTACTAATGGCTTCGATTTTCGATGGATCGACTTTAATACCTTGGTCACTTACAACATGACCAAGAAATTGAACTTCCTTCAACCAAAATTCACATTTGGAGAATTTGGCATACAGTCGTTCTTGTCTCAAGAGTTCAAGCACAAGTCGGAGATGTTGTTCGTGTTCTTCTTCGCTTTTAGAATAGACCAAGATGTCATCGATGAACACAATAACGAATTTATCAAGATACGGTTTGCACACGCGGTTCATAAGATCCATGAACACGGCCGATGAATTAGTGGGACCAAATGGCATTACAAGAAATTCATAACTACCATAACGAGTTCGGAAAGCGGTTTTGGAGACATCTTCCCCCTTAACCCTTAATTGATGATAACCCGAGCGGAGATCGATTTTTGAATATACACAAGACCTTTGTAGTTGATCAAAGAGGTCATCGATGCGAGGAAGAGGATATCGGTTCTTAACCGTCAATTTGTTTAGTTCACGATAATCAATGCACATTCGTAGGGATCCGTCTTTCTTTTTAACAAACAAAATCGGAGCGCCCCAAGGTGAATGACTAGGTTGGATAAAACCACGGTCAAGTAGTTCTTGGATTTGACTTTGCAATTCTTGCATTTCGGATAGAGCAAGTCTATATGGTGACGAGCTATGGGTGTGGCTCCCGGAATAAGATCGATTTGGATTTCAACCGGTCGATGAGGTGTAAGACCCGGCAATTCGTCGGGAAATACATCGGAAAAGCCACTAACAATTGGCACATCATCGATGTGCTTCTCATCGGACTCGACTTTCCTAACGTGAGCAAGGATCGCAAAACAACCCTTACAGAGTAGTTTTCTAACTTTAATGCATGAAACGAGGTTGAGTCCGGTGCAACTCTTATCGCCATAGACGATCAAAGGTTCACCATTCTCGATAGGAATTCAGATTGCGTTAAGATCACAAAGGATGTGAGATTTCATTTTGGCTAGCCAATTCATACCGATTATTACATCAAAGCTTCCTAGTTCCATGGGTATCAAGTCAATTTCAAACTCATTACCCAAAATGTTTTTTGTACACCCCCGGTAATATATGTCGGCACTCAATAGTTTTCCGTTGGCCACTTCAATGGTATAAGTGGTATCTAGTGGGAGTGGTGGAGTGCTAAAAGAATGAATCAAAGTCTTGGATACAAAGCATTTATCGGCACCTGAATCGAATAAACAAGTAACATAAGTGTTGTTGAGAAGAAACGTACTTGTGACTAATTCATTATCATCTCGGGCTTCCTCGGTGTTGATGTTGAAAGCTCGACCGCGCGTATTAGGGTTATCTTTCCTCTTCGGGCATGAATTTCTATAATGGCCCATTTGGCCACATTCATAACAAGTGCCCGTTTTTGGTGCATTGGGCCCCTTTCGAGCGATAGGGGCAACACTTTTACACTCATTGGCCTTATGACCAACTCCTTGGCACCGGTGGCAAATTAACTTTCCACATTCACCAAAGTGATGTTTGTTTCATTTGTTGCAAAGAGGTAGGTTCCCGGCATAACCCTTCTTGCTGTCGGAGGTTTAAGGCTTCTTAACAAAGTTGTTGTTGCTTGATTGGGAGGGTTCCCACTATCTTTTGTTGCCGCCCAATTTATCCTCGGCCTTAGGTGCCGGAACTACAATTTCGTCAACCGTTTCGATCAATTGGCGGGCCATGTTCAAAGCTTGTTGTAGGTTAGCGGGTTTGGATGACATCACCCCTTGTTTGATGCTCTTTGGAAGACCATACATATAATGTTTGACCCTTTGAGATTCGGGGTTCACGAGGTTTGGACACATCAGGGATAGTTCGGCGAATCGTTGATTATAGGCCTTGAGATCGTTTCCGACCGCCTCTAAGGTTCTTAGCTCTTGTTCGAGCTTTCGGGTTTCTTCGCGAGGGAAATATTCGACAATCATCTTTTCCCTCAAGTCGGCCCAAGAGAGGGCGTGAGCTTCATCGGTACCCACCGATTGTACATAGGTGTTCCACCACGTGAGGGCGATACCGGCAAACGTGTGGGTGGAATATTTGACTTTATCTTGGTCTCGACAACCGCTTATGCTAAAAACGGCTTCCGTTTGTTCGAACCATCGAGTGAGTACAACCGGTCCCCCGGTTCCATCAAAAGTGTGAGGTTTGCACCCCATGAAGGCTTTGTAGGAGCACCCTTCGCTTGAGTTACCGGCCCCTTGATTGTTGTTGTTGTGGTTGTTGTTATTGTTGGAGGAGTGATCGGCCATGGCCGCTTCCACGACGGTGGCTATCATTCGTTGTAGAGCTTGTTCGGGAGTCTCATGGTGTGGCATACGACGAGGAGGCATTGTTCCTTCAAAACACAAGAATACCGTTGATTAGTATTTTCAATAATACTAATCATGATATGGAAATAGGATAGAGAGAAAAATTTTCCTTGACTCGCCTTAAATTCTTTGTGTCATAATGTCGGAACGTTCATATGAGTCACCGTAATATAATCCCTGAAATTATATTACCCTAATTCATATGTGCATCCGACATTACATCACTAAGTCAAGGTGGCGCGTCAATCAAATTAAACAACGTGAGATTTAGATGAAATAAAAGTAGATATGAGTAGAAACGTTCGAGTATAATGCACAAGTAGTCAAGTAATTCCTACTTCAAGTCTATATGCCGGTTGTAGTCTAGACTCACTAATGTACCCTATGACTCGGGGTTGACACCAATGAACTCTAAATCCCTACAACCAACGCTCTGATACCATCTGTAGCGACCCGAAAAAATTGTCATTGATGGCGCCGTCTACTTAGGTCCCGTTACGTGGTCATAAGTCTTTAAAACAGCGTTTGAACAAAAGTATGTCGCATTCATTTCAAAAGTAAAGATGTTTCAAGGTTTACAAGGTAGTTTGACAACTAGTTACATAACAAAGTTTAAAGTACAATTTAAACATATGCGACATAAATGAAAGTAGCCAAAAGATGCTCCACGTATGCATGTTTACTCGACATCCAAGCAAGTATCAAAAGAAATGAGCGGAAGCATGTATCACACAAATGTTCAAGGACCTGAGAAAAACATAGAAATCTGTCAACGAAAACGTTGGTGAAATCATAGGTTTGAATAAGTAAGTACAAGTGAACCACAAGATTTGTAACAATGAATTAATAGTAATACATTCCAAAAGTTTGTTTCACGAGCACCCAATTATCAATGCTTAACATTCCTTCCATAGAACCGCATCACAATAGTGTTAGAACATACACTGTTTCTCGAAAATATATTTCATTCGTAAACGGTAGCGAACCGTTTAAATGAGGGTTTGTCAAACCTATATGGCCATATAACATAAGTTCTCGCTTACACCCGGCAAGTGTAACTAATGATAATCGAATTGAGGATTTTTGTTCAAACTCGTATGTAGAATGTTTGTTTTCCTGTACTTGTGTTCACTTAGTAAAAAGAAACATTTATGTTTTCTCATCCCAAATGTAAGTGCAAAAGAGTAAAAGTGGGACTATGATCTCACCTTGAGCGCAAGAGCAAATAAGTACTTCAACGAGTAATGTGTGCAAAGAACAATGCTAGTCTTGACCTAAACAAATAGGTTGTATCATTAACGATATTGACGATTGGTCAAAGATGTTCAATTAGTCCTATGTCTCGTTAAGACTCGATCATAATAGCATGTGAATCAAATTGTCATGTTTCATGCAAGGTACAAGTATAAAAGCATGTTAGAACGATTGAACAAACATTTGGTTAAGTTTGATTAAAAGTCAACTTAGGTCGGGTCAAAGTCAACGAAAAAGTCAACACGTTCGGGTCGGGTCCCGAACTATTTTTCTGAGGTTTTTAATCATATATGAGCATGTTAGAACAAGTTACATGTGAATCGGAGGTCCATAGTATAGCAAACATTTTCCGTAAAATGACCAGCGAAGACAGAATCCTGCCAGTGTATCTGGACGGCGTCCAGCTTTGAAGGCTGAGATGGCGTCCAAAGATCTGGACGGCATCCAACTTTGAAAACTGGGACGGCGTCCAAGGATATGGACGGCGTCCAGGTCCGTATTCAAGTCTGATGCAGAAAACTCCTAAGTGCACGAACCAAAAACCAAACTAACACATTTTATGATCCGCAAACAACCAAAACATGTATCTTATATCATCGGAAAGGTATTTTGACGAGGAAAATGAATAGACACATTTCAATGAGTAATTCAGCACTTACAACAACCCAAAACCGTATTAAACGTTCATAATCAAAGGTTCAAGTTCTAAAAAATGCATTTCATGATTCGGGCAACCAATTTACATGTATGATATGCCGTTTCGAAGGTAATCAAACACACATTGCAACAAAACACTTATCAACAATATTTCATAGCATTTGATACATCAAAAGTTCATATAAAGCTTATCAAACCCTAACCAAAATCTCAAAACCAATAATCATGTTAATGTAAGGTTTTCATGTCAATCAACACACCAAAACGAAGCTAATGAAGTAACTAACACTTTGAACACACAACCATTAACATCTAAACACATTTCATCATCCAAAATCAAAGATTTAGCAAGCTCTTTTTCAAGTTCATGCTAGTTATGTCAATTCACAAGATCGAGCATACAAATCACATATACGACATCACAATGAGCCATAGACACTAATTAACACACCTTTAAGTCAAGAACACTAAAATTATGAAATTTAGAGTTTTTAGAAAGTTACCCAATCGAGATGAAATTAGTATCAAAACGTAGAGAATGAAGAGAGGATTTCAAATATGTAATTTGTTTTGATGTTAGCCTCCAAAATCGGATTTAGATGATGAATTAAGGATTGAATGTTGAGAGGATTTGGAAGTAGTAAAAGATGAGGATGAAAATGAATGGATGAAAGGGGTTTGACCCTTTGACCTAGTCAAGGGTTTGATCCCTTGTCAAGTTTAGTCCCTCAACTTTCGTTTGGGTGCGTGAATTACCTAAACGAGATAATTTAAAACGCGTATTAACAGGAGATGTTATAGTCATATAACGGACTTTAAATAATTAATCGAAAAAGTAAACAGAAAAATGCGGGATGTTACAGAACGGCTGTGCCAAACTTTATTCGGCTCTGTTTGCCGAATACACAGTGCTCGCAGAATTCTAATTTTTCGATATTCTGGCCACACAGCAAACCTTGTTTACTAAGCTCCATCATTCCTCTCTCGCTCATGTGCCCAAGGCGCATGTGCCATAACTTCGTGGTATCCACATCTTTAGTCGATGAAGAAACTCTAGCTGCACCAGTAACCGTGTTACCCTTTAACAAGTAAAGGCCGTTGAACCTTTCACATTTCATCACAACAAGTGCACATCTAGAGACTTTTAATACTCCACCTCGAGCTCGATACTCGCAGCCGATGGATTCCAGTGTACCCAAGGAATTAAGATTCTTCTTTAATTCTGGAACATGCCTGACTTCTGTCAAAGTCCTCACCGTACCATCATACATCTTGATTTGGATTGTTCCTATGCCAATAGCCTTACAAGCTACATCATTTCCCATAAGGACTTTACCACCATTTATTTCTCGATAGGTAGCAAACCAATCGCTAATAGGACACATATGATAAGAACAACCCGAATCAAGAATCCGCTCATCAACTGAGCGACTATCGGTAACACTAAGAACATTTGCGCCATCAGAATCATTTTCTGCAACCGCGGCAACTTTATCGGCTCCTGGTGCATTCCAAGTCTCTCTCTTTCCTTTTAAGTCTGGACAGTCTCTACGCATGTGACCTTCCTTGTGACAATTGTAACACTTGATCTTTCTAGATCTTGTTTTTGATCTAGAACGACCCTTGTTGTTACTACTTGATGCTCTATCGTTACGTCTTCCTCTAGCCACCAAACCTTCTGCACTTTCTTCCACATAATCCGCCGAGGATTTCTTCCTTAACTCGCTAGAGTTTAAGGTAGATTTGACATCCTCCATGGAAATAGTTTTTCTACTATATAGTAGAGTTGTAACCAAATGCTCGTACGATTTTGGCAAGGAACATAAGAAAATTAACGATTGATCTTCATCATCAATTTTCACACCAATATTATTTAAGTCCAAAATTATTTTGTTGAACTCATCGATGTGATCATTTAGTGAACCTTCTTTCATCCGAAGAGTATACAACCGTTGGTTCATATACAATCGGTTCGTGAGACTCTTAGTCATATATAGAGTTTCTAGCTGTTTCCAAAGTCCAGCCGGTGTGGTTTCTGCCGTAACTTCTCTAAGCACACAATCGGCAAGATTTAGAATATTCATGCCGTGTGCCTTTTCCAGAAGTTCATCCTTCTCTTCATCTGTCAACTTTTCGAGTAGAGATTCTCTCCCTTTCAAAGCTAACAAATAACCTTGTTGGCTCAGTAGAGCCCGCATCTTCATTCGCCAAAGACCAAAATCGTTTTGGCCATTAAATTTCTCTACGTCGGACCTTATTATCGTCATCTTATATATTTAATCACAGCTATAGCTCTGATACCAGTTTGTTGTGATTTAGCGCACTTTCAAGACACGAAAAATTAATAGAACAATTAAGCAATAAATAAAGACACAAGATTTTACGTGGTTCGGCGTGAGGCCTAGTCCACGGGTGGAAGCAGGGAAGGATTTTATTAGAAAATATGACAAACTCGAGGTTACAGTGTATCACTCAATCTAGGATCTAAAATACTAACAAAGTATTTAGACCGCTCACTACATTATAACACTTCCCTCTTAACTCACTCGTATAGAATTTTGATTAACAATTCTATACATCACTCTTTTCTCTATACTACTTTTACAAGAGTTAATTAAACTCTTTCAAGTATGGGATGATACTCAAATGAAATCCATGCACTTCCTTTTATAGTTGAACTTTGTATGTTAAGAAGAAGACTTCAAATTGAGTACTCCTTCCATTTTTCAAGTTGTAAACAAGTTGTTGTCAAGTTGTAAACAAGTTGTAAGTTCTAGTGCATCTCCCTTTCTTTGACTTGTAAAATCAATATGTATGCAATTTGAATTTGACATCTCAAATACAACTCATAACATAGTTGGCCTTCTAGAGTTTGTAAGATAAAAGTTGTCATGCATGTATCTAGGCTTCATTCTAATGTGAAAGCAAGTTGGAATTGAGTCAACATATAACATTGTAGGCTTGACCAAGCTAGCATCCAACAAATAGTCTTGTAGATTTAATTAGGCTATTTTCATTTAGATGGCTAAAACATAGAGATCATTTGGTTTTAAATTGGAACCAATGGCTTCAATTCCCTTTGTAATTTCTCCCTTAGCGCCTTGCTAGCGAGCGTTTGTTTATATATATTTTTTTTGGCCGTTAAAAAAAAAAAAAAAAAAACTAGATGATACTTTGGAATAAACGTCGTAAATTTTGTTTTAAGTATTTTCCTTCTGGCCAGGATTGATATTTTTATTGAAGTTATGCGAGAAACTATAAAGATAAAATATTCATAATAACTAAAGAAACATATTCTATATCTAATAATTTTGGGAACTCTAAGATGGTGCATGAGCTAGCTATCAGAACCATTAGTGAACAGCTAGCTTAGCTTAAGTACGTAGATGTGTGATTGATTAATGCGACAGTGTGGGCACTAGGTTAGCTTTGGGGCTAGGACTGGGACCTGTATTTGGGTCGTCCTCTGGAGGAATGGGCGGTTGGAAGCAGCCATTCATACAAACAAAGGTAGATAGGCCACAATCAGTAAAACAAGGTTCGATACTCTGTGATGATCCAAGTGTGCAGCTAACACCACAACTCGCTATTTCTTGACCACATCCTCTGAAACATTGCATCACCTGTTGAGCTCTTTGACCACCTCCTCCAAGTAGACCTCCAATTCCATCTTCTACTGCTTCTTGATGAGAACGTTGAGCCATAGCTACTAAATTACGACCGCCATTAGCATTGTTTACATTGAACATAACTGATATTATTAGTATGAACAGGCAGTATTGTATAGAAGTTGAGGCTTTGTGTGGTGACATTGCAGCGCTAGTGAAAGAATTTTAGCTAATTATTTATGAAAGGTATGTTATATATGTTTAATCTTGGTTGAATTAAAAGCAACGTAACTTATAAGTCGATGGAAATAGTTGTAGAATACTAGTATCTAGTAGGATGATTCCATGGAAGCATGCTTGTTGAATGAATAAGTAGTTAGTGTTAAATCTTGATTTCTCTTCATTCGGAATGTGTGCTGAAGAAACTGCACTATAAACAGGAGAATTTAACAAGATTATTCCACATGAAATTAAATAGGAAGAATTAATATTACTGTTACTACATATTCTATTACTTGAAACATGAAGAGTCCCCTTAATAATCTCATGGTGATTTTTTATTTTTTGATTAAGTTTTTTTTTTTTTTTTTTTTTTTTTTTTTTTTTTTACAATTTACATTAGTTTTTATTAAAATTTAGAATAGAGTGTATGTCTTATCATAAATTTATTTATAAATATATACACTTTTTTTTAATAATTATGACTATGACTATATATAGTTATCCTTAATTTACGTATTGTAGTTAGAAACTATTAACATTGTGTTTAAAGTATAAAGTTAAACTATTCATGTTTCAAGTAATAGAATTGTAATAATAATAATAATAATAATAATAATAATAATAATAATAATAATAATAATAATAATAATAATAATAATAATAATAATAATCATTTTTCACATTAACACTTCTCGCTCATGACAATTAATTGTTCATATATAATATGTCAATTAAATATGAGTAAATTAAACTTGACAGTTTGTTATACCTTAATTGTCTTTTTTTCATTTTAAACATTCACACGTTTTAATTTCTAAAGCAAATCATAGAACTTAGATCTATAAGACCATTTTTAACCTTATCGGTGACGTGTAGTAGTTGGATGAAAAAGTGAGGTTTTGAGTATGATGTAGCAATAAAGTTAAATTGTGGTGAATGTTAAATTTGAGTGAGTGAAAAAATTGAGGGTGATGTGGTAAAATATGATTGAAGTTTGGTAAAAAATAAATAAATTAATACGGAGTAATAAATAAAAATATTTGATGGATCATGATTGGCAGAAAAAAACTGACGCATATCTTTTTTCTGTTAGATTGGTGACTGACGCCCCGATAGCGTCAGAGGTCGTCATATCTGAAGCAGTGTTACACGCATCAGGGCGTCAAATTTTATGTCACCTCACATGCTAACTAAAATTTAGGGACGTTGCATTTGAGATTTAATGCCGCTTAAAAGTGGTCTAATATAAATATGGCCATATAGATTCTGGTGGGTTAACTTTATAGATGTTGACGAGTTATATTTGACTATAGCACATAACTTATACGGAGTATCATGGTTATGTATATATATCATCACTTCCACTAGATAAAAGCATTGAAAATATTAAACTTGATCTTATAAAGCTGATCATATTTTTGTATGATACAAAATCGTTATTTAAAACTAGGCATGCTTGTTTGAGTGGCCACCGAATTGTCCAATGAAACACACCACCCGGGTTCAATTCATGGCTATGTTGTACAAAAAAGAAGTTTGACTAGAGAGTGCGTATAATATGCAATTCACCCGGTATCAGGTGTCGCGCTCGAGGACCTGATTACCTGAGGTTTTACCTTCTATGAGGGAGCTAATGTGCTCGTTCATAGGAAGGTTACTCGTTCACTAAAAAAAAAAAGAAAATCATTATTCAATTATTATGGTAATTCAATCTTTAAAAAAACATATCTAAGATGGGGCCAAGCCCACTACATTACGTTTAAAAGTTTAAGAAAACATACATTCCCCATTTACGTAATATATATGATACCGATTTCAGAAATGTCGCGTATAATAAGATGTATAAAAATGTTTAAGATAACTCAGTACATGTCATACACACATTGAATTACCCATTATTGAAAGACATACATTACACCACTGACTATACACATTGAATTACCCATTTACATAAAAAAAATTTTAAAAGTTACTAGCCAATAAAAATTAAGTATATCACATGAAATGACCACAATACTCTCTCACTATGAGGTACTATGTGAGGTAGAAAGAAACGTACGGATTTTAAGAGTTTTAAAAATAATTTTTTTCTTCAAATTTTCACAGATAATTATTTTTTAACGCAACATTGAGTTGTAGCTCAGCTGGTAGTGGTATGCCTCTCTTAGAGAGAGGTCAGAAGTACGACTCCGCTGGACTGTAACATTGCACTCAATGTTATCTCTGACCTGAAATATCCACTCAGGTCTCCTTTCGTTTAGTGCGGGGCAGCAGGAAGGGGTTTTTACCGGTAATGCCCTCAGATTGGTCCGAATTTTCTCCAGTAGTTGGGGGCGGGTTATGCAACTACGGGAGATGAACACGTGGGTGGTTAAGTCCCCCCGGGGTGATTCCAAACTGATGTCAAAAAAAAAAAAAAAATTTATTTTTTTACGCCTTTTGCTTATTTCCTTTTAACTTATATATTGTGAGTTATAACAATAAATTTCTATTATGAAAAAAAGAATTTACTGTAAAATTAAATTCATTGTGAAAACAAAATATCCATCATTTTTCATAAGGCTATTAACAATTACAATTCATAATATATTTCTGTAACGATTGACGATTAATTTAAATCTATAAAAAAGTTTAAATCTAATCGCATCGCACGGGGCACCCAACCTAGTTATACCTATCTGTGTTAGTTTAAGTATGATTAATACGCAAGGTACAATACATTACTATATGAGTTCATGTAAGTCTTAGCAGTCACACATATAGACCTAGAAGTCATTTATTATAATGTATATATACTCATATTGTAAACTTACACTAGCTTAATGCCCGCGAATACGCAAGGCATATTTATGAGACTAATCTATAATAAATTTGAAACTCCATAAACTAATATGATAGTATTTGTTTGTTGCGAGTTAACGGATGAAATCATATAATGAGACTGTATAGTTGTTGACAAAATCAAAACAAATATTAGAATTAATGATGTATTAATGAATGATTCAATATTAGTAAACGAAAGGTGCGATCCAAATTTCAAAATTAAAGAACTTGATCATCAATGTACATGTTCGTTAATGTAAAAGACTGCATCCAAAAAACTGGTTGCTCACTTGGGGTTCACCTAATAAATAACAATATGCATCGAAAGTGAGTTTATCCGACCCTTACCACAAAATGTAAGTTGGCAAACCCCTTAAACAACCAACATATTTTTAAAAATTACTCCGTACCAGAGTGACCTACCTATGAAGCAAGTATATATAAAATTACCTAATTCAGTGGGTATTAATACAGAAAATGATATGTATCAAGGTTGATTCAACGGCTGAAAAATACTCTTCCAGATTCAAGTGAGACAATCCTATTTGTTTCAGCCTGTATCACAAATCACCTATTAGTAGACCTACCTATTGTACACCTAAACAACTTGCACCCATAAAAATAAGGGTTAAAGCCAAAAATAGACTACAAACTTACACAAATGTACCGATGTCGCCCACAAACTCATTTCTGTCCTACCGTCGCCTACAAACTTTCAAAAAATGTGCTAATATCAACATTTTATAGTTTTGACCTGTTACATACTAATTTTGACCTGATACTCTTTTTTTTTTTTTTTAAGAATTAAGATCCAATCCACGAACGACACGTGTTGATTTTAACCAGTTTAGCCGGTAGCAAGTCATTTTTGTTTACATTGGTACACTTTTTGAAAGTTTTTGTTTACATCGGTACACTTTTTGAAAGTTTGTAGGCGACAGTAGGACGGAAATGAGTTTGTGGGCGACATCGGTACATTTGTGTAAGTTTGTAGCATATTTTTGGCTTTAACCCTAAAAATAGTATCAAATTAACTAAAGTCTAAGGTAAGTATAATTAAAATCACATTTTGATATGTACCCTAATAAAAGTTAAAATGCATACACTTAAAATCCAATCGGATTGCCACAACATATCTGAAGAAGGAAGCTCTAATCGTAGACCACAATACTCAATGATGAAATAAAAATGCAGTATCCGCATGCGTTAATATTGGTACCTATTACTTGTATTATACACTTACAATAATGAAACAGATTTAAGCATTTTTTTCCTGTTCATGTTCTTACAACGTCTAAACAGAAGCTTCTTACAATGTCTAAACAGAACTTGCATCCATTGATGCACACTCGCATGAGAAAAATGTACAACTGCACGAAAATTTTCGTTAAATCTCAGTCAAAGAAGAAAATGTATGATTAATGTGCAAGGTACAACATATAATTATATGGTTAAATTCGTTTGAGCCTTCGGGGTCACACACATACACACCTAGACGTCAAACTATATATATATATATATATATATATATATATATATATATATATATATATATATATATATATATATATATATTAGTATATCATCTAAGCAAAACTAATTAATATACTTCATTTGAATTAGTGAATGGAATGTTGAATAAAATAAAACCAACATGGAGTTGGTTGCTTGTCATATTTCTTTGTATACTATATACCATATGTATATACTAACTTGGAGTTGGAACATGGAGTTGGTTTATGGTGCAGTTAACAAATCATTATAAATCTATTTCTATATATTATATACTATACATATGGAGTAGTTAACATGTCATAATATTTCTATTCCTATATATTATATAATATACATATATGTTCGGGATATATAACGGGAGTGAGTTCCCAAAAACACAGATGAAGAGTACACATATTTAAAACACTATTTCTTTTGTTTTGACACAACTTTAAAAGAAACCAAGTGTCATCACATATTCCTTTGATTCTTTATGTCACGACCCTACTTTTTCCATTATCTTTTACCGTTAATTATTTAACGACCGTTAACTGTTATTCGTGCCTCGTCATTTCTATGACCTATATTATTATTTTTTGTAATAATATATATATTAATTATTATGTGTTATGTGTATATTTGTATTCATATTTTGAGTTATACGTTTCTACGTGTCGCGGATTTCTATCCGGCGAATCTTTTCGGTTTTCAAACCAATGGTCAAGTTTTTGAGATATTTAAATCCTAATTATTTTAAATATGATATTTTAAGATCATATAATTATATGTAGTATTTATATTTATTTTTCGTCACGTATTTGTTATCTCTCCGGATTTTTAATCGCGTAAGCGTGTTTTCGCGTTTCGGGTTTCGTTCGGGCTTCCGGGCCACAAGGAATTATACATTTAGCAAATTTGGGCCATGAGGGCCCACCCCCATGACCCATTCAGTCGAAACTCCAAAGGGAGGGAGTATACTCCATTGATTTCTCATTTTGTAAATTTCATTCTTCATTTTATCAAAAATCACCAAACCTAATTTTGCTCTCCCCTCTCCTCTCCCTCTTTGGCCATCACACCACCACTCCCCATCATCATCATCATATTCATCAATTTATTACTTGGATCAAGAAGCCATATACATAAACGCGTTCTACTAATCGTTCTCTACACATCAACATCACTTGCTTCTCGATTAGGGTATAAACCCTAACCCTAGAACTTTTGATTTTTCATTATTTTTCTGTATTTTGATTATATATTAATAGTATGATGATTACTTATTGTTGTTGATGTGTGCAGCGGGGTGTACGAAATAGTACTATATTTTACTATGAAATACGTTACAAATTACACAAGTTTTAATTATTTATTTACAGATGGGATATACCTAAACCTTGCTACAACACTATAGGCAGTGTACCTAATCGTAGAGTAGTATAGTTTTTAGTAAGTCCGGTTCATTCCACAGGGAGCGGGCTTATTGCACACTATATTTTTAAACAACTATATTTGTACAAAATATATATAATTATATATAATAATATATAAAAGGGGGTTTACCGTTTAATGACCGGTTTGTCGATTTATATTTTAAGCGAAGCGTATAGTAAATGACGATATTTAAATAACAATATAAAATAAATAACAATAATTAAAATGACAATAAATAAAAGTACGAGGAAAAATGAAATAAAATATATTATGCTTATTTAAACTTCCGTAACCATGATGTTTGACGTTTTGATTTTAATTTATTATCCTGGGTTAATTGTCCTTTGTCCTGGATGTATTTGAAACCTATCTGGTTTTTGTCCATAATAGTTCATCGGTCATAATTATAAACTGCTCGGCAAATTTAACCTTATACCCGAAGTCAAATATTCCAACTAACTGGGGATTCGAACTGTAACAAGGTCTTAATACTTTGCTTAATGAATACACCAGGTTATCGACTGTGTGTAAACCAAGGTTTTAATATTTTGTTAACAATTACACCAATTACCCTTGAATGTAATCCACCCCTGTTTTAATGAGTCCATTGACTATTAATCCATCCCCGTGTCCGGTCAAATGAACAATAATTCGTACTTATAAATATCCCGCCCATCTTGTCCGATTAAGCGTATGTGGTTATATATAGATACGTCAAATCATAACCTTTATATTAAATTAATGAGGTATCGTTAATTTAATATAAAGCCCATTAATAGCCCATAGTCTAATTTCCACAAGTGTCGTTCTTTTGTCCAAACTCCAATTATGGTACAAAACCCAATTACCCCATCTCTAATATTTATCTTAACATCATGATTACTTCGGCTCAAATAAGCATAATAATAACTTAAGTACGAGACATTAATTTAAAAAGGAGAACATAGCTTACATTGATTATTTATCGCGTAGTGTTACACGGACAGAGCTCCGACTTTAAAACCCGTAAAATAACCTTTACATAACCCGAACTAATCTAATATAACACTAATCTATATTATATATATATATATATATATATATATATATATATATATATATATATATATATATATATATATATATATATATATATATATATTATTTATTTATATTATACTAGGGAGTATTATTATTATTATTATTATATTTTTACTCGCAGAATTCGTGACCTTTTATAGGAGTTTTGATTTCTGACAGCTCCGCGAGTCGTGGAGTTTTTAGCCTTCAAACTCCGCGAGTCGCGGAGTTTGAAAATCCAGCTCAGGATCATTTGTCTCATAGCTTGTCGACATAATTTTTAAATATATATAATATATAAATAATTTATATAATTATTTAAATATTATATTATATTCTTGTGCATAGTTGACTTGTAATTTTTGGTCCGTTGCGTCGGGCGTTGATAGTTGACTCATGTCCCGGTTCCGGATTTTCGAACGTCCTTGCGTACAATTTAATATCTTGTACTTTGCGTTTTGTAACTTTTACTCTTGTCATTTTTAGACGTTTTTCATCAATAAATTGAACCTTTTGAATTGTATCTTGAACATTTGAGCTTTTTGGACGTTTGTGTCTTCAAATCTTCGTTTTCGCCTTTTGTCTTCGCACTTATTTATTTAAACAATTACAATGAAAATATAATACAATTACATATGAAAACCTATTATTTAGGAGGGATATTGCTATGAAATATATGTTCCTTTTTAGCCTTATCAAACATCCCCACACTTGAGCGTTGCTTGTCCTCAAGCAATACAGAACTTGAAATAAAAACATACATGAATTACTTTTTTATTCATCACACTTTGTACATCAGTGATTTTGATATGGTGGTATAAACAATGATAGTAATGATAGAACCATGGTTAAAGGTGGGTGTGTCATCCACAGTTGCCTCGGGTTTAGGTCAACGACACTTGCAATCAAATAGCCGATTTACTTTCGGTTTCCAAAGCAAAGTGCACATTTAAAAGGCTGTTTACAGTCCCACATGACTATGAAAATGTAGATCCTTTAGGAAATTGGATCTTTATGAAAATATTTGATCTTTTGAAAATTCAATCTAGCTTTTACCCTAGATAAGTTTTCCGGAATAACCCTTCACCGGTGTTTGCAAAATATTTTTGTGGGTTGTGTGGGTTTCAGATTTGAAAATTTTAGCTCAACACTTGTGGTTTTGTGTTACCCACTTGCTAACCTTGTATTAGGAAAGCAACACGTCTAGTTTACTTTTCCCGTATATTACCTTTCGGCAAACTACCGTCCGGTTGTAAAAGAAAGCGATGAACAAGAAACTGTTAAGGCAATGTCTAATGACATGCATTTGATTATGGTCCAAAAACGTGTCGGATGCTATTACTATCCTTTGTAGGAGCAATAGTAAAGATCATCCTTATAATTTTTCGGTCTGGCACAAGGTCCTGTCTTCGACCAAGCTATGCAACCACCGTTCTTACGGTTGACTCCCGATTTGGTTCAGGTGACCTAATGAATTCCAGGTGAATTCCTAGGATTTTACGTTCAATGGTAATGAACGCATTAAAAATGGGTTTTCAGAAAACAAATCGGTTTGTAATTTTGATCAAAATATTTTTTCGTTCAAGCTCGAGTTTAGATATCATTGAATTCCATGAGTTTAAATTCTCAATCTTTAAGGTCAATCTCAAGGATTGAGTAATATCAGTCTTAAAAGCTGATTTTTAATCTTTAAGGAGATTATCCTTTCTGGGGATCTGATTCATTAGTCTTATCAAGCTAATTTGCACGGTGCCCCCCCATTGTACGAGATAAATCCTTCTCATGGTTAGGATAAATCTGACCACTTGGCGACCCTGTTTGATGCTGAGGTCCGTGGATTTCCTGCTGATTTTAGTGATGACTTTTCTAGATTTTTCGTCAACCTACAGCTGGTCTGGACGACAACTTCTTGACCTAAATCAAGAAGCGCGTGTCTTTTTCGGAAGACTTTACTTCCTTTCATTACAGTAAATCGGGTAAAACAGTTTAATTTTGTCCAAAACAAAAGCACCTGCAATAAACTTTACAGAAACATGTGATAGATAGTTTTTAATTGAATAACTTGGTACATTCTCCCCACACTTGGCTTTTTTCATGCTTCTTTTTATATCCTAATAAATAAATTCAAGCGTTTTAGTTGTTTCTCAATTTATGTCCTTTCCGAGGTAACGATAATTTCGGCATTAACACCTAGTTTTATCGTTCATAAATATGTATAAACATGATTTTGAATTCATTTATTTGAAATTTTTTTAAAATTTTCACAAAATTTGATAAATAAACCAAGTGCAAACCCGAGAGAATTTATAACCCTTCCCCACACTTGAGATCATGCAATGCCCTCATTTGCATGAAATCAGACTATAATTATAAATTCATGAGGGTGATTAGTGTAGAAAAGTGATAAAAAAAAATACCCATTTTGTAATTACAAAGCTCATCGAATGATAGATGGCGCGCCTCATCGTTCATTCCTTCTTGTTTTATCACACATGTTTTTCTTAAAAAACGGATGCTTTTCTGAACTGTTTGCTAATATTTGAAAATGCGTCTTTTACCCTTACTTATTATGCATGTTTATTTAACGAGTTATGCACTAACCCGAACCCCTAATTTAACGTTAAGTGGGGTTAGACTTCCCCACACTTAGCTTACGACATGTGAAGTCAGTAGAATAAGTTCCACGAATTAAAATAGTGAGCCAGTTACTTACATCTCGGGTGGTATAAAATATATCAATGGGTTTAAAGTTTAGACTCACCCGATCGTCACTACTTAATTCTTTTTTAAGTGTAGCTTTTAGTAAATGGATATGTCTCTTTTCTGGTTCTTGGTCAAATGGATCGATATACACCGACATATATATTATAGGGTGGACAATTCCTAACATTTCCTTCCTTTTATTCTCGGGATTAAAGGTTTCACCTCTATTACCCAATTGGGTGAAATCTGAGGTGTCATTATCTATTACAGCTCGTAGTTCATCTTCGATAGATGACTCATCTATTGAGAATATTGGGTTGGAAGGTTGTGGAATGGTGAATTTCGGGATCGAAGTAGATTCTTCTTCATTAACGGTACTTATCGGTCCCACTATTTTGGTCTCGGGGGTAAAATTTTCAACATTATCGTTTTTCCAAGAGTACCAATTTGTCACCCTTACTTCTTCTTCATTCATTGATTGGTCGATGATTTCGTAGGTAAAGGCTAATGTATCAATATGTTGTGAAATTGGTAAAGCTGAATAAAAAGTATCATCAGGATAGTTGGTGATTTCGAAGCTCTCGAATTCATCAAAATTCGATGATATGAGATTTTCTTGCACACGATTCCTCAGATCAACAGGTGTGTAATCTGATAGAGTTTCAGCTTGCCTATTTACAAACTCTCTCATTTGTTCATTTTGAGCATCAAGTTCTTCGAGTTTGATTTTCATATTGTCTAATAAATTTTCAGATACATAATTTTCCTCGTCTACTGGTTGTTGAGTTTGGAAATATTCTTGGGAATAATCCCAATTTGAATTGTATTCTTCATAATCATTCCATTCAGGTTCCGTCGGTGCGTAATTTTCCATAGGAACGTAATAATAACATTCCCATGTTGAGTGATAATCTCCACAGATTTCACAACCAGTTATTGTTTCGTCATTCGTGATCCAAGATTGACCGAACGAATTGTCATCAACACCCGTTTGAGAGTATTGATTTAATTGATTTTGGATATCAAAAAGAGTTTCCATAGCCTTGTTTTCAAAATTTTCCATTTTATTGCGATGGCCAAATTTTAGCTACAATGTGGTGCATTTACTAATTATCCTATTAGTTATAAAAATAGAAAAACTTATATAAGTTGTCCAATTAATAGACTTTTCTGCTTTTGCCCACGTTTCGAATAGCCAAAAGATGCAGCAGGGAGCCAGAACCCTTTAAATCGGAAGCTCACAACTCAGCCACTAACAAATCCAACTATTACTACGAAGCAGAAAATTGTCAACGTCCATTAATTTAACCACTTAAATAATTTTTCTTTCTGTTTGAGATATTTGATAAGAAATAGAGAAGATTTCTAAGTCCTAAAAACTAAAGCGTCGAGAAATAAGAAAGAAAAAGAATGCGCGTCGAAAAACGTCGAAAATTAAAAATTAGAAAATAGCGCGTCGTAACTTAAAAAGGAATTAAAAACTAAGAATTAAAAGTTGCGTCTAAAAATATTAAAGCTTAAAAGAAAAACTATATCCCAAATGGTAATAACTTAAAAAGGTACTAAAATATAAAAACGGCGTCGCAAAATTCTAAAGCACCTAAATCTTAGTCTAAAGAAAAAGCACTTAAGGGATTTTACGCAAAGCCTAAAAATCTAGAAGTAAAAATAACTATGGCAAAAACTAAGTTTAAAACTAAATATGAGCTAAAAATACAAATATTACGCTAAAACGATTAAAAAGGGACAAAATATAAAAATATACAAAAAGTTGTAAAAAGTACAATTTTTATAAAAATATTATTTTTATATTATTTATTTATTAAAACTATTAATTTTACATATAATAAAACTAATTAAAATTTAAAATACAATTTAATTAAAAAAAAACTTAAACTAATTATAATAATTAAACTAATTAGGGTTTAATAATAATAATAATAATAAAATCCGTAATTAATGTGAAATTAGGGTTCTGTCACGTGTGTCAGAGTGTCTCCGCGAGTCGCGGTATTTCAAACAGCAAACCCCGCGAGTCGCGGGGTTCCAAAATTCAACTCTGGTACAGTTTTTAATTCGACGTGTTTTTTTTTTTTATATTTTTCTGTTTTAAAATCTAAATATTTATATAATAAAAACTTATATTTAAAAACTAAAATAAAAATAGAACTACTTTATAATTTTATAAATAAAAATCGTAAAACTAGATTTATATATATATTTTATTTTTTATTTTTTTCGTTTTTTTATTTTATTTGATATTGTTTTTCTAAAATAATATTTATACAAATATATATTAAAAATATAGCGTTTCGCCAAGTTCCCCGGCAGCGGCGCCAAAAACTTGATGTGTGCAGCGGGGTGTACGAAATAGTACTATATTTTACTATGAAATACGTTACAAATTACACAAGTTTTAATTATTTATTTACAGATGGGATATACCTAAACCTTGCTACAACACTATAGGCAGTGTACCTAATCGTAGAGTAGTATAGTTTTTAGTAAGTCCGGTTCGTTCCACAGGGAGCGGGCTTATTGCACACTATATTTTTAAACAACTATATTTGTACAAAATATATATAATTATATATAATAATATATAAAAGGGGGTTTACCGTTTAATGACCGGTTTGTCGATTTATATTTTAAGCGAAGCGTATAGTAAATGACGATATTTAAATAACAATATAAAATAAATAACAATAATTAAAATGACAATAAATAAAAGTACGAGGAAAAATGAAATAAAATATATTATGCTTATTTAAACTTCCGTAACCATGATGTTTGACGTTTTGATTTTAATTTATTGTCCTGGGTTAATTGTCCTTTGTCCTGGATGTATTTGAAACCTATCTGGTTTTTGTCCATAATAGTTCATCGGTCATAATTATAAACTGCTCGGCAAATTTAACCTTATACCCGAAGTCAAATATTCCAACAGACTGGGGATTCGAACTGTAACATGGTCTTAATACTTTGCTTAATGAATACACCAGGTTATCGACTGTGTGTAAACCAAGGTTTTAATATTTTGTTAACAATTACACCAATTACCCTTGAATGTAATCCACCCCTGTTTTAATGAGTCCATTGACTATTAATCCATCCCCGTGTCCGGTCAAATGAACAATAATTCGTACTTATAAATATCCCGCCCATCTTGTCCGATTAAGCGTATGTGGTTATATATAGATACGTCAAATCATAACCTTTATATTAAATTAACGAGGTATCGTTAATTTAATATAAAGCCCATTAATAGCCCATAGTCTAATTTCCACAAGTGTCGTTCTTTTGTCCAAACCCCAATTATGGTACAAAACCCAATTACCCCATCTCTAATATTTAACTTAACATCATGATTACTTCGGCTCAAATAAGCATAATAATAACTTAAGTACGAGACATTAATTTAAAAAGGAGAACATAGCTTACATTGATTATTTATCGCGTAGTGTTACACGGACAGAGCTCCAACTTTAAAACCCGTAAAATAACCTTTACATAACCCGAACTAATCTAATATAACACTAATCTATATTATATATATATATATATATATATATATATATATATATATATATATATATATATATATATATATATATATATATATATATATATATATATATATATTATATTTATTTATATTATACTAGGGAGTATTATTATTATTATTATTATATTTTTACTCGCAGAATTCGTGACCTTTTATAGGAGTTTTAATTTCTGACAGCTCCGCGAGTCGTGGAGTTTTTAGCCTTCAAACTCCGCGAGTCGCGGAGTTTGAAAATCCAGCTCAGGATCATTTGTCTCATAGCTTGTCGACATAATTTTTAAATATATATAATATTTAAATAATTTATATAATTATTTAAATATTATATTATATTCTTGTGCATAGTTGACTTGTAATTTTTGGTCCGTTGCGTCGGGCGTTGATAGTTGACTCATGTCCCGGTTCCGGATTTTCGAACGTCCTTGCGTACAATTTAATATCTTGTATTTTGCGTTTTGTAACTTTTACTTTTGTCATTTTTAGACGTTTTTCATCAATAAATTGAACCTTTTGAATTGTATCTTGAACATTTGAGCTTTTTGAACGTTTGTGTCTTCAAATCTTCGTTTTCGCCTTTTGTCTTCGCACTTATTTATTTAAACAATTACAATGAAAATATAATACAATTACATATGAAAACCTATTATTTAGGAGGGATATTGCTATGAAATATGTGTTCCTTTTTAGCCTTATCAGTTGTAATGATGTTTGTATGCGTAGAATTACTCAAATACATATGTTTTCGGTTTGATTTAATTGGGACAGCAGATTTTTGTTTAATTATGGAATTGTGACTGATATTAAAGTGAAAATAATGTAGTTAGATGAGTTCCTCTCATCAAGACCTTAATTTTAGACTCCGGATTCATGTCGTTTCGATTCCCGGAGCCCTAGATATGATCAAAATGGTATTTTGTTAAGATTGAAATGTGATATTGACATGAACCAGGTTTGGTCCGACTTTGTGACCATATTTGGTGACTTTAGGGTGTGTTAGTGTGTTAGGATTAATGATGGGACGAACTTTCATGTTCGGGTCATCTAAATCCGAGCCACGAATCACCCGTTATGGCTAAAACATGATTTTGATTGAATTGAAGTTCCAAGTGGTGTCATGGTAGATCACCACGACTTGTGGACTGTTCTTGGTATGTTCTTGAGTGTACCAATTTGTCCGGTGGTATGATTAGGCGGAGATATATATAAGGCTCGCCGAAAACCGACACCCGGGGCTCAAGATGCAACCCGATGAACTTTTGATTTAAAACTTATGGTTAATTATTAAACTTATGATATAAATAATGAATTTCATTATTATTTAATTACGTATGATATAAAAAGTAATTATTAAATTTTAAGACTTATGATATATATTTATTATATCATTTAATTATTACTTATGATTTAATTAACATTTTAATTAAACTTATGATTAATAATACTTTTATTATTAATGGAAAATACTTATGATAAGTATTAAACTTATATTATAAGATTATTATTATTATAAGACTTATAATAAGGAATAATTAATTATTTAATTATTATAAGGCTTAGTTATTATTTAATTATAATTTAATTATTAAATACTTATGATTTAATGATTATAATTAAAAACTTATGATATGATTAATAATTCATTATTAATTAATAATACTTATGAGATGATTTAAAATTTATTATTAATTAATAATACTTATATTATGACTAATATTTAATTAATTAATTAAATACTTATGTTATATTAATTATATCATTAAAACTTATATTAACTTTAATAATTCATTTTAATTTAATTAAACTTATGTTATGACATAATTAGACATATTTAACTTTAATAAATGTTATAACTTACATTATTATTACAAAAATATAAACTTTCCAAAATAGAAACTTTCCAAAAATAGAAACTTTCCAAAAATGGAAACCTGCTAAAAATAGAAACTTTGTAAAAATAGAAAGTGTGTGTCCGTAAGCTGTTCTGATCAAACCGATGTATGCTGAGTATTGTTCTATGACTACTTGTAACATGTATAATAGCTATCATACTAATACTTGACCTAAGTTAGTTATTTATATCGACCTGCTTGATTTATAGGTCTGCGTTGTGATCATTCCTGATCACTGTACTTCATTTGCTGTTCGCTTATTTGTGTTGGTTACTTCATTGCTAGTAAGGTGAGATATAGTCATGTTTTTACATACTTTTCAAAGTATATTTTTGGGATGTGATTACATGCATTTTATTTTACGTTTAGACACAAGTGACAATTAAATTTAAATTATTCATTGTGAGTTGGACAAAAATATTTCCTAGTCTGGTAACTGTAATCATTGGTTTCTACCGGTGAATGCGAATCCTATGGATAGATCTATTGGGTTTGACAACCCCATTTCGAGCTAGTCGCGCTAGCAATTTATAATCGGAATGTTTAGTACTTCGTATTTTGTTGTAGATACACTGTCCAGTGTATATTATTATTGTGTTTGGAAAGGGTAAATAAAGGGTTAACTGGTTACCAGGTGGCTCATTGATAATGGAATAATGTTTAATGTTTTCTAACATTTTTAAATCTTGTGGTCTAAAGTTTATTCAATTATTTAAACCTATAATTCACTCAACCTTTGTGTTGATAGTTTACTCGCATGTTTTCACAGGTACTTGAGTTTATGTGATGCTTCCGCTGTGTTTAGAAGAGTCTACATGCATTTGGGCTGATGTTAATGAAACAATTTATGAAACTTAAGCTTGCATTCTGATTTTGGATAATTTAAATTTGTGGGTTTGTTGACAATGTTTTGTGTCAACTTTGGTTAATTAACATGTTGGGTTACTTTTAAACTACATATCTTGGTATGCTTTCCTTTTTGGGAAACGTTTGAAATAAAAGAATGCAATGTCGTTTGTTAAATTCATTTAAGTTCGATCAAGCTGTGGGACCAAGTGACGGAGCCGTTAAGTGGTTTGACGGGGCCATCACAGTTGGTATCAGAGCGCTAGATGTAGGGAACTAGGCGGTCTTAATGTGGTCAACTCGTGGTTCTTAGGGTGCATTAGAGTCTAGTCTACAGCCCGACCCTTTTGCTATAGCATTATTATGCATTTCATTTCGTATGAGATATATCATAAACAAATTACATTTTCTCTCAACATACTCAATCAAAGAATCATCATCTAAATCCGATCTAGCAAGTGTTCATCAAAACAAATTACATATTTGGAATCCTTGCAACTTCCTCTTCAAATCCATTCCAATCTCATTGCATTTGGGTAACTTTCTAAAAACACTAGATTTTGTGTTCTTGATAATTTTAAATTATAATAGTGTTAATTAGTGTCTATGGCTCAAGTCTAACATGAATATATGATTTGTATGCTCAATCTTGTTGTTTTAGTGTAACTAGCATAAACTTGAAATTGGTGTGTTTGATCTTGTGATTTGGTTGCTTAAATGTTGTTAGATGTTAAAAGTGAATGTATTAAATGTGTTACTAGCATCACTAGCTTCATTTTGATGTGTAGGTTGATCAAGAAAGCTTCATTAACATGATTATTGATTTTGTGATTTTGATTAGGGTTTGATAGACTTAATTATCAACTTTTGATGCATTAAATGCTTGACAATGTTGTTGATAAGTGTTTAGTTGCAATGTGTGTTTAATTACCTTTGAAACGGCATATTATATATGTAAATTGGATCACCGAATCAAGAAATGCATTTAATGAACTTGAATGTAATAAATGGTGAGCATTTAATGCGGTTTTGGTTGTTGAAAATGTGAATTGATTGATGAAATGTGTTTAGTTGTTTTTCTCGTCAAAATACCTTTCCAAAGGTATAAGATACATGTTTTGATTGTTTGCGGATCATAAATTGTGATAGTTTGAAGTTTTGTTCGTGCACTTGTGTAATTTCAGCATCAGGACCTATGCACTAATCTGGACACTGTCCAGATTCTTGGACACCGTCCAGGCCTTCACATCTGGACGCCGTCCAGCCAATCTGGACGCCGTCCAGATAAACTGTCAGGTTCAATTTTCGTTGGCCGTTTACCGTTAAATTCTAACTATGCTACGCATCTCCGATTAACATGTAACTTGTTCTAACATGCACATATATGATTAAAAACCTCAGAAAAATAGTTCGGGACCCAACCCGAATGTGTTGACTTTTTTGTTGACTTTGACTTGACCAAAGTCGACTTTTGTTTATACTTAATCAAATACTTATGCAATCATCCTAACATGCTTTTACACTTGAATCATGCATGAAACTTGGTAACGTGATTCACATGTTATATGTAATCAAGTCGTAATGAGCCATAGGACTAATTGAACAACTTTGACCCATCGTGTTTACCGTTATTGATACAACCTACTTGTTTAGGTCAAGACTGGCATTCGTTCTTGCACACGTTTACTTGTGAAGTACTTTTATACGCTTGCACTCAAGGTGAGATCATAGTCCCATCTTTCAACAACTTTTATACTTTTAAATCATGGGATGAGAAACATATACAGTTTTATACTACATACTTTTATACTTTGAACACAAGTACGGAAACAAACATTCCACAGCGAGTTAGAAAAAAAAGCCTCAATTCGATTATCATTAGTTACACTTGCAGGGTGTAAGCGAGAACTTATATTATGTGATCACATGGGCTTGACGAGCCTCATTCGGACGGTTCGCTACCGTTAGCGCATGAAATATATTTTCCGGTTTAGTGTATGTTCTAACACTTCATAATAGGGTACAAAACAGTTAAGTCTTTATAATTGGGTGCTCGCGAACATACTTTTGGAATACAAACGATTTGGATAATCAACTATATTAAATCTTGTGGTTCAAAGACAACTTTACTTTTACACCTATGATTTCACCAACGATTTTCGTTGACATTTTTCTATATGTTTTCTCAGGTCCTTGAATGCTAGGTGATACATGCTTCCGCACATTATTTTTGATACTTGCTTGGATGTCGAGTATACATGCATACGTGGAGCGTCTTTTGACTTAACTTAATTTTTGTCGCATAGGTTTCAATTGTACTTAAAACTTTGTAAAATGTTTAGACGTTGAACTACCTTGTAAACCTTGAAACATCTTTATAATTGAAATGAATGCGACATATTTTGGTCAAACGTTGTTTTAAAGACTTATGACCACGTAACGGGACCTAAGTAGACGGCGCCGTCAATGACGATTTTGTCGAGTCGCTACAAATGGTATCAGAGCATTGGTTGTAGGGATTTAGAGTTCATTGGTGTCAACCCCGATTCGTATGGTACATTAGTGAGTCTAGACTACAACTGTAGTGACCCGAAATTTTCCATGTTTATATATATATTAAATGAAATTTTTTTTACATGATTATGTATTTTCAACATGTTAAGCAATAATTTAAAATGAAATTGTTATTTACATGTTTATATATATATTAAATGAAATTGTTATTTACATTTAATGTATATATATATCATATTAAGAGATATTCATACATGATAATATCATGATAATATAATAATTTAAAATCTCATTTGATATTATATACATTGGGTTAACAACATTTAACAAGATCGTTAACCTAAAGGTTTCAAAACAACACTTACATGTAACGACTAACGATGACTTAACGACTGAGTTAAAATGTATATACATGTAGTGTTTTAATATGTATTTATACACTTTTTAAAGACTTCAATACACTTATCAAAATACTTCTATTTAACAAAAATGCTTACAATTACATCCTCGTTCAGTTTCATCAACAATTCTACTCGTATGCACCCGTATTCGTACTCGTACAATACACAGCTTTTAGATGTATGTACTATTGGTATATACACTCCAATGATCAGCTCTTAGCTGCCCATGTGAGTCACCTAACACATGTGGGAACCATCATTTGGCAACTAGCATAAAATATCTCATAAAATTACAAAAATATGAGTAATCATTCATGACTTATTTACATGAAAACAAAATTACATATCCTTTATATCTAATCCATACACCAACGACCAAAAACACCTACAAACACTTTCATTCTTCAATTTTCTTCATCTAATTGATCTCTCTCAAGTTCTATCTTCAAGTTCTAAGTGTTCTTCATAAATTCTACAAGTTCTAGTTACATAAAATCTACAAGTTCTAGTTACGCCGTCGTAGTAACACCGTGGGCTGTTTTGGGTTAGTTAATTAAAAACTATGATAAAATTTGATTTAAAAGTTGTTCTTCTGGGAAAATGATTTTTCTTATGAACATGAAACTATATCCAAAAATCATGGTTAAACTCAAAGTGTAAGTATGTTTTCTAAAATGGTCATCTAGACGTCGTTCTTTCGACTGAAATGACTACCTTTCCAAAAATGACTTGTAACTTATATTTCTGACTATAAACCTATACTTTTTCTATTTAGAATCATAAAATAGAGTTCAATATGAAACCATAGCAATTTGATTAACTCAAAACGGATTTAAAATGAAGAAGTTATGGGTAAAACAAGAACGGATAATTTTTCTCATTTTAGCTACGTGAAAATTGGTAACAAATCTATTCCAACCATAACTTAATCAACTTGTATTGTATATTATGTAATCTTGAGATACCATAGACACGTATACAATGTTTCGACCTATCATGTCGACACATCTATATATATTTCGGAACAACCATAGACACTCTATATGTGAATGTTGGAGTTAGCTATACAGGGTTGAGGTTGATTCCAAAATATATATAGTTTGAGTTGTGATCAATACTGAGATATATATACACTGGGTCGTGGATTGATTCAAGATAATATATATCGATTTATTTCTGTACATCTAACTGTGGACAACTAGTTGTAGGATACTAACGAGGACAGCTGACTTAATAAACTTAAAACATCAAAATGTATTAAAAGTGTTGTAAATATATTTTGAACATACTTTGATATATATGTACATATTTGTTATAGGTTCGTGAATCGACCAGTGGCCAAGTCTTACTTCCCAACGAAGTAAAAATCTGTGAAAGTGAGTTATAGTCCCACTTTTAAAATCTAATATTTTTTGGATGAGAATACATGCAGGTTTTATAAATGATTTACAAAATAGACACAAGTACGTGAAACTACATTCTATGGTTGAATTATTGAAATCGAATATGCCCCTTTTTATTAAGTCTGGTAATCTAAGAATTAGGGAACAGACACCCTAATTGACGCGAATCCTAAAGATAGATCTATTGGGCCTAACAAACCCCATCCAAAGTACCGGATGCTTTAGTACTTCGAAATTTATATCATATCCGAAGGGTGTCCCGGAATGATGGGGATATTCTTATATATGCATCTTGTTAATGTCGATTACCAGGTGTTCACCATATGAATAATTTTTATCTCTATGTATAGGATGTATATTGAAATATGAAATCTTGTGGTCTATTGTTACGATTTGATATATATAGGTTAAACCTATAACTCACCAACATTTTTGTTGACATTTTAAGCATGTTTATTCTCAGGTGATTATTAAGAGCTTCCGCTGTCTCATACTTAAATAAGGACGAGATTTGGAGTCCATGCTTGTATGATATTGTGTAAAAACTGCATTCATGAAACTTATTTTGTTGTAACATATTTGTATTGTAAACCATTATGTAATGGTCGTGTGTAAACAGGATATTTTAGATTATCATTATTTGATAATCTACGAAAAGCTTTTTAAACCTTTATTGATGAAATAAAGGTTATGGTTTGTTTTAAAATGAATGCAGTCTTTGAAAAACGTCTCATATAGAGGTCAAAACATCGCAACGAAATCAATTAATATGGAACGTTTTTAATCAATAAGAACGGGACATTTCAGTTGGTATCAGAGCGTTGGTCTTAGAGAACCAGAATTTTGCATTACTGTGTCTTATCGAGTTTGTTAGGATGCATTAGTGAGTCTGGACTTCGACCGTGTTTACTTGAAAAATGATTGCTTAACAAATTTTGTTGGAAACTATATATTTTTAACATGTGAATATTATGTGATATATTAATCTCTTAACGCGTTTGATATTATGTGATACATGTCTACCTCTAGAACAAGTCCCATTGACTCACCTAATAATAACGAAGAGTCAAATATATATTGGACTGATTCACAAGTTCCCGAAGAGGAACCGGAAGAAGAATCAGAACCGGAAGAAGAATCAGAACCGGAAGAAGAATCAGAACAGGAAGAGGAGGAACCGGAGGAGGAGGAACCGGAAGAAGAAATAGAACCAGTGGGGGAAATAATAAAACGGTTAAGTAAAAGAAAATCCTCAACCAACCGACCAAGGTTAATTATGGTCAATGGTATTTCCGCCAAGGAAGCAAAATATTGGGAGGATTACCAATTCTTCGATGAATCGGATTCCGACGAGAATTCCGATGATGTTATAGAAATTACCCCAACTGAATTTAAAAAGGCAAAAGAAAATAATAAGGGAAAGGGCACAAAAATAGAGAAATCTAATTCCAACCCCGATGAAATTTATATGTATCATCAACCCCCGAATTCCTTAAGTTGTAACAATGACCCGGGAACCTCTAAACCACCAGGTTTTTCTAAACCGTTGTGAAAAACGACAGCTCGTATTAGGGGAACATCATATATCCCTAGAAACTTGGCAAAACGAACCAAAACCGAAGAAGAAGAAACGAGCAAGTCGGAATAAGATAGTTGTATTTGTGTGGTGTAATATATGTAATATAGTGTGCTTATGTTTTATGATATATGTAAAAATTGCTTGTATTAATAAGTATTTTTTTTTATGAATCTAACTCTTGTCTATTTTACAGTATAAAAACACAAAATGGATAGACAACCCAATATTTTAAGAGACCTACCCGGAGACATGATTGATGAAATCTTGTCTAGAGTCGGTCAGAATTCTTCGGCACAACTATTTAAGGCGAGATCAGTTTGTAAGATATTCGAAGAACGTTCCAAGAATGCCTTGGTTTATAAAAGGCTTTCGTTCGAAAGATGGGGGATATCACATTGGGAAATCCATAAGTTACGATGTGTTTACTTTGACGCATATATTGTGGGGAACCCAAATGCTATTTTACGCAATGGGTTAAGAAATTATTTTGACTCAATATATCCGAATATTGGATTTCGTGATTTAGAAAAAGCGGCTAACATGCAACATAAAGAAGCATGTTATACTTACGGATTAGTAATGTTCGCTTCTCACCAAAGTGAGAACAAGAACATCGGACTACAACTATTAAACAAAACGTTCCCACAAGTGACGGAGTCGGTAATTGGGGTAAGAAATGAGGTTTTTTGATTGTTACGGGACTGTTGGACATTACGTAACCCTCGTCCCTTTGACGACGTTACAACACGCTGTCTTATCAACGGCCATAACGATTATGTTCCACAAGACCAAGGATGGGAAGTAGTCCTAGTAAAACCAGAATGCATGACTTGTTTCTGGACGTATGAATTACGTGTCTTTATTGCCTTTGCTGAACGACTTGTGTACTAGCTAGAATTATCTTCACAACCATCTTGTATCAAATTTATTGTGTGCTATATTTCATGCTATATGTAAAATAAGCAGTATTGTAAGTTTGTAAAATATTGTATAAAAGTTTGAACACGAAATATTATTATAATCAGTTTTTCATATAGAATTGTAGTAGTTGAATTGTATATTAGCTACAAAGTATGAACTTAACGGGTATGTACTACCCGAATTTAAAATTATAAAACGCTAATATGAAGAAAAAGCTTTTATAAATGAGTTCATATTATGCTACGAAATACTATTAACTACTCTTAATATTCTGTATAATTAACTTGTTCCATTTGACTATTTTGAAGGAAATGGCACCGACTACTCGACACACCGTGAATATGAATGAAGAGGAATTCCGTACTTTTCTAGCTTCAAACATAGCCGTAGTACAGGCTGGCTACATACCAACAATAACCTTGGATCTAGCAGTACAGGAAATCGTGTAGGATGCACCTACAAAGAATTCACTGCCTGCTAACCTTTGGAATTTGATGGAACCGAAGGACCGATCGGATTGAAACGGTGGACCGAGAAGGTCGAATCAGTGTTTTCCATAAGTAAGTGTACTAAAGAGGACAAAGTGAAGTACGCTACGCATACCTTCACAGGTTCTGCATTAACATAGTGGAATACCTATCTAGAGCAAGTGGGACAAGACGATGCGTACACACTACCGTGGTCAGCATTCAAGCACTTGATGAACGAGAAGTACCGTCCCAGAACCGAGGTCAATAAGCTCAAGACAGAACTTAGAGGGTTACGAACCCAAGGATTTGATATTACCACGTACGAAAGACGATTCACAGAATTGTGCCTATTGTATCCGGGAGCGTTCGAAGATGAGGAAGAGAAGATCGACGCGTTTGTGAAAGGATTACTGGAAAGAATCCAAGAAGATATAAGTTCACACGAGCCCGCCTCCATACAACAGGCATGTAGAATGGCTCACAAACTAGTGAACCAGATTGAAGAAAGAATTAAAGAACAGACTGTTGAAGAGGCCAATGTGAAGCAAGTCAAAAGAAAGTGGGAGGAAAACGGTGATAAGAATCACCAATACATCAACAACAGCAATTACAACAATAATCGCAACAATTATCCCAACAATCGCAACATCAATCGCAACTACAACAAACGGCCCAACAACAACAACAACAACAACAACAACAACAGCAGCAGCAGCAACTACAACAATCATCCCAACAACAATAATAACCGCAACAACAACAACAATCAGAAGCAGCTATGCCAAAGGTGTGAAAAGTATCACTCGGGGTTCTGCACCAAATTTTGCAACAAGTGTAAAAGAAATGGTCATAGCATGGCGAAGTGTGAGGTTTACAGACCAGGGGTTAATAGAACGAAAGGAACAAATGGTGTCGGAACGAGTAATGGCGGAGCAAGTAGTGTCGGAGCAAGTTATGCCAATGTAGTTTGTTATAAATGTGGAAAACCAGGCCACATTATTAGAAATTGCCCGAACCAGGAGAACACGAATGGACAAGGCCGCGGAAGAATTTTCAATATTAATGCGGCAGAGGCACAGGAAGACCCGGAGCTTGTTACGGGTACGTTTCTTATTGATAATAAATCTGCTTACGTTTTATTTGATTCGGGTGCGGATAGAAGCTATATGAATAGAGATTTTTGTGCTAAATTAAGTTGTCCATTGACGCCTTTGGATAGTAAATTTTTACTCGAATTAGCAAATGGTAAAATAATTTCAGCAGATAATATATGTCAGAATCGAGAAATTAAACTGGTTAGCGAAACATTTATGATTGATTTGATACCAGTAGAGTTAGGGAGTTTTGATGTGATAATCGGTATGGACTGGTTGAAAGAAGTGAAAGCAGAGATCGTTTGTTACAAAAATGCAATTCACATTATACGAGAAAAAGGAAAACCCTTAATGGTGTACGGAGAAAAGGGCAACACGAAGCTACATCTTATTAGTAATTTGAAGGCACAAAAACTAATAAGAAAAGGTTGCTATTATGTTCTAGCACACGTTGAGAAAGTATCAACTGAAGAAAAGAGCATCAATGATGTTCCCGTAGCAAAAGAATTTCCCGATGTATTTCCGAAAGAATTACCGGGATTACCCCCACATCGATCCATTGAATTTCAAATAGATCTTGTACCAGGAGCTGCACCAATAGCTCGTGCTCCTTACAGACTCGCACCCAGCAAGATGAAAGAACTGCAAAGTCAATTACAAGAACTTTTAGAGCGTGGTTTCATTCGACCAAGCACATCACCGTGGGGAGCTCCTGTTTTGTTTGTCAAGAAGAAAGATGGTACATTCAGGTTTTGTATCGACTACCGAGAGTTGAACAAACTTACCATCAAGAACCGCTACCCACTACCGAGAATCGATGACTTATTTGATCAACTACAAGGCTCGTCTGTTTATTCAAAGATTGACTTACGTTCCGGGTATCATCAAATGCGGGTGAAAGAAGATGATATTCCAAAGACTGCTTTCAGAACACGTTACGGTCATTACGAGTTTATGGTCATGCCGTTTGGTTTAACTAATGCACCAGCTGTGTTCATGGACCTTATGAACCGAGTGTGTGGACCATACCTTGACAAGTTTGTCATTGTTTTCAATGATGACATACTTATTTACTCAAAGAATGACCAAGAACACGGTGAACATTTGAGAAAGGTGTTAGAAGTATTGAGGAAGGAAGAATTGTACGCTAAGTTTTCAAAGTGTGCATTTTGGTTGGAAGAAGTTCAATTCCTCGATCACATAGTGAACAAAGAAGGTATTAAGGTGGATCCGGCAAAGATAGAAACTGTTGAAAAGTGGGAAACCCCAAAAACTCCGAAACACATACGCCAGTTTTTAGGACTAGCTGGTTACTACAGAAGGTTCATCCAAGACTTTTCCAGAATAGCAAAACCCTTGACTGCATTAACGCATAAAGGGAAGAAATTTGAATGGAATGATGAACAAGAGAAAGCGTTTCAGTTATTGAAGAAAAAGCTAACTACGGCACCTATATTGTCATTGCCTGAAGGGAATGATGATTTTGTAATTTATTGTGACGCATCAAAGCAAGGTCTCGGTTGTGTATTAATGCAATGAATGAAAGGACCCGTCCTAATCCATCTGGACGAAGTCCATATCGATTATAAACGATTCACAATAGTTGGTTACATCGCGAGGTACTTGACCTCTATATGATACAATTTTACAAACATTGCATTCGTTTTTAAAAGACAAACTTTCATTACATCTAAAGTTGACAACATGCATACCATTTCATAATATATCCAACTAAAATTGACTTAATAATAATCTTGATGAACTCGATGATTCGAATGCAACGTCTTTTGAAATATGCCATGAATAACTCCAAGTAATATCTATAAAATGAGCAAATGCACAGCGGAAGATTTCTTTCGTACCTGAGAATAAACATGCTTTCAAGTGTCAACCAAAAGGTTGGTGAGTTCATTAGTTTAATATAAATAAACATTTCCATCATTTTAATAGACCACAAGATTTTCATTTCTCATAAATATACGTCCCATGCATAGAGACAAAAATAATCATTCATATGGATTGAACACCTGGTAACCGACATTCACAATATGTATATAAGAATATCCCCATCATTCCGGGATCCTCCTTCGGACATGATATAAATTTCGAAGTACTAAAGCATCCGGTACTTTGGATGGGGCTTGTTGGGACCGATAGATCTATCTTTAGAGTTCGCGTCAATTAGGGTGTCTGTTCCCTAATTCTTAGATTACCATACTAAAAAGGGGCATATTCGATTTAATAATCCAGCCATAGAATGTAATTTTAGATACTTGTGTCTATTTCGTAAAACAGTTATAAAAGCAGTGCATGTATTCTCAGTCCCAAAAATATATATTGCAAAAGCATTTAAAAATGGAGCAAATGAAACTCACCTATTGTATTTTGTAGTAAAAATACATATGACAACATTGAATAAGTGTAGTGTTGGCCTCGGATTCATGAACCTATATCAATTATTAATATATCAAATAATATTAACACATATAATAAATGTGTAAAATAGCAAAACAAGTTTTATATATTATACTTGTTATATTTAATAAGTTATATGTTATATTTAAGTATTTTTTTTAGTATTAATTTATTATAATTTATTATTTTCCTATATAGCAAATACTCTTTAGTTAATTTAGTAAAACTATTATGTAATATCATTTAGTAAAATATATTAATATTGTAAATAGGTTATAAATGTTATACATTAATGTTTTATATATAATATATTGTATTAAAATATAATAGTATATAAAATGATTATGATATACGTATTAATTATATTTTTATATAAATAATATTTGTTTGTTATAATTAATAATAATAATGGAAATATAATAATAATAATAATAATAATAATAATAATAATAATAATAATAATAATAATAATAATAATAATAATAATAATGATAATAATGATTATGAAAAACTACCTTTAAATCAAAAAAAAAATCCCGAACCGGGACTCAAACCCGAGACCTCTCGCCCACCCATAACACCCGTTACCATTCCTCTGTCATCATCAATCTCTTATAATCCTTTTGATTACCATAATCATAATCATCGAATTTATTATTAAATCATTTATTATCATACATAATTATTAATACCAACTTATCATCTCATCACTCTATCATCATACATCTTATATCATTATGATCATAATCTCACCGTGACCATCATCATCATCACAGTCACTTCATCATCATAGTCATCCCACTATAATATTATCATAATCGTGATTCATCTTTCTTTCTCATCATCATCTATACTTGATCACGCATCAATATCATATTCTTATTTTTATTTTTTTTTATGTAACAACACACCATCCATCAATCATTGCAACGTATCATTTTAACAATTTCTAACATCGTCATCATTTTCATGATCATAACATCATAAACTTTTCGTCATCAACACCATACATTAACTTTCATCATCATATAACATATCATAATGATCATAATCACCATCGAATAATCATAACTTAGTCGACATAACTTTTATCATCACCGACTATGAAATCATTTACATGCTATATCTATTTCGTGTTAAAGAAAACGTATCACAGCGGGAGTAGCAACAAACGACCCAATCCAAAAAGTCCACCTAGCCCAATAATACACTAGTCCATAACAAGTTTAAATGGCCCAATTTCCATGCGTAAAAATTTGGTTTAATGAATTCAAACTCCAACAGCATATTATATTGTAAGTTTACTGATGAGTGGTGGGGTTTATACGTTTTAGGTTTTGTCGGTCAGCAAAAAAAATAATGCGTAAAAGCTGCAACTTTTTCGCCTCAATTCAGTTCATAAGGAATTCATAATAGTTGCTAATTTGATGATGGATTTTGCGATGAAACAGAAACTTACAGCAGAAAGATAAACTAATTTAGCAGGTGGCAGTTTGAGGTTGAGTACGAACAGGAAAAGGAGAAGTAATGGGCTTCGTTGCAGGTATTGTTTGTGGTGATATCGAACGCCACAGAAACAGAAAAGAAACGGATGCAGGTGATGATCGGTTCTAGTGGTGTTTTAAATGGGTTCATTATCATAACAGACGCAGCAACTAGAAACTCAAAGTGGTTATGGTGATTCTTGGTGACGACAGAATAGTAGTAGGAACCACATCAGGTAGCTGTTAATTTAGTACAGAAACAGAAATATTACGAGTAACAGTAGTAGAAGTATGTAAGTAATCGATGATGGAGGTTGATCATGGTGGTTCGTGATGTTGACTGTAAACATGTAAGTTGTAGTAGGTGGTGATAGAACGAAACAGAAATACAACTAAGCTGTAGCAGAAGGCTTATCGATGTGGTGTTCACAGTTGAATAGAAAACATATGTTACAGTTGGTTTCTCTCTGACAATATTAAGAGAGAGAAAGGAGAGTGAAAGGAAGAAAGAAGGGTATGTCCATGGTTATGGTGATCGAACATTTAGTAGTAGTGTTAGTGATAGTCGATGGTTATATTGGTGATTATGGTGGTCCGACAGTGGTGGAGGCTCGATGGTGGTGTTGTGCCGATTTAATGGTGGTGATAGTGTAGTGTTCGATTAGGTGTGATTGAAAGTGGTGATGAAGGGTGGAAGCTCGATGATGGCTTGGGGATATATTTCCTCCTATCTAATATGCAAGTAATGTGTATATATGATATAGATTCATTTAAGTATTAGACAAAATAGCACGGTACACCAATCATCCAATTATGCACAGTTGTTAAAAGTAATGAAAATATAATATAATTTAACAATAACTCATGTGATTAATAAAGTAGCAGCCTCCTTATTTTGTTTTCTAATTACCGACGATTTCACACGCACTGCTATATCGTGCCTCGTTGTAAATCAGTGGCAGATAAAAGTACACAGAAAAATCTCAAATTTTAATATTAACTATCTTTATTTAATTCAGTCATTATGGTATAAAAATTCGATCATTAATTAGTAAATAAATGTTACATCAACTGTCCCTCTCATTTATGGGTGAAATATAAAAAGTGTTAAAAATTTAATAATTAAATCCTAAGTACATTTTTAGTAAGCCTAAAATTTATAAAACTCATTTTCGGATCACCGTTTATTTTAAAATCACATTAGTTCGTATTTAACTTGTTTAACATCCGTCGAATCATCAAACGAGTATTACAATCATTTAATATTTATTTTTAATATACTTTATTTATATATAGAGATATATTTTAAATAATAATTATTATAATATCTAGTTTTTTTTATTTTATTAATTTTTAATAACAACAACATATAATAATTCAAATTATATTTTGAATTATTATTTATATATATATACACACACATATCTATTTACAATTAATTATTCGTGAATCGTCGAGAGCAGTCGAAGGTCAATTGAATATATGAACATCGTCTCAAAATTTTCTAGACTCAACATTACATACTTTGTTTATCGTATCGAAATCATATAAAGATTAAGTTTAAATTTGGTCAGAAATTCCCGGGTCATCACAGTACCTCCTTTTTGCATTAAAGACTTGGAGGCACTACTTATATGGGGTCAAAAGTATTATATATACCGACCACAAAAGTCTTTAACACATATTTAATCAGAAACAACTGAATATGAGGCAGCGTAGGTGGATTGAATTGTTGAATGATTACGACTTTGAGATTCGTTACCACCCGGGGAAGGCAAATATGGTAGCCGATGCCTTGAGCAGGAAGGACAGAGAACACATTCGAGTAAAATCTATGAATATAATGATTCATAATAACCTTACTACTCAAATAAAGGAGGCGCAACAAGGAGTTTTAAAAGAGGGAAATTTAAAGGATGAAATACCCAAAGGATCGGAGAAGCATCTTAATATTTGGGAAGATGAAACCCGGTATAGGGCTGAAAGGATTTGGGTACCAAAATTTGGAGATATGAGAGAAATGGTACTTAGAGAAGCTCATAAAACCAGATACTCAATACATCCTGGAACGGGGAAGATGTACAAGGATCTCAAGAAACATTTTTGGTGGCCGGGTATGAAAGCCGATGTTGCTAAATACGTAGGAGAATGTTTGACGTGTTCTAAGGTCAAAGCTGAGCATCAGAAACCATCAGGTCTACTTCAACAACCCGAAATCCCAGAATGGAAATGGGAAAACATTACCATGGATTTCATCACTAAATTGCCAAGGACTGCAAGTGGTTTTGATACTATTTGGGTAATAGTTGATCGTCTCACCAAATCAGCACACTACCTGCCAATAAGAGAAGATGACAAGATGGAGAAGTTAGCACGACTGTATTTGAAGGAAGTCGTCTCCAGACATGGAATACCAATCTCTATTATCTCTGATAGGGATGACAGATTTATTTCAAGATTCTGGCAGACATTACAGCAAGCATTAGGAACTCTTCTAGACATGAGTACTGCCTATCATCCACAAACTGATGGGCAGAGCAAAAGGACGATACAAACGCTTGAAGACATGCTACGAGCATGTGTTATTGATTTTGGAAACAGTTGGGATCGACATCTACCGTTAGCAAAATTTTCCTACAACAACAGCTACCATTCAAGCATTGAGATGGCGCCGTTTGAAGCACTTTATGGTAGAAAGTGCAGGTCTCTGATTTGTTGGAGTGAAGTGGGGGATAGACAGATTACGGGTCTGGAGATAATACAAGAAACTACCGAGAAAATCATCCAAATTCAACAACGATTGAAAACCGCCCAGAGTCAACAAAAGAGCTACGCAGACAGTAAAAGAAAAGATATAGAGTTTGAAATTGGAGAAATGGTCATGCTTAAGGTTTCACCTTGGAAAGGCGTTGTTCGATTTGGTAAACGGGGGAAACTAAATCCAAGGTACATTGGACCATTCAAGATTATAGATCGTGTCGGACCAGTAGCTACCTCAACAACTCGCGGCTGTACATAACACTTTCCACATCTCGAATTTGAAGAAATGTTTTGCTAAAGAAGATCTCACTATTCCATTGGACGAAATCCAAATCAATGAAAAACTTCAATTCATTGAAGAACCCGTCGAAATAATGGATCGTGAGGTTAAGAGACTTAAGCAAAACAAGATACCGATTGTTAAGGTTTGATGGAATGCTCGTAGAGGACCCGAGTTCACCTGGGAGTGTGAAGATCAGATGAAGAAGAAATACCCGCATCTATTTCCAAAAGATACGTCAACACCTCCAACTGCTTAAAATTTTGAGACGAAATTTATTTAACGAGTAGGTACTGTAGTGACCCGAACTTTTCCATGTTTATATATATATTAAATGAAATTATTATTTACATGATTAAGTGTTTCCAACATGTTAAGCAATCAAACTTGTTAAGACTTGATTAATTGAAATATGTTTCATATAGACAATTGACCACCCAAGTTGACCGGTGATTCACGAACGTTAAAACTTGTAAAAACTATATGATGACATATATATGGATATATATATATATATATATATATATATATATATATATATATATATATATATATATATATATATATATATATATAGTTAACATGATACTATGATAAGTAAACATATCATTAAGTATATTAACAATGAACTACATATGTAAAAACAAGACTACTAACTTAATGATTTTTAAACGAGACATATATGTAACGATTATCGTTGTAAAGACATTTAATGTATATATATCATATTAAGAGATATTCATACATGATAATATCATGATAATATAATAATTTAAAATCTCATTTGATATTATAAACATTGGGTTAACAACATTTAACAAGATCGTTAACCTAAAGGTTTTAAAACAATACTTACATGTAACGACTAACGATGACTTAACGACTGAGTTAAAATGTATATACATGTAGTGTTTTAATATGTATTTATACAATTTTGAAAGACTTCAATACACTTATCAAAATACTTCTACTTAATAAAAATGCTTACAATTACATCCTCGTTCAGTTTCATCAACAATTCTACTCGTATGCACCCGTATTCGTACTCGTACAATACACAGCTTTTAGATGTATGTACTATTGGTATATACACTCCAATTATCAGATCTTAGTAGCCCATGTGAGTCACCTAACACATATGGGAACCATCATTTGGTAACTAGCATGAAATATCTCATAAAATTACAAAAATATGAGTAATCATTCATGACTTATTTACATGAAAACAAAATTACATATCCTTTATATCTAATCCATACACCAACGACCAAAAACACATACAAACACTTTCATTCTTCAATTTTCTTCATCTAATTGATCTCTCTCAAGTTCTATCTTCAAGTTCTAAGTGTTCTTCATAAATTTTACAAGTTCTAGTTACATAAAATCAAGAATACTTTCAAGTTTGCTAGCTCACTTCCAATCTTGTAAGGTGATCATCCAACCTCAAGAAATTTTTGTTTCTTACAGTAGGTTATCATTCTAATACAAGGTAATAAGCATATTCAAACTTTGGTTCAATTTCTATAACTATAACAATCTTATTTCAAGTGATGATCTTACTTGAACTTGTTTTCGTGTCATGATTCTGCTTCAAGAACTTCGAGCCATCCAAGGATCCGTTGAAGCTAGATCCATTTTTCTCTTTTCCAGTAGGTTTATCCAAGGAACTTAAGGTAGTAATGATGTTCATAACATCATTCGATTCATACATATAAAGCTATCTTATTCGAAGGTTTAAACTTGTAATCACTAGAACATAGTTTAGTTAATTCTAAACTTGTTCGCAAACAAAAGTTAATCCTTCTAACTTGACTTTTAAAATCAACTAAACACATTTTCTATATCTATATAATATGCTAACTTAATGATTTAAAACCTGGAAACACGAAAAACACTGTAAAACCGAATTTACAACGTCGTAGTAACACCGCGGGCTGTTTTGGGTTAGTTAATTAAAAACTATGATAAACTTTGATTTAAAAGTTGTTCTTCTGGGAAAATGATTTTTCTTATGAACATGAAACTATATCCAAAAATCATGGTAAACTCAAAGTGTAAGTATGTTTTCTAAAATGGTCATCTAGACGTCGTTCTTTCGACTGAAATGACTACCTTTACAAAAACGACTTGTAACTTATATTTCCGACTATAAACCTATACTTTTTATGTTTAGATTCATAAAATAGAGTTCAATATGAAACCATAGCAATTTGATTCACTCAAAACGGATTTAAAATGAAGAAGTTATGGGTAAAACAAGATTGGATAATTTTTCTCATTTTAGCTACGTGAAAATTGGTAACAAATCTATTCCAACCATAACTTAATCAACTTGTATTATATATTATGTAATCTTGAGATACCATAGACACGTATACAATGTTTCGACCTATCATGTCGACACATCTATATATATTTCGGAACAACCATAGACACTCTATATGTGAATGTTGGAGTTAGCTATACAGGGTTGAGGTTGATTCCAAAATATATATAGTTTGAGTTGTGATCAATACTGAGATATGTATACACTGGGTCATGGATTGATTCAAGATAATATATATCGATTTATTTCTGTACATCTAACTGTGGACAACTAGTTGTAGGTTACTAACGAGGACAGCTGACTTAATAAACTTAAAACATCAAAATGTATTAAAAGTGTTGTAAATATATTTTGAACATACTTTGATATATATGTACATATTTGTTATAGGTTCGTGAATTGACCAGTGGCCAAGTCTTACTTCCCGACGAAGTAAAAATCTGTGAAAGTGAGTTATAGTCCCACTTTTAAAATCTAATATTTTTGGGATGAGAATACATGTAGGTTTTATAAATGATTTACAAAATAGACACAAGTACGTGAAACTACATTCTATGGTTGAATTATCGAAATCGAATATGCCCCTTTTTATTAAGTCTGGTAATCTAAGAATTAGGGAACATACACCCTAATTGACGCGAATCCTAAAGATAGATCTATTGGGCCTAACAAACCCCATCCAAAGTACCGGATGCTTTAGTACTTCGAAATTTATATCATATCCGAAGGCTGTCCCGGAATGATGGGGATATTCTTATATATGCATCTTGTTAATGTCGATTACCAGGTGTTCACCATATGAATAATTTTTATCTCTATGTATAGGATGTATATTGAAATATGAAATCTTGTGGTCTATTGTTACGATTTGATATATATAGGTTAAATCTATAACTCACCAACATTTTTGTTGACATTTTAAGCATGTTTATTCTCAGGTGATTATTAAGAGCTTCCGCTGTCGCATACTTAAATAAGGACGAGATTTGGAGTCCATGCTTGTATGATATTGTGTAAAAACTGCATTCAAGAAACTTATTTTGTTGTAACATATTTGTATTGTAAACCATTATGTAATGGTCGTGTGTAAACAGGATATTTTAGATTATCATTATTTCATAATCTACGTAAAGCTTTTTAAACCTTTATTGATGAAATAAAGGTTATGGTTTGTTTTAAAATGAATGCAGTCTTTGAAAAACGTCTCATATAGAGGTCAAAACATCGCAACGAAATCAATTAATATGGAACGTTTTTAATCAATAAGAACGGGACATTTCAACAACCGGCATATAGACTTGAAGTAGGAATTACTTGACTACTTGTGCATTTATATTCGAACTCTTCTATTCATATCTAACTTTCATTCCATCTTAATCTCACGTTGTTTAATTTAACTGACACGCTACCTTGACTTAGTGAAATAATGTCGAATGCACAAATGAATTAGGGTAATATAATTTCCGGGATTATATCACGGTGACTCATATGAACGTTCCGACATTATGCCATAAAGAATTTAAGGTGAGTCAAGGAAAATTTTTCTCTTTATCCTCATTCCATATCACGGTTAGTATTATCGAGAATACTAATCAACGATATTCTTGTGTTTTGAAGGAACAATGCCTCCTCGCCGTGTACCACGCCATGAAACACCCGAACAAGCTCTACAACGAATGATAGCCACCACCGTGGATGCAGCCATGGCCGGTCACTCTTCCAACAACAACAACAATAATAACAACCACAACAACAACAACAACAATGGAGCCGGTAATTCAAACGAGGGATGCTCCTATAAAGCTTTCATGAGGTGCAAACCTCACACCTTCGATGGAACCGGAGGACCGGTTGTGCTCACCCAATGGTTTGAGCAAACGGAAGCCGTCTTTAGCATAAGCGGTTGTCGAGACTAAGACAAGGTCAAATACTCCACTCACACTTTCGCCGGTGTCGCTCTCACTTGGTGGAACACCTATGTGCAATCGGTGGGTACCGATGAAGCCCACGTCCTCTCTTGGGCCGATTTAAGGGAAAAGATGATCATCGAATATTTCCCTCGTAAAGAAACCCGAAAGCTCAAACAAGAGCTAAGAACTCTAAAAGCGGTCGGAAACAATCTCAAGGCTTATAATCAACGATTTTCCGAATTAGCCTTGATGTGCCCAAACCTTGTGAACCCCGAGTCTTCAAGGGTTGAACTTTACATGGATGGTCTTCCAAAGAGCATTAAACACGGAGTAATGTCATCCAAACCCACTAATCATCAAGAAGCCTTGAATATGGCCCACAAATTGATAGAAACGGTGGACGAAATTGTAGTACCGGCACCTAAGGCCGAGGATAAATCGGGTGGCAACAAAAGAAAATGGGAAGCCACTCCATCAAGCAACTACCACAACAACACCTTCACCAAAAAGCCTTTCACCTCCGACGACAAGAAAGGTTATGTCGAGAATAAACCATTTTGCAAAAGTGCCACAAACATCATTATGGTGAATGTGGCAAGCCATTTTGAAACAAATGTCAAAGGAGTGGCCATGTGGCCAACGATTGTAGAAACGCCGCTCCCGTTGCTCAAAAGGGGCCAAATGCACCAAGACCGGGTGTTTGTTTTGAATGTGGTCAACCGTGTCATTATAGGAATGCGTGCCCAAAGAAGAAAGCTAACCCCAATACACACGGTCGAGCTTTCAACATCAACACCGAGGAAGCCCGGGATGACAATGAACTAGTCACGGGTACGTTTCTTCTCAACGATTCTTATGTCTCTTCTTATTCGATTCGGGTGCCGATAAGAGTTTTGTAACCAAGACTTTGACTCATTCTTTTAGCACTCCACCACTCCCACTAGATACTACTTATACCATTGAAGTGGCCAAAGGGAAACTATTAAGTGCCGACAATTTTTATCGGGGGTGTACGTTAAACTTAATGGGTAAAGAGTTTGAAATTGACTTGATACCTATAGAACTAGGGAGCTTTGATGTAATAATTGGTATGGATTGGCTAGCCAAAACGAAATCTCATATTCTTTGCGATCTTAAAGCGATTCAAATTCCTATCGAGAATGGTGAACCCTTGATTGTCTATGGCGATAAGAGTTGCACCGGACTCAACCTCGTCTCGTTCCTTAAAGTTGAAAAGTACCTTCGTAAAGGTTGTTTTGCGATTCTAGCCCACGTTAAGAAAGTTGAAACTGACAAGAAGCATATCGATGATGTGCCAATTGTTAGTGACTTTTCCGATGTATTTCCCTATGAATTGTCGGGACTTCCACCCCATCGACCGGTTGAATTCCAAACCGATCTTATTCCGGGAGCCGCACCCGTAGAACATGTACCGTATAGACTTGCTCCATCCGAAATGCAAGAATTGCAAAGTCAAATCCAAGAACTACTTGACCGTGGTTTTATCCAACCTAGCCATTCACCATGGGGCGCTCCGATTTTATTCGTTAAGAAGAAATATGGATCCCTACGAATGTGTATCGACTATCATGAACTAAACAAATTGACAGTTAAGAACCAATATCCTCTTCCACGCATCGATGACCTCTTTGATCAATTACAAGGATCTCGTGTATATTCGAAAATCGATCTCCGCTCGGGTTATCATCAATTAAGGGTTAAGGGGGAAGATGTCTCCGAAACCGCTTTCCGGACTCGTTATGGTAGTTATGAATTTCTTGTAATGCCATTTGGTCTCACTAACGCACTGGCAGTGTTCATGGATCTTATGAACCGCGTATGCAAACCATACCTCGACAAATTCGTTATCGTGTTCATCGATGATATTTTGTTCTATTCTAAAAGCGAAGAAGAGTACGAACAACATCTCCGATTTGTGCTTGAACTCTTGAGACAAGAACGACTCTATGCAAAATTCTCCAAGTGTGAATTTTTGTTGAAGGAACTTCAATTTCTTGGTCATGTTGTAAGTGATCAAGGTATTAAGGTCGATCCATCAAAAATTGAAGCCATTAGCAAATGGGAAACTCCTTCTACTCCTACTCACATTCGTCAATTCTTGGGTCTCGCTGGGTACTATCGTAGATTCATCGAAAACTTCTTATTCGTTGCTTGTCCTCTAACCGCGTTAACTCACAAGGGAAAGAAATTCATTTGAGTGACCGAGCAAGAATTCGCGTTTCAAATCTTGAAGACAAAGCTAACCACCGCTCCTATCTTGTCACTTCCCGAAGGCAATGATGATTTTGTTGTATATTGCGATGCCTCGAAACATGGTTTTGGGTGTGTATTGATGCAACGAAAGAAAGTCATTGCTTATGCCTCTCGATAATTGAAAATTCATGAACGGAACTATACGACACATGATCTCGAACTCGGAGCCGTTGTCTTTGCACTCAAAATGTGGAGACACTATCTTTATGGAACCAAAAGTACTATCTTTACCGATCACAAAAGCCTTCAACACATCTTCGACCAAAAACAACTAAATATGAGACAACGATGGTAGATTGAGACTTTAAACGATTATTACCATCCCGGGAAGGATGTAGTAGCCGATGCCTTAAGTCAAAAATAAAGAGCGGTGCCTCTTCGTGTTTGAGCTTTAAACATCACCATTCACACCAACCTCAATAGTCAAATTCGTGTAGCCCAAGACGAGGCTCTCAAGGATGAAAACATCTCTCTCGAACACTTGAACGTCCTCACCTCTCGATTCGAAGTTAAAGAAACCGGACTTCGATATTTCGCCGGAATAATTTGGGTGCCTAGTTATGGGGACTTGTGAAGCCTTATTCTAGACAAAGCCCATAAGTCAAGGTATTCAATTCACCCCGGTGCCAATAAGATGTACCACGACCTCAAGGAACAATATTGGTGGCCGAACATTAAAAGGGACATCGCTACTTATGTTGGAAAATGCCTAACTTGCTCCAAAGTCAAAGCCGAACATCAAACACCATCCGGACTACTTCAACAACCTGAAATCCCGCAATGGAAGTGGAAAAGGATAACGATAGATTTTATCACCAAACTACCAATGACGGTGGGCGGTTATGATACTATTTGGGTTATTGTTGACCGTCTCACCAAATCCGCACACATCTTAGCCATGAAGGAAACCGACAACATGGAAAGACTTGCACAACTTTACATTAAAGAGATCGTAGCCCGTCACAGTGTGCCTTTATCGATTATTTCTGAACGAGATGGCCGTTTTGTTTCTAGATTTTGGCGTACTTTACAAGAAGCGTTGGGAACGCGTTTAGACATGAGCACCGCATATCATCCACAAACCGACGGACAAAGCGAACGCACAATTCAAACCTTGGAAGACATGCTACGAGCTTGCGTTATCGATTTCGGAAAAGCTTGGGACAAGCACTTGCCTCTCGCCGAATTCTCTTACAATAATAGTTACCACGCAAGTATCAACGCCGCACCTTTCAAAGCTTTATATGGCCGAAAATGTCATTCTCCTCTTTGTTGGGCCGAAGTAGGCGACACACAAATCATCGGACCCGAACTCATTCATGAAACAACCGAGAAGATCGTTCAAATCCGAGATAGGCTTATGTAGGCCCGTAGTCGTCAAAAGAGCTATACCGACATTAGACGCAACGACCTAGAATTTCAAGTCGGTGACCGTGTAATGTTAAAAGTCGCACCTTAGAAAGGTGTAATCTATTTCGGGAAATGCGGGAAGTTAAATCCGCGGTATATTGGTCCTTTCGAAATCTTGGAGTTTGTTGGAACCATTGCTTATCGTTTAGATCTTCCGCCTTAATTGAGCTCTGTTCATCCTACTTTCCATGTATCAAACTTGAAGAAGTATTTTATCGAACCCGAACTCGTCATCCCTCTCGAGGAACTTACTATTGATGACAAACTTCATTTTGTGGAGGAACCGGTTGAAATTGTGGACCCCTCTGTCAAGACGCTAAAACAAAGTAGAATTCCGATCGTTAAGGTCCGTTGGAATGCCAAAATGGGACCCGAGTTTACTTGGGAAAGGCAAGATCAAATGCAAAAGAAATACCCTCATTTATTCGTAGATTCGGAAATGCAAGATCTCGAGGAAGAAACAACGACTACTACGCCTACTTAAATTTTGGGACGAAATTTCTTTTAAGGAGTAGGTAATGTAACATTCTGCCTTTTTTCGTTTACCTTCCGTTATGTTATTTTAAAGTCCGTTATATAATTATAACATCTTCCGTTAATACGTGTTTTAAATATTTCGTTTAGGTAATTCAGGCAACTGTTTCCTAAGTTGAGGGACTAATGTTGTCATTTGAGCAAAGATTTGACTAGGTCAAGAGTCAAACCCTTCCTCCTCCATCCATTCATCCTCCTCTTTCTCTAATACTTCCACATTTTCTCTCAACACACTCAATCAAAGAATCATCATCTAAATCTGATCTAGCAAGTGTTCATCAAAACAAATTACATATTTGGAATCCTTGCAACTTCCTCTTCGAATCCATACCAATCTCATTGCATTTAGGTAACTTTCTAAAAACACTAGATTTTGTGTTCTTGATAATTTTAACTTATAAAAGTGTTAATTAGTGTCTATGGCTAAAGTCTAACATGAATATATGATTTGTATGCTCGATCTTGTTGTTTTAGTGTAACTAGCATAAACTTGAAATTGATGTGTTTGATCTTGTGATTTGGTTGCTTAAATGTTGTTAGATGTTAAAAGTGCATGTATTAAATGTGTTACTAGCATCATTAGCTTCATTTTGATGTGTAGGTTGATCAAGAAAGCTTCATTAACATGATTATTGATTTTGTTATTTTGGTTAGGGTTTGATAGACTTAATTATGAACTTTTGATGCATTAAATACTTGAAAATGTTGTTGATAAGTTTTTAGTTGCAATGTGTGTTTAATTACCTTCGAAACGGCATATCATATATGTAAATTGGATCACCGAATTAAGAAATACATTTAACGAACTTGAATGTAATAAATGGTGAGCATTTAATGCGGTTTTGGTTGTTGAAAATGTGAATTGATTGATGAAATGTGTTTAGTTGTTTTCTTCGTCAAAATACCTTTCCAACGGTATAAGATACATGTTTTGATTGTTTGCGGATCATAAATTGTGATAGTTTGAAGTTTGGTTCGTGCACTTGTGTAATTTCAGCATCAAGACCTGTGCACTAATCTGGACGCCATCCCGATTCTTGGACGCCGTCCAGGCCTTCACATCTGGATGCCGTACAGCCAATCTGGACGTCGTCCAGATGAACTGCCAGGTTCTGATTTCGTTGGCCGTTAACCGTTAAATTCTAACTATGCAACGCACCTCCGATTAACATGTAACTTGTTCTAACATGCTCATATATGATTAAAAACCTCAGAAAAATAGTTCGGGACCTAACCCGAACGTGTTGAATTTTTCGTTGACTTTGACTTGACCAAAGTCGACTTTTGTTTAAACTTAATTAAATACTTATGCAATCATCCTAACATGCTTTTACAATTGAATCATGCATGAAACTTGGCAACGTGATTCACATGTTATATGTAATCAAGTCGTAACGAGCCATAGGACTAATTGAACAACTTTGACCCATCGTGTTTACCGTTATTGATACAACCGACTTGTTTATGTCAAGACTAGCATTCGTTCTTGCACACGTTTACTTGTGAAGTACTTTTATACGCTTGCACTCAAGGTGTGATCATAGTCCCATCTTTCAACAACTTTTATACTTTTAAATCATGAGATGAGAAACATATACAGTTTTATACTACATACTTTTATACTTTGAACACAAGTACGGAAACAAACATTCCACAGCGAGTTAGAACAAAAGCCTCAATTCGATTATCATTAGTTACACTTGTAGGGTGTAAGCAAGAACTTATATTATGTGATCACATGGGCTTGACGAGCCTCATTTGGACGGTTCGCTACCGTTAGCTGATGAAATATATTTTCGGGTTTAGTGTATGTTCTAACACTACGTAACAAGGTACAAAACAGTTAAGTCTTGATAATTGGGTGCTCGCGAACATACTTTTGGAATACAAACGATTTGGATAATCAACTATATTAAATCTTGTGGTTCAAAGACAACGTTACTTTTACACCTATGTTTCACCAACAATTTTCGTTGACAGTTTTCTATATGTTTTCTCAGGTCCTTGAATGCTAGGTGATACATGCTTCCGCACATTGTTTTTGATACTTACTTGGATGTCGAGTATACATGCATACGTGGAGTGTCTTTTGACTTAACTTAATTTGTGTCGCATAGGTTTCAATTGTACTTAAAACTTTGTAAAATGTTTAGACGTTGAACTACCTTGTAAACCTTGAAACATCTTTATAATTGAAATGAATGTGACATATTTTGGTCAAATGTTGTTTTAAAGACTTATGACCACGTAACGGGACCTAAGTAGACGGCGCCGTCAATGACGATTTTGTCTGGTCGCTACAGTGGTGTAACTGGATCTAATAGAACCGTTAATCGTGTGCATGTTTCGTAATAATAAGTTTATTTTAACTATCCACTGCATTAATCTGAATGAAAAGTATACTCGGTTTTCCATCAGTGGTATCCGAGCCGCTTTTACACCATTTTAATTGTCACGTGATTTTCTCAGATCAAGTTTTGTGGTGAATTGGTAAAAAGTAAAAAAAAAAAATTATAATTTCAACATGTTTGTTTTAAATTAAACCTCATGAGGCACAAATAATATCTGAAAAATATCACTGTTATAAATTTTGAATTTATTATGGCTTGAATAATTGTTGTTTATTTCATTTCATGGTTGTACACATGCATTGTAACCATGGACACGCCATATGTAGTTTTTAATAATGTAGTTATTAGAATTGTGATTGCACACATAGCCCATAATGCCTCGACCTATGTATGATTGTTGTGATTGTTGATTAAGGCAATATTATGTCATGTTGATTATTTGTATTATTAGAAAGGCCATTTTGAAGCCAAAGTTGTATTACATTTTTTTTTTCATTTTCATAGTATAGTATTTAAGTTTATTTCAATTTGTAAAAGTACTAGTTTAGTTGTATTTTCAAATTTAAATAAATGTAGCAAGATGAAGATTAAAGATAAAATACAACATGCTTTTGGCTTAGAAGATGGCGAACAGGTCAAGTTGACAACAATGATGTTTGTCAAGTTTTCACTTGATTCTTGGATCAAGTGGGAGCTACGATATTACCCTTATTTGACCTCTTGATCCCATGTCGGCTCATGGGATCGAGCATAGGATTTTTGAGCTAGGCTATGTGTGTGTGTGATGCATGGTATGATTGTGTTTTATTTTTGCATTATACGTAATTGTTGATTAGAACATATGCTAAATGTTTTTGATAAAAACATCAAATAAAACCGGAAAAAGTTTCAAAGATTAAAATTGATGATTTTAAAAGTTAAACTCTAACGAGTTTAAAGTTAAATGATTTTTGAAACACAATTATGTATGACCGAAATCTTTTAAAAATGTTTTAAAACAATACACGTTTGTGAATTTTTTATTTTTATATATAAAATAAAATAACAAACTAGATGCATAAACACGATCGACATATATATAATTGGTTAAAATGGTTTTTACCAAATAGTGTAGCGAATCTTGTGTGCATGAATTATTCGTTAACACAAACAACTTTAAAATACCCGTCAAATTTAAGTCATGCCATCCAATAAGCTTGTAAACACTCCTCGTTATTTTTTGGTTACGGTGAGACCTAATTGAATTATAGCCACGAGGTGGATTTTCAGTTACGAGTGAGACTAGGCTGAATTTCCAATGTTTTCAAATTGGACGACTTAATCGTATTCACGTTGAGACCTGAGTTCGAGGCAAGGATGGGACAAACATGCTAGTAGATAATAGTGGTTTGTTGAACTACACATATTTCTAAGTCCCATAAAGATCTAAGAGTTGCACTTGTGATGCAATTGGTAATCGCTGCCTACCAATAGACTCTATAACTACTAGCTGATCAACAGATGTAGTTATGGAACCTCTATGTGGATCTTAGGCTTTCGTAAATTAATTGTTTTTAAATATATTAAAACATGGGTAGTTAATTTATTAAAGTACAATATCGAAATACTAAAATTGAATCTTGTTCTTTTGTAGATGTCAAACAATCAAAACGTAAACCAAACCAACCTCCGTTCTTTGTTAGAGAAAAAGAAACTCAATGGTTCAAACTTCCTCGATTGGTATCGCAACCTAAGAATTGTTCTCAAATTTGAAGGGAAGTTGAACAAAATTGAAGAACCCTTACCCAAAGCTCCTCTTGAGATAGCTACTGCTGCTCAAAAGAATGCTTATCAGAAGTTGTTTGATGAGCAAGAGAATATAGCTTTAATCATGCTTTCTAGTATGACTTCTGACCTCCAAAATGAAATGGAAGATCGTACAGCATATGATATGATGACTGAGCTGAAAAATATGTTTCAGAAACAGGGTAGTTAAGAGTTATATGAAACTTATAAGCTTCTTCAAACATGCAAAATGGAGGAGGGTCAATTAGTAAGCTCTCATGTCTTGAAAATGAAAAGCTACATTGACCGATTGGAAAAACTTGGAACTACCTTGCTGCCTAACTTGGCTGTGAACACAGTTTTGGCTTCACTACCAAAATCGTATCACCAATTTGTGATGAATTACGATATGCAAGGTTGGGAAAAATCTCTGGCAGAGGTGCATTCAATGCTCAAAACTGCTAAACAGAATATTCCATCTAAGGTTTCCAATCCAGGTGTCTTTATGATTAGGGAAGGTAGGGTGAAAAAGAATAAGCCGAAAACTTGGGGAAAGGGAAAAGGCAAGTCAATTTCTAAGAAGAAAATTCCACCACCTCGCAAGAAAGAAAACCCAGCTAAAGATGCCGAATGTTTCCACTGTAGAAAGGTTGGCCACTGAAGGAGGAACTGTCCTTCCTACCTATCTGAGTTGAGAAAAGGCAAAGCTGGTGAGACCAGCAAATCAGTTATATTTCATATACAGTTATACACTTTTTTTAGTGATTCCTGGATATTTGATTCTGGTTGTGGTACTCACATCTGTAACAATATGCAGGGAATGTGAAGAAGTAAGAGACTGAAGAAAGACACACTAGACTTAAGAGTGGGTAATGGGGCTCGAGCTGCTGGTAAAGCTATTGGCACCTATGAGCTTACTCTACCTAGTGGTCTTATTGTTTTGTTGGAGCAATGTCATTATGCTCCTAGTATTACGAGCAATGTAATTTCAGTTTCTCTTTTGAAAAATGTTGGTTTTGAACTTACATTTACGCACTTTGGTATTTCAGTTTCTAAGAATAATGTATTTTATTTTAATGCTATTCCACGTGATGGTATTTTTGAAATTGATATGCATGGTGTGATTTCAAATAATAATTCTGTATATACCTGTACTGCCAAACGATTCAAGCAAGACTTGAAAAAGACCTATCTATGGCATTGTCATCTTGGTCATATAAATAAACAGTGCATTTCAAAACTCCAATCGGATGGGCTTTTGGAATCAACTGGTTCTGAGTCATTTAATTTATGCGAGGCATGTTTATGTGGAAAAATGACAAAGGCTCCTTTCTCCGGTTTAGGTGAGAGAGCTGAAGATCTTTTAGGACTAATACATACTGATGTATGTGACCCTTTTAGAACTATGTCTAGATATGATGAATCATACTTCGTTACATTTACTGATGATTATAGTAGACATGGTTATGTTTACTTGCTGAAACATAAACATGAAGTTTTTAAGACATTCAAAATCTTCCAAAATGAAGTAGAGAATCAACTTGGAAAGACCATTAAAGCCCTTCGCTTTGATTGGGGAGGGGAATATGAGTCAAGAGTTTTTGGACCACCTGAAGAATCGTGGGATTGTCTCACAGTTCACTCCACCTTACACACCACAGCACAATGGTGTGTCGGAACAGAGGAATCGAACTTTACTTGATATGGTTCGATCTATGATGAGTCTGACTACTCTATCACCATCTTTTTAGGGATATGCATTAGAGTCTACTGCACGCATACTCGATATGGTTCCAACCAAGAATGTAGAAAAGACACCATATGAGATATAGCATGGGAAGACTCCCAAGTTGTCTTATTTAAAAGTCTGGGGTTGTGAAGCATATGTGAAACATGACACTTCAAACAAATTAGAACCCATAAGTATCAAATGTCACTTTGTGGGATACCCAAAGGATACAATGGGTTACTACTTTTACTACCAAGCTGAAAACAAAGTGTTTATTGCCCGGTTTGTCGAATTCTTGGAAAGAGATCTCCTCTTACAAGAAGTTAGTGGGAGTAAAGTATATCTTGAAGAAATTCAAGAATCACAAGGCAACATACCTTCTGAAGGCACTAGTCATCCACACGTTAAAGCTGAACACACTGCTGGAGAGCCAGAATGTGTTGCACCTGTAATTCATAGATCTAGTACAACTCCACATCAACCTGAGAGGTTAAATCTTCTGATTAATTCAGATGAACCTCATCTAGGGGATTATGATGAACCCTCTAGCTATCGTGAGGCCCTATCAGGTTTAGAATCTAAAAAATGAGGAGATGCTATGAATACAGAGATGCAGTCCATGAAAGAAAATCAAGTATGGGACTTGATTGATCTTCCACCCAATTGTAAAACAGTTGGGTGTAAATGGGTCTTTAAGAAGAAGGCTGACATGAATGGTAATGTAAACACCTTTAAGGCTCGATTGGTGGCAAAAGATTATACTCAAACTCAAGGAATTGATTATGAGGAACTTTTTCACCAGTCGCGAGCATTAAATCAATTAGGATACTTATTGCTACAGCTGCTTTTCATGATTATGAAATATGGAAAATGGATGTCAAAACCGCTTTCCTAAATGGCGACCTAAGCGAGGACGTATATATGGTTCAGTCGAAAGGGTTTGTGAATCCTAAGCATCCTACTAAAGTATGCAAGCTTCTAAAATCCATTTATGGATTAAAGCAAGCATCCAGGAGCTGGAATCTTAAGTTTGATCAGAAAATCAAAGAGTTTGGTTTTTCTCAAAACCAAGATGAGCCCTGTGTTTACATTAGAGCTAGTGGGAGCAAAGTTGTCTTCTTGATCTTGTATGTTGATGACATACTACTTATTGGAAATGACATTCCAACTTTGCAAGATGTCAAATCTTGGCTTGGAAAATGTTTTGCCATGAAAGATCTTGGAGAAGCTAACTATATTCTAGGAATCAGTATCTATAGAAATAGATCCAAAAGGCTTATTGGTTTGAGTCAAAGTACATACATTGACAAAATCTTATGAAGATTTAACATACAAAACTCCAAGTGCGGAGCATTGCCCATGCAAAAGGGCATAACCTTGAGCAAGTCTCAAAGTCCTATCACACCTAATGAGATAAAATGAATGAAATGTGTTCCGTATGCTTCGGCTATAGGATCTATTATGTATGTCATGTTATGTACTAGACCCGATGTCTCATTAGCCTTATGTTTGACGAGTCGTTATCAGCAGAATTCAGGTGAAAAATATTGGATTGCTGTTAAGAGAATTCTTAAGTATTTGCGGAGAACTAAAGATATGTTCTTGGTTTACGGTGGTTTGGAAAAAGAGTTGAGTATTAGATGTTATACAGATGCTAGTTTCCAAACTGATCGAGATGATTCTCGATCCTAGTCAGGGTATGTCTTTGTCATGAATGGCGGGGCAGTTGATTAGAGAACCTCAAAGCAGAGCACAGTTGCACAGTCTACAACGGAATCAGAATACATTGCTGCCTCAGAAGCTGCTCAAGAAGCTGTCTGTATTAGGAAGTTTATTGCTGAACTCGGAGTAGTTCCCAGCATTGAATCCCCTATGGAAATGTACTGTGATAATTCAAGTGCTATTATACTTGCTATAACAACCCTCACTTTTCCATTCTATTTTTCTATTTTTCCCTTAGGGTTTTGTGTGCTCGTAAACTTGATTTGACAAAACATTGACCAAATAGTAAACTTTTAGTCGACACTCTCTGTTAAATTAAGGTTTATATTTATCTGTACTATTTTAACTATCTATAAGCAATAAATAAGTGTGACATTTCTTATAAATCTAAAACTTTTTGGGAAATAAATAAAATTTAATAAAAGTTAGGGACTAAGTTAAAAAGAGTAAGAATACATTTAAATTTATATAAAAGCTATTTAATTTAATTAAGATAATTGTAAAAAAAATATATATATATAATAATAATTATGAATAAATAAATAAATAGAAAGTAATAAAATAAAACAAATGCAAGTTAGAGATAAATAACAAACAATTCCTAATCTAAGTCAAATAAGTAATCCTAATATTAGACTAATTGTATTTCAATCTCAACTCTTAATAATCCTTAACATTTGTATTTGGATTCAAACTCAAATCACTAACACTATATATATGAACCTAGGCTTCACAAATAATTGCATTCCAAAATCAACTCACAAATCTTCTCCTCTCCCTTTTTGGTTCGGCAGTTTTAACTTCACCCTCACCATCCTTAGTCGACCACCACAGCCCTTTTGCTATCTTCTGCAGTCCCCAAAACCACCTAAAACAACCCCCAAAACCCGTCACATTGCTCGTCTTTTGCAGCTTCCTTTGCTGCTGCTGCTGCCCGTCGAAACCACCACCATACCACCGCCACCCAGCTGCTATTTTACAGCCAAAACGCCGCCCAAAACAGCAGCCTTTCTGCAGTGTTTTTTGACTCAAATTGCAGCCTCCTGCTGCTGTTGTGAACTTCCACCAACACCCCTCTTTCTGCTATTTTATGTTCATCTAAACCGCCACCATAAACACTCAAAACAGGCTGCTTTTTTCTGCAACCGTAACCCACCATCGATCACCCTTTTTATGCAGTGTTCTACTGTCATTCGTCACCCAAAAACAGCCTATAAGTCATCCTCGATGCTGCTATTTCCTGCTTGACAAAAACAGCCCAAAACACTCATGTTTTACGTCACTGTTGCTGCTACTTTTTGTTGCATCTGCTGCTGTTTGGCCAAAGGATTCACGCACCCACACACTCTTGTTTTCATTTATCGATTACTCCTAAGGTATATTATAAACCCAAGCTTTTATTATACGTTATATACATTTAATTCTTTGAAGTTATAAAATACGCGTAAAAGAAATTATGAATATGAATTGTCTTACATCTAAGTACGCTGAAATTTTAAAGATACATGTAATATGTAATACTCCACATGTAGTTGACATCATGAAAAGAAATAAGATTTAGCATGTTAAATTATAAGTATTAGGGTTAAGTTATGATCATGATTTTTTTTAATATAGGTAAAGGTTATGGATGAATTATAATTATGAACATGTTAGGGAGGCTAGTTATTAAGATAATGATAATGTTAAAAGATGATGAATAAGGACTTAAAAGTTATAATTAAAAGATTAAGTATGATAAAAATAGTTAAAGGTTTATGGATAATAGTTATGGGATTATGATGAAGTATTATGAATAAGGTTAAAAAGAATTACTAAAAGTTGGTTAATGAGATTTAGTTGCTAATAATGTAGATAAAGATTATGATTGATAAGAAACTAGTTTAATAAGTATGATTAAGTAAGATTTATGGATTGAATATGAAAAAGGTTATGATTTTATGAAAGTGAAAATAAACAAGTATGAATATGAGTATGATTAAAAAGATTAGGGTTAGTGATTAAAAAGCTAGTTAGTAATAATAGATAAAGATTTTGATTAAAGAGTTTGGGTTATGAACTAATTATGGTTGAACTAGTTTAAGAATGTGATTTAAAAGGTTAGGGTTGATGAGTATGATCATGAACTTGTATATATGAGTAATAATAAGAGGATTAAAAAGATTAAGAGTTATTGAATATGTTAAAGGTTATGAACATGATTAATATTAATAAGTTACGAATATAGTTATAATACAATTATGAATGTTAAAAGATAATGGTTATGATTGTGTAAAAAAAATATATAATAATATAGATGAATTGCATGCATGCATGCATGCAAATCATGTTGCATGTATGTGTATATATGTATAAATGTGTATCATGTAAGTTATATAAGTTAGAAAACATAATAATAAAAGTAATAAGTATATATATATGTATCATCTTACACTTATATATATGTAACACCTACACCTAATATATATATATATATATATATATATATATATATATATATATATATATATATATATATATATATATATATATATATATATATATATATATATATATATATATATACTATATAGATATGAATATGTATAATAATAATAAAGAATATATATGTATGTATCATATAGGCTTATTTATAGATATATGAAACATATAATGATAAGTATACATAGTAGTTGATTAAAGACTAATAATACTATTATTAGTATAATTTATACACTTATCTATATAGTAACACTTAAGTACACTAAGTATATTATCACTTATATAAATATAACTTTTCTCGAGAACGGTCACTGTTAATATAGTTTGCTATATTAATAAACAAACTTTATGTCAATTAGACATTAACTAATCGAACATAATATCTCTAGGTTGAGATCTCCGTGTTCAACACTCCGATCATATAACTTTCGTGGAATATCTATCTGCTATTAAGGTGAACTTCATAGCCCCACTTTTTAACTGTTTCTCTATTACTTATTTTCAACTTTTGGGGTGAGACACATGCTTGTTTTTAAACTATTTTACGCTTAGACACGAGTACTCAAACTTTCTTTTGATTAGTTCAAACTGTTGCTAACATGCTTTGATTCATGCTAAATCCCTACCATGATATCGTTAATTGCTACGTATAAAGGCAAGCTTAGTTATTGTGAATAGCGCTATGGAGAGTGACGTCTCTATCCGGATGACCGTTGGTCAATGGATACATAATAATGATGCACGACACGAACGTGATGTGTTTAGGGTAACTTACGGTTAGAATCGATATCATATACACCAGCACTACTACCGAACTGATTAAACTCTATAATTAAATCTTGTGTTCTAAAAACTTGGTTATTATTAATAAACCTATGTTGTTCACTCAACCATTTTTGGTTGAAACATTAAGCATGTTTTGTCTCAGGTGAAGATTGCTAAAGATTATTTGCTATTTGGACTTTGCTGCTTTTGGAGTCCGCATTTATACATTTATACTGTTGCATTAGAAGATTTAAGTTTTTCAATTGTAATGACATAATACTTTCCGCTGTTTTAATACATTAGTTTATATTAAAACGTCTCATATAGAGTCGTTCTCGTTTATACATACTTGTGTTGTGATATTGTGAAGTCATATTTCCCTGATCCTATTTGGGGGTATGTTAGAGTGGTATCAGAGCCAGGTTTGTTATAGAGAACCAGGATTGAATTTTATGTGTGCCTTATGTGTTAGTTAGGTGCCTTAGCAATCTTTAGGACTATAACCTTTCATGCCTTAGTTTTATGCGCTTTCCTTAAATCTTTATAATGCTATTTCATTTTACTTCCTGCTTTTACCTATATTAATATTCTGTATCTTTTCCTAAGGATATCAAGCCAAAACCCTATTATCTTGCCTGATCCCGACTCTAAAGGATCGGTTAGTATGTGATTGTTATCATAATCATACATATCCTATGACCTGACTTCGCCATTGTAGCTCAAAGTATTTTTGACTCACGCGAAGGGATATCACTCATGACTTAACATTCCAACGTCAACTATCTAACTTTGATCACATGTCCTGACCACATGAGGTGATATTGAAGTGGAAGTATGAATTAGTGAAATATAATGACGCTTGGCCGACGTGATTATATTACGGTAATTCATATAGAAATTCCAATATCATGACATACGGAATAGAAAGTGAATCAAAGAGAAATTTCCAAGCCATTCATGTTATTACATGAAGGTTAATCAACATCTGATTTGTAGATATACGAGTAGCTCGTTTCAACCAAACTATCTATCTCATACCCATGAGTAGATTAACAAATTCTCCAATGCCATAAAAGTTGTAAAGTTTTGCATTCTTTCTTTCTTAAACAACTTATCTCTTGACGCTTAATTATCACATCCCCGCTGGAGGGAAGGATGCTTGTCCTTAAGTGAACTGAAGTGACACCCCCGAAATGTAGTGACCCGAACTTTTCCATGTTTATATATATTAATTGAGATTGATATTTACATGATTAAATGTTTCCAACATGTTAAGCAATCAAACTTGTTAAGACTTGATTAATTGAAATATGTTTCATATAGACAATTGACCACCCAAGTTGACCGGTGATTCACGAACGTTAAAACTTGTAAAAACTATATGATGACATATATATGGATATATATATATAGTTAACATGATACTATGATAAGTAAACATATCATAAAGTATATTAACAATGAACTACATATGTAAAAACAAGACTACTAACTTAATGATTTTTAAACGAGACATATATGTAACGATTATCGTTGTAAAGACATTTAATGTATATATATCATATTAAGAGATATTCATACATGATAATATCATGATAATATAATAATTTAAAATCTCATTTGATATTATAAACATTGGGTTAACAATATTTAACAAGATCGTTAGCCTAAAGGTTTCAAAACAACACTTACATGTAACGACTAACGATGACTTAACGACTCAGTTAAAATGTATATACATGTAGTGTTTTAATATGTATTTATATACTTTTGAAAGACTTCAATACACTTATCAAAATACTTCTACTTAAAAAAATGCTTACAATTAAATCATCGTTCCGTTTCATCAACAATTCTACTCGTATGCACCCGTATTCGTACTCGTACAATACACAGCTTTTAGATGTATGTACTATTGGTATATACACTCCAATGATCAGCTCTTAACAGCCCATGTGAGTCACCTAACACATGTGGGAACCATCATTTGGCAACTAGCATGAAATATCTCATAAAATTACAAAAATATGAGTAATCATTCATGACTTATTTACATGAAAACAAAATTACATATCCTTTATATCTAATCCATACACCAACGACCAAAAACACCTAAAAACACTTTCATTCTTCAATTTTCTTCATCTAATTGATCTCTCTCAAGTTCTATCTTCAAGTTCTAAGTGTTCTTCATAAATTCTACAAGTTCTAGTTACATAAAATCAAGAATACTTTCAAGTTTGCTAGCTCACTTCCAATCTTGTAAGGTGATCATCCAACCTCAAGAAATCTTTGTTTCTTATAGTAGGTTATCATTCTAATAAAAGGTAATAATCATATTCAAACTTTGGTTCAATTTCTATAACTATAACAATCTTATTTCAAGTGATGATCTTACTTGAACTTGTTTTCGTGTCATGATTCTGCTTCAAGAACTTCGAGCCATCCAAGGATCCGTTGAAGCTAGATCCATTTTTCTATTTTCTAGTATGTTTATCCAAGGAACTTAAGGTAGTAATGATGTTCATAACATCATTCGATTCATACATATAAAGCTATCTTATTCAAAGGTTTAAACTTGTAATCACTAGAACATAGTTTAGTTAATTCTAAACTTGTTCGCAAACAAAAGTTAATCCTTATAACTTGACTTTTAAAATCAACTAAACACATGTTCTATATCTATATGATATGCTAACTTAATGATTTAAAATCTGGAAACACGAAAAACACCGTAAAACCGGAATTACGCCGTCGTAGTAACACCGCGGGCTGTTTTGGGTTAGTTAATTAAAAACTATGATAAACTTTGATTTAAAAGTTGTTATTCTAAGAAAATGATTTTTATTATGAACATGAAACTATATCCAAAAATTATGGTTAAACTCAAAGTGGAAGTATGTTTTCTAAAATAGTCATCTAGACGTCGTTCTTTCGAGTGAAATGACTACCTTTACAAAAATGACTTGTAACTTATTTTTCCGACTATAAACCTATACTTTTTCTGGTTATATTCATAAAATAGAGTTCAATATGAAACCATAGAAATTTAATTCACTCAAAACGGATTTAAAATGAAGAAGTTATGGGTAAAACAAGATTGGATAATTTTTCTCATTTTAGCTACGTGAAAATTGGTAACAAATCTATTCCAACCATAACTTAATCAACTTGTATTGTATATTATGTAATCTTGAGATACCATAGACACGTATACAATGTTTCAACCTATCATATCGACACATCTATATATATTTCGGAACAACCATAGACACTCTATATTTGAATGTTGGAGTTAGCTATACAGGGTTGAGGTTGATTCCAAAATATATATTGTTTGAGTTGTGATCAATACTGAGATACGTATACACTGGGTCGTAGATTGATTCAAGATAATATTTATCGATTTATTTCTGTACATCTAACTGTGGACAACTAGTTGTAGGTTACTAACGAGGACAGCTGACTTAATAAACTTAAAACATCAAAATATATTAAAAGTGTTGTAAACATATTTTGAACATACTTTGATATATATGTATATATTGTTATAGGTTCGTGAATCAACCAGTGGCCAAGTCTTACTTCCCGACGAAGTAAAAATCTGTGAAAGTGAGTTATAGTCCCACTTTTAAAATCTAATATTTTTGGGATGAGAATACATGCAGGTTTTATAAATGATTTACAAAATAGACACAAGTACGTGAAACTACATTCTATGGTTGAATTATCGAAATCGAATATGCCCCTTTTTATTAAGTCTGGTAATCTAAGAATTAGGGAACAGACACCCTAATTGACGCGAATCCTAAAGATAGAACTATTGGGCCTAACAAACCCCATCCAAAGTACCGGATGCTTTAGTACTTCGAAATTTATATCATATCCGAAGAGTGTCCCGGAATGATGGGGATATTCTTATATATGCATCTTATTAATGTCGGTTACCAGGTGTTCACCATATGAATGATTTTTATCTCTATGTATGGGATGTGTATTGAAATATGAAATCTTGTGGTCTATTATTATGATTTGATATATATAGGTTAAACCTATAACTCACCAACATTTTTGTTGACGTTTTAAGCATGTTTATTCTCAGGTGATTATTAAGAGCTTCCGCTATCGCATACTTAAATAAGGACGAGATTTGGAGTCCATGCTTGTATGATATTGTGTAAAAACTGCATTCAAGAAACTTATTTTGTTGTAACATATTTGTATTGTAAACCATTATGTAATGGTCGTGTGTAAACAGGATATTTTAGATTATCATTATTTGATAATCTACGTAAAGCTTTTTAAACCTTTATTGATGAAATAAAGGTTATGGATGGTTTGTTTTAAAAATGAATGCAGTCTTTGAAAAACGTCTCATATAGTGGTCAAAACCTCGCAACGAAATCAATTAATATGGAACGCTTTTAATCAATAAGAACGGGACATTTCAGTTGGTATCAGAGCGTTGGTCTTAGAAAACCAGAATTTTGCATTAGTGTGTCTTATCGAGTTTGTTAGGATGCATTAGTGAGTCTGGACTTCGACCGTGTTTACTTGAAAAATGATTGCTTAACAAATTTTGTTGGAAACTATATATTTTTAACATGTAAATATTATGTGATATATTAATCTCTTAACGCGTTTGATATTATGTGATAGATGTCTACCTCTAGAACAAGTCCCATTGACTCACCTAATAATAATGAAGAGTCAAATGTAAATTGGAATGATTCGTGGACTGATTCACAAGTTCCCGAAGAGGAACCGGAAGAAGAGTCAGAACCGGAAGAAGAATCAGAACCGGAAGAAGAATCGGAACCGGATGAAGAAATAGAACCGGTGGGGGAAATAATAAAACGGTTAAGTAAAAGAAAATTCTCAACCAACCGACCAAGGTTAATTATGGTCAATGGTGTTTCCGCCAAGGAAGCAAAATATTGGGAGGATTACCAATTATCCGATGAATCGGATTCCGACGAGAATTCCGATGATGTTATAGAAATTACCCCAACTGAATTTAAAAAGGCAAAAGAAAATAATAAGGGAAAGGGCATAAAAATAGAGAAATCTAATTCCAACCCCGATGAACTTTATATGTATCGTCAACCCCCGAAGTCCTTAAGTTGTAACAATGACCCGGGAACTTCTAAACCACCAGGTTTTTCTAAACCAATGTGGAAAACGACGGCTCGTATTAGGGGAACATCATATATCCCTAGAAACTTGGCAAAACGAACCAAAACTGAAGAAGAAGAAACAAGCGAGTCAGAATAAGATAGTTGTATTCGTGTGGTGTAATATATGTAATATAGTGTGCTTATGCTTTATAATATATGTAAAAATTGCTTGTATTAATAAGTATTTTTTTTTATGAATCTAACTCTTGTCTATTTTACAGTATAAAAACACAAAATGGATAGACAACCCAATATTCTAAGAGACCCACCCGGAGACATGATTGATGAAATCTTGTCTAGAGTCGGTCAGAATTCTTCGGTACAACTATTTAAGGCGAGATCAGTTTGTAAGACATTCGAAGAACGTTCCAAGAATGCCTTGGTTTATAAAAGGCTTTCGTTCGAAAGATGGGGGATATCACATTGGGAAATCCATAAGTTACGATGTGTTTACTTTGACGCATATATTGCGGGGAACCCAAATGCTATTTTACGCAATGGGTTAAGAAATTATTTTGACTCAATATATCCGAATATTGGACTTCGTGATTTAGAAAAAGCGGCTAACATGCAACATAAAGAAGCATGTTATGCTTACGGATTAGTAATGTTCGCTTCTCACCAAAGTGAGAACAAGAACATCGGGCTACAACTATTAAACAAAACGTTCCCACAAGTGACGGAGTCGGTAATTGGGGTAAGAAATGAGGTTTTTAGATTGTTACGGGACTGTTGGACGTTACGTAACCCTCGTCCCTTTGACGACGTTACAACACGCTGTCTTATCAACTGCCATAACGGTTATGTTCTACAAGACAAAGGATGGGAAGTAATCCTAGTAAAACCAGAATGCATGACTTGTTTCTGGACGTATGAATTACGTGTCTTTATTGCCTTTGCTGAACGACTTGTGTACTAGCTAGAATTATCTTCACAACTATCTTGTATCAAATTTATTGTGTGCTATATTTCATGCTATATGTAAAATAAGCGGTATTGTAAGTTTGTAAAATATTGTGTAAAAGTTTGAACGCGAAATATTATTATAATCAGTTTTTCATATAGAATTGTAGTAGTTGAATTGTATATTAGCTACTAAGTATGAACTTAACGGGTAGGTACTACCCGAATTTAAACTTATAAAACGCTAATATGAAGAAAAAGCTTTTATAAATGAGTTCATATTATGCTACGAAATACTATTAACTACTCTTAATATTCTGTATGATTAACTTGTTCCATTTGACTATTTTGAAGGAAATGGCACCGACTACTCGACACACCGTGAATATGAATGAAGAGGAATTCCGTACTTTTCTAGCTTCAAATATAGCCGCAGTACAGGCTGCGCTACATACCAACAATAACCTTGGATCTAGCAGTACAGGAAATCGTGTAGGATGCACCTACAAAGAATTCACTGCCTGCAAACCTTTGGAATTTGATGGAACCGAAGGACCGATCGGATTGAAACGGTGGACCGAGAAGGTCGAATCGGTGTTTGCCATAAGTAAGTGTACTGAAGAGGACAAAGTGAAGTACGCTACGCATACCTTCACAGGTTCTGCGTTAACATGGTGGAATACCTATCTAGAGCAAGTGGGACAAGACGATGCGTACGCACTACCGTGGTCAGCATTCAAGCACTTGATGAACGAGAAATACCGTCCCAGAACCGAGGTCAATAAGCTCAAGACAGAACTTAGAGGGTTACGAACCCAAGGATTTGATATTACCACGTACGAAAGACGATTCACAGAATTGTGCCTATTGTGTCCGGGAGCATTCGAAGATGAGGAAGAGAATATCGACGCGTTTGTGAAAGGATTACCGGAAAGAATCCAAGAAGATATAAGTTCACACGAGCCCGCCTCCATACAACAGGCATGTAGAATGGCTCACAAACTAGTGAACCAGATTGAAGAAAGAATTAAAGAACAGACTGCTGAAGAGGCCAATGTGAAGCAAGTCAAAAGAAAGTGGGAGGAAAACGGTGATAAGAATCACCAATACAACAACAACAGCAATTACAACAATAATCGCAACAATTATCCCAACAATCGCAACATCAATCGCAACTACAACAAACGGCCCAACAGCAACAACAACAACAACAACAACAACAGCAGCAACTACAACAATCATCCCAACAATAATAATAACCGCAACAACAACAACAATCAGAAGCAGCTATGCCAAAGGTGTGAAAAGTATCACTCGGGGTTCTGCACCAAATTTTGCAACAAGTGTAAAAGAAATGGTCATAGCGCGGCGAAGTGTGAGGTCTACGGACCAGGGGTTAATAGAACGAAAGGAACAAATGGTGTCGGAACGAGTAATGGCGGAGCAAGTAGTGTCGGAGCAAGTTATGCCAATGTAGTTTGTTATAAATGTGGAAAACCGGGCCACATTATTAGAAATTGCCCGAACCAGGAGAACACGAATGGACAAGGCCGCGGAAGAGTTTTCAATATTAATGCGGCAGAGGCACAGGAAGACCCGGAGCTTGTTACGGGTACGTTTCTTATTGACAATAAATCTGCTTACGTTTTATTTGATTCGGGTGCGGATAGAAGCTATATGAGTAGAGATTTTTGTGCTAAATTAATTTGTCCATTGATGCCTTTGGATAGTAAATTTTTACTCGAATTAGCAAATGGTAAATTAATTTCAGCAGATAATATATGTCGGAATTGAGAAATTAAACTGGTTAGCGAAACATTTAAGATTGATTTGATACCAGTAGAGTTAGGGAGTTTTGGTGTGATAATCGGTATGGACTGGTTGAAAGAAGTGAAAGCAGAGATCGTTTGTTACAAAAATGCAATTCGCATTATACGAGAAAAAGGAAAACCCTTAATGGTGTACGGAGAAAAGGGCAACACGAAGCTACATCTTATTAGTAATTTGAAGGCACAAAAACTAATAAGAAAAGGTTGCTATGCTGTTCTAGCACACGTCGAGAAAGTACAAACTGAAGAAAAGAGCATCAATGATGTTCCCATTGCAAAAGAATTTCCCGATGTATTTCTGAAAGAATTACCGGGATTACCCCCACATCGATCCGTTGAATTTCAAATAGATCTTGTACCAGGAGCTGCACCAATAGCTCGTGCTCCTTACAGACTCGCACCCAGCGAGATGAAAGAACTGCAAAGCCAATTACAAGAACTTTTAGAGCATGGTTTCATTCGATCAAGCACATCACCGTGGGGAGCTCCTGTTTTGTTTGTCAAGAAGAAAGATGGTACATTCAGGTTGTGTATCGACTACCGAGAGTTGAACAAACTTACCATCAAGAACCGCTACCCACTACCGAGAATCGACGACTTATTTGATCAACTACAAGGCTCGTCTGTTTATTCAAAGATTGACTTACGTTCCGGGTATCATCAAATGCGGGTGAAAGAAGATGATATTCCAAAGACTGCTTTCAGAACACGTTACGGTCATTACGAGTTTATGGTCATGCCGTTTGGTTTAACTAATGCACCAGCTGTGTTCATGGACCTTATGAACCGAGTGTGTGGACCATACCTTGGCAAGTTTGTCATTGTTTTCATTGATGACATACTTATTTACTCAAAGAAAGACCAAAAACACGGTGAACATTTGAGAAAGGTGTTAGAAGTATTGAGGAAGGAAGAATTGTACGCTAAGTTTTCAAAGTGTGCATTTTGGTTGGAAGAAGTTCAATTCCTCGGTCACATAGTGAACAAAGAAGGTATTAAGGTGGATCCGGCAAAGATAGAAACTGTTGAAAAGTGGGAAACCCCGAAAACTCCGAAACACATACGCCAGTTTTTAGGACTAGCTGGTTACTACAGAAGGTTCATCCAAGACTTTTCCAGAATAGCAAAACCCTTAACTGCATTAACGCATAAAGGGAAGAAATTTGAATGGAAGGATGAACAAGAGAAAGCGTTCCAGTTATTGAAGAAAAAGCTAACTACGGCACCTATATTGTCATTGCCTGAAGGGAATGATGATTTTGTGATTTATTGTAACGCATCAAAGCAAGGTCTCGGTTGTGTATTAATGCAACGAACAAAGGTGATTGCTTATGCATCTAGACAATTGAAGATTCACGAACAAAATTATACGACGCATGATTTGGAATTAGGCGCGGTTGTTTTTGCATTAAAGACTTGGAGGCACTACTTATATGGGGTCAAAAGTATTATATATACCGACCACAAAAGTCTTCAACACATATTTAATCAGAAACAACTGAATATGAGGCAGCGTAGGTGGATTGAATTGTTGAATGATTACGACTTTGAGATTCATTACCACCCGGGGAAGGCAAATGTGGTAGCCGACGCCTTGAGCAGGAAGGATAGAGAACCCATTCGAGTAAAATCTATGAATATAATGATTCACAATAACCTTACTACTCAAATAAAGGTGGCGCAACAAGGATTTTTAAAAGAGGGAAATTTAAAGGATGAAATACCCAAAGGATCGGAGAAGCATCTTAATATTCGGGAAGACAGAACCCGGTATAGGGCTGAAAGGATTTGGGTACCAAAATTTGGGGATATGAGAGAAATGGTACTTAGAGAAGCTCATAAAACCAGATACTCAATACATCCTGGAACGGGGAAGATGTACAAGGATCTCAAGAAACATTTTTGGTGGCCGGGTATGAAAGCCGATGTTGCTAAATACGTAGGAGAATGTTTGACGTGTTCTAAGGTCAAAGCTGAGCATCAGAAACCATCAGGTCTACTTCAACAACCCGAAATCCCGGAATGGAAATGGGAAAACATTACCATGGATTTCATCACTAAATTGCCAAGGACTGCAAGTGGTTTTGATACTATTTGGGTAATAGTTGATCGTCTCACCAAATCAGCACACTTCCTGCCAATAAGAGAAGATGACAAGATGGAGAAGTTAGCACGACTGTATTTGAAGGAAGTCGTCTCCAGACATGGAATACCAATCTCTATTATCTCTGATAGGGATGGCAGATTTATTTCAAGATTCTGGCAGACATTACAGCAAGCATTAGGAACTCGTCTAGACATGAGTACTGCCTATCATCCACAAACTGATGGGCAGAGCGAAAGGACGATACAAATGCTTGAAGACATGCTACGAGCATGTGTTATTGATTTCGGAAACAGTTGGGATCGACATCTACCGTTAGCAGAATTTTCCTACAACAATAGCTACCATTCAAGCATTGAGATGGCGCCTTTTGAAGCACTTTATTGTAGAAAGTGCAGGTCTCCAATTTGTTGGAGTGAAGTGGGGGATAGACAGATTACGGGTCCGGAGATTATACAAGAAACTACCGAGAAGATCATCCAAATTCAACAACAGTTGAAAACCGCCCAAAGTCGTCAAAAGAGCTACGCTGACATTAAAAGAAAAGATATAGAATTTGAAATTGGAGAGATGGTCATGCTTAAAGTTGCACCTTGGAAAGGCGTTGTTCGATTTGGTAAATGAGGGAAATTAAATCCAAGGTATATTGGACCATTCAAGATTATTGATCGTGTCGGACCAGTAGCTTACCGACTTGAGTTACCTCAACAACTCGCAACTGTACATAACACTTTACACGTCTCGAATTTGAAGAAATGTTTTGCTAAAGAAGATCTCACTCTTCCGTTAGATGAAATCCAAATCAACGAAAAACTTCAATTCATCGAAGAACCCGTCGAAATAATGGATCGTGAGGTTAAAAGACTTAAGCAAAACAAGATACCAATTGTTAAGGTTTGATGGAATGCTCGTAGAGGACCCGAGTTCACTTGGGAGCATGAAGATTAGATGAAGAAGAAATACCCGCATCTATTTCCAGAAGATTCGTCAACACCTTCAACAGCTTAAAATTTCGGGACGAAATTTATTTAACGGGTAGGTACTGTAGTGACCTGAACTTTTCCATGTTTATATATATTAATTGAGATTGATATTTACATGATTAAATGTTTCCAACATGTTAAGCAATCAAACTTGTTAAGACTTGATTAATTGAAATATGTTTCATATAGACAATTGACCACCCAAGTTGACCGGTGATTCACGAATGTTAAAACTTGTAAAAACTATATGATGACATATATATGGATATATATATATTTAGTTAACATGATACTATGATAAGTAAACATATCATAAAGTATATTAACAATGAACTACATATGTAAAAACAAGACTACTAACTTAATGATTTTTAAACGAGACATATATGTAACGATTATCGTTGTAAAGACATTTAATGTATATATATCATATTAAGAGATATTCATACATGATAATATCATGATAATATAATAATTTAAAATCTCATTTGATATTATAAACATTGGGTTAACAACATTTAACAAGATCGTTAACCTAAAGGTTTCAAAACAACACTTACATGTAACGACTAACGATGACTTAACGACTCAGTTAAAATGTATATACATGTAGTGTTTTAATATGTATTTATACACTTTTGAAAGACTTCAATAAACTTATCAAAATACTTCTACTTAAAAAAATGCTTACAATTAAATCATCGTTCAGTTTCATCAACAATTCTACTCGTATGCACCCGTATTCGTACTCGTACAATACACAGCTTTTAGATGTATGTACTATTGGTATATACACTCCAATGATCAGCTCTTAACAGCCCATGTGAGTCACCTAACACATGTGGGAACCATCATTTGGCAACTAGCATGAAATATCTCATAAAATTACAAAAATATGAGTAATCATTCATGACTTATTTACATGAAAACAAAATTACATATCCTTTATATCTAATCCATACACCAACGACCAAAAACACCTACAAACACTTTCATTCTTCAATTTTATTCATCTAATTGATCTCTCTCAAGTTCTGTCTTCAAGTTCTAAGTGTTCTTCATAAATTCTACAAGTTCTAGTTACATAAAATCAAGAATACTTTCAAGTTTGCTAGCTCACTTCCAATCTTGTAAGGTGATCATCCAACCTCAAGAAATCTTTGTTTCTTATAGTAGGTTATCATTCTAATACAAGGTAATAATCATATTCAAACTTTGGTTCAATTTCTATAACTATAACAATCTTATTTCAAGTGATGATCTTACTTGAACTTGTTTTCGTGTCATGATTCTGCTTCAAGAACTTCGAGCCATCCAAGGGTCCGTTGAAGCTAGATCCATTTTTTTATTTTCCAGTATGTTTATCCAAGGAACTTAAGGTAGTAATGATGTTCATAACATTATTCGATTCATACATATAAAGCTATCTTATTCGAAGGTTTAAACTTGTAATCACTAGAACATAGTTTAGTTAATTCTAAACTTGTTCGCAAACAAAAGTTAATCCTTCTAACTTGACTTTTAAAATCAACTAAACACATTTTCTATATCTATATGATATGCTAACTTAATGATTTAAAATCTGGAAACACGAAAAACACCGTAAAACCGGATTTACGCCGTCGTAGTAACACCGCGGGCTGTTTTGGGTTAGTTAATTAAAAACTATGATAAACTTTGATTTAAAAGTTGTTATTCTGAGAAAATGATTTTTATTATGAACATGAAACTATATCCAAAAATTATGGTTAAAATCAAAGTGGAAGTATGTTTTCTAAAATAGTCATCTAGACGTCGTTCTTTCGACTGAAATGACTACCTTTACAAAAACGACTTATAACTTATTTTTTAGACTATAAACCTATACTTTTTCTGTTTAGATTCATAAAATAGAGTTCAATATGAAACCATAGCAATTTGATTCACTCAAAACGGATTTAAAATGAAGAAGTTATGGGTAAAACAAGATTGGATAATTTTTCTCATTTTAGCTACGTGAAAATTGGTAACAAATCTATTCCAACCATAATTTAATCAACTTATATTGTATATTATGTAATCTTGAGATACCATAGACACGTATACAATGTTTCGACCTATCATGTCGACACATCTATATATATTTCGGAACAACCATAGACACTCTATATGTGAATGTTGGAGTTAGCTATACAGGGTTGAGGTTGATTCCAAAATATATATAGTTTGAGTTGTGATCAATACTGAGATACGTATACACTGGGTCGTGGATTGATTCAAGATAATATTTATCGATTTATTTCTGTACATCTAACTGTGAACAACTAGTTGTAGGTTACTAACGAGGACAGCTGACTTAATAAACTTAAAACATCAAAATATATTAAAAGTGTTGTAAATATATTTTGAACATACTTTGATATATATGTATATATTGTTATAGGTTCGTGAATCAACCAGTGGCCAAGTCTTACTTCCCGCCGAAGTAAAAATCTGTAAAAGTGAGTTATAGTCCCACTTTTAAAATCTAATATTTTTGGGATGAGAATACATGCAGGTTTTATAAATGATTTACAAAATAGACACAAGTACGTGAAACTACATTCTATGGTTGAATTATCGAAATCGAATATGCCCCTTTTTATTAAGTCTGGTAATCTAAGAATTAGGGAACAGACACCCTAATTGACGCGAATCCTAAAGATAGATCTATTGGGCCTAACAAACCCCATCCAAAGTACCGGATGCTTTAGTACTTCGAAATTTATATCATATCCGAAGGGTGTCCCGGAATGATGGGGATATTCTTATATATGCATCTTGTTAATGTTGGTTACCAGGTGTTCACCATATGAATGATTTTTATCTCTATGTATGGGATGTGTATTGAAATATGAAATCATGTGGTCTATTATTATGATTTGATATATATAGGTTAAACCTATAACTCACCAACATTTTTGTTGACGTTTTAAGCATGTTTATTCTCAGGTGATTATTAAGAGCTTCCGCTGTCGCATACTTAAATAAGGACGAGATTTGGAGTCCATGCTTGTATGATATTGTGTAAAAACTGCATTCAAGAAACTTATTTTGTTGTAACATATTTGTATTGTAAACCATTATGTAATGGTCGTGTGTAAACAGGATATTTTAGATTATCATTATTTGATAATCTACGTAAAGCTTTTTAAACCTTTATTGATGAAATAAAGGTTATGGTTTGTTTTAAAAATGAATGCAGTCTTTGAAAAACGTCTCATATAGAGGTCAAAACCTCGCAACGAAATCAATTAATATGGAACGTTTTTAATCAATAAGAACGGGACATTTCACGAAACTTCTTTGAAGCATGTCTCCTGTTATCTGCAATTATGCTCCTAGTGTAGATCTTCATAAATCCATTAGGAAACTCGTTGAAGATAAGCGACAACCACTCGCAAGATTTTTATTTGAATATTCAAACGAAGATAAACACCACATTCACTATCACGTTCTCATACTCACCATCCATATCTCACTTGTCAGCAACAGCTTCACACATAAACATTTTGAATTCCGAGAACATATGTCCTAATAATAGACAACAACCATATTTAAACACAATAGATTTCATTACCTCGCAACATTTTTGCTTAAAATAACCCAAAATTTTCAAAATACCTTCACCCGATCTTCATCGATGTTTTTCCAACTTGTAACCTCCAAAATAGGAAAATTCTGTTACCAAAAATTTTACACACACTATTTTACTGTGCGATTCTCTCAAAAATTTTATGAAATAAATTTATTTACTTCCATTCGTGCAAATTTTAAAAATCGTATATGTTTACATAATAAAGTAAATAAAATTTACCTTTATTTATTTTGACTAGTACACATAAAATTTTACTCTCACTTTTCTCAAATCAATTCTTTTATTCAAAAGATATTTTACTTAAAAAAGTACATGTTGTACATAACTCTAGTTTTACTAAGAACTTCGTTTCCTTTTAAATTGTCACCTTAAACGACTCGAACTTCTATAAAAATTTTCATTGCTTGTTTATATAAAAATTTTCGTATTATTCTACACCATGTAGTAATCACAATTCCTCTTGCCCTTCGAAACTTACCTTTGAGTTCATCATTCAAAACTCTATGTTCTTCGTAACTTTTCCCTTGTAAGGTTAACCGTTGAGAAGATTTTACTTTTGATATCTCACGGCTAAACCATAGCAACCTCGTAAAACGTCAATTCAATGATTTAATATCTTTTTGGCGCAAGAAAGCATTTTTCAGATATTTCCTCACCCGGTGCAAATTATTCTTTGTAGCCAATGATTCATATTTCTTTTTATCCGCACTTAAACTCATAAGTGAATCATAGATTGACTCGCCATAGGTGCGAGAACGTCTTTCTCATCAAGAGATCACACCTCTCGTGCGATTTCCTATCAGAAATATAATTTATGATCCTCGCTATCCTCTCTAAAGGAGTAACCTTAAACGATTATGGTGTTTATGTGTTTATACTAAACATTTCTTCCTCACTAGTTACAACTAGATGTTATCCTAGTCAAGTTTCGACCGCTGTTTCAACATATAACTATAAATACATTCTGCAGATGTGCTTTCAAAAACTCTTTCCAAGGATAAGTTCGCATGTATTATAATCTTTCGTTAATCTTTCATTCTAAGGGTATCTTAGTAATTATGGTTTGCTTTGCATATAAGCCTGATTAGTGACTTCTCAGCTGAAATCTCGTTTCGTCTATTCACAGAAGACATTTCTTGAAAACTAAAGGTATCATGCCTATGGTTACCTTTTGAAATTTGAAGTTGGTATCATCTCTAACAAACACAAGTCATGCATCAAACTACATGGCTGTGATCTCCTAGTACTTCTCTCTGATTGTCTGCCCTAATGGCGACCTAAACACTCAAGGTTTCAAATAAACTTAGTAATGTTCGTTGCACATTTCAGGTATCCAACTTACTGAAATGTTTGTACGACTAAAATATCACAATCCCTTTTAAGGAAACCTAGTCAGATGACACTCATGTTATCCCTTTGAATTACCTCCGCATTGATAATAAAATGAACTTCATAGAAGAACCTGTATAAGTTATGGGTCACAAGATTCAAATGCTTAGTATAGGGCAATATTTCCTATTGTTAAAGTCCGTTGGAATTCGCGAAAAGGCCCCAAGTATACCTGGGAACGTGAAGACCAGATGAAGTGGAAATATCCTCATATTTTCTTAAACGTTGATGCATCCGAGAAGTCTTACTAAAACTTCGGGACGAAGTTTAAATTAACGGGGAGGTACTATAACAACCCTCACTTTTCCATTCTATTTTTCTATTTTGCCCTTAGGGTTTTGTGTGCTCGTAAACTTGATTTGACAAAACATTGACCAAATAGTAAACTTTTAGTCGACACTCTCTGTTAAATTAAGGTTTATATTTATCTGTACTATTTTAACTATCTATAAGTAATAAATAAGTGTGACATTTCTTATAAATCTAAAACTTTTTGGGAAATAAATAAAATTTAATAAAAGTTAGGGACTAAGTTTAAAAGAGTATGAATACATTTAAATTTATATAAAAGTTATTTAATTTAATTAAGATAATTGTAAAAAAAATATATATATATATATATATATATATATATATATATATATATATATATATATATATATATATATAATAATGAATAAATAAATAAATAGAAAGTAATAAAATAAAACAAATGCAAGTTAGAGATAAATAACAAACAATTCCTAATCTAAATCAAATAAGTAATCCTAATATTAGACTAATTGTATTTCAATCTCAACTCTTAATAATCCTTAACATTTGTATTTGGATTCAAACTCAAATCACTAACACTATATATATGGACCTAGGCTTCACAAATAATTGCATTCCAAAATCAACTCACAAATCTTCTCCTCTCCCTTTTTGGTTCGGCAGTTTTAAATTCACCCTCACTATCCTTAGTCGACCACCACAGCCCTTCTGCTGTCTTCTGCAGTCCCCAAAACCACCTAAAACAACCCCCAAAACTCGTCACCTTGCTCGTCTTTTGCAGCTTCCTTTGCTGCTGCTGCTTCCCGTCGAAACCACCACCATACCACCGCCACCCAGCTGCTATTTTACAGCCAAACCACCACCCAAAATAGCAGCCTTTCTGTAGTGTTTTTGACTCAAATTGCAGCCTCCTGCTGCTATTATGAACCGCCACCAACACCCCTATTTCTGCTATTTTCTGTTCATCTAAACCGCCACCAAAAACACTCAAAATAGGCTGCTTTTTGCTGCAGCCGTAACCCACCATCGAGCACCCATTTTATGCAGTGTTCTGCTATCATTCATCACCCAAAAACAGCCTATAAGTCATCCTCATTGCTGCTATTTCCTGCTCTTTCCTGCTTGACAAAAACAGCCCAAAACACTCCTGTTTTGTGTCACTGTTGCTGCTACTTTTTGTTGCATCTGCTGTTGTTTGGCCAAAGGATTCACGCACCCACACACTCTTGTTTTCGTTTATCAATTACTCCTAAGGTATATTATAAACCCAAGCTTTTATTATACGTTATATACATTTAATTCTTTGAAGTTATAAAATGCGCGTAAAAGAAATTATGAATATGAATTGTCTTACATCTAAGTAAGCTGAAATTTTAAAGATACATGTAATATGTAATACTCCACATGTAGTTGACATCATGAAAAGAAATAAGATTTAGCATGTTAAATTATAAGTATTAGGGTTAAGTTATGATCAGGATTTTTTTTAATATAGGTAAAGGTTATGGATGAATTATAATTATGAACATGTTAGGGAAGCTAGTTATTAAGATAATGATAATGTTAAAAGGTGATGAATAAGGACTTAAAAGTTATAATTAAAAGATTAAGTATGATAAAAATAGTTAAAGGTTTATGGATAATAGTTATGAGATTATGATGAAGTATTATGAATAAGGTTAAAAAGAATTACTAAAAGTTGGTTAATGAGATTTAGTTGCTAATAATGTAGATAAAGATTATGATTGATAAGAAACTAGTTTAATAAGTATGATTAAGTATGATTTATGGATTGAATATGAAAAAGGTTATGATTTTATGAAAGTGAAAATAAACAAGTATGAATATGAGTATGATTAAAAAGATTAGGGTTAGTGATTATAAAGCTAGTTAGTAATAATAGATAAAGATTTTGATTAAAGAGTTTGGGTTATGAACTAATTATGGTTGAACTAGTTTAAGAATGTGATTTAAAGGTTTAGGGTTGATGAGTATGATCATGAACTTGTATATATGAGTAATAATAAGAGGATTAAAAAGATTAAGAGTTATTGAATATGTTAAAGGTTATGAACATGATTAATATTAATAAGTTACGAATATAGTTATAATACAATTATGAATGTTAAAAGATAATGGTTATGATTGTGTAAAAAATATATATAATAATATAGATGAATTGCATGCATGCATGCAAATCATGTTGCATGTATGTGTATATATGTATAAATGTGTATCATGTAAGTTATATAAGTTAGCGAACATAATAATAAAAATAATAAGTATTTATGTATGTATCATCTTACACTTATATATATGTAACACCTACACCTAATATATATATATATATATATATATATATATATATATATACACTATATAGATATGAATATGTATAATAATAATAATAAAGAATATATATGTATGTATCATATAGGCTTATTTATAGATATATGAAACATATAATGATAATTATACATAGTAGTTGATTAAAGACTAATAATACTATTATTAGTATAATTTATACACTTATCTATATAGTAACACTTAAGTACACTAAGTATATTATCACTTATATAAATATAACTTTTCTCGAGAACGGTCACTGTAGTGACCCAAACTTTTCCATGTTTATATATATTAATTGAGATTGATATTTACATGACTAAATGTTTCCAATGTGTTAAGTATGGACATATATATATGGTTGACATAATATTATGATGAGTAAGTATCTCAATAAATATATTAACAATGTGTGATATACATAAGAAATGAGATTACTAAGTTAAGAAACTTGAAATGATATATATAACGATTATCGTTATGATAACGTCTACTAAATACATATGTATCATATTAAGATATTTATACACTATATTTAACATGATAAAATGATATTTAAATATATCATTAAGTGTGTTAACAATGAACTACATATGTAAAAACAAGACTACTAACTCAATATTTATGAAACGAGACTTATATGTAACGATTATCGTTGTAACGATATTTTAATGTATATATCATATTAATAGATATTCATACATCATAATATCATGATAATATAATAATTTAACATCTCATTTTATATAATAAACATTGGGTTAACAACATTAATTGAGATCGTTAACTTAAACATGTAACGACTAACGAAGACTTCACGACTCCATTAGAATGTATATACATGTTGTGTTTTGATATGTTTCTTACACTTTTGAAATACTTCAAGACACATATCAAAGTACTTCTACTTAACAAAAATGCTTACAATTACATCCTCGTTCAGTTTCATCAACAATTCTACTCGTATGCACCCGTATTCGTACTCGTACAATACACAGCTTTTAGATGTATGTACTATTGGTATATACACTCCAATGATCAGGTCTTAGCAGCCCATGTGAGTCACCTAACATATGTGGGAACCATCATTTGGCAACTAGCATGAAATATCTCATAAAATTACAAAAATATTAGTAATCATTCATGACTTATTTACATGAAAACAAAATTACATATCATTTATATCTAATCCATATACCAACGACCAAAAACACCTACAAACACTTTCATTCTTCAATTTTCTTCATCTAATTGATCTCTCTCAAGTTCCATCTTCAAGTTCTAAGTGTTCTTCATAAATTCCATAAGTATAGTTTCATAAAAATCAAGAATACTACCAAGTTTGCAAGTTTACTTCCAAGCTTTCTAATCCATTCCAAGTAATCATCTAAGATCAAGGAACCTTTGTTATTTACAGTAGGTTATCTTTCTATTTCATGGTAATATTCATATTCAAACTTTGATTCAATTTCTACAACTATAACAATCTTATTTCGAGTGAAAATCATACTTGAACTGTTTTCGTGTCATGATTATGCTTCAAGAACTTTCAAGCCATCCAAGGTTCCTTTGAAGCTAGATCCATTTTTTTCATTTCCAGTAGTTTTATCCAGAAAACTTAAGGTAGTAATAATGTTCATAACATCATTTGATTCATACATATAAAGCTATCTTATTCGAAGGTTTAAACTTGTAATCACTAGAACATAGTTTAGTTAATTCTAAACTTGTTCGCAAACAAAAGTTAATCCTTCTAACTTGACTTTTAAAATCAACTAAACACATGTTCTATATCTATATGATATGCTAACTTAATGATTTAAAACCTTGAAACACGATGGACACCATAAAATCGGATATACGCCGTCGTAGTGAAACCGGGGGCTGTTTTGGTTTGGATAATTAAAAACTATGATAAACTTTGATTTAAAAGTTGTTCTTCTGAGAAAATGATTTTTCATATGAACATGAAACTATATCCAAAAATCTTGGTTAAACTCAAAGTGAAAGTATGTTTTTCAAAATGGTCATCAATATGTCGTTCTTTCGACGGAAATGACTACATCTTTAGTAATTGACATGTAACTTAAATTTCCAACCATAAACCTATACTTTTTCTATTTGTATTCTTAAATTAGAGTTCAATATGAAACCATAGCAATTTGATTCACTCAAAACGGATTTAAAATGAAGAAGTTATGGGTAACAAATGTTTAACAAATCTATACAAATCATATCCTAGCTAACTTATATTGTATTATACATGTATTCTAATATATTATGTAATCTTGGGATACCATAGATACGTATGCAAATGTTTAGACATATCATATCGACCCATGTATATATATTATTTAGAACAACCATAGACACCCTATATGCAGTAATGTTGGAGTTAGCTATACAGGGTTGAGGTTGAATCCAAAAAATATGTATACTTTGAGTTGTGATCTAGCCTGAGACGTGTATACACTGGGTTGTGGATTGATTCAAGATAATATATATCAATTTATATCTGTACATCTAACTGTGGACAACTAGTTGTAGGTTACTAACGAGGACAGCCGACTTAATACACTCAAATCTTTAAAACATAATAAAAATGGTTGTAATTATATTTTGATCATACTTTGATATATATGTACATATTTGTATAGGTTCGTGAATCGATCCGTGACCAAGTCTTATTTCTGAGGAAGGAAATATCTGTGAAAGTGAGTTATAGTCCCACTTTTAAAATCTAATATTTTTGGGATGAGAATACATGCAGGTTTTATAAATGATTTACAAAATAGACACAAGTACGTGAAACTACATTCTATGGTTGAATTATCAAAATCGAATATGCCCCTTTTTATTAAGTCTGGTAATCTAAGAATTAGGGAATAGACACCCTAATTGACGCGAATCCTAAAGATAGATCTATTGGGCCTAACAAACCCCATCCAAAGTACCGGATACTTTAGTACTTCGAAGTTTATATCATATCCGAAGGGTGTCCCGGAATGATGGGGATATTCTTATATATGCATCTTGTTAATGTCGGTTACCAGGTGTTCACCATATGAATGATTTTTATCTCTATGTATGGGATGTGTATTGAAATATGAAATCTTGTGGTCTATTGTTACGATTTGATATATATAGGTTAAACCTATAACTCACTAACATTTTTGTTGACGTTTAAAGCATGTTTATTCTCAGGTGAATATTAAGAGCTTCCGCTGTTGCATACTAAAATAAGGATAAGATTTGGAGTCCATGTTTGTATGATATTGTGTAAAAACTGCATTCAAGAAACATATGTCGATGTAATATATTTCTATTGGAAACCATTATGTAATGGTCGTGTGTAAACAGTATATTTTAGATTATCATTATTTGATAATCTACGTAATGTTTATAAAACCTTTATTGATAAAATAAAGGTTATTGTTGTTTTAAAAATGAATGAAGTCTTTGAAAAATGTCTCATATAGAGGTCAAAACCTCACAACGAAATCAATTAATATGGAACGTTTATAATCAATATGAACGGGACATTTCAACTACTACCGAACTGATTAAACTTTATAATTAAATCTTGTGGTCTAAAAACTTAGTTATTATTGATAAACCTATGTTGTTCACTCAACCATTTTTGGTTGACACTTTAAGCATGTTTTGTCTTAGGTGAATATTGCTAAAGATTATTTGCTATTTGGACTTTACTACTTTTGGAGTCCGCATTTATACATTTATACTGTTGCATTAGAACATTTAAGTTTTTCAATTGTAATGACATAATACTTTCCGCTATTTTAATACATTAGTTTATATTAAAACGTCTCATATAGAGTCGTTCTCGTTTATACATACTTGTGTTGTGATATTGTGAAGTCATATTTCCCCGACCCTATTCGGGGGTATGACACTTGCGAAAGAATCACGTGTACGTAAAGGTAGCAGACACATTCTTTGAAAGTTTGACTACATTCAAGAAGTCGTTGAGAGGAATGATATTAGTATTCTTAAGGTTCATACAGATGATAATGTGGCTGACCCGTTCACGAAGCCCATGACACACAACAAGCATGATGATCATGCTATTAGTATTGGACTTTGTTATGCTGCTGATATTTTTAATTTATAATTTAGTATTTGGATATTTTTGGAACATTAAACAGTTTTATCATAATGAATTGATATATTGATGGTATGATCATTTTCATTTATATCAATGTGTTCTATATTAGCATGTTTAAACCATGAGTAACTGTTGATTATTCAAAATCTCTATAATCAATCATGTTATGGGAATAACATGAACTAAGATTAATATGAAACATGAACTAAGATTAATATGAATAGTTGGTTATATTTATTGATGATAAATAGTTAACTTGTAGAGACCAAATTCATATGTATTCATTGATAATGGATATTGGAATGACCCAACCAAGATATCACTACATGGATCATTGTCAGTAGTGAATCTTTTAGTGATTATGTCTTTATATCCTTTGACTTGAGATGCACCCCGGTTTCGATGTGTGGAATATTGTACTTTGATATGGTTAAATGATGTCCTGAATAAGGCTGTAATAAAGCCCATTATTGGGTATAATGTAAAGCTCGTGAGAGACACGTGTATGCAATATAGGATTTGTTCCTCCAAAATATTTGGAGTTAGATACTTTTGAGCTCCTCGATGAATGAATAAGATATTTGTGTGGCCGCACCCAGATGTAATTAAGATGATACTTAAATAATTTGGTGATCTAATTCAATTCTAAGATCGATAAATAAAATTGTTAAGCAAATGAAGGCCATTGTGGAATATTGTACTTTGATATGGTTAAATGATGTCCTGAATAAGGCTGTAATAAAGGCCATTATTGGGTATAATGTAAAGCCCGTGAGAGACACGTGTATGCAATATAGGATTTGTTCCTCCAAAATATTTGGAGTTAGATACTTTTGAGCTCCTCGATGAATGAATAAGATATGTGTGTGGCCGCACCCAGATGTAATTAAGATGATACTTAATTAATTTGGTGATCCAAATCAATTCTAAGATCGAGAAATAAAATTGTTAAACAAATGAGAATGACCGATGATCCATATCTCAAGTTTAACTAAAGTATCTGAAACAAAAGGACGAATGACATTTAACAATTACTGTAAGTAGTTCTGAGAAACTACTCTCACGTGAATTTAGGGACAATGGCGTGTTGCTAGACGCTATCCATTGTTTGTATAGTTACATGATGTTGTACCATGCACAAGCGGGAGTCTGTAGGATTAATGTGCAAGGTACAACATATAATTATATGGCTAAATTCGTTTGAATCTTCGGGTCACACACATACACACCTAGACGTCAAACTATATATATATATATATATATATATATATATATATATATATATATGATACATATATTAGTATATCACCCAAGCAAAACTAATTAATATACTTCATTTGAATTAGTGAATGGAATGTTGAATAAAATAAAACTAACATGGAGTTGGTTGCTTGTCATATTTCTTTGTATACTATATACCATCTGTATATACCAACTTGGAGTTGGAACATGGAGTTAGTTTATGGAGCAGTTAACATGTCATTATAAATCTATTCCTATATATTATATAGTATACATATGGAGCAGTTAACATGTCATAATATTTCTATTCCTATATATTATATAATATACATATATGTTCGGGATATATAACGGGAGTGAGTTCCCAAAAACACAGATGAAGAGTACACATATTTAAAACACTATTCCTTTTGTTTTGACACAACTTTAAAAGAAACCAAGTGTCATCACATATTCCTTTGATTCTTTATTTTGCAAACCAAAATATACGAAGTATTCTTGTCTTTAAAAGTTTCAGACAATTAATCAAGAGTTGATTAATTGTTACTTGAGTATTAGACTAGCATCCATTGGCGATCGTTTGAAGTGTAGTGTGGACTATCCAAAGAGACGATCATACTTTTGATCGTGAGTTTCTCTCCATCAATATTTTTCATCAAGAAAGGTATATCGTTAACTCCTTTTCTAAATTATATATTTTGACAATTAATAGTGTTGGGATTTAACAAGTTCCATTATACTTAAAACATTTTAAGAATCAAATTAAAGCGGAAACATGTAATTACCATTTTGGAAAATGTTAATCTTTAACCAATTAAAGTTAAATCCCAATAAGGATCAAGTTATGAAATATACTTGCAAACTATAAGTAAGAAAAGATTTTATACCTACTCCAAGCTTGTTGATAAGTGATGAAGATGATGATGTTGAATGGAGCCTCAAATGGATGAAACCTCAAGTAGTTATACCCCAAACTTGTGCACCAACACCTTGCTTTTGGTTAGGGTTTATTTGACACTTAAAATAAACTTGCAAAACCAAATTAAGAGCTCTCTTTTGCTCACAATACCTCACGGCCACCAGCAGAAAAATAGGGAGGTTTATACAGTTTTTTTAAGTCTATTTGATGTATTTTGAATGCATGCCTATTACAAAAGGAGTCAAGGAACATATACACATGTACATGGGAAGTAATGACCACTAAATGGTATCTTGGAGACATGAACATCCACTCCCAATATGTTCCTCTAATTATTTAAAGATTAGTTTTTATAAAATCTAATTTTATAAACCCTTCCCTTTTTTATAAACTTCCATGCATTTTATTAGTTATGTACATTTATTTATATATATAAAACAAATTATATAAAATGTAACATAACTAAATTTAATTATTTAACCTATAAATAATTAAATACTTATTATATAAATTATTCCATAATTTATATACACATCAAATGACATTATTTTAGAAAACCATTTTTCTTGAATTTCAAGTGTCGCGTATTTAATCAATGATCCAATCGTTAAGATTAAATACGTATAAGGTGTCGGTAAGTTTGTTATTGGGTATGACCCGACTTGGATCAAAACATATTAGCCACATTAATTTAATATGTCTCTCAGGCATACGAAAAACCTTCAATCTCCCACTTGCACGAGAAACATAAGAAATTAATGCAAGTGATGGATACCACCTAACGACCGTCCATCACCCCCAATATGTTATGACTTTATGCCATTCAATAACATCATCCCCTTCGAGTCTAGTCTCGAATATGAATAGGTGAATATTTCATTATCTCCTTTCGTCCTAGATGTCATGTTAAATCCAAGAGATACAGAGTGATCACTCCCTTCTAGATTTAACTTTATTAGGCCTTAGACATCTGACTCTCAACGAATAAGAGGGACAAATTCCATCTTGACTACATACGTCCTAAATATATATCTTGCATTATACCTGAGCTCTTCCTTATGAACTACCATATTTCAGAATAGCGAAGGAAAGAATCAAGGCACAATACTTGGTAAATATCCGAACCCAATATGTATCTCAGGTCAGAGGATACAATGATATTCGCCTTTACTCAAGATTACATGTGATCAACCACAAAGGCTCCATTTTAGTAAATCTTGAGGGCGGGTCTTCCAATATTTGTATCCCACAAATATCTATGAACCTTGGTTGCAACCCTGCCCCACATTCATTCCATGAATGTATACCATCCAAGTTCATAATAGTCTAAACCTCACATTTGTTCCCACGAATGTGATCGACTACGAAATTTAGAATAATTACTTATTCATGGATAAAATATGCAAAATAGGAACATGACTCAAAATAAATTAATACCATAATTATATTAATGAGTTTAAACAATTTCGTTCCGTTACAATACTTAAAACAGATCTTGACTAATCACTAGAATATCGAAGCCCTAAAGCACAAACATGTCCAGCATGTTTTGCTCCATGTAAGAGCTTCGTGAGAGGATCCGCTATATTAAGATATGCGTGAACTTTGCGAATACATATCTTTCCCTTTTCAACTTCATCCCTTATGTAGCTGAATCTATTCTCAATGTGACGGGTCTTTTGGTGAGCACGAGGTTCCTTGATTTGAGCAATCGCACCCTCGTTGTCACAAAAGATCTTAAGAGGGTCCTGAATGGAAGGGACTACTCCTAAGTCGTCGATGAATTTCTTCATCCATGCAGCTTCCTGAGCTGCCAATGAGGCGGCAATGTACTCTGACTCTGTAGTGGATAATGCAACAACATCCTGTTTTGAACTCTTCCAAGAAACCGCACCTCCATTTAACGTGAAGACATAACCGGACTGTGACCGAGAATCATCTCGATCAGTTTGGAAACTCACATCCACGTAACCTTTTACAGCGAGTTCCTCCTCACCAGACCCATATATTAGAAACATATCCTTAGTCCTTCTAAGGTATTTCAATATACTTTTAACCGCTATCCAATGACTGTTTCCTGGGTTATTCTGGTATATACTTGTCAAGCTTAGAGCGCATGACGCATCCGGTCTAGTGAATATCATTGCATACATGATTGACCCAATAGCAGATGCGTATGGGACTTTCTTCATTCTCTCCTGTTCATCTTTCGTGGTGGGACACTGAGATGAATTAAGGAGCGTTCCTCTTTGAATAGGTACCAAACCTTTCTTAGAGTTCTCCATCTTGAACCTTTTCAAGATCTTTTCAATGTATGCACTTTGATTCAAACCTATCAATTTCTTGGATCTATCCTTGTAGATCCTAATCCCCAAAATGTATTGTGCTTCTTCAAGATCCTTAATGGAGAAGCAGCCTTTTAGCCAAGTTTTAACTCCTTGCATTGTCGGGATATCATTCCCAAATAATAATATATCATCCACATATAATACAAGGAACATGATAGTACTCCCACTAGCTTTCTTGTATACACAAGCTTCATCACCATTATTAATGAAGCCAAATTTCTTGGCTTCCTCATTAAAACGATGATTTTACATTCTAGATGCTTGTTTCAATCTGTAGATTGACTTCTTTAACTTACATACATTGTTAGGATGTTTCGGATCGACAAAACCTTCAGGTTGAACCATATAGACATCTTCCTCAAGATATCCATTTAGGAAAGCGGTCTTGACATCCATTTGCCATATTTTATAATCATAATGAGCAGCAATGGCAAAAAATATCCTAATAGACTTTAGCATTGCCACGGGCGAAAAGGTTTCATCATAGTCAACTCCTTGAGTTTGATTGAAACCTTTTGCTACAAGTCTAGCTTTATATGTATTTAAGTTTCCATGCATGTCGGTTTTCATCTTGAAAATCCATTTACAATCAACTAACTTGGAGCTAGCAGGTTGTACAACTAGTTCCCAAACTTGGTTGTCATACATGGATTGCATCTCAGCGTTCATGGCTTCCTGCCATTTATCTTTATCAATCCTTGATAAAGCATCTTGGTAGTTTGTTGGTTCATCCAAATCAACCACATAGCAATCATCCATGAGAAACCCATATCTCTCAGGAGGATTACTAATACTACCAGATTTGCGAACGTCTTGTATACTTTGATCATCCATTTGATCATTCTCAACATTTTCATGTTGAGTGCTAGTGTCAACCAATTTTGTATCATCTATTTGATCTTGAACCTCTTCAAGATCTATCTTCCTTTCACTATTACCTTCCATTAGGAATTTAGTTTCAAGGAATTCGGCCTTCCAAGCAACAAATACATTTTGCTCGAATGGATCATAGAAATAGTATCCCATATCATCCTTGGGATATCCTATGAAGATACACTTCGTGGAACGAGAATTCAACTTATTAGGGACGTAACGCTTAGGATAAGCTTCGCATCCCCATACCTTTAAGTATGATAGAGATAGAGGTTTTTCAAACCACATCTCATGAGGAGTTCGTTCCACTTTCTTGGTTGGGGCCATATTTAAAATACGAGCCACGGAGCATAGACAATAACTTCAAAATGATAGAGGTAACAAGCTTCTAGCCGTCATAGATCGAACCATATACATTAGGGTTCGGTTCCTCCATTCGGAAACTCCATTAAGTTGGGGTGTTCCAGGAGGAGTGAGTAGCGAGATAATCCCACAACTTTTAAGATGATCTTGGAAAGCATCGCTAAGGTATTCACATCCTCTATCGGTACGAAGTACCTTGATTATCTTATTGAGTTCATTTTGTACTTCGTTTTGATATTCCTTAAATGCTTCAAAAGTTTCATCCTTGTGTCTTAACAAGTAGACATATCCGAAACGACTGAATTCATCAATGAAAGTGACGAAGTATCTTTCACCTTTCCTAGTCATGGGCTTAAAGGGTCCACATACATCCGAATGTATTAATCCCAATAAGTCCTTAGCCCTTTCATAGGTCCCTTTGAAAGGTGCTTTAGTCATTTTGCCTTGTAAACAAGATTCACATACATCAAATGAGTCTAGTTCATTTGATTTCAAAAGTCCATTCTTTTGAAGTGTATGCATTCGATTCTTGTTTATGTGACCAAGGCGACAATGCCATAAGTAGGAATCACTCAAATCCCTTTTGAGTTTCTTGGTGTTTGCATGGAACATTGAGCTATTGAATGATGTGTCATCATGAACCAATTCATAAATACCATTAAAAGGCGAAGCCTTAAAATAGAACACATTATCTAAATAAACATGGATATCATCATTAATGAAATTAAGATAAAAACCATATTGTTTCAAACGGGATACAGAAATAATGTTTCGTGATAAATCGGGTGAATACAAAACATTTTTCAAAATAAGCTCCAAGCCACTTGGAAGCTTCAAAACATAGTCTCCTTGAGCTTTCACTTGCACCCTTGCTCCATTTCCCATGAAGAGACTTGTTTTTGCCGCATCTTGATTACTTCTTTTGAACCCCTGCAAAGAATTGCAAATATGAGTTCCACATCCAGTGTCTAATACCCATGTATTAGAAGAAGTAATACTAAGCTCAATGTATACCATATATACATTACCTGAGGTTTGCCCTGCATCCCTCTTTTCTTTCAACTCCTTAAGGTAGACCGGACAGTTGCGTTTCCAGTGACCCATTTCACCGCAACCAAAGCACGGATCTTCCTTGGGGTTAGATTTACCGGTAACCTTTTGCTTCTTGTTATTGTTGGTTGGGGTAACCATCTTCCCCTTTCCATTGCCCTTGCCTTGGTAGGCGGGTCCTTTCCTCTTAGCCGCCTTCGGCTTAGAAGTGTTATTGTTTTTGGACCCGCCTTCATTGATCATAAACATGGGTGAAGCCCCTTTACTCATGCTCACTTCGGCCATCTTAAGCATGGCATGTAATTCGCCAATGCTTTTATCCCATCCATTCATGTTGTAATTCATTACAAATGTGTCAAACCTCTTTGACAAATAATTAAGGATAAGGTCCGTGGCTAATTCATTAGACACGTTGCAGTTTAGACGGTTCACTCGATCAATTAGGCTTTTCATCTTAAGGACATAAGATGAAACTGATTGGGAGTCGTCCATCTGACATGCATGAAGCGCTCGAACCGTTTCAAAGCGCTCGACATGAGCTTATTGAAGGAACATCTCCTTCAACTGTGTGATCATGTCATATGCACTATGATGCTCGAAATCCTTTTGGAGTTCTAGTATCATAGTCCCAAGCATGAGGCAAGAAACTTGCACCGAATCGGTGCAATATTTCTCCCAATAAGCCATGCCTTCCGTATCATCCTCGTCCGGTTGATCGGGAATGGGGTCTTCCAACACATACGCCCTATCCTCTAGTTTGAGGACTATTCTTAGATTGCGAAACCAATCCATGAAGTTCGTATGGTTGAGTTTTTCCTTTTCGAGGATTGACCTCAACGATAGGTTGTTAAAGTTGATTGGTGCGTTTGGAATGTTGTTGTTATTGACGGCCATCTACAAAATTTAACAAAGTTGTTTAAGTATCATTTTTAATTTAACAATCAATACCCTTTAAATCCAATTGATATTTATTAAATTTTTAGAATCTAACGGTAAACCAAATTTCGGTTAGGTGACCTTTATCCCGTCATTTGATTTAGCTAGGTAGTCATTGTATGACAATTGCAATCCTTTTGCAACTTCTAAGTTATGGGATCATGCAATCCTTTTGCATGACATATTTATCCCATCAACGCCTATTTGTTCCTCATGCTTCGGTGACCTAAGTTCATGATTCCCAAATCAAGTCGTCCTACTTTTGTAAACGTGTAAATTTAACATACAAGTGGTTAGGTGACCTTTATCCCACAAGCATGCGAAATTCACCTTAATTATATTAGTTTGCCCTTAATGGTTAGGTGACCTTTATCCCATCATGAGTTCCCTATTATGCCTAAGTGACACACAAAATGGTGGCGTTTAACTTGTTTGCCTTGTTAATAAGGGATTTTGAGTTTTCGTTAATTCTAGTTTGAGAAAACTTTTACACCATACATCAACATGCATTTAGTGTATGGTTTGTATGAAAATCCATTTTCATGTCTTGTAATTAAGCCAATTGCTTGATATAAATCATTTTATATGTGTGATCCTTTTAGTGTTCTTAATAACCATTTATTAATGTCCTTTTGCCATTTCAATTTAACCATTTAAATTGTCGTTTTGTTTGTTGTTAACTTGTGATATACTTGTAGCAACCAAACATACAAACACAATAAACAACCATGCATGCAAAACAAATATGTTCACAATCAAGCCAATTTGGTAGACATTTGTTTAGCCGAAAACAAATGCCACCGGTTAAGGGGTTATAACACAAAGTAAGAGATTTTAAAATCTCCCACTTAATCTTGCATCCTTCCTTGTGTTCTTCATAGTCACCTTCTTGTATCTTCATTTTTACAAAATATATCCTAATACATTTTTTCTCTAAAAAATTAAAATACAACCTAATCTATTTTACATGCCAAATATAAAATAAATTACATGACTAAATGAATAATATTACAAACCAATTGAATAAATATTATTACAAACCAAATTGAATAAATAACAAATCAACCAAACACAAGGCCAAGGCTAAGATTGTGAACATTAACATACAACCAAAATATGACCAAATGGAAGAACCCAAAACCCATTTTGGGTCTCCTAAAATTCGGCCATAAAATCAAACCCACCAAAAACCTTTAATTTTTGCATTTTTCATTCATGCATGTACATAAAATGCAAAAAATAGTGGGTTTAAAAAGTCATCTCGAAGCATATTCCATTAACTTCGGCTCTAGATACCATTGTTGGGATTTAACAAGTTCCAATATACTTAAAACATTTTAAGAATCAAATTAAAGCGGAAGCATGTAATTACCATTTTGGAACATGTTAACCTTTAACCAATTAAAGTTAAATCCCAATAAGGATCAAGTTATGAAATATACTTGCAAACTACAAGCAAGAAAAGAGTTTATACCTACTCCAAGCTTGTTGATAAGTGATGAAGATGATGATGTTGAATGGAGCCTCAAATGGATGAAACCTCAAGTAGTTATACCCCAAACTTGTGCACCAACACCTTGCTTTTGGTTAGGGTTTATTTGACACTTAAAATAAACTTGCAAAACCAAATTAAGAGCTCTCTTTTGCTCACAATACCTCACGGCCACCAGCAGAAAAATAGGAAGGTTTATACAGTTTTTTTAACTCTATTTGATGTATTTTGAATGCATGCCTATTACAAAAGGAGTCAAGGAACATATACACATGTACATGGGAAGTAATGACCACTAAATGGTATCTTGGAGACATGAACATCCACTCCCAATATGTTCCTCTAATTATTTAAAGATTAGTTTTTATAAAATCTAATTTTATAAACCCTTCCCTTTTTTATAAACTTCCATGCATTTTATTAGTTATGTACATTTATTTATATATATAAAACCAATTATATAAAATGTAACATAACTAAATTTAATTATTTAACCTATAAATAATTAAACACTTATTATATAAATTATTCCATAATTTATATACACATCAAATGACATTATTTTAGAAAACCATTTTTCTTGAATTTCAAGTGTCGCGTATTTAATCAATGATCCAATCGTTAAGATTAAATACGTATAAGGTGTCGGTAAGTTTGTTATTGGGTATGACCCGACTTGGATCAAAACATATTAACCACATTAATTTAATATGTCTCTCGGGCATACGAAAAACCTTCAAATAGTGGTGTAACTGGATCTAATGGAATCGTTAATCGTGTGCATGTTTTGTAATAATAAGTTTATTTTAACTATTCATTGCGTTAATCTAAATGAAAAGTATACACTTTTTCCATGAGTAAATAAAGTTATATGAAGTATATGGTTATTATCTTAAACTTCCAAATCATCAACGTAGGTAAAAAAATCGGTAAACCCTAAGTCAACGGAGATTAGTTGGGATTAGTGAGGATTAATGAGGCAACATCCGATTAGTCATGGGTGACAAAATAAAAGATTATATATTGGATTTACTCAATTATTAACTCACCATTTAAAAAACAAATTCCATATCACTGTTCTAACCAAATATAGCCCGATCGCGACATCAAAGACGTTGTCCAAGAACCTAGTCACATGTCATTAAGAGTAAAGTTGATCAAAAATCATAACAATATCATTCATATATAGCGTGGAAGAATTTTTAATGTGAAAAATAATTTGTCATCATCTTTGGCACAGTACACTAATGGTTGATATAGAAATTATAAATTAAAAAAACTAAATTATAGTAAGTGTTTCAGATCATCTGGTTGACCAATTATGAACCTTTGAAATTAGTGTAATTAACATATACCTTTTCGTCTGTTACCCAACCCGCCCAGTATTATATATATGGTTAATTATCTTTTACTAAAGAGATAAGACAATACCAGATTGCAAGATGTAACCAATATATGCAATACCCAAAACACCAGCAAAAACTCCCGCATGTATTGTACAAACCAAACAGCACGCCTTGTCAAACAACAAAAGTATTGATATTTGATCAATTTGAACTTTTCTGGTCAACTGAATATCACTGTATTAAAACCCTGTAGATAACAATAAATGAGTAATAAAGCAATTGATTTCAATAAAGAGCGAATCATATCATTATTACAGTAGTATCATCAATGAATTAAACGTTCTTTTTCGAAATAAATTAATAGTCTAAATAAAGCATACAATTACAAAATTAATAATTTAAGAGTTTAGGATTTTTGATCTAATGAAATAAATCAGAACAATATATGAATCGAATTTGAGCATAATCAAAATTATTAGCGTTTTTTTACATGAAAAAATTAGTAATACATAGAAAGCATCCGTTTATGTCATCGTTACTGTGATCATGTACAATATCATTACCCAACTTGTAAGACTCGCCCATATTGTCATACTTAGTGTTACTACTATTTTGTTTTTTTTATTTTTAAAAAGATGTAGCTTACCCAAGGATGTGAATTTGGTTTTAGAATAAATCTTGAAAGAACTATAACTGATGCCGCTACTATCGAAGGCAAAACTTGAGACAACCGTAATGAGATCAGCTAAGCTCAGCCAATTAGTAACCCAAAAACTCTAACTGTAAATTCGTAATATAAAAAAGTAAACATAATTTAGCATCTAAAAAAAGTTACCAAAACAATTACAGTAAAAACACAACTTAATTCATCATACTCTTGAGCACATACTGTAATCAACAGGTTGGAAAAGTAACATCAATTAGTTTATAAACACAACATTTTATATCTTTTTTACTTGTATAAAAATCATTTAATTTGTAGTAGTTTATTTGCACCTAAGAAATGCCTTTACAATAGGATTTTCCATTTCAAAGTTAAGTGCTTTAAGTTTATCAACTTCCATTTTCACAACATCTTTTTTCGAGTACGTATTATTAGTAAGGTTAGTACATTTTTTGGTACTTGGAGGACTTCTCTCTTCGTATTTTCTGTATCTCCAAAAAAACATATAATTCATATTTAAAATAATCAACACAAAAAAATGTAACAAATAATAAATAATGTAATACTTACGCAAAGATTAGTAATAACAACATCAAATACGCTGTCGGAACGTATAATTCATATCTAAAATAACCAACACAAAAAATGTAACCAATAATAAATAGTGTAATACTTACGCAGAGATTAGTAACAAACATGTCCTAAAAAGGAAGTTGATGTTTTGACCCAGGTTAATATAGTTTCTTGTTTCGGCCAACCCTGTTTTGACCCGTTAGGCCGTTACCTGCCTAAACACTTCTAAACCTCTTGTTGTTGTAAGCATTCCAATACCATCTGCGTAGTACATAAATAGACAAATTTAAAAATAAAGTTATAAAGATTATTATTGCTCATTTGAAAAGATTAACTTCTACCAATTGGATCATTTTTGGCATATTTCATTTAAATGAGATCCTCATAAGAAATATCTATAATTCCATAACTCTGACCATTAAATGGAGCAACGATGCGTCTTCAACTGATGATTATACCGTATACAACTAAATTGCATTGCATCTAACACAATGTTCGAATATCTCAATTGATAAAAATAGCTTTAGAAGTTTATAACATCACATTTAAGTCGAGTGAAATAGCCATCTTTAGGTTCCAATCCATTTAATACCCAAACAATGATTTGGGTCAGTGATCACAGGTGTCAACTTATACCCAAATAAACTTTAGACAACACAAACATTTAAATTTGAAAGCTACTCAACCTAAGAAAAATCGGTTAAGTATAAATCAAGCTTTTATAGATGTAATAATTTATAACGACAAGTGATATGATGAACTTACAATAAACATATTGTTCATTGATATTATTGCCAGACACATTGCATATAATCCACTCGCATCGTTCTAAAATGTACTTGAATTTAATTAGCTGATAAGACCACATGCTTTCCTATTCCTTGCATTGTAAGCTGCATATATATAGACGTGGGTTAACCTCCAATTTCACTTTCAACCCCACTCTTAACTTTAGGACTGTTTTGTTGATATACTTTTGTGTTTGCACAAACAAATCAAATCTTTAATTAAATTCACATGATCACAAGTGTAAACATTTATGTTGTATATGGTTTATTCCTAAATCAACAAATGTGCATTAGTCAACCAAAGATGATGTAAATAGATACAAATATTGAAAGCAACATAAGCTGATTCCATAAGGGACACCAGTCAGTACTGTAACCTAAGTATTGAAAGCAACTTGGTCATATGAAGGGGGTGACAAAATGTAGAGTCATAATAGATTTTATACTTTCAATATAATAAGATGTCATGTATCCACTGTAACAGGGTTTCATGTAATCAATGAATTCAATAAAAGTATAAGCACACTATATCTTTTAATATCATATAGTTCAAAACTATAAATATGCTACGGGATGCGAAATAATGATATTAGAACATATATATAATATTGAATAGAAAAAGGATGAGTACATTGTATAACCTTACTTGATGCCTTGCTTTTGTAGGCTAATATATCAAAATCAATTACAACCTTGTAATTATATTGATGAATATCGATGAGCATAAACACAAATAGTTAGAGTGCATAACAAACCTGCATCATATTGAGAACATCTTGATCATCGTTCATCTTCATAACATCATGTTCATAATAAATAAATAATAATCAAGATTTCAAAACTGTAAAATACAGTTACAGAATTATCAAGAACACAAGAACTCTAACCGTATAATAATTTCATATGCCATTTAAAGAGATTTCAAAGGGTATTTTTGTAATCAAACAAATCAATCTAGGATTATGATGTCATTAGGAAGATTAGGAAGAAATTAAGGGCTAAGATTAAAGATGATTAATTAAATGGATGGCTAAGATTATTTTAGGCTCCTTAAAATGACCTATTTTTACTTTTGTTATTATATATAGTATAGATAGATATAGATATATATTATCATACAAGTAACAAATGAGTTAACAAAACCACGCCTCAAGCCACTGACCGAAAACAAACAGATACCCTACACTCTCCGTTCTTTTCGGGCGAATACGGCGACTTTGATTTTTCACGAATAATCTCTTCATCGTCCTATTTCTTTGATTCTCTTATTGTCATATCAGTCACATTGGATCTTATTTAGGGTGTGTGGGTATGGGTAAAACATCGGGAGGGACCAAGAAGAAGGGAACGAAATCCCAACCTAGGGTTTTACGAAGCCGCACTATTGATGGTGAAACTAGCGATTCTTCTGAGGATTCCGATGGTGTAGAGTCATGTCGCAACACTGATTCAACAACTTCGGGGCCTGAGACTCAGGGGAATGATGATGTTCAAGGGGTTCACGGTTTAGATGATGTTAAATCCAACTTGATTTCTGATAATTTGTTTAAAGAAGATGCACAAGGCAAGAAAGGTGTTGAACATGCTGATGATCATGTAAGTGTCCATTCTGACTCATCTGAAGATGAATCGGTTGATGAAAGAAAGAAGTTCAATCGGGATTTTCCTACTTTGAATGATTTGGTTGGAACCTCAAAGGCTAAGATAGCTGTCACTAATCCTATTGCTAATCCAGTCAACACAATGATGGATAGGCCAAGTGATGTTACTGGTAAGAAGTTTCCATCATATCTTTCTAAACTTAATGGGAATCAGATAGAAAATAAAGTTAACTTTAGATATATCGAAAGCCCTAGTAGTATTGGAGATGATATAGATGTAGAGATCCTGCTTGAATCCGTGTTGCAAGTCCAAGAAAGATACAATAACACGCTTTATGGTTATTTTCTTGGAAAAAGAGTGGCATATCCGGTGGTTAAGAATTATGTTTTGAATGTATGGCAAAAATTTGGGATTGAAAAGGTCATGATGAACGTTAAAGGTTTCTTCTTCTTCAAATTTCAAACGGAAAATGGCATGATGGTGCTCTTGAAGGTGGCCCATGGATTATAAGGAATATTCCTATCATCTTGAATACATGGTCACCGGAGATAGCTCTGACGAAAGAGGATTTATACAGTGTCCCAGTTTGGGTTAAGTTCTATGACATCCCTTTAGCGGGGTTTACGAAAGATGGGCTGAGTATTATGGCATCTAAAATAGGGATCCCAGTTATGCTAGATTCTTACACGAGCACTATGTGCAAGGAATCATGGGGTCGACCTGAAATGTCCCGTTCTTATTGATTAAAAACGTTCCATATTAATTGATTTCGTTGCGAGGTTTTGACCTCTATATGAGACGTTTTTCAAAGACTGCATTCATTTTTAAAACAAACCATAACCTTTATTTCATAAATAAAGGTTTAAAAAGCTTTACGTAGATTATCAAATAATGATAATCTAAAATATCCTGTTTACACACGACCATTACATAATGGTTTACAATACAAATATGTTACATCGAAATCAGTTTCTTGAATGCAGTTTTTACACAATATCATACAAACATGGACTCCAAATCTTGTCCTTATTTTAGTATGCAACAGCGGAAGCTCTTAATATTCACCTGAGAATAAACATGCTTTAAACGTCAACAAAAATGTTGGTGAGTTATAGGTTTAACCTATATATATCAAATCGTAACAATAGACCACAAGATTTCATATTTCAATACACATCCCATACATAGAGATAAAAATCATTCATATGGTGAACACCTGGTAACCGACATTAACAAGATGCATATATAAGAATATCCCCATCATTCCGGGACACCCTTCGGATATGATATAAATTTCGAAGTACTAAAGCATCCGGTACTTTGGATGGGGTTTGTTAGGCCCAATAGATCTATCTTTAGGATTCGCGTCAATTAGGGTGTCTGTTCCCTAATTCTTAGATTACCAGACTTAATAAAAAGGGGCATATTCGATTTCGATAATTCAACCATAGAATGTAGTTTCACGTACTTGTGTCTATTTTGTAAATCATTTATAAAACCTGCATGTATTCTCATCCCAAAAATATTAGATTTTAAAAGTGGGACTATAACTCACTTTCACAGATTTTTACTTCGTCGGGAAGTAAGATTTGGCCACTGGTTGATTCACGAACCTATAACAATATATACATATATATCAAAGTATGTTCAAAATATATTTACAACACTTTTAATATATTTTGATGTTTTAAGTTTATTAAGTCAGCTGTCCTCGTTAGTAACCTACAACTAGTTGTCCACAGTTAGATGTACAGAAATAAATCGATAAATATTATCTTGAACCAATCCACGACCCAGTGTATACGTATCTCAGTATTGATCACAACTCAAACTATATATATTTTGGAATCAACCTCAACCCTGTATAGCTAACTCCAACATTCACATATAGAGTGTCTATGGTTGTTCCGAAATATATATAGATGTGTCGACATGATAGGTCGAAACATTGTATACGTGTCTATGGTATCTCAAGATTATATAATATACAATACAAGTTGATTAAGTTATGGTTGGAATAGATTTGTTACCAATTTTCACGTAGCTAAAATGAGAAAAATTATCCAATCTTGTTTTACCCATAACTTCTTCATTTTAAATCCGTTTTGAATGAATCAAATTGCTATGGTTTCATATTGAACTGTATTTTATGAATCTAAACAGAAAAAGTATAGGTTTATAGTCGGAAAAATAAGTTACAAGTCGTTTTTGTAAAGGTAGTCATTTCAGTCGAAAGAACGACGTCTAGATGACCATTTTAGAAAACATACTTCCACTTTGAGTTTAACCATAATTTTTGGATATAGTTTCATGTTCATAATAAAAATCATTTTCTCAGAATAACAACTTTTAAATCAAAGTTTATCATAATTTTTAATTAACTAACCCAAAACAGCCCGCGGTGTTACTACGACGGCGTAAATCCGGTTTTAGGGTGTTTTTCGTGTTTCCAGGTTTTAAATCATTAAGTTAGCATATCATATAGATATAGAACATGTGTTTAGTTAATTTTAAAAGTCAAGTTAGAAGGATTAACTTTTGTTTGCGAACAAGTTTAGAATTAACTAAACTATGTTCTAGTGATTACGAGTTTAAACCTTCGAATAAGATAGTTTTATATATATGAATCGAATGATGTTATGAACATCATTACTACCTCAAGTTTAGTAGGTAAACCTACTGGAAGTGATAAGAAATGATCTAGCTTCAAAGGATCTTGGATGGCTTGAAAGTTCTTGAAGTAGGATCATGACACAAAAACAAGTTCAAGTAAGATTTTTGCTCGAATTAAGATAGTTTATAGTTATAGAAATTGAATCAAAGTTTGAATATGAATATTACCTTGAATAAGAAAGATAACCTACTGTATATAACAAAGGTTTCTTGATCTTAGATGATTACTTGGAATGGATTAGAAAGCTTGGAAGTAAATTAGTAAACTTGAAGGGATTTTTGAAGTATTCTTGCAGTGTTCTTCCTATGATGATTATAGCTTGATTCTTGAAGTGATTTTTGATGAAGATGATGATTAACTACTGGAAAAATACGTTCATAATAGTGTGGGTGTGTTGAGAGAGAATTAGAAAGAGATTTGGAAGTGAAATGGAGTGAATGATGAGTGTTAATTGGTGAGTGGTGAGTGGGGTTAAAAGGAGTTCTAGTTAGTTGACTAGCTCATGGTAGAAGTTAAAATTGATTAGTCATACATGACATAATCAAGAGTGGAATCCCATGCTAGTTCCTATTGGTATATACCCATAGTAAGTACGTTTTGAAGCTGTGTATAATACGGGTAAGAATACGACTAGAATTCTTGATGAAAGAAAAGAATGGGAAAGTAACTGTAACCATTTTCGTTAAGTATGAGTGTTTTGATATATGTCTTGAAGTCTTCCAAAAGTATTTTAATACATCTAAATACACTACATGTATATACATTTTAACGAAGTCGTTAAGTCATCGTTAGTCGTTACATGTAAGTGTTGTTTTGAAACCTTTAAGTTAACGATCTCAATTAATGTTGTTAACCCATTGTTTATTATATCTAATGAGATGTTAAATTATTATATTATCATGATATTATGATATATTAATATATCTTAATATGATATATATACATTTAAATGTCGTTACAACGATAATCGTTACATATATGTCTCGTTTCGAAATCCTTAAGTTAGTAGTCTTGTTTATATGTATATAACTCATTGTTAATATACTTATGGAGATACTTACTTATCATAATCTCATGTTAACCATATGTATATCCATATATATATCGTCAAGTCGTTTTTACAAGTTTTAACATTCGTGAATCGCCGGTCAACTTGGGTGGTCAATTGTCTATATGAAACATATTTCAATTAATCAAGTCTTAACAAGTTTGATTGCTTAACATGTTGGAAACATTTAATCATGTAAATATCAATCTCAATTAATATATATAAACATGGAAAAGTTCGGGTCACTACAGTACCTACCCGTTAAATAAATTTCGTCCCGAAATTTTAAGCTGTTGAAGGTGTTGACGAATCTTCTGGAAATAGATGCGGGTATTTCTTCTTCATCTGATCTTCACGCTCCCAAGTGAACTCGGGTCCTCTACGAGCATTCCATCGAACCTTAACAATTGGTATCTTGTTTTGCTTAAGTCTTTTAACCTCACGATCCATTATTTCGACGGGTTCTTCGATGAATTGGAGTTTTTCATTGATTTGGATTTCATCTAACGGAATAGTGAGATCTTCTTTAGCAAAACATTTCTTCAAATTCGAGACGTGGAAAGTGTTATGTACAGCCGCGAGTTGTTGAGGTAACTCAAGTCGGTAAGCTACTGGTCCGACACGATCAATAATCTTGAATGGTCCAATATACCTTGGATTTAATTTCCCTCGTTTACCAAATCGAACAACGCCTTTCCAAGGTGCAACTTTAAGTATGACCATCTCTCCAATTTCAAATTCTATATCTTTTCTTTTAATGTCAGCGTAGCTCTTTTGTCGACTTTGGGCGGTTTTCAACCGTTGTTGAATTTGGATGATCTTCTCGGTAGTTTCTTGTATAATCTCCGGACCTGTAATCTGTCTATCCCCCACTTCACTCCAACAAATCGGAGACCTGCACTTTCTACCATAAAGTGCTTCAAACGGCGCCATCTCAATGCTTGAATGGTAGCTGTTGTTGTAGGAAAATTCTGCTAACGGTAGATGTCGATCCCAACTGTTTCCGAAATCAATAACACATGCTCGTAGCATGTCTTCAAGCGTTTGTATCGTCCTTTCACTCTGCCCATCAGTTTGTGGATGATAGGCAGTACTCATGTCTAGACGAGTTCCTAATGCTTGCTGTAATGTCTGCCAGAATCTTGAAATAAATCTGCCATCCCTATCAGAGATAATAGAGATTGGTATTCCATGTCTGGAGACGACTTCCTTCAAATACAGTCGTGCTAACTTCTCCATCTTGTCATCTTCTCTTATTGGTAGGAAGTGTGCTGATTTGGTGAGACGATCAACTATTACCCAAATAGTATCAAAACCACTTGCAGTCCTTGGCAATTTAGTGATGAAATCCATGGTAATGTTTTCCCATTTCCATTCCGGGATTTCGGGTTGTTGAAGTAGACCTGATGGTTTCTGATGCTCAGCTTTGACCTTAGAACACGTCAAACATTCTCCTACGTATTTAGCAACATCGGCTTTCATACCCGGCCACCAAAAATGTTTCTTGAGATCCTTGTACATCTTCCCCGTTCCAGGATGTATTGAGTATCTGGTTTTATGAGCTTCTCTAAGTACCATTTCTCTCATATCTCCAAATTTTGGTACCCAAATCCTTTCAGCCCTATACCGGGTTCCGTCTTCCCGAATATTAAGATGCTTCTCCGATCCTTTGGGTATTTCATCCTTTAAATTTCCCTCTTTTAAAACTCCTTGTTGCGCCTCCTTTATTTGAGTAGTAAGGTTATTATGAATCATTATATTCATAGATTTTACTCGAATGGGTTCTCTGTCCTTCCTGCTCAAGGCATCGGCTACCACATTTGCCTTCCCCGGGTGGTAACGAATCTCAAAGTCGTAATCATTCAATAATTCAATCCACCTACGCTGCCTCATATTCAGTTGTTTCTGATTAAATATGTGTTGAAGACTTTTGTGGTCGGTATATATAATACTTTTGACCCCATATAAGTAGTGCCTCCAAGTCTTTAATGCAAAAACAACCGCGCCTAATTCCAAATCATGCGTCGTATAATTTTGTTCGTGAATCTTCAATTGTCTAGACGCATAAGCAATCACCTTCGTTCGTTGCATTAATACACAACCGAGACCTTGCTTTGATGCGTCACAATAAATCACAAAATCATCATTCCCTTCAGGCAATGACAATATAGGTGCCGTAGTTAGCTTTTTCTTCAATAACTGAAACGCTTTCTCTTGTTCATCATTCCATTCAAATTTCTTCCCTTTATGCGTTAATGCAGTCAAGGGTTTTGCTATTCTGGAAAAGTCTTGGATGAACCTTCTGTAGTAACCAGCTAGTCCTAAAAACTGGCGTATGTGTTTCGGAGTTTTCGGGGTTTCCCACTTTTCAACAGTTTCTATCTTTGCCGGATCCACCTTAATACCTTCTTTGTTCACTATGTGACCGAGGAATTGAACTTCTTCCAACCAAAATGCACACTTTGAAAACTTAGCGTACAATTCTTCCTTTCTCAATACTTCTAACACCTTTCTCAAATGTTCACCGTGTTCTTGGTCATTCTTTGAGTAAATAAGTATGTCATCAATGAAAACAATGACAAACTTGTCAAGGTATGGTCCACACACTCGGTTCATAAGGTCCATGAACACAGCTGGTGCATTAGTTAAACCAAACGGCATGACCATAAACTCGTAATGACCGTAACGTGTTCTGAAAGCAGTCTTTGGAATATCATCTTCTTTCACCCGCATTTGATGATACCCGGAACGTAAGTCAATCTTTGAATAAACAGACGAGCCTTGTAGTTGATCAAATAAGTCGTCGATTCTCGGTAGTGGGTAGCGGTTCTTGATGGTAAGTTTGTTCAACTCTCGGTAGTCGATACACAACCTGAATGTACCATCTTTCTTCTTGACAAACAAAACAGGAGCTCCCCACGGTGATGTGCTTGGTCGAATGAAACCACGCTCTAAAAGTTCTTGTAATTGGCTTTGCAGTTCTTTCATCTCGCTGGGTGCGAGTCTGTAAGGAGCACGAGCTATTGGTGCAGCTCCTGGTACAAGATCTATTTGAAATTCAACGGATCGATGTGGGGGTAATCCCGGTAATTCTTTCGGAAATACATCGGGAAATTCTTTTGCAATGGGAACATCATTGATGCTCTTTTCTTCAGTTTGTACTTTCTCGACGTGTGCTAGAACAGCATAGCAACCTTTTCTTATTAGTTTTTGTGCCTTCAAATTACTAATAAGATGTAGCTTCGTGTTGCCCTTTTCTCCGTACACCATTAAGGGTTTTCCTTTTTCTCGTATAATGCGAATTGCATTTTTGTAACAAACGATCTCCGCTTTCACTTCTTTCAACCAGTCCATACCGATTATCACATCAAAACTCCCTAACTCTACTGGTATCAAATCAATCTTAAATGTTTCGCTAACCAGTTTAATTTCTCGATTCCGACATATATTATCTGCTGAAATTAATTTACCATTTGCTAATTCGAGTAAAAATTTACTATCCAAAGGCGTCAATGGACAACTTAATTTAGCACAAAAATCTCTACTCATATAGCTTCTATCCGCACCCGAATCAAATAAAACGTAAGCAGATTTATTGTCAATAAGAAACGTACCCGTAACAAGCTCCGGGTCTTCCTGTGCCTCTACCGCATTAATATTGAAAACTCTTCCACGGCCTTGTCCATTCGTGTTCTCCTGGTTCGGGCAATTTCTAATAATGTGGCCTGGTTTTCCACATTTATAACAAACTACATTGGCATAACTTGCTCCGACACTACTTGCTCCGCCATTACTCGTTCCGACACCATTTGTTCCTTTCGTTCTATTAACCCCTGGTCCGTAGACCTCACACTTCGCCGCGCTATGACCATTTCTTTTACACTTGTTGCAAAATTTGGTGCAGAACCCCGAGTGATTCTTTTCACACCTTTGGCATAGCTGCTTCTGATTGTTGTTGTTGTTGCGGTTATTATTGTTGTTGGGATGATTGTTGTAGTTGCTGTTGTTGTTGTTGTTGTTGTTGTTGGGCCGTTTGTTGTAGTTGCGATTGATGTTGCGATTGTTGGGATAATTGTTGCGATTATTGTTATAATTGCTGTTGTTGTTGTATTGGTGATTCTTATCACCGTTTTCCTCCCACTTTCTTTTAACTTGCTTCACATTGGCCTCTTCAGCAGTCTGTTCTTTAATTCTTTCTTCAATCTGGTTCACGAGTTTGTGAGCCATTCTACATGCCTGTTGTATGGAGGCGGGCTCGTGTGAACTTATATCTTCTTGGATTCTTTCCGGTAATCCTTTCACGAACGCGTCGATCTTCTCTTCCTCATCTTCGAATGCTCCCGGACACAATAGACACAATTCTGTGAATCGTCTTTCGTACGTGGTAATATCAAATCCTTGGGTTCGTAACCCTCTAAGTTCTGTCTTGAGCTTATTGACCTCGGTTCTGGGACGGTACTTCTCGTTCATCAAGTGCTTGAATGCTGACCACGGTAGTGCGTACGCATCATCTTGTCCCACTTGCTCTAGATAGGTATTCCACCATGTTAACGCAGAACCTGTGAAGGTATGCGTAGCGTACTTCACTTTGTCCTCTTCAGTACACTTACTTATGGCAAACACCGATTCAACCTTCTCGGTCCACCGTTTCAATCCGATCGGTCCTTCGGTTCCATCAAATTCCAAAGGTTTGCAGGCAGTGAATTCTTTGTAGGTGCATCCTACACGATTTCCTGTACTGCCAGATCCAAGGTTATTGTTGGTATATAGCGCAGCCTGTACTGCGGCTATGTTTGAAGCTAGAAAAGTACGGAATTCCTCTTCATTCATATTCACGGTGTGTCGAGTAGTCGGTGCCATTTCCTTCAAAATAGTTAAATGGAACAAGTTAATCATACAGAATATTAAGAGTAGTTAATAGTATTTCGTAGCATAATATGAACTCATTTATAAAAGCTTTTTCTTCATATTAGCGTTTTATAAGTTTAAATTCGGGTAGTACCTACCCGTTAAGTTCATACTTAGTAGCTAATATACAATTCAACTACTACAATTCTATATGAAAAACTGATTGTAATAATATTTCGCGTTCAAACTTTTATACAATATTTTACAAACTTACAATACCGCTTATTTTACATAAAGCATGAAATATAGCACACAATAACTTTGATACAACATAGTTGTGAAGACAATTCTAGCTAGTACACAAGTCGTTCAGCAAAGGCAATAAAGACACGTAATTCATACGTCCAGAAACAAGTCATGCATTCTGGTTTTACTAGGATTACTTCCCATCCTTGGTCTTGTGGAACATAACCGTTATGGCCGTTGATAAGACAGCGTGTTGTAACGTCGTCAAAGGGACGAGGGTTACGTAATGACCAACAGTCTCGTAATAACCTAAAAACCTCATTTCTTACCCCAATTACCGACTCCGTCACTTGAGGGAACGTTTTGTTTAATAGTTGTAGCCCGATGTTCTTGTTCTCACTTTGGTGAGAAGCGAACGTTACTAACCCGTAAGCATAACATGCTTCTTTATGTTGCATGTTAGCCGCTTTTTCTAAATCACGAAGTCCTATATTTGGATATACTGAGTCAAAATAATTTCTTAACCCGTTGCGTAAAATAGCATTTGGGTTCCCCGCAATATATGCGTCAAAGTAAACACATCGTAACTTATGGATTTCCCAATGTGATATCCCCCATCTTCCGAACGAAAGCCTTTTATAAACCAAATCATTCTTGGAACGTTCTTCGAATGTCTTACAAACTGATCTCGCCTTAAATAGTTGTGCCGAGGAATTCTGACCGACTCTAGACAAGATTTCATCAATCATGTCTCCGGGTAGGTCTCTTAAAATATTGGGTTGTCTATCCATTTTGTGTTTTTATACTGTAAAATAGACAAGAGTCAGATTCATAAAAAAATACTTATTAATACAAGCAATTTTTACATATATCATAAAGCATAAGCACACTATATTACATATATTACACCACACGAATACAACTATCTTATTCCGACTCGCTTGTTTCTTCTTCTTTGGTTTTGGTTCGTTTTCCCAAGTTTCTAGGGATATATGATGTTCCCCTAATACAAGCCGTTATTTTCCACATTGGTTTAGAAAAACCTGGTGGTTTAGAGGTTCCCGGGTCATTGTTACAACTTAAGGACTTCGGGGGTTGACGATACATATAAAGTTCATCGGGGTTGGAGTTAGATTTCTCTATTTTTATGCCCTTTCCCTTATTATTTTCTTTTGCCTTTTTAAATTCAGTTGGGGTAATTTCTATAACATCATCGGAATTCTCGTCAGAATCCGATTCATCGGAGAATTGGTAGTCCTCCCAATATTTTGCTTCCTTAGCGGAAACACCATTGACCATAATTAACCTTGGTCGGTTGGTTGAGGATTTTCTTTTACTTAACCGTTTTATTATTTCCCCCACCGGTTCTATTTCTTCATCCGGTTCCGATTCTTCTTCCGGTTCCGATTCTTCTTCTGGTTCCGACTCTTCTTCCGGTTCCTCTTCGGGAACTTGTGAATCAGTCCACGAATCATTCCAATTTACATTTGACTCTTCATTATTATTAGGTGAGTCAATGGGACTTGTTCTAGAGGTAGACATCTATCACATAATATCAAACGCGTTAAGAGATTAATATATCACATAATATTCACATGTTAAAAATATATAGTTTCCAACAAAATTTGTTAAGCAATCATTTTTCAAGTAAACACGGTCGAAGTCCAGACTCACTAATGCATCCTAACAAACTACATAAGACACACTAATGCAAATTCTGGTTCTCTAAGACCAACGCTCTGATACCAACTGAAATGTCCCGTTCTTATTGATTAAAAACGTTCCATATTAATTGATTTCGTTGCGAGGTTTTGACCTCTATATGAGACGTTTTTCAAAGACTGCATTCATTTTTAAAACAAACCATAACCTTTATTTCATAAATAAAGGTTTAAAAAGCTTTACGTAGATTATCAAATAATGATAATCTAAAATATCCTGTTTACACACGACCATTACATAATGGTTTACAATACAAATATGTTACATCGAAATCAGTTTCTTGAATGCAGTTTTTACACAATATCATACAAACATGGACTCCAAATCTTGTCCTTATTTTAGTATGCAACAGCGGAAGCTCTTAATATTCACCTGAGAATAAACATGCTTTAAACGTCAACAAAAATGTTGGTGAGTTATAGGTTTAACCTATATATATCAAATCGTAACAATAGACCACAAGATTTCATATTTCAATACACATCCCATACATAGAGATAAAAATCATTCATATGGTGAACACCTGGTAACCGACATTAACAAGATGCATATATAAGAATATCCCCATCATTCCGGGACACCCTTCGGATATGATATAAATTTCGAAGTACTAAAGCATCCGGTACTTTGGATGGGGTTTGTTAGGCCCAATAGATCTATCTTTAGGATTCGCGTCAATTAGGGTGTCTGTTCCCTAATTCTTAGATTACCAGACTTAATAAAAAGGGGCATATTCGATTTCGATAATTCAACCATAGAATGTAGTTTCACGTACTTGTGTCTATTTTGTAAATCATTTATAAAACCTGCATGTATTCTCATCCCAAAAATATTAGATTTTAAAAGTGGGACTATAACTCACTTTCACAGATTTTTACTTCGTCGGGAAGTAAGATTTGGCCACTGGTTGATTCACGAACCTATAACAATATATACATATATATCAAAGTATGTTCAAAATATATTTACAACACTTTTAATATATTTTGATGTTTTAAGTTTATTAAGTCAGCTGTCCTCGTTAGTAACCTACAACTAGTTGTCCACAGTTAGATGTACAGAAATAAATCGATAAATATTATCTTGAACCAATCCACGACCCAGTGTATACGTATCTCAGTATTGATCACAACTCAAACTATATATATTTTGGAATCAACCTCAACCCTGTATAGCTAACTCCAACATTCACATATAGAGTGTCTATGGTTGTTCCGAAATATATATAGATGTGTCGACATGATAGGTCGAAACATTGTATACGTGTCTATGGTATCTCAAGATTATATAATATACAATACAAGTTGATTAAGTTATGGTTGGAATAGATTTGTTACCAATTTTCACGTAGCTAAAATGAGAAAAATTATCCAATCTTGTTTTACCCATAACTTCTTCATTTTAAATCCGTTTTGAATGAATCAAATTGCTATGGTTTCATATTGAACTGTATTTTATGAATCTAAACAGAAAAAGTATAGGTTTATAGTCGGAAAAATAAGTTACAAGTCGTTTTTGTAAAGGTAGTCATTTCAGTCGAAAGAACGACGTCTAGATGACCATTTTAGAAAACATACTTCCACTTTGAGTTTAACCATAATTTTTGGATATAGTTTCATGTTCATAATAAAAATCATTTTCTCAGAATAACAACTTTTAAATCAAAGTTTATCATAATTTTTAATTAACTAACCCAAAACAGCCCGCGGTGTTACTACGACGGCGTAAATCCGGTTTTAGGGTGTTTTTCGTGTTTCCAGGTTTTAAATCATTAAGTTAGCATATCATATAGATATAGAACATGTGTTTAGTTAATTTTAAAAGTCAAGTTAGAAGGATTAACTTTTGTTTGCGAACAAGTTTAGAATTAACTAAACTATGTTCTAGTGATTACGAGTTTAAACCTTCGAATAAGATAGTTTTATATATATGAATCGAATGATGTTATGAACATCATTACTACCTCAAGTTTAGTAGGTAAACCTACTGGAAGTGATAAGAAATGATCTAGCTTCAAAGGATCTTGGATGGCTTGAAAGTTCTTGAAGTAGGATCATGACACAAAAACAAGTTCAAGTAAGATTTTTGCTCGAATTAAGATAGTTTATAGTTATAGAAATTGAATCAAAGTTTGAATATGAATATTACCTTGAATAAGAAAGATAACCTACTGTATATAACAAAGGTTTCTTGATCTTAGATGATTACTTGGAATGGATTAGAAAGCTTGGAAGTAAATTAGTAAACTTGAAGGGATTTTTGAAGTATTCTTGCAGTGTTCTTCCTATGATGATTATAGCTTGATTCTTGAAGTGATTTTTGATGAAGATGATGATTAACTACTGGAAAAATACGTTCATAATAGTGTGGGTGTGTTGAGAGAGAATTAGAAAGAGATTTGGAAGTGAAATGGAGTGAATGATGAGTGTTAATTGGTGAGTGGTGAGTGGGGTTAAAAGGAGTTCTAGTTAGTTGACTAGCTCATGGTAGAAGTTAAAATTGATTAGTCATACATGACATAATCAAGAGTGGAATCCCATGCTAGTTCCTATTGGTATATACCCATAGTAAGTACGTTTTGAAGCTGTGTATAATACGGGTAAGAATACGACTAGAATTCTTGATGAAAGAAAAGAATGGGAAAGTAACTGTAACCATTTTCGTTAAGTATGAGTGTTTTGATATATGTCTTGAAGTCTTCCAAAAGTATTTTAATACATCTAAATACACTACATGTATATACATTTTAACGGAGTCGTTAAGTCATCGTTAGTCGTTACATGTAAGTGTTGTTTTGAAACCTTTAAGTTAACGATCTCAATTAATGTTGTTAACCCATTGTTTATTATATCTAATGAGATGTTAAATTATTATATTATCATGATATTATGATATATTAATATATCTTAATATGATATATATACATTTAAATGTCGTTACAACGATAATCGTTACATATATGTCTCGTTTCGAAATCCTTAAGTTAGTAGTCTTGTTTATATGTATATAACTCATTGTTAATATACTTATGGAGATACTTACTTATCATAATCTCATGTTAACCATATGTATATCCATATATATATCGTCAAGTCGTTTTTACAAGTTTTAACATTCGTGAATCGCCGGTCAACTTGGGTGGTCAATTGTCTATATGAAACATATTTCAATTAATCAAGTCTTAACAAGTTTGATTGCTTAACATGTTGGAAACATTTAATCATGTAAATATCAATCTCAATTAATATATATAAACATGGAAAAGTTCGGGTCACTACACGACCTAACTTTGCCCGAGCTCTAATTGAGGTTATGGTGGAGTCAGATTTAAAAGAAAAAATTAGAGTTGAAATTCCAAGTCCAACAGGAAAAACAAGAACAGTTAGTTCTATAAGGGTGGAATATGAGTGGAAACCACCAAGATGCTTGGTTTGTGCGACTTTTGGGCATAACGATGCTTAATGCCCGAAACAGGTTATTAAAAAACCTGATCCTATTATGGTAGACAGTGACGGGTATGTGGCTGTGGGAACGAAACAGAAGGCTAGTAATGATAACATGAGTCGTAAAAATATTACTTTCGTTGCCCGAAATCCTAAACAAAAGATGATTTATCGACCAAAGAACAGGTTACTATTATGGAACCAGTTTCCAAGGTTAACACTGATCAAGCTGGCCAAAATAGTCGACCTAAAGATGTTGTGGAAGTGAGTAATTCATTTGGGCTGATACCATCTGTAGCGACCCGACAAAATCGTCATTGACGGCGCCACTGACTTAGGTCCCGTTACGTGGTCGTTGTCCCTATATGAGACTCGTTTGACCAAAATTATGTCGCATTCATTTGAATAGCACAAGACTTGCAAAGTTTAGTTTACCAACGGATCAACAACGAGTTTAACTTACAACAGTATAAAGTATAAATGAAATAACTTGCGACATAATTAGTTTAAAATAACAGTTGCTATAAATAGCGTAAGTATATATGTATGCTTGACTCCAAGCAAGTAATCAGAGTGTATGCATGTATGCTTGACCCCAAGCAAGTATGAGTGTACGCAGAAGCATGTATCAAATAGCCATTCATGAACCTGAGAAACACATAGAAAACTCTCAACGAAAAACGTTGGTGAAATCATAGGTGTTTGTAAACGTTGTTTTTGAACCACAAGATTTTGTATTTCCATAACGTTGATTATCTAAATCGTTTGCATTCCAAAAGTTTGTTCGCGAGCACCCAATTATCAAGACTTAACGTTTCCTTCCATAGAACCCCATCACAATAGTGTTAGAACATACACTGTTTCTTGAAAATATATTTCATCCGTAGACGGTAGCGAACCGTCCGAAATGAGGGTTTGTCAAACCCGTATGGCCACACAATATAAGTTCTCGCTTACACCCTGCAAGTGTAACTAATGATAATCGAATTGAGGATTTTTGTTCTAACTCGCTGTGGAATGTTTGTTTCATCGTACTTATGTTCAAAGTATAAAAGTAAGTAGTACAAAACGTAACAAAGTATATGTTTCTCAGCCCACAATTTAAAAGCATAAAAAATTGTTGAAAAGGTGGGACTATGATCTCACCTCGAGTGCACGAGTATAAATGTACTTCACAAAGTAAACATATGCATGAAAGTTGCTTAGTCTTGACCTAAACAAGTAAGTTGTATCAATTAACCAGTTACGACACAAGGTCGGGCGAAATGTGTTCAATTAGTCCTATGGCTCGTTACGACTCGAATATATAGCATGTGAGTCACGTTGTCAAGTTTCATGCTAGAATCAAGTATAAAGCATGTTAGAACGATCGCATAAACATTTGGTTAAGTTTTACTAAAAGTCAAACTTGGTCAAAGTCAAAGTCAAAGTCAACGGGGTCGGGTCGGGTATCCGACAATTTTTTCATGATGAGAAAGTATATATAAGCATGTTGGCCAAGTTTCATGTTAATCGGAGTTACGAGTAAGCGGAGGTGAAAACGTGAAAATCAAAAGAATTTGGGACAGACCAAAATGGCGCGCCGCTCCATTTAACTGATCAGCAAGTGTGGCAGTTTTCACACTCAAGCACGAATCCAACTTCAAACAATCATAACTTGTGAACCGTAAACATTCAAAACACGTATCTTATATCGTTGGAAAGGTATTTTGACAAGGAATACAACTAACTACTTTTCATCAAGCAATAATATCATTTACAATAATCGAAAACTCGTCAAGTGATCATTAAATGTTAAAAATCATCGTTTCAAGTTTACAAAATGCATTTCTTGACTCGGAAATCCAATTCACACATATGATATGCCGTTTTGAAGGTAATGAAACATAAATTACAACTAAACACTTACTAACAACATTAACAAGCATTCGATGCATTAAAAGTTCATTTTAAGTTTATCAAACCCTAACCAAAATTCACAAACTCATTAATCATGTTCTTGAAGTTTTCTTAATCAACCTACGCATCAAAACGAAGCTAGTGATACTAGTAACACAATTAAAACATGAACTTTAACATTTAAACAACATTTAATCCTCCAAAATCAAAGATTAAGCATACCCATTTCAAATATTCATACTAGTTACTCAAACAACAAATCGAGCAAACAAAACATATATTCATGTTATACATGAGCCATAGACACTAACTAACACCATTTCAAGTCAAAAACACGAATTTAGAGAAATCTAGAGTTTTAGAAATGTTACCCAAACGATATGAAGTTGGTATCAAATTGTAGAGGATGAAGAGAGGATTCTAAATATGTAATTTGTTTTTTTGCTAGCTCCCTAAACCGAATTTAGATGATGAATTCTTGTTTGTGTTCTTGAGAGAAAAAGGAAGTAAGAAAGAAAGAAGAAGGTGGATGAATGAATGGATGAGGAAGGTGTTCACCATTTGATTAGTCACACCTTTGGTCTCTTGGCAATATTGGTCCCTCAAGTTTGTAGTCGGGTGCGGGAATTAACCAAACGAATTATTTTAAAAAAATGCTCGAGTAAACGAGTGATGTTATAATTAAATAACAGAAATATTAGTACGTTAGTCAACGAAAGGTACGAATTTAGATAACGGAAAATATTATCTATTAAAAAAAGACGGGCGTTAAAATAATTTAACGAAAAAATGCGGGATGTTACAGATGATATGTATGTAAAAGAAAACAATGATCACATTGGTGACCAACAAGAATACCCGAACAAAGCTCTTTGTCATGAGGAAAGTGATGTAGAAGATACTAAAAAAGAGGAGAATCATGATAATATTTCTGTTTCTAAAGGTGCAAGCACACCTGGTGCAAAGTTTCCCAATGAATAGCTTTACAACTTGGAATATTCGGGGGTTGAATCGCGTCCCGAAACAGAAAGAGATTCATGATGTTGTTACTGATAATAATCTTTGTTTTTGTGCCATTCTAGAATCCCATGTAGTTGTTAGCAAGCTTAGCAAGGTGTGTGCTTCCGTTTTTCAACAATGGCAATGGACTTCAAATAATGCGATGTGTGATGGAGGTACCCGTATTATTATTGGATGGAAAACGTTGATTGTTAATGTTATGGTTATTGATATTTTGGAGCAAGTTATTCACTGTTTTATTGATATGGTGCGGGAGAATAAATGTATGTACTTGTCTATTGTGTATGCTAAGAACTATTATATTCATAGACGTGATTTGTGGAAAAAATTATGTATGCATACAAGCTTTGTTGGTATTCATCCATGGGCCATCATGGGCAACTTTAATGTCTCGCTTAGCTTGGACGATTCTACGACAGGAGGTTCTAATGTTACGTAAGCTATGCGAGAATTCCGTGAATGTGTTGACCATATGCGCATGATTGATGTGTCACAGTTGGGGCTTCAATATACATGGAATCAACGCCCTAATGCAGTTGATGGTATTCTTAAGAAGATTGATAGGGTTATGGCTAATGATGTCTTCATAAATGATTTTAATAATGCCTATGCGGTGTTCCTTCCATATCGTATATCTGACCATAGCCCAGCAATCTTAAAGATCCCTTCTACTAATGTTATTTATGCCAAGCCGTTCAAATTTAGTAACTTTATTGTGTACAAGGAAGGTTTTGACGATATTGTGCTTAAAGGATGGTGATGCGTGCGAGGGGTAGTACGAAATAGATTATATTTTACTATGAAATACTATTAAATATGATACAATTTACACAAGTTATTTATTTATTTATTGAATGGATATACCTAAACCTTGCTACAACACTTATAGGCAGTGTACCTAATCGTAGAGTAGTGTAGTTTTTAGTAAGTCCGGTTCATTCCACAGGGAGCTTGCTAAATTTAACGCTATATTTATTTTAAACTATATTTGTATATATATATATATATATATATATATATATATATATATATATATATATATATATATATATATATATATATATATATATATATATATATATATGTATGTATAAGTAGTATTATTATTATTATAAAAGGGGGTTTTACCGTTTAGTGACCGATTTGTTGATTTTAAGTTCTAATGCAAAATATTAAATATAACTTAATTTAAAGCGTAAAGTAAATGACGATAAATAAAAGTACGATAATTAAAAGTGCGATAATTTAAAGTACGATAAATAAAATGACAGTAAATAAAAGTGCGATGAGATATAAAATAAAGGAATTATGCTTATTTAAACTTCCGTAATCATGATGTTTGACGTGTTGATTTTAATTTATTACCATGGATTAATTGTCCTTTGTCCTGCATTATTTGATATGTCCATCTGGTTTTGTCCATAATAGTCCATCGATCATAATTATAAAGTGCGAGAGTCTTCGCTAAATTAACCTTATACCCGAAGTCAAATATTCCAACTAATTGGAGATTTAAACCGTAACAAGGTCTTAATACTTTGTTTAATGAATACACTAGGTTATCGACTGCGTGTAAACCAAGGTTTTAATACTTTGTTAACAATTACACCAATTACCCTTGAATGTAATCCACCCCTGTTTTAATGAGTCCAGTGATTATTAATCCATCCCCGTGTCCGGTCAAATGAATAATTATTAGTATCTATAAATATCCCGCCCACCGTACCCAGTCAAGCGTATGTGGTTATATATAAACACGTCAAATTATAAATCTCTATATTAAATCAATGAGATATCATCTATACTTTCTATTAAAATTCTAAAATGGTGATGTCATCCTTACACTAAGGTAGGACACATGTCACTTCTACATAAATAGGGATGACATCATAATTAAAATAAAAAACAATTATTATTACTCAATAAATAAAAAATACGGTATCTTTTTAAAAATGGAAATTTGCCAATTCAAATATTTAATCAATAAAATAATACGGTATCTTTTATAATTGAGAGGAAGATTTTTAAATTAACATTAAATGATAAATTATTGCAATTCTAATTTCTAAATTAAGTATATGATTTAATTTGGTATAGTAAGTATAATATCCGTGTGCTGAATTATCGCAACCAACAACACCACTAATTTATTTGACTCAATATATAAAACATGGTTAACTAATAATTTTTTTTTCAATAATAATAGGATATTTAATATTTAAATTAGAATTAAGCGATAAATCTCACACAAACTTATTATCAACATAATTCCTAAATTTAAAAGATAGCCTTTAAGTTGAAGATACATAAATCTAAAGTTAAGAGATAGCTTTCAAGTTGATGTCATCCTTACACTAAGGTAGGACACATGTCACTTCTACATAAATAGGGATGACATCATAATTAAAATAAAAAACAATTATTATTACTCAATAAATAAAAAATACGATATCTTTTTAAAAATGGAAATTTGCCAATTCAAATATTTAATTAATAAAATAATACGATATCTTTTATAATTGAGAGGAAGATTTTTAAATTAACATTAAATGATAAATTATTGCAATTCTAATTTCTAAATTAAGTATTTGATTTAATTTGGTATAGTAAGTATAATATCCGTGTGCTGAATTATCGCAACCAACAACGCCACTAATTTATTTGACTCAATATATAAAACATGGTTAACTAATAAGTTTTTTTCAATAATAATAGGATATTTAATATTTAAATTAGAATTAAGCGATAAATCTCACACAAACTTATTATCAACATAATTCCTAAATTTAAGAGATAGCCTTCAAGTTGAAGATACATAAATCTAAAGTTAAGAGATAGCTTTCAAGTTGATAATACATAAATCTCGTGAGCTGTTACTTAGCATATTACTTTGAGATAATTCCTATACTTATTAGGATTAACTTCTTGACACTATATCTATAATCGATAATTTTCTATTAAAATTCTATAATGATGATTTCATTATTAATCTAATTCATTTGTTAAAAAAATCAAAATAAAAGAAAAAAAATCTAAGCATGGTGGGTGATGTCATTAATATAAATAATTTTGAATTAAAATTAAATTTAATTAATTAATTAATTATTATTAAGTCTTATTAATAATTATTTTAATTATTAAAATTAAATAATTTTGAATTATTTTAATTAATTATTTTGAATTGAGTACGAGATGGTATAAAAGCTAGCCAGACGGAAACCAATTATAAATTTATATTTTAATTTACATTTACACTTTTAAAATAAAATGCAACCAATATTATCTTTTAAGATTGGATGTGGATTGTAAAACATGTGTTTGATGAAATGTTCAGCTGACGAGTTTCTTAATCGGACTCTGTAGTTCCACGGGTCATTAAACTAAATGATTTTAGCATGTACGTTCAATTAATATCTAAAACATATCATTAAAGTGTTTTGTTTAAACAAACCCGTGGTTTCACGGGTCATTTCACTAGTTTAATTAATATAAAGCTCATTAATAGCCCATAGTCCAATTTCCACAAGTGTCGGTCTTTTGTCCAAACCCCAATTATGGTCCAAAGCCCAATAACCCCGTCTTAATATTTAGTCTAACATCACGATTACTTCGGCTTAAATAAGCATAATAATAACTTAGCTACGATACATTAATGTAAAAAGGTTGAACATAACTTACAATGAGTATTAATCGCGTAGTATTACACGGACAGAATTTCGACTTACAAACTTAAAACATTCGCTACTATAACCTTATTATTATTAACTTAATATTAAAATTAAAATTAAAATTATAATTATAAAATATAAATATATATATATTATTGAGAGAGTGAGAGATAATATTGATGAAGGTGTCTTGGATTCGGCAGAAGCTCGTGCCTTTTATAGGCAATTTCTGATTTTGGCTGCTCCGCGATCGTGAAGGTTTTAGGCCTGGGAGCTCCGTGATTGCGAAGGTTTGGATACCAGCTCACACTTGATTTGGCTCCTAGCTTGTCGACATATTAATATATAATATAATATATATATATATATATATATATATATATATATATATATATATATATATATATATATATATATATATATATATATATATATATATATATATATATATATATATATAATTTTATATAATTATTGATATATTATATTATATTCTTGTGCATAGTTGACTTGTAATTTTAGGTCCGTTGACTCACTCGTTGATGCTCGGTTTATGTCTCGATTCCAGATTTTCAAACGTCTTTTCGTATGCTTAAATATCTTGTACTTTGCGTTCCGCGACTTGTACTCTTGTCAATATTTAGACGTTTCTCATCAATAAATTGAACCACTTGCATTATAACTTGTACATTTGAGCTTTTTGGACGTTTGCGTCTTCAAATCTCCATTTTCTTCTTTTGTCTTCGCACTTATTTATTTAAACGATTATTACATAAAAATAGAACAATAGTAACTAAAAGATTTACATATTGGAAGGATATTGTGCCTAAATATATGTTCATTTGGAGCACTATCAAATATCCCCACACTTGAACATTGCTTGTCCTCAAGCAATACATAACTTGAAATAAAATCACACTTCACTCGAATCACTTTTTTATTCTCACACTTTATACATCAATGATTTTGATACGGCGGTATGAATAATGATAGTAACAATAGAACCTTGGTTAAAGGTGGGTGTGCCATCTATAGTTACCTCAGGTTCAGGTCAACGACACTTGCAATCAAATAGCCGATTTACTTTCAGTTTCCAAAGCAAATTGCACATTTGAAAGGCGGTTTAAAGTCCCACGTGACTATAAAAATTTAGATCCTTAAGGAAATTGGATCTTTATGAAAACATTTGATCTTTTGAAAATTTAAGCTAGATTTTACCCTAGATAAGTTCTCCGGAATAACCCTTCACCGGTGTTTGTAAAATGATTTTGTGGGTTTTGTGGATTTAAGATTTAAAAATTTTAGCTCAAAACTTGCGGTTTTGTGTCACCCACTTGCTAACCTTGTATTAGGAAAGCAACAGGTCCAGTTTACTTATCCCGTATATTACCTTTCGGTAAACTACCGTCCGGTTGTAAAAGAAAGCGTTGAACAAGCAACTGTTAAGGCAATGTCTAATGACATGCGTAGAGACCCGTCCTAATCCACCTGGACGAAGTCTTCATCAGATGGTCCCATTGCGAGGTCCTGCCCTCTATATGCCATGAACGACTCCATGTAATATCTTTAAAATGAGCAAATGCACAGCGGAAGATTTCTTTCGTACCTGAGAATAAACATGCTTTCAAGTGTCAACCAAAAGGTTGGTGAGTTCATTAGTTTATCGTAAACAATAAAATTCATTATTTTGATAGACCACAAGATTTAAATCCTGCATGGTACAAATGGGCCCGAATCCTATACCCACCTGTAATGTACATGCGATATCTTTTAAATACAGTACACCTTTCTCGTGTACGAAATCATCTTTCATAAATCTTAGTAACCGTACACATATCTCGTGCACAAAAATAACATACACATAACCTGTGTATAAAATCATTCTCTCGATACATAACATTCACTTTTCATTGCTTTCATAGCTTGGCTTGGTAACCGACCTTAACATATAATGCGCATAATAATATCCCCAAAACAGAACATCTCGTCTGTATAATAATCATATAAACTTCGAAGTACTAAACACCACACCCACTAGCCCTTCAATCTAGTGAACATTCTGGGTGGGGGTGTTAAAGCCGGTAGCTACCTTTAGGATTCGCGTCAATTAGGCGTGCACTAATTCTCAAAATTAGTGATGTTCCCTAATTCTTAGGTTACCAAGCAGTAATAATCAAGGGAAAATATTCATATCAATTGTGGCAATTATCACGTCCACATAATTCAATGGTGACAATTATCACGTCCACATAATTCATTCGAGGAATGTTTTTCTTATGTCTATCTCGTCAAACATTTATAAAAGCATTTCATGTATTCGCAGTTCAAAATGTATTTTAAAAGCATTTAATAAAGCAGTTGTAAAAGTAGCACATGTATTCTCAGTCCCAAAAATGTAAAGAGTAAAAAGGAATCAAATGAACTCACAATATTGTATTTTGTAGTAAAAATACATATGACGATATTGAACAATGCAGGGTTGGCCTTGGATTCACGAACCTATATCATTCATATATTTATTAAAACATATTCTTGTAATCGAACAAGTTTAGATATTATTATTAATTGTTAATTCAGTAATTTGTAAGTTTCGTTGGTAACTATATTAACTATATTTATTTTATATACTTTAGATAACTAGTTAGCATTTATTATAAAATATTAATACAGTTATGTTGTTAAATTTAATTTTTATATAACAAATATTTAGTTGATAAAAATAATATCAATAATAGTAAGTAAAAAGTTGTTTTTGATTGTAATAATAATATTAATAATAATAATACAAATAATAATAATTACAGTAACAATAATATTAATGTTAAAATAATAATAATAATAATAATAATAATAATAATAATAATAATAATAATAATAATAATAATAATAATAATAATACTAACAATATGGATAATTTTAATAATAATAGAAATGATAGTTTTTAAATGATAATAATATGATAAAATAATTATTTTAATAAAAAATACTTTTGTTAATAATAAAAATCTTAAAAATGATAATTTTTAATAATATGATACTTTTAATAATTATGAAAATTTTTAATGATACTTTTAATGATAATAATAATAACAATAATAATAAAAATGATAATAATAATAATAATAATAGTAATAGTAATAATAATAAGAATAATAAATAATCTACCTTAAAAAGCTTTTCCTAAAAAAATAAATGTCTCCGATCGGGCTTGAACCCGCGACCTCTCGTTTCCCCTAACACCCCATTAACCATCCGTCTGCTGATACTTTTCTGTTATAATCCGTATTCTAAATTTATTTACCCCGTATTTTCATTTCTACCTTGTTCTTTATTAAACCCATTTCATGATCATCATATATAATCATAATCATAATCAGTTTATGATCGTAACCAAACCATCATCATTAAATAGTATCATAATCCTAATCTTAACCTCATCTAATGATTGTTTTTATAATCTAATCCTCATCAATATTACATCATCATCTTTATCCTAATCATAACCATCACTCATTGTAACGTATCATCTTTATCAATATCAAACCGTTTCCCGTTCATCATCATCATGTTTCATAATCATCAATATTGTTTTTATCACCATAAAAAAAAAATCAGAATAGAAATAGAAACAGAATTGAAAACCGAAATGTTTTGTATCATTATCCTAATATCACTCGATTCAGTTTTTCTGTTTTGATTGGCCCAACATCGTAACAATTCCAGCAGCCCAACAATAGCCCAAGAGGTGTGACCCTAATATGAAAATTATTAATAGCAAACGGCCCAACATAATATAGCTGTAGAAGTATTCGTTTATCCCTGGATCCACTCGAAAAAAAAGATTAATATGAAAAGAAGAATGGTGGGAACGGTTATCCAGGCAATCATTCATCTAATTATCGGCCATTATCAATCTCCAACAGAAAAATACTAATTAAAAACTATTGATGGGAGGAGTTGTTAGAGTAGGAAATAGTAACATGTATATAAAAGTATATATTGATACCTCAGCCATAATTATTTATGTTGGTGGTTTTCGAACGAAATAGAAACAGAAATAAGCGAATAGCAGTGATGGTTTGTGTTTAAAACATAAAAGGTATAGCAACCGTTGATGTTGATGGTTGTTCAAGTTTTGAGGTGGTGTTCGTACGCATGAGGTAGTGGTGGTGTTTGGGTGTTTATGGTGACCGGGGATGGTAGTCTTGGTGGTTTGGTTCATCAAAGGAAACAAAAATAAAGATATATATATATATATATATATATATATATATATATATATATATATATATATATATATATATATATATATATATATATATATATATATATATGGTGAGGGATGATGGTATTTTAAATGGGTTTGGTTTTGAAAGGCTACAGTAATAATAATAGTGTAACTGCAGCAACAAACGTTAATATAGGTCTTTGAGGTGTTCGAATAGAAAACAGGAAAGAAAAAGAAACTATAAATGTAACTTGTTTACTTGATGAGGAGTTGATCAATGATTTGTGGCATACCGTGGGGGTGACTGTAGGGTGAGCCGATGTTGATTGCTTGTAATGGAGGCGATGATTCATGCTTAAGGTTTAGGAGGGAGAGAGAGAGCATGTGAGAGGGAGTTTATGAATGAGGTGTTTGGTTTAATCAAAACATACGTGAGTTAACATAGAGGGTTTCGGTGATTGGACTTCGAATAACAGGAGGACGAAAACAGAATATAGAAGTAGCTTTAGGGTTCGTTTAGTGTTGGTGAAGTTGGTTCTTTGTCTTGGTGGTTACGGTGGTCTTGTTTATCGATCAACAGAAACAGTGGAAAGTGGCGAAGGTTGAAGTGGTAGTTTGAAAGTTGATTCAAGGTGGTAAAGATGGTGGCGTGTGGTGATTTTGCTGGTGGATATAAGAGAATGAGGAAGTTAGATAGATATGGTTGATATATATACAAAATATCTCATAGATTAATAGTGAAAGGAAACAGGAAATATTCGAGCAACAACGAAGTAATAACAAAATTATTTTTAAAGTTGATATCGACCTTAAACAGCATTTGTTTGCTATCATGACTTTGAAGCAGATAAAGAATAGAAAAATTTTTAATCTGATATGATATCTAACATTTAATATTAATAATAAATATAAATAATTTATCTACTTTATATATAACATTTAATATAAATAATTAATACATTTATATTAATAATAATAATTATACTAATAATAATAACAATTATATTTCAAATTATATATATATATATATATATATATATATATATATATATATATATATATATATATATATATATATATATATATATATATATATATATAATTACATATATATCTATTTACAAATAATTGTTCGTGAATCGTCGGAAATGGTCGAAGGGTAATTGATTTCATGATTATAGTTCCAAAATTTTGAGACTCAACATTACAGAATTTGCTTATCGTGTCGAGATCATATAAAGATTAAGTTTAAATTTAGTCGGAAATTTCCGGGTCACTACAGTACCTACCCGTTAAAGAAATTTTGTTCCGAAATTTGAGTGAGGTTGTCATGGCTAACAATAAAAATGTTTTCATGACGAATATGAGTTGATAAATAGAGTTTTATCATCATTGGGTAAATGGATAAAACAATTCGATTACTTGAAGAGTATAGGTGAAGCTATCACAAAAGAGTGAAATGAGAAAGTTTAAGGTTCGTCTTAACTTTTGACGTATTCACGGTTGATTTTCCTGAATTCAAGGAAAAAGATAGAACTATCAAGATAATATGTTCTTGATATGTTTAGAGGTTAGATAGAATGTAAGAGTCGTGTAACATGGCACATGATGACATTAGGATCTGTGAATCATCACGTTTCAATAGAACCTCAGCATGACTTACTGTAATATAATCACGTTGATCAAGTGTCATTATATTATTCTAACTCATGCATCAGTTCCCAACACTACTTCAAAATCATTCATATTTTAAACTCGAAGGTTTCAAAATTTAGAAACTAAAATAGTTTCTTTTATGATGTATCACAGATAGCGCGGAGAGATAATTAATATCGGACGAGAATATTTATGAAGATATCTTCAGAAATATTGAGGATATTAATAATGAAAGATACGATAATATCTTAGAATTTCTAAGATCAGAGGATGATGAAGAATATTGTTCGCGAGGGTTTAGAGTAAGGAGCAAGGTATTCGCTAAAGATTTTATCAGAAATAGAATCATCAGGATTCTTTATGTACAAGTTTAGCCCTTGTGATTTGTTCAGAGTCTCCTTCAAAGTTAGCTCAATCCAATTTTCAGTACTAAATTTTCTATTGAGCGTTCCCAATCTTCCATTCTTTATTATCAAACATTTGGCCGTTTAGACCATCTACAATTTTGCCGTTTCCTCTGCATTTAATGCTACCATATCTGAATCATTGGTTATCAATCCGAGGTGGTTTCAAGAGAATTTCGTTTTTAGATGATTAAACGCTGATGGTAATAAGGTGGAATATGAAAGGTTTCCCGATAACAATAAAAGAGAAAGAATATTTATCAAGATTATAATAAGGTAAATAGAATATATCAAGATTATAATAAGGTTGTTTCGAACAAAAAGTCGAAGTTGGCTTGCTGGAGCTGTGACAAAATTTGCTACCTTGAAAAGGAATTGCAAAGTTATTTTTTGGTAATACCAACTGATAGTGCTCCAAATGAACATATATTTTGCAGAAATATCCTCCCAATATGTAAATTATTTAGTTGTAATTGTTCTATTTTAAGTTGTAATCGTTTATATTAAACAAGTGCGAAGACAAAAGGCGAAAACGACGATGTGAAGACAAAAAATGTTCAAAAAGCTCAAATATACAAGATACAATCCAAGTGGTTCAACTTATTGATAAGAAACGTCTAAAAATGACAAAAGTACAAGTTGCGGAACGCAAAGTACAAGATATTAAATTATACGAAAAGGCGTTCGAAAATTCGGAACCGGTACCCGAGCCAACTATCAACGCCCGACGCAATGGACCAAAAATTACAAGTCTACTATGCACAAGAATATAATATAATATATAAATAATTATATTAATTATTTATATTTTATATTTATATATAAATTATGTCGACAAGCAAGGTTCCAAAATTGTGTGAGCTGGATTTTCAAACTCCGCGACTCGCGGAGTTTACAGGCTTAAAATGCCGCAACTCACGGAGCTGCAAAAATCAGAAATGCCTATAAAAGGCCATGCATTCTGCCGAGTTTAAAAAACATAAAAAAATAATAATAATACTCTGTAATAAATAAATAATAAATAAATAAATAAATAAATATAAATATATATATATATATATATATATATATATATATATATATATATATATATATATATATAGTATAGGGTAGTTTTATATTAGTTAGTTTGGGTTATGTAACGGTTATTTACGGGTTTTTAAGCCGGAACTCTGTCCGTGTAACACTACGCGTTAAATAATCAATGTAAGTTATGTTCTCCCTTTTTAAATTAATGTCTCGTAACTAACTTGTTATTATGCTTATTTGAACTGAAGTAATCATGATGTTGGGCTAAAAATATCTAAAATTGGGTAATTGGGCTTTGTACCATAATTAGGGTTTGGACAAAAGAACGACACTTGTGGAAATTAGACTATGGGCTATTAATGAGCTTTATATTTGTTTAACTAAATGATAGTTTGTTAATTTTAATATAAAGATTTACAATTGGACGTCCCTATAAATAACCATATACACTCGATCGGACACGATGGGCGGGATATTTATATGTACGAATAATCGTTCATTTAACCGGACACGGGAATGGATTAATAGTCTATGGAATTATTAAAACAGGGGTGAAATTATGTACAAGGACACTTGGCATAATTGTTAACAAAGTATTAAACCTTGGATTACACGCAGTCGATATCCTGGTGTAATTATTAAACAAAGTATTAAAACCTTGTTACAGTTTAAGTCCCCAATTAGTTGGAATATTTGACTTCGGATATAAGGATAATTTGACGAGGACACTCGCACTTTATATTTATGAATGATGGACTGTTATGGACAAAAACCAGACGGGCATATTAAATAATCCAGGATAAAGAACAATTAACCCATGGGAATAAACTAAAAATCAACACGTCAAACATCATGATTACGGAAGTTTAAATAAGCATAATATATTTTATTTAATATTTCCTCGTACTTTTATTTATTGTCATTTTAATTATTGTTATTTATTTTATATTGTTAGTTAAATATCGTCATTTACTTTACGCTTCGCTTAAAATATAAAATCGACAAATCGGTCATTAAACGGTAAAACCCCCTTTTATATATTATTAATATAATATATTTTGTACGAATATAATTTTTTAAAATATAGTGTGAAATAATCCACCTCCCTGTGGAACGAACCAGACTTACTAAAAACTACACTACTCTACGATTAGGTACACTGCCTATAGTGTTGTAGCAAGGTTTAGGTATATCCCATTTGTAAATAAATAATTAAAACTTGTCATATTTTGTGTAAAATTGTATCGTATTTAATAGTTTTTCCTAGTAAAATATATAGCTATTTCATATACACCTAGCATAACATCACCAACGCCAAAGGAGTTAGCATAGATACGTGTTAAATGTTTACTCAGGTTCCGAGAGTTTTTTTTTCAGGTGCATAACTATATGCATAAATCTTTCCTTCCGTAGATGAAGTGAGGTTGGTTCATCCTCTCAATTGAGGTGTTTTCAAGAATCATGAAAGGTTTGAACACGGATCGTAATCGTCAAGATACAAATGAGGTTTAAGTTGAAATCAAGTGGCAAACTTGAAGAATTGTTTAGTTTCATATATTATAGTCAATATTTTAGTTCATTTTAATTGTCCAATGTTGGTAGTCCACAGTTGATAGTCCATATTTAGCAATTCAATAATTCATATATAGTTTAATATATAATATTCGAATTAATTAATACGTATCGTGACCCGTATTTGTCTCAGACTCGATCACAACTCAAACTATATATATTATTGTAGAATCAACGTCAATCCTGTATAGATAACTCCAACATTACTGCATATAGAGTGTCTATGGTTATTCCAAATAATATATATAGATGCGTCGATATGATATGTCAAAACCTTGTATACGTGTCTCGATATTTAAAGTGCGTAAAATAAATAACAGAAATTAAATGACGATAAATAAAATTGCGATAATATAAACTGTGATAATTAAAATGTAATCAGTTAGCTAGGAACAGTTAGCGTGGATTTTTAACAAAATTTCTCATAGTTAATTTGTCTGTTTCTAACAAATTTTATTTCGTCATATGTTTTCTTCATTATGCCACTTGTTGGATTCTAATAGATCAAAATCCAAATATGAAATTGAATGAAAAATGTTATTCTGCGGTGAACGGATACGTATATCGGTGGTTGTAAATAGGATAGTAAATGACTTTTGAATTAGATTCGAAAGAATGTACAGTGTACTTATTAATGTGAAATCTAAATATTCCTCGGCTATTACCTACCCGTTAAAATATTTTCACCATTAACAATTTGTACGAAAGAATTTTTAATTACAATCTTTATGAAAAAATATATATACCTATATATTTTCTTCAGATGTAATCATGGATTTAATGAGTCAATATGATATTAAACTCATTTGATTTACCGTTAGAACAAGAATATATAATCTCTAAAACATTAGAGATTGCATAATCGCTATGTCGAACGAAGATGAATGATGTAGAACGTCATGTAGAATGATGATTATACTCGAGGTACAGAATGAGATATCGAAGCTGGTGACGCGGATGTTGTTGTTGGTGGTACTAGTGCTGTTGGTGCTGAGGCTGGTGATGTTACTGGTGTTGGTGATACTGCTGGTGCTTGCAAATTGTGTACCGTGCTCTCTAAAGTTAACACTCGAGCTCGGAGTTCTTTAACTTCTTCTACTAACCCTGGTTGGTTATCAGTGTGAGGTAGAGGTCGGATATCTTCTCTAGTTCCGTTAATGGTAGCCTCAAGACGAAAAATTCTTGCAAAAAGGGTATAAACAGTGTTGCGAACAGGTTCGCCGGTGAGCGGGTCGAGTACTCCAAGGTTTGGTGGTAGATTCGGTTTATGATATGGAGTACCTTCTTCCCTTCTCCATAAGGTGAGTATGTCGTAAATCCACTCCCATTTTATCCAGTAATCACGGTAGTTGATTGGTTGGTGTGCTCCTGTCACGCTGTCTTCGGAGTTAGAGGAACGTGGTCGATTCGTAGAGGCCATCTTACGCGATCACAGAAAAGATTTTTGGTATGGAGAGTTTAGTGACAGAAATTGATTGTTGGATGTATTCTCAATGCATAATATGCATAGATATATATAGTACCAGGATCCCTTAAATTATGGAGAAATTTACGAGAGATATCAGGCAAGGTCCACAGTAACAGATACGCTAAGATATGAATTTTTTCTATACACTATTCATGCATTCAATGCAGTAAAACGTGTCTAGACTAAGAATAATGATGATAAGCAGATGATTTCCGACAAAAATGATAAGCAAAACTTTTGATATGCAGACACGGTGGAAGTCCAGACTCACTAATGCATCCTAATGACTATCAGTTAGACCCACTAATGCAAGACCTGGTTTTCTAAGACCATCGCTCTGATACCGACTGTAGAGACCCGTCCTAATCCACCTGGACGAAGTCTTCATCAGATGGTCCCATTGCGAGGTTCTACCCTCTATATGCCATGAACGACTCCATGTAATATCTTTAAAATGAGCAAATGCACAGCGGAAGATTTCTTTCGTACCTGAGAATAAACATGCTTTCAAGTGTCAACCAAAAGGTTGGTGAGTTCATTAGTTTATCGTAAACAATAAAATTCATTATTTTGATAGACCACAAGATTTAAATCCTGCATGGTACAAATGGGCCCGAATCCTATACCCACCTGTAATGTACATGCGATATCTTTTAAATACAGTACACCTTTCTCGTGTACGAAATCATCTTTCATAAATCTTAGTAACCGTACACATATCTCGTGCACAAAAATAACATACACATAACCTGTGTTTAAAATCATTCTCTCGATACATAACATTCACTTTTCATTGCTTTCATAGCTTGGCTTGGTAACCGACCTTAACATATAATGCGCATAATAATATCCCCAAAACAGAACATCTCGTCTGTATAATAATCATATAAACTTCGAAGTACTAAACACCACGCCCACTAGCCCTTCAATCTAGTGAACATTCTGGGTGGGGGTGTTAAACCCGGTAGCTACCTTTAGGATTCGCGTCAATTAGGCGTGCAATAATTCTCAAAATTAGTGATGTTCCCTAATTCTTAGGTTACCAAGCAATAATAATCAGGAGAAAATATTCATATCAATTGTGGCAATTATCACGTCCACATAACTCAATGGTGGCAATTATCTCATCTACATAATTCATTCGAGGAATGTTTTGCTTGTGTCTATCTCGTCAAACATTTATAAAAGCATTTCATGTATTCGCAGTTCAAAATGTATTTTAAAAGCATTTAATAAAGCAGTTGTAAAAGTAGCGCATGTATTCTCAGTCCCAAAAATGTAAAGAGTAAAAGGGAATCAAATGAACTCACAATATTGTATTTTGTAGTAAAAATACATATGACGATATTGAACAATGCAGGGTTGGCCTTGGATTCACGAGCCTATATCATTCATATATTTATTAAAACATATACTTGTAATCGAACAAGTTTAGATATTATTATTAATTGTTAATTCAGTAATTTGTATGTTTCGTTGGTAACTATATTAACTATATTTTGTTTTATATACTTTAGATAACTAGTTAGCATTTATTATAAAATATTAATACAATTATGTTGTTAAATGTAATTTTTATATAACTAATATTAAGTTGATAAAAATAATATCAATAATAGTAAGTAAAATGTAGTTTTTGATTGTAATAATAATATTAATAATAATAATACTAATAATAATAATTACAGTAACAATAATATTAATGTTAAAATAATAATAATAATAATAATAATAATAATAATAATAATAATAATAATAATAATAATAATAATAATAATAATAATAATAATAATAATAATACTAACAATATTGATAATTTTAATAATAATAGAAATGATAGTTTTTAAATGATAATAATATGATAAAATAATAATTTTAATAAAAAATACTTTTGTTAATAATAATAATCATAAAAATGATAATTTTTAATAATATGATACTTTTAATAATTATGAAAAATTTTAATGATACTTTTAATTATAATAATAATAACAATAATAATAAAAATGATAAAAATACAAATAATAATAATAATAATAATAGTAATAATAATAGTAATAGTAATAATAATAAGAATAATAAATAATCTACCTTAAAAAGCTTTTCCTAAAAAAAATAAATTTCTCCGATCGGGCTTGAACCCGTGACCTCCCATTAACCATCCGTCTGCTGATACTTTTCTGTTATAATCCGTATTCTAAATTTATTTACCCCGTATTTTCGTTTCTACCTTCTTCTTTATTAAACCCATTTCATGATCATCATATATAATCATAATCATAATCAGTTTATGATCGTAAACAAACCATCATCATTAAATAGTATCATAATCCTAATCTTAACCTCATCTAACGATTGTTTTTATAATCTAATCCTCGTCAATATTACATCATCATCTTTATCCTAATCGTAACCATCACTCATTGTAACGTATCATCTTTATCAATATCAAACCGTTTCTCGTTCATCATCATCATGTTTCAAAATCATCAACACCTAATCAATATTGTTTTTATCACCATAAAGAAAAAAAAATAGGAATAGAAATAGAAACAGAATTGGAAACCGAAATGTTTTGTATCATTATCCTAATATCACTCGATTCAGTTTTTCTATTTTGATTGGCCCAACATCGTAACAATTCCAGCAGCCCAACAATAGCCCAAGAGGTGTGACCCTAATATGAAAATTATTAATATCAAACGGCCCAACAGAATATAGCTGTAGAAGTATTCGTTTATCCCTGGATCCACTCAACCGAAAAGATTAATATGAAAAGAAGAATGGTGGGAACGGCTATCCAGGCAATCATTCATCTAATTGTCGGCCATTATCAATCTCCAACAGAAAAATACTAATTAAAAACTATTGATGGGAGGAGTTGTTAGAGTAGGAAATAGTAACATGTATATAAAAGTATATATTGATACCTCAGCTATAATTATTTATGTTGGTGGTTTTCGAACGAAATAGAAACATAAATAAGTGAATAGCAGTGATGGTTTGTGTTTAAAATAGAAAAGGTATAGCAACCGTTGATGTTGATGGTTGTTCAAGCTTTGAGGTGGTGTTCGTACGCATGAGGTAGTGGTGGTGTTTGGGTGTTTATGGTGACCGGGGATGGTAGTCTTGGTGGTTTGGTTCATCAACGGAAACAAAAATAAAGATATATATATATATATATATATATATATATATATATATATATATATATATATATATATATATATATATATATATATATATATATATATATATATATATATATATATATATATATATATATATATATATATATATATATATGTTCATGGTGAGGGATGATGGTATTTTAAATGGGTTTGGTTTTGAAAGGCTGCAGTAATAATAATAGTGTAACTGTAGCAACAAACGTTAATATGGGTCTTTGAGTTGTTCGAATAGAAAATAGGAAAGAAAAAGAAACTATAAATGTAACTTGTTTACTTGATGAGGAGTTGATCAATGATTGGTGGCGTACCTTGGGGGTGACTGTAGGGTGAGCCGATGTTGATTCATGCTTAAGGTTTAGGAGAGAGAGAGAGAGAGAGAGAGAGCATGTGAGAGGGAGTTTACGAATGAGGTGTTCGGTTTAATCAAAATAGACGTGAGTCAACATAGAGGGTTTCGGTGATTGGACTTCGAATAACAGGAGGACGGAAACAGAATATAGAAGTAGCTTTAGGATTCGTTTAGTGTTGGTGAAGTTAGTTCTTTGTCTTGGTGGTTACGGTGGTCTTGTGTGTCGATCAACATAAACAGTGGAAAGTGGCGAAGGTTGAAGTCGTAGTTTGAATGGTGATTCAAGGTGGTAAAGATGGTGGCGTGTGGTGATTTCGCTGGTGGATATAAGAGAGTGAGGAAGTTAGATAGATATGGTTGATATATATACAAAATATCTCATAGATTAATAGTGAAAGAAACAGGAAATATTCGTGCAACAACAAAGTAATAACAAAAAAAATTTTAAAGTTGATATCGACCTTAAACAGCATTTGTTTACTATCATGACTTTGAAGCAGATAAAGAAGAGAAAAAAATTTAATCTGATATGATATCTAACATTTAATATTAATAATAAATATAAATAATTTATCTACTTTATATATAACATTTAATATAAATAATGAATACATGTATATTAATAATAATAATTATAGTAATAATAATAACAATTATATTTCAAATTATATTTACACACACACACATACACACACACACACACACACACACACATATATATATATATATATATATATATATATATATATATATATATATATATATATATATATATATATATATATATATATATATATATATATATATATATATATATATATATATATATATAATTACATATATATCTATTTACAAATAATTGTTCGTGAATCGTCAGAAATGGTTGAAGGGTAATTGATTTCATGATTATAGTTCCAAAATTTTGAGACTCAACATTACAGAATTTGCTTATCGTGTCGAGATCATATAAAGATTAAGTTTAAATTTAGTCGGAAATTTCAGGGTCACTACAACATGCAGATGTTCATGGTCCATAACGTGTCGGATGCAATTACTATCCTTTGTAGGAGCAATAGTAAAGATCACCCTATAATTTTTCGGTTTGGCACAAGGTCCTGTCTTCGACCATGCTACGCAACCACCGTTCTTACAGTTGACACCCGATTTGGTTCAGGTGACCTAATGAATTTCTGTGAATTCTTAGGATTTTACGTTCAACAGTAATGAACGCAATGAAAATAGGTTTTCAGAAAACAAATCGGTTTTAATTTGATCAAAATATTTTCTTGTTCAAGCTCGAGTTTAGATATCATTGAATTCCATGAGTTTGTGATTCTCAATCTTTAAGGTCAATCTCAAGGATTGAGTAATATCAGGCCTAAAAGCTGATTTTTGATCTTTAAGGAGGTTATCCTTTCTGGGAGTCTAATTCATTAGTCTTATCAAGCTAATTTGCAGGCGCCCTCCCCATTTTACGAGACAGATCCTCTCATGGATAGGATAAGTCTAACCACATGGCGACCCTGTTTGATACTGAGGTCCATGGATTTCCTGCTGATTTTAGAGATGACTTTTCTAGATTTTTCGTCAACCTACAGCTGGTCTGGACGACAACTTCCTGACCTAAATCAAGAAGCGCGTGTCTTTTTTGGAAGACTTTACTTTCTTTTAATGATGAAATTGATTCATCGTGTAGATCTATCTTTCTTTCGAATATATTACAGTAAATCGGGTAAAACTGTTAATTTTGTCCAAAACAAAAGCACCTGCAATAATCTTGTACCAAATATGTGATATATGTTTTAAAGAACTTGGTAAATTTTTCCCACACTTAGCTTTTATTTTATCTTTCTTTACCTTTTTATTCTCTTCTATTCCATTTTAAATGAATTCTAGCATTTTGAGTTGTTTCTCAATTTATGTCCTTTCCGAGGTAACGATAATTTCGGTATTAACACCTAGTTTTATAGTTCATAAATATGTATAAACATGATTTTGAGTTCATTTAGTTGAAATTTTTTTTAAAATTTTTACTAGAAGTGGGTAGTCAGTATATAAGACTAGGGCTGTTCTTTATTATCAGAGAGCACTAGATTCTAATACAACTACTGCGTTACTAGTAAAATTTAATGGTGGCTATTAAACCAAGTGTATAAGTCAAATGTTTTAAAACCGAAAGAATTTAATCCCTTCCCACACTTAAGATCTTGCAATGGCCTCATTTGCAAGAAATCAGTAACAATTTAAATTATTTAGGGTGATTAGCGTAGAAATATGATTAAAATTTTACCAAAGTTTTCAACATATTGTTGTTTGTTTGAATGATAAATGGTGCACATCATTTGTTCTTTCCTACAGTTGTTATATCACATTTGTTTTTCGTCTTGTCATCAAAATTAATAGCTTTTGCTGAACTTAATGCAAGTCTTTGAAAGTGCGCTGTTTTATACATAAGATAAACTACAAACATATATATATTTTTTTGAAGTTGAGTATATCACCCCACGTTCAAAAATTTATAAAATCTAATATTTAAAACGTTAGAAAACTATAAAAACTATTACAATACCAAAATAAATATTAAAAGTAGTAACATTACAAATAATAAAATAAATAAGACTAAGAAAATTAGGGTTAATTCTGATTGTACCAGAAGGGGTTTCAAGGTTCATGGTATATGTTTTTATAAGCTTGGAATGGGTCATACAGAATGATAGTAAATACAAACACGTTGTATTGTGTATTGTGTATTGTGTAGAAATTTACCGTTCTCCTTAAAAAACTTCTTGGTAGGATTCTTCTCATCATGATTTTATGAAAGATTTGATGAAAAATGGTGTAAAATCGCGAATTTTGGAAGAGTTTTTGGGTGTTTTTTTCCGCAGAAAATTGTGTATGTGTGTGTGGAAACTGCTCAGTCGACCAGTTAAACTGGTCTGGATTCTTGATGCTCCGCGACTGCGGTTAGGTGTACACACAAATCTCCGCGACTGCGGTGTGTGTGTGTTTTTTTTATATAAAAACCTTTATTAATAAAATAATTAATGGAGTAATTTTTAAAATTTTGTTCCTTTCTTTGGATTGAGGTCGTTTCGGTACGTTTAACTAGTTCGTCCCTCGACAAAATTTTAAAATTTGTCATTTTAAAACGATTGTTTTATAAGCAAAGATTTTTGGGTTTTTTTTTTTTTTTTTTTTTTTTTTTTTTTGGCATACTTTAAATCAACAAGATTAAAAATAAGGATAACAAAATTTCTCGCCCCGCCCTCGGGTAAAGCAATTTCAGTTCAACGACCTAGTCTTCAACTCACGATGAATTTTAGAAATCAATTTTTTTAACTTAATGAAATAAAGTAAATTTTGTTATTAAAATCACACCAAACTTAAATTTAAAATGCATAAAATTTCATATAAATATTATTAGTATTTATATACATTAGTTTACAAACTTACATTTAAAAATAATATAGTTATATATTAATTTAAAAACAAGGTAAAAATAAAAATCTTTTTGGTCTTTTATCCCACTTTAATCAATCAATTATTAACAAAAATATACGTCCCTCTTTTGAGTAAAGTAATTTCGGCTATATTACCTAGTTTTACTCTTGACGAATTTCTGAAATATTTTGAATTGATTGATTAAAGATATTTATACCTTATGAATAAATGATAAATTTCACAGTGATGAATTAAATTTTTTTATGATATCAATAATTTCGGTTTATTACACCTAATTTTATTGAATATCAATTTAATACTTTATAGTGAACGATTCAACGTTTATTAACAAAAGGTTCAAAGCAATAAATAGAAATAAAAGCTGTACATACTTACCTATGAGATAGAATTCTCAGAGACCTGCTTTAGTTGACTCATAGGAGAGTCGTTCGATTTGGTTTTCCATTGCTACATAAGCGTAACCTTGATTTTTCAATAACTTTTCTTCTAAACATATGAACGATCCTTCTCTGCATAAATTAACGAACTCGGTATTGGAATGTGTTTGATTGTTCAAACATTTCCCTTCGTGTGATCATTTTCCGCATTTATGACATCTTTCAAGGTGTCGTGCTCTTCTTTTTGTTGCGGATTTTGATTTTCCTTTACCAAAATGTGTCTTATTATGATTCTTCCTGAGTTCTTTCCTTACTTCGTCCATTTTGCCTCTTATGAATGATACCAGTTCACTCGGGAAGATGTTATTATTACGTTTAGTAATCATAGCATGTAGTAGTAGACCATGGTTCAAATCAAAGGAATTCTTCATCTCGTAAAACCTAAAAACACAAAAATTCAGAATGGAGGGAGAAGACTAGTTCTTTAGGGTCTGCTAGGGAAAGACCATTCGGATTCCATTCTTGAGAACTACACGAAAACAGAAAATCAAACTCTAGACAGCATTATATCATCCTTTAAAACATTTGAATCTCCCCACACGTAGTTAGCTGTGGTATCAAAATTGTGATTAACTTCATTATTAACTTCAATTGGACCATCAACAACTTTCGTATCTCTGATTTTTGCTTCAAGCCATTTGTTGATTTCCTCTGTAACATTCACTAATTCAATTAACATCGCCTTTTCTTTAGGCGACAAATTGGATACTAATCGGTTACATAACTTAATGTTCCCCTTAATCCTAGCATCTTGAATCTGTTTATAAAGTTTCTTCGTTGAACTGTTAAAAACGGGTTCATCTAATTTCGTATCACTAATGGGGTTCTTTGTTATCGGGTGATCATTAGGTTTTTCTTCATCTTCTCCACACTTAGGCGTTTTTATTGATTCAACAGTTTTGGTTGGTGAAGATTTAAACTTTCGGTTCACAAAAGTTACCGATTTGTCACCATCCCTAAGTGTCATTCTAACTTCTCTTACATCAAAGAACGCCTCGGTGGTTGCTAAAAATGGGCGACCTAAAATCAGAGGAATATCAAGGTCTTAATACATATTAATAACTATGAAGTTGCAACAAAGGTCAAACTTCCCACTTTAACAAGTAAATTATTGGCTATTCCAACCGGGTGTTTAATGGTTTGGTCAAATAATTGAACACCTATTTTGGTTGGTCTTAATTTGCCCACACCTAATCTTTTGTATAAGGAAAGAGGCATAACATTTGCACTTGCTCCTAAATCTGCGAGCCCATTATACATAGCACCATCATTAAGCAAGCAAGAAATGATAAATTCACCTGGGTCTCCTACTTTAGTAAGTAGAGTTAGTTTGTTAACCTTTTCCGGGTGATCTTTTCTTGGTTCTTTCACTTATACTTGAACTTCTTGTTCATATTTTTCTTCGTTTCTTGGAATGGGAGGTTTATATAGAAATTATTCTTCATCACTCCAATTTGAAATCTCTCCATCTTCCACTTTTGATTTTTCACATGTTGTTGAAAACTTATTTATGTTTTCATTCTGAGGGTTTTCTTTGGTGGAAAAATTATGATTAACTTCATTGTCAACTTCCATTGGACCATGTATGTAATGTTTAACTCTGTGACCATTAACTTTAAATTCAATCCCATTTGAATTTATCAATTCTACTGTTCCGTATGGGAAAATTCTTTTGACTATTAATGGTCCAGACTACCTTGATTTCAACTTTCCAGGAAATAACTTGAATCTTGAATTGAAAAGAAGGACTCTGTCTCATTCCTTAAATTCTTTTGAACTTCTAATTCTTTTATCATGCCATTTCTTCGTTCTTTCCTTATAGATTAAGGAATTTTCATATGCATCGTGTCTTAATTCTTCTAATTCGTTTAGTTGACTTAATCGTAGACGTCCAGCTTCATGTAAATCAAGATTACATGCCTTCAAAGCCCAAAATGATTTGTGCTCAATTTCTACTGGAAGGTGACATGCTTTTCCGTAAATAAGTTTAAAAGGTGTGGTGCCAATTAGAGTTTTGTAGGCTGTTCTAAAAGCCCAGAGTGCATCCTCCAATTTCATGGACCATTCCTTCAGATTTGATCCTACAGTTTTCTCTAGAATACGTTTTAATGCTCGGTTGGTATTTTCAACTTGTCCACTTGTTTGTGGATGATAAGCGGTTGAGATTTTATGAGTTACTTCATATCTTTTGAGAACTTTCTCAAGTTGATTATTACAAAAATGAGTACCCCGATCACTTATCAAAGCTTTCGGTGTTCCGAACCTAGCAAAAAGACGTTTTAAGAAGTTGACTAAAACTCGTGCATCGTTAGTTGGGAGAGCTTGTGCTTCCGCCCATTTAGATACATAATCAATGGCAACGAGAATGTAGAGATTATTATGAGATTTTGGAAATCGACCCATAAAGTCAATGCCCCAAACGTCAAATACTTCACTTACTTGAATGACATTTTGTGGCATTTCATGACTTATTTTTCCGGCCCTTTGACAAGCATCACAGGATTTACAAAGAAGGTGTGCGTCTTTGAAAATTGTAGGCCAATAGAATCCAGCGTCGTAAAATTTTCTTGCTGTGGGTTGAGGCCTATAATGCCCTCCTGTTGGTCCTGTGTGACAATGGTTTAAGATTTGACTAGCTTCATCTCCAAATACGCATCGGTGTATTATTCCATCGGGATAACTTTTAAACAAATTTGGATCTTCTCAGAAATAGTGTTTTATATCACTAAAGAATTTTTTTCGTTTTTGGTACGACAACCCTTTTTCAAGGAATCCACATACTAAGTAGTTTGCAAAGTCTGTAAACCATGGAATTTCATTATAATCGATCTTCAAGAGATATTCATCAGGAAAGTTGTCTTGTATGGCCGATTCATTTAGAACTTCTAATTCAGGATTTTCAAGGCGGGAAAGATGATCAGCTGTGAGATTTTATGATCCCTTTTTGTCTTGGATTTCAGTATCGAACTCTTGTAAGAGTAAGATCCAACGGATTAATCGTTGTTTGGCATCTTGTTTTGAAAATAGGTATCTAAGAGCAGAATGATCAGTATAGACCACCATTTTAGCTAGAACAAAATATGAACGAAATTTGTCAAAAGCAAAGACAATAGCAAGGAGTTCTTTTTCAGTAGTTGTATAATTCGTTTGTGCTCCTTGTTAAGTCTTACTAGTATAATAGATAGGTTGAAATCGTTTTTCAATCCTTTGACCTAAAACAGCTCCCATTGCAAAATCACTTGCATCGCACATGAGTTCAAATGGTAAATTCCAATTTTGAGTTATCATGATCGGCGCATTAGTGAGTTTTTCTTTAAGAATATTAAAAGATTTGATGCATTCATCTGAAAAGATGAATGGAGCATCTTTTTCTAGGAGTTTATTCATAGGAGTGGCAATTTTAGAAAAATCTTTTATGAAACGTCGGTAAAAACCGGCATGCCCTAGAAAACTCCTAACTCCTCTAACATTGGTGGGATATGGAAGTTTAGCAATTATATCTACTTTAGCTCTATCTACTTCAATTCCTTCCTTTGAAATTTTATGCCCAAGAACGATGCCTTCTTTAACCATGAAATGACATTTTTCTCAATTAAGTACTAGATTTGATTGCTCGCATCTAATATGCATTCGTTCAAGATTAACTAGACATGTTTCAAAAGTATCACTGAAGACTGAAAAGTCATCCATGAAAACTTCCATGCATTCTTCTATCATGTCGTGAAAAATTGCCATCATGCACCTTTGAAAGGTTGCAGGGGCATTGCAAAGTCCAAATAGCATGCGTTTGTAAGAAAAAGTACCATAAGGGCACGTGAAGGTGGTTTTCTCTTGGTCCTCAGGTGCTATTGGAATTTGAAATTATCCGAAGAAACTCAAGAAAACAATAGTAACTGTTCCCATCTAACCTTTCCAACATTTGTTCAATGAAAGGTACGGGAAAGTGATCTTTTTTGGTGGCGTCATTTAATTTTCTATAATCATTACAAACACGCCATCCTGTTACAGTCCTAGTAGGAATAAGCTCATCTTTTTCATTTGTGATGACAGTGATGCCACCTTTCTTAGGTACGCATTGAACTGGGCTTACCCATGGACTATCAGAGATTGGATAAATTAAACATGCATCGAGCAGTTTAATAATTTCTTTCTTAACAACATCTTGCATATTTGGATTTAGTCTTCGTTGACGTTGCACATACGTTTTATGACCTTCTTCCATAAGGATTTTATGTGTGCAATACGAAGGACTTATTCCTTTAATGTCATGAATCTTCCATGCAATCGCTGGTTTATGAGCTTTTAGCATAGAAATGAGTTGAGATTTTTCATTTTTCATAAGAGAAGACGAGATTATTACTGGTAATTCAGATTCACCATGTAAATAAGCGTATTCCAAATGGTTTGGAAGTGGCTTTAACTCTAATATCGGGGGTTCTTCTATCGATGATTTGTATCGATATCTGTATTTCTCTTTTAACATTTGAAGTTCTTCTGTTGTTGGTTCGTATTCATAGCCATGAGTGTAGCTAACATTTTAGCTTCATCAATTGGTTCATTTCCTTCTCCTAAAGAACATTCTCCTATTCCTTGTAATTCTGGAAATTCTTGTAACAATTCTGCATGTGAATCTATAGTTTGAACATAATAACAGGTATCATCTGTAGATTGCGGTTGTTGCATGGCTCTATCAACAGAAAAGGTAACACTCTCTCCTCTATACTTAGGGTCAGTTTCTTACCAAACACGTATATTATTACTTTAGCTGTGTTTAAGAATGGTCTTCCTAATATGAGAGGAACTCGAGAATCTTCTTCCATGTCCAGAATAACAAAGTCTACTGGAAATACTAAAGTACCAACTTTAACTAGTATGTTCTCCATTATCCCTCTAGGATATTTTACTGATCGATCGGCTAGTTGTATGCTTATTCGTGTTGGTTTCAATTCTCCAAGGTCTAGTTTAGTGTATAGTGAATATGGCATTAAATTTATACTAGCACCTAAGTCTTCCAATGCTTCTATTGAACTAAGACTACCCAGAAAATATGGAATTGTGAAACTTCCTGGATCTGATAATTTTTCTGGTATCTTATTCAACAGCACTACAGAACAATTAGCATTCATTGTAACAGCCGAGAGTTCTTCCATTTTCTTTCTATTTGTGATTAGATCTTATAAGAATTTAGCATATCTTGGCAATCCTGAAATCACATCAATGAAAGGAAGATTGACATTTATTTGTTTAAACATATCCAAGAATTTGGATTTCTCGGCTTCAAGTCTTTCTTTTCTCATTTTACTCGGGTAAGGAAGTGGTTGTTGGTATGGTTTAACATAAGGTTTTGCCTTAACCTGTGTTATCTTCATTAACCTTTTCAACTACCGGTTCTGATTCCTTCTCTTGCTCAGACTGTGGTCCCTGTGTAGTAGGAATAGAGTCATCAGAAAAATTACATGTATTTCAGGTGGTTTAAGTGTAATACCACTTCTTGTGGTAATGACTTTAGCTGTTTCATTTCGGGGGTTAGCATTTGTATTGCTAGGTAAACTCCTCGGTTTTATTTCACCTATCAACCTTGCTGAGTTGCTTACTTCTTGTTCTAGATTTTGGATAGAAGCTTGTTGATTTCAAAATGCTTGAGCATTTTGTTCATTAGTTTGTTTCTGAGATGTGAAAAACTGCATTTGAGATTCAACTAGCTTCGACATCATATCTTCTAAATTTGGCTTTTTATCATCGGTTTGTGGTGGTTTATTTGGAAAAATAGGTCTTTGCTGGTTGTAAGTATTAATAGATACTTGTTGATTGCTAGGACCTTGTTGGTTGTTATATGAAACATTTCGGTTATAATTCTGATTTTGATTTGATTGTAGTTTGGTCTTGGCGGTTGATAATTATTCTGATAATTATTTCCAGGCCTTTGGTTCATGTATGAAACATTCTCTCTTTGTTCCATTGTTTGTTCAATACTGAGACAATCTTTTTTCAAATGTGGTCCTCCACACTGCTCACAACTAATGCGTATTGCGTGAATATCTTTAGTCATCTTTTTCATTCGTCTCTCGAAAGCATCTAACTTTGCAGAAATGGAATCAAAGTCATGGCTAGAATCGGCTCTAGCTGCTTTAGATGATCGAAGAATATCTTTTTCTTGGTGCCACTCATGTGAGTGGGAGGCTGTATTATCAATAACTTTGTGAGCTTCAGTTGCGGTTTTCTTCATAATGGAACCACCAGCTGCTGTGTCAATGTCCTTTCGTGTGGCAACATCGCATCCTTGGTAGAATATTTGCACTATTTGATAAGTGTCTAAACCATGTTGAGGACATCCTCTCAACAACTTTTCGAATCTTGTCCACGCCTCATATAGAGTTTCATTTGGCTTTTGCGCGAACGTAACAATTTCACCTTGAACTCTCATGGCTTTAGATGCCGGAAAGAATCTTTTAAGAAATTTCTCAACTAAAACATCCCATGTGTCAATCGCCCCTTCAGGTAATGATTCTAACCAATCTTTGGCTTCTCCCTTTAAAGTCCATGGAAATAACATGAGATAGATCTGTTCATCCTCAACTTCTCTGATTTTGAATAAAGTACAAATCCTATTAAAGGTTCAAAGATGTTCGTTTGGATCTTCCTTTGGCGTACCACTAAATTGGCACTGATTAGTTACCATGTGTAGGATTCGTCCTTTGATTTCATAATCTGGCACATTAATATCTGGTTGAGTAATGGCATGACCTTGGCCAGTGCATGTAGCTCTCATTCGATCTTCCATACTTAGAGGTTCCTGATTTTCTATGATTGAATTTGTTGAATCTGAATCACTAGAGGATTCTGATTTAATGGTTTCTTCCTCGACAACATCTGGTTGTATAATTTGTGGTTTAGGAGGAATGATTAGTGGTTCAAGATCTCTGAATTGTCCTTGAATATCCTCCGAATTCTCAATTGTGAGGTTGGGTTCAAAAAATGGATTATCGGAAATTTGAATTGGAGTACTTGGTCGACTAGATGATTCTAAAGAAAAATCAACAGCGACAATATTGACTAGATGTCTTGATCGAGTTACAGGTGGTGAACGTTTTGCTCGGTGCGTTAGTGACGACCCAGAAATTTTCGACCAAATTTAAACTTAATCTTTATATGTTACCGACACGATAAGCAAAGTCTGTAATATTGAGTCTCGAAAATTTGAACTGTTTCATATATTCAATTTACCTTCGATCATTTCCGACGATTCACGAACCACTATTTGTAAATAGTTATGTGCAATATATATATATATATATATATATATATATATATATATATATATATATATATATATATATATATAATAATAATAATAATAATAATAATAATAATAATAATAATAATTAGAAATATAATTCGAAACATTATATGTTGTTGTTATTAAAACGAATTATGTAAAATAAAATAAAAATAGAATATTATAATAATTATTATTTACAACATAACTATATATAAATAAAGCATAGTAAAAATAAATAATAAATGATTGTAATACTCGTTTGATGTTTCGATTGATATTAAGCAAGTTAAATTCAAACTTATGTAATTTTAAAATAAACGGTGATACGAAAATGAGTTCTATAAATTTCAGGCTCATTAAAAATGTATTTAGGAACTATTTGTTAAGTTTTAACACTTTTTTATATTTTACCCAGAAATGAAAGGGACAATTGATGTAATTTTTATTTAACAAATTAAGGATCGAATTTTATACCATAATGACCAAAATAAATAAATAAAGTTAATCTAAAAATTTGGAATTTTTCCGAAGACTTTTATCCGCCACTGATTTTAAATAGTGCATGATACACAGTCCCTGAAAACTGTCGGTAGAGTATGACAAATTTGCCAGTGAATTATTTTGGTTTCAATTCAATCAACCACTCTTTATATTATTATTATTATTATATTATTATTAGTCCCTATTATTAATAGTATTAATATTGTTATTATATGATATGTAATATGATATATATGCATGTGCTCGAGATATACAGAAAGAAATATCTTTATTCTCTTTGACACTCCAACCTCCACCAATCACACCCACACAACCCTTAACCATAAACCAAACACTAATTTCAAAAGGAGAAGGAAGCTTTCAAGTTGGGTTTATTCAATCCTGGACGACAACTTGTTCATCAAGCATGAATTGATGACCCGTTTGCAAGTTCACATAAATGATGCTCAAACAACAACGTTAGGAAGTACCGTATGATCTGTTATCGAGATCCTAACCATCACCTTGCAAACCTTGAACCTCACCCCCATCGACAACAACCCACTATCACCATAGTGAACCATCGTTACCCACCAAACACAACCATCTTGCAAACACCTCTTGTTTCATAATAACCACAAAACTGCCAACCACTTCCACCCTATTCTTCCTCTTCTTCGTAAAACCTCCTCCACCATCTATCACCTTCCATTAGAACCTTACCTTTTCACTATCTATTGCAGCAGCTACTTCACGACTGTTTTTGCCATCACCACTACCATCGAACCACACCAAACCCACATAAATTGTTGATTTTTCAGTTAACCAACGACAGCCATCCACAACCTTTCGAAAACCCACCACCAAATCACCATATCAACCACCAAAAACCCATTAAAATTTCTGCTATAGCTGCCTGTTTTGGGTTCGAACAACTGCCTAGTGCTAATCTTTTTTTTCTGTTTCTGTGTGAAGACCGGCTACTCACCACTACTATCCGTCACCCCACAATCACCACCCCATCATACACTTGTAACCTCATACACCTGCAACTTCTAATTCCCTGTTGTAACTACAATACGTTTCCATTTTTCTGTCGAACCAAATCATCAACAATCTGCTGTATATTTTTTTATGAACGAATAAAGATGGTGTATGATGATAATAGGATAATGATGAGTAACGAGATGATAATAGCTGATAACGATGATGAGGATGATGGAGTGACGATCGGATAATGATGCTGTTTTGAATTTGATTAATGATGATGATAATGGCGAGTAGCTGATGACAACCGAGGACTAATTCTTTTTTCCTGTCGAACTCATAACCAGATGAGGGATTTTATCAAATTACTGGATCAAGTAAATGGACTGCTTGATCCATTTTATTTTATTATTTGGGCCGTGATTCGATTAGGCTATTGGATCGTTATTTTATTTGGGCTTTTAGTTGGGCCGAAGAGGAGATTGAATAAAAAGGAAGAAGAAAACACAGGTTGAATTTCGGGTTATATATATGGGTCTGTGATTTATTTCGAAAATGAAACAACATAGTAATGGTTAGGATTGTTGGTGTTTAACCGAGAGGTCGCGAGTTCGAGCCTTGTCTGAGGCATTTATTTTTGAAAAAGCTCTTAAGGTAGTAAGATATCTCTTATTATTATTATTATTATTATTATTATTATTATTATTATTATTATTATTATTATTATTATTATTATTATTATTATTATTATTATTATTATTATTATTATTATTATTATTATTATTATTATTATTATTATTATTATTATTATTATTATTATTATTATTATTATTATTATTATTATTATTATTATTATTATTATTATTATTATTGTTGTTCTTATTAAGGTTATTATTACTATTATTATTACTATTATATTAGTATTATCATTAAGGTATTATCATTAAGGATATTATTGGTATTATCATTACGATTGAGACTATCATTATTATTATTATTATTATTATCATTATTATTATTTTCATAATAAATAAATATTATGTATATAAAAGTATACTTATATTAATACTATATATAATTATATATTGAACATATTTTTTTACAACAAATTATTGATTTTGATAAAATACTAATATATATATATATATATATATATATATATATATATATATATATATATATATATATATGTATATATATATATATATATACATACATATATATATATATATATATATATACATATATATATATACATATATATATATATATATATATATATATATATATATATATATAATCATATGTATAAATATTAATTACTTTAAATATATATACAAAAAAATAAATAAATATAGATAACATATAATTTAAGATATAAAATATACATAAAATATATATATTAATTAGGATTTATAATAAATTTCATATAACTACAACACTTAATATATAAATATTATAAGATTAATAAATGAAATTATTTTATTTTCATTATATGTTTTAATATATATATAACTGATATAGGTTCGTGAATCCGAGGCCAACCCTGCATTGTTCAGTTTCGTCTTATGAATATTTTTACTACAAAATATCGTATCGTGAGTTTCATTTGCTCCCTTTTACTCTTTATATTTTTGGGACTGAGAATACATGCGCTGCTTTTATAAATGTTTTACGAAATAGATACAAGTAATCGAAACTACATTCTGTGGTTCGATTATTGAATCGAATATGCCCCTTTTTAGCTTTGTAGCCTAAGAATTAGTGTTTATTATAATTTCCACTAATTGACGCGAATCCAAAAGATAGATCTATGGATCTTGACACGTCCCATTCGGGTTACGAATGCTTTAGTAATTCGATTATCATATCCGATGAGAGTCCCTGAATGATGGGGATATTCTATATGCATCTTGTTAGTTTGGTTATCAAGCGTTCACCATATGAATGCATTTTAATTCGCGGGTTACGCGTGTTAATATGTACTCGGGTTACGTGTACAATTAAATATCTGAAATCTTGTGGTCTATTAAAATGATGGAAATGATTGATTGTGATAAACTAATGAACTCACCAACTTTTTGGTTGACACTTTTAAGCATGTTTATTTTCAGGTATGAAAGAAATATTCCGCTGTGCATTTGCTCATTTTAGAGATATTACTTGGCATCATTCATGACATATTTCAAAAGACGTTGCATTCGAGTCGTTGAGTTCATCAAGATTAATATTAAGTCATTCCTAGTTTGGATATATTATGAAAGGATATGCATATCTGTCAACTTTCGATGTAATGGAAGTTTGGCTTTTAAAAACGAATGCAATGTTTGTAAAATGTATCATATAGAGGTCAAATACCTCACAATGAAATCAACTATTGTGAATCGTTTATAATCGGTATGAACGGGTCCTTTCAGTTGGTATCAGAGCGGTGGTCTTAGCGAACCAGGTCTTGCATTAGTGTGTCTAACTGATAGTGGTTTAGATGCATTAGTGGGTCTGGACTTCGACCGTGTCTGCATGTCAAAAGTTTTGCTTATCATTTTGTGACGAAAACTACTTGCTATTCATTCTTAGAGAATCACTTGCTTATCACTCTTAGTCTAGACACATCTTATTGCATTGATTGCATGAATAGTGTATAGACAAAATTCATATCTTAGCTTATCTGCTAATTCATATCTTAGCGTATATGTTACTGTAAACTTTGCCTGACATATTTCGTAAATTCCTCCGTAATCTATGAAATCTTTTGTGCTACATATTGATATTCTATGTAATTAGAATACCATCCGATAGCCAGAAATCATTTCATATCGAAAAATCCTTTACTCAATCGTACGAAATGGAATTCGCCACTAGTTCAAGTCCCTCGGATTTCGATATGGAGTTTCACCAAAGCTCCGAAAGCAGTGTCACTAGAATGAATCAACCAATCAGCCATCCCCAATTCATTTGATGGGTTCGTAGTCGACTTAACCGATGGAGACGAGAAGAAGGCGATCATTTCCACTCACCAACCTGCACTCTTGGCGAAGAACCTGAAGCACTTACCGGCGAACCCATTCGAAACACCATTTTCACACTCATTTCCAGAGTATCTCGCCACGATTATATTCTATCTAAAATTCTAAACCTTATTCATCCACTCGTTCCGACCGACAATCATCCTGGAGTAAAGGAAGAAGTCAACGAGCTTCGCGCTCGAGTTGCAGTTTTGGAGAATATGGTGCAAAACTTGCCAGTTTCAACAACATCACCGGCACCAATAGTACCACCAACAACACAAGCCTCAACATCACACGCCTCAACATTTCAATCTGTACCTCGAGCATAATCATCATTCAACGTATCGTTCTACATCAATTATCTTCGTCCTTCATGGCGATTATGTATTCTCTAAAGTTTTAGAGATTATTCATTCTAGCTTAAACCGAAAAGCAAATGAGATTAATATCATATCAACTCATTAAATCCATGATTACATCTGAAGAAAATATATATGTATGTTTTCATAAAGATTGTAATTAATTATTTTTTTTTTTGTACAAACTGTTAATGGTGAAAATATTTTAATGGGTAGGTAATACCAGAGGAATATTTAAATTTCACATTAATAAGTTACACTGTACATTCTTCGAATCTGATTCAACAATCATTTACTATCCTACTTACATCCACAGATATACGTATCCTTTCACCGCAGAATAATCATTTTCATTCAATTTTATATTTGGATTTTGACCTATCAGAATCCAACAAGTGGCATAATGAAGAAAACATTTGACAAAATAAAATTTATTAGAAACAAACAAATTAACTATGAGAAATTCTGTTAAGAATCCACGCTAACTATTCCTAGCTAACTGTTTCCAGCTAACTGTTCCTAATTCCCTGTTACATTTTAATTATCGCAATTTAATTATCACAATTTATTTATCGCAATTTTAATTCTCGCAATTTTATTTATCGTCATTTAATTTCTGTTATTTATTTTACGCACTTAATTTATCGTCATTTAAATACTGTTATTTACACATTTTAAATATCGGTACACGTATACAAGGTTTTGACATATCATATCAACGCATCTATATATATTATTTGGAATAACCATAGACACTCCATATGCGGTAATGTTCGAGTTAGCTATACAGGGTTAAGGTTGATTCTAAATAATATATATCCTTTGAGTTGTGATCGAGTCAGAGATATGTATATAATGGGTCACGACACGTATTAATTAATTTGAATATTATATTAAACTATATATGAATTGTTGAATTACTAATTGTGGACTAATAACATTGGACAATTAAAATGAATTAAAATATTGATTATAAATATGAAACTAAACATTTCTTCAAGTTTGCCACTTGATTCCATCTTAAACCTCATTTATATCTTGACGATTACCATCTGCGTTCAAATCTTTCATGATTCTTGAAAACACCTCAATCGAGAGGATGAACCAACCGCACTTCATCTACGGGAGAAAAGATTGATGCATATAGTTATGCACCTGAAAAACACTCGGAACCTGAGTAAACATTTAAAACGTATCTGTGCTAGCTCCTTTAGCATTGTTATTACCGAAAATCACTTTGCAATCCCTTTCCAAAGTAGCCAATTTTGTCACAGCTTCAGCAAATCAATTTTGACTTTAAATTCGGATGAACTCTACTATAACCTTGATATATAAGTTTGCCCTTCGTCATCGTTACTGGGAAACCGTTTATATTCCACCACATTAGCAGTAAACTTACCAGCAACTTCAATGATCTTTGACTTTTCGAAGAGTCATTACATTTATCGTAACCCCATCATGTACCCATCCACATATTGTAACGAGAATTGTCATACCAATTACCAGAAATCAGCAATCAGTATTGTGAATCTCGCAGCATTTCTACATCAACAGTTATATATATAACATTTGTCTCTTAGCATTTCTACATCAGTATTGTGAATCTCGCAGCGTTTCTCCATTCTGAAACTCTGAAAAGCACCCAGTATGCGAATAAATACTAGGAATGTTGAAAACGTTGAATGAAGCAATAAAAACTGTAAACGACCTTAACAGTCGAATGTTTGATGATAAAGAATAGTATGTTGGCAAAGCTCAGAAATGTTGGAACTAGAAAACGGATTAAGCAAACCATGAAGGAGGCTGTGGATAAATCACAAAGACTAAACCTGCCTTCAAAGAATCCAAATGATTTAGTATCTACTGAAGTCATTAACGATTACCTTGCTCCTGACTCTACATCTTTACGGACAAATTTTCTTCATCATCCTTCAATCTTAGAAATTATAAGATATCATCGTATCTTTCATTATAAATATCCTCGATATTTCTGAAGATATTTTCATAACTATTCTTATATGAAATCTTTTATCTCTTCGCGCTATCAGTATTACATCAGAAAGGAAACTATTTTAGTTTCTAAATTCTAAAAAACTCGAATTTAAAATATGAATGTTATTGAAGTAGTGTTGGGAACTGAAGCATGAGTTAGTATAATATAATGACACTTGATCAACGTGATTATATTACAGTAAGTCATGCTGAGTTTCTAATGGAACGTGATGATTCACAGATCATAACGTCATTATGTGCCATGTTACATGACTCTTTCATTCTAGTTAATATCTAAGCAAATCACGGAAATATTTCCTTGATATTTCTGTTCTTCTTTAACTCCAAACAGTTGCTAATAAATCGTCTATTCCATTTTCTTTTTAATTAGAAGATTTCCATAAATTTTTTAAAATACAGAAATCAACTGTGACTACGTCAAAAGTTAAGACGAATCTTATTTTCTCATTTCACTCTTTTGCGATAGTTTCATTCGTACTATTCGAATAATCGAAATATTTTATCCTTATTACTCAATGGTAATAAAACTCTATTTATCAGCTTATATGAGCCATGAAAACATACTTATTATCAGCCATGATGACCCCACTCAAATTTCAGGACGAAATTTCTTTAACGGGTAGGTACTGTGACGACCCGGAAATTTCCAACCAAATTTAAACTTAATCTTTATATGTTTCCGACACGATAAGCAAAGTCTGTAATATTGAGTCTCGAAAATTTTGAACTGTTTCATATATTCAATTGACCTTCGATCATTTCCGACGATTCACGAACCACTATTTGTAAATAGTTATGTGCGAATATATATATATATATATATATATATATATATATATATATATATATATATATATATATATATATATATATATATATATATATATATATAATTAGAAATATAATTCGAAACATTATATGTTGTTGTTATTAAAACGAATTTTGTAAAATAAAATAAAAATAGAATATTATAATAATTATTATTTACAACATAACTATATATAAATAAAGCATAGTAAAAATAAATATTAAATGATTGTAATACTCGTTTGATGTTCCGATTGATATTAAGCAAGTTAAATTCAAACTTATGTAATTTTAAAATAAACAGTGATACGAAAATGAGTTCTATAAATTTTCGGCTTATTAAAAATATATTTAGGAACCATTTGTTAAGTTTTAACACTTTTTATATTTTACCCAGAAATGAGAGGGACAATTGATGTAATTTTTATTTAACAAATTAAAGATCGAATTTTATACCATAATGACCAAAATAAATAAATATAATTAATCTAAAAATTTGGAATTTTTTCGAAGACTTTAATCCGCCACTGGTTTTAAATAGTGCACGATACACAGTCCCTGAAAACTGTCGGTAGAGTATGACAAATTTGCCAGTGAATTATTTTAGTTTCAATTCAATCAACCACTCTTTATATTATTATTATTATTATATTAATATTAGTCACTATTATTAATAGTCTTAATATTGTTATTATATGATATGTAATATGATATATATGCATGTGCTCGAGATATACAGAAAGAGATATCTTTCTTCTCTTTGACACTCCAACCTCCACCAATCACACCCACACAACCCTTAACCATAAATCAAACACTAATTTCAAAAGGAGAGGGAAGCTTTCAAGTTGGGTTTATTCAATCCTGGATGATAGCTTGTACATCAAGCATGAATTGATGACCCGTTTGAAAGTTCACATAAACGATGCTCAAACAACAACATTGGGAAGTACCGTATGATCTATTATCGAGATCCTAACCATCACCGTGCAAACCTTGAACCTCACCCCCATCGACAACAATCCACTATCACCATAGTAAACCATCGTTACCCACCAATCACAACCATCTTGCAAACACCTCTTGTTTCATAATCACCACAAAACTGCCAACCACTTCCACCCTCTTCTTCCTCTTCTTCATAAACCCTCCTCCACCATCTATCACCTTCCATCAGAACCTTACCTATCACACCCCCAATTAGGGCCTGGGTATATTATAATATACGAGAACAATACTAAATGATAAGAATAAATTTTATTGAGTACGCAGCGGAAAATGAATGCCGTTACAATAATGGAAATTACAATAAAGTAATTGTTTCAAATGTAAGAATAATAAATACGATATCTCTTGATCCTAATGTTGGGATTTAACAAGTTCCATAATGTTTAAATCATTTTAAGAATCAAATAAAGTGGAAGCATGTAAGTGCTACCATTTTGGAACATGTAAACTTTAACCATTTTAAAGTTAAATCCCAAGAAGGATCAAGCTTTGAAATATACTTACAAACTACAAGTGGGTTTAGAGATAATACCTCCTCAAGCTAATTGAGGTTAATCCAAAAGATGATGATGAAGATGATGAAGAATCGAGTTCCAAAAGAATGAAACCTCAAGGAGAAATACCCCAGCTTTTGCACCAACACCTAGCCTTTGATTAAGATTTAATTACACTTGAATAGAGCTTGCAAAAACCAAATTATGAACTCCTTTGAGCTTGCAAAACCCCACGACCAACAGCAGGATTTTTAGAAGTTTTGTGCATTTTTTTTTATGTGTAATTGATGTATTTTCATGTAGTTTTGGTCTCCAACATGTCTTGGTACTTATGCCCCATGAGTATTGAAGTAACCACTCACATGGCTAGTCAAAGAGCATGCTTGTATGGACTCCAATGCCACTAACATTTTTATAATATGGTTTTATAAAACTAGACATTTTTATAAAACTAGTTTTATAAAATACATTTTATAAACTTGTGCATTTATTTGTTATGTATACATTTTATATAAAACCAATTTTATAAAATGTAATATAACATAATTAATTATTTAACCTATAAATAATTAAGTTTTAATTATATAAATTATTCCATAATTTATATACACATCAAGTAATATATTAGAAAACCTTTTTTCTTAAAATTCAAGTGTCGCGTATTTGATCAATGATCCAATCGTTAAGATCAAATACGAATAAGGTGTCGGTAAGCTTGTTATTGGTATGACCTGACTTGGATCAAAACATATTAGCCGCGTTAATTTAATATGTCTCTCGGGCATATGAAATACCTTCAATCTCCCACTTGCACGAGAAACATAAGAAATTAATGCAAGTGATGGTACCACCTAACGATCGTCCATCACCCTCAATATGTTATAACTTTATGCCATTCAATAACATCATCCCTTTCGAGTTCCCATCTCGAATATGAATAGGTGAATCTTTCATTACATCCTTTTGTCCTAGATGTCATCTTAAATCCAAGAGACACAGAGTGATCACTCTCTTCTAGATTTAACTTTATCAGGCCTTAAACATCTGACTCTCAACGAATAAGAGGGACAAATTCCATCTTGACTACATACGTCCTAAATATATACCTTGTATTATACCTGAGCTCTTCCTTATGAACTACCATATTTCAGAATAGCTAAGGAAAGAATCAAGGCGTAATACTCGGTAAATATCCGAACCCAATATGTATCTCAGGTCAGAGGATACAATGATATTCGCCTTTACTCAAGATTACATGTGATCAACCACAAAGGCTCCATTTAGTAAATCTTGGGGGCGGGTCTTCCAATATTTGCATCCCACAAATATCTATGAACCTTGGTTGCAACCTTGCCCCACATTCATCCCGTGAATGTATAGCAATCCAAGTTCATAATAGTCTAAACCTCACACTTGCTCCCACAAATGTGATCGACTACGGATTTTTAGAATAATAGCTTATTCATGGATAAAATATGCAAAATAGGAACATGACTCAAGATTAATAAATTAACACCATAATTATATTAATGAGTTTGAACCACTTCATTCTGTTACAATACATAAAACAGATCACAACCAATCACTAGAATATTGAAGCCCTAATGCACTAACATGCCCTTGATGTTTTGCACCATGTAAGAGCTTCGTGAGTGGATCTGCTATATTAAGATCTGTGTGAACTTTGCGAATACATATCTTTCCCTTTTCAACTTCATCCCTTATGTAGTTGAATCTCCGCTCAATGTGACGGGTCTTTTGGTGAGCACGAGGTTCCTTGATTTGAGCAATCGCACCCTCGTTGTCACAAAAGATCTCCAGAGGGTCCTGAATGGAAGGGACTACTCCTAAGTCGTCGATGAATTTCTTCATCCATGCAGCTTCCTGAGCTGCCAATGAGGCGGCAATGTACTCCGACTTTGTAGTGGATAAAGCAACAACATCCTGTTTTGAACTCTTCCAGGAGACCGCACCTTCATTTAATGTGAAGACATAACCGGATTGTGATCGAGAATCATCTCGATTAGTTTGGAAACTCGCGTCCACCTAACCTTTTACTGCGAGTTCCTCCTCACCAGACCCATATATTAGAAACATATCCTTAGTCCTCCTAAGGTATTTCAATATACTTTTAACCGCAATCCAATGATTGTTTCCTGGGTAATTCTAGTATCTACTTGTCAAGCTAAGAGCGCATGACACATCCGGTCTAGTACATATCATTGCATACATGATTGACCCAATAGCAGATGCGTACGGGACTTTCTTCATTCTCTATTGTTCATCTTTCGTGGTAGGGCACTGAGATGAACTGAGAAGCGTTCCTCTTTGAATAGGTACCAAACCTTTCTTAGAGTTCTCCATCTTGAACCTCTTCAAGACCTTTTCAATGTATGCACTTTGATTCAAACCTATCAGTTTCTTGGATCTATCCATGTAGATCCCAATCCCCAAAACGTATTGTGCTTCTCCAAGATCCTTAATGGAGAAGCATTTACTTAGCCAAGTTTTAACACCTTGCATTGCCGGAATATCATTTCCAAATAACAATATATCATCCACATATACTACAAAGAACATGATAGTGCTCCCACTAGCTTTCTTGTATACACAAGCTTCATCACCATTTTTAATGAAGCCAAATATCTTGGCCTCCTCATTGAAACGATGGTTCCACATTCTAGATGCTTGTTTCAATCCGTAGATTGACTTCTTTAACTTGCATACCTTTTTAGGATATTTCGGATCAACAAAACCTTCAGGTTGAACCATATAGACATCTTCCTCAAGATATCCATTTAGAAAAGCGGTCTTGACATCCATTTGCCATATTTCATAATCATAATGAGCAGCAATGGCAAATAATATCCTAATAGACTTTAGCATTGCTACAGGCAAAAATGTTTCATCATAGTCAACCCCTTGAGTTTGAGTGAAACCTTTTGCTACAAGTCTAGCTTTATATGTATTTAAATTTCCATGCATGTCGGTTTTCATCTTGAAAATCCATTTACAATCAACTAACTTGCAGCTAGCAGGTTGTACAACTAGTTCCCAAACTTGGTTGTCATACATGGATTGCATCTCAGCGTTCATGGCTTCCTGCCATTTATCTTTATCAATCCTTGATAAAGCATCTTGATAGTTTATTGGTTCATCCAAATCATCCACATAGCAACCATCCATGAGAAACCCATATCTCTCAGGAGGATTACTAATCCTACCAGATCTGCAAACGTCTTGTATACTTTGATCATCCATTTAATCATTCTCAACATTTTCATGTTGAATGCTAGTGTCAACCAATTGTGTATCATCTATTTGATCTTGAACCTCTTCAAGATCTATCTTCCTTTCACTATTACCTTCCATTAGGAACTTAGTTTTAAGGAATTCAGCCTTCCGAGCAACAAATACATTTTGCTCGGATGGATCATAGAAATAGTATCCCATATCATCCTTGGGATATCCTATGAAGATACACTTCGTGGATCGAGCATTCAACTTATTAGGGACGTAACGCTTAGGGTAAGCTTCACATCCCCATAGCTTTAAGTATGATAGAGATGGAGGTTTTCCAAACCACATCTCATGAGGTGTACGTTCCACTTTCTTGGTTGGGGCCATATTTAAAATACGAGCCACGGAGCATAGACAATAACCCCAAAATGATAGAGGTAACGAGCTTCTTGCCATCATAGATCGAACCATATCCATTAGGGTTCAGTTCCTCCTTTCGGAAACTCCATTAAGTTGGGGTGTTCCAGGAGGAATTAGTTGCGAGATAATCCCACAACCTTTAAGATGATCTTGGAAAGCATCGCTTAGGTATTCACCTCCTCTGTCGGTACGAAGTACCTTAATTGTCTTGTTGAGTTGATTTTGTACTTCGTTTTGATACTCTTTGAATGCCTCAAAAGTTTTGTCCTTATGTCTTAACAAGTAGACATATCCGAAATGACTAAAGTCATCAATGAAAGTAACGAAGTATTTTTCACCTTTCCTAGTCATGGGCTTAAAGGGTCCACATACATCTGAATGTATTAAACCCAATATGTCTTTAGCCCTTTCATAGGTCCCTTTGAAAGGTGCTTTAGTCATTTTTCCTTTTAAACAAAATTCACATACATCAAATGAGTCTAGCTCACTTGATTTCAAAAGGACATTCTTTTGAAGTGTATGCATTCGGTTCTTGTTTATGTGACCAAGGCGACAATGCCATAAGTAGGAATCACTCGAATTCCTTTTGAGTTTCTTAGTGTTTGCATGGTATATTGAGCTATTGTATGATGTGTCATCATGAACCAATTCATAAATACCATTCAAAGGCGAAGCCTTGAAATAGAACACATTATCTAAAGAAACATGGATATCATCATTAATGAAATTAAGATTAAAACCACATTGTTTCAAACGGGATACAGAAATAATGTTTCGAGATAAATCGGGTGCATACAAAACATTTTTCAAAATAAGATCCAAACCACTTGGAAGCTTCAAAATAAAGTCTCCTTGAGCTACTACGTATACCTTAGCTCCATTTCCCATGAAGAGACTTGATGTTCCCGCTTCTTGTTTACTGCTTTTGAACCCCTGCATAGAATTGCAAATGTGAGTTCCACATCCTATTTCTAATACCCATGTATTAGAAGAAGTAATACTAAGCTCAATGTATACCATATATACATTACCTGAGGCTTGCCCTGCATCTCTCTTTTCTTTCAACTCCTTCAGGTAGATCGGGTAGTTGCATTTCCAGTGACCCATTTCACCGCAACCAAAGCATGAATCTTCCTTGGGGTTTGCTTTACCAGCAACCTTTTGCTTCTTGTTATTGTTGGTTGGGGTAACCATCTTCCCCTTTCCTTTGCCCTTGCCTTGTTAGGCGGGTCCTTTCCTCTTAGCCACCTTTGGCTTAGAAATGTTATTGTTTTTGGACCCGCCTTCATTGATCATAAGCACGGGTGAAGCCCTTTTACCCATGCTTGCCTCGGCCATCTTTAGCATGGCATGCAATTCGCCAATGCTCTTATCCCAACCATTCTTGTTATAATTTAGCACGAATGTGTCAAACCCTTTTGACAATGAGTTAAGGATAAGGTTCGTGGCTAATTCATTAGACACGTTGCAATTTAGATGGTTCGCTCAATCAATTAGGCTTTTCATCTTAAGGACATAAGATGAAACAGATTGGGTGTCATCCATACGACATGCATGAAGCGCTCGAACCGTTTTGAAGCGCTCGACACGAGCTTGTTGAAGGAACATCTCCTTCAATTGTGTGATCATGTCATATGCACTATGATGCTCGAAGTCCTTTTGGAGTTCGGGTATCATAGTTCCAAGCATAATGCAAGCGACTTACACTGAATTGTTGCAATACTTATCCCAATAAGCCATGCCTTCCGTATAATCCTCGTCGGGTTGATCGGGAATGAGGTCTTCCAACATATACGCCCTATCCTCGAGTTTGAGGACAATTCTTATATTGCGAAACCAATCCATGAAATTCGTATGGTTGAGTTTTTCCTTTTCGAGGATTGACCTCAATGATAGGTTGTTAAAGTTGATTGGTGTGTCTAGAATGTTGTTGTTATTGGCGGCCATCTACAAAATTTAAAAAAGTTGTTTAAGTATCAATTTTAATTTAACAATTAATACCCTTTAAATCCAATTGATATTTATTAAATTTTAGAATCCAACGGTAAACCAAATTCCGGTTAGGTAACCTTTATCCCGTTATTTGATTTAGCTAGGTAGTCATTTATATGACAATTGCAATCCCTTTGCAACTTCTAAGGTATGGGATCATGCAATCCTTTTGCATGGCATATTTATCCTATCAACGCCTATTTGTTCATCATGCTTCGGTGACCCTAAGTTCATGATTCTCAAATCAAGTCATCCTAATTGTGTAAACGTGTAAATTTAACATACAAGTGGTTAGGTGACCTTTATCCCACAAGTGTGAGAAATTTACCTTAATCATATTAGTTTGCTCATAACGGTTAGGTGACCTTTATCCCATTATGAGTTCCCTAATATGTTTAAGTGTCACACAAAAGGATGGCGTTTAACTTGTTTGCCTTGTTAATAAGGGATTTTAAGTTTTCACTATTTCTATTTTAAGAAAACTTTTATGCCATACACCAACATGCATTTAGTGTATGGTACATATGAAAAACCATTTTCATGTCTTGTAATTAAGCAAATTACATGATATAAACCATTTTATATATGTGATCCTTTTCATGTTCTTTTGCCACTTTTAATTTAACCAAATAAATTGTCGTTTTGCATGTCATTAATAATGTCTAATTTAACCAATTAAATTATCATTTTGCTTGTTGTTAACTTGTGATTTACTTGTAGCAACCAAACATACAAATACAATAAACAACCATGCATGCAAAACAAATATGTTCATAATCAAGCCAATTTGGTAGACATTTGTTTAGCCGAAAACAAATGCCACCGGTTAAGGGGTTATAACACAAAGTAGGAGATTTTAAATCTCCCACTTAATCTTGCATCCAAATGCTTCTTCTTGTGTTCTTCCAAGTCTTCATCATGTATCTTCATCTTATTACAAAATATATCCAAATACATTTTGTCTAGAAAATGAAATACAACCTAATCTAATTTACATACCAAATATAAAATAAATTACATAACCAAATGAATAAATATTACAAACCAAATGAATGAATTAATATTACATACCAAATGAATGAATTAAATCAACCAAACATTCAACCATCCAAACACAAGGTCAAGGCTTAATTGTGAACAACAACATACAACAAAATATGATCAAATGGCAAGTTCCAAACCCATTTAGAACCTCCCAATAATTTGGCCAAAATGGAAACCCACCCAAAACCTTTAATTTTTGCATTTTACTTTCATGCATGTAAATAAAATGCAAAATATATAGTGAGTTTAATAACCATCTCGAAGCATATTTCAACAACTTCGGCTCTAGATACCATTGTCGGGATTTAACAAGTTCCATAATGTTTAAATCATTTTAAGAATCAAATAAAGCGGAAGCATGTAAGTGTTACCTTTTTGGAACATGTAAACTTTAACCATTTTAAAGTTAAATCCCAAGAAGGATCAAGCTTTGAAATATACTTACAAACTACAAGTGGGTTTAGAGATAATACCTCCTCAAGCTAGTTGAGGGTTAATCCAAAAGATGATGATGAAGATGATGAAGAATGGAGTTCCAAAAGAATGAAACCTCAAGGAGAAATACCCCAAGCTTTTACACCAACACCTAGCCTTTGGTTAGGATTTAATTGCACTTGAATAGAGCTTGCAAAAACCAAATTATGAACTCCTTTGAGCTTTAAAAACCCCACAGCCAACAGCAGGATTTTTAGAGGTTTTGTGCAGTTTTTTTTATGTGTAATTGATGTATTTTCATGTAGTTTTAGTCTCCAACATGTCTTGGTACTTATGCCCCATGAGTATTGAAGTAACCACTCACATGGCTAGTCAAAGAGCATGCATGTATGAACTCTAATGCCACTAACATTTTTATAAAATGGTTTTATAAAACTAGACATTTTTATAAAACTAGTTTTATAAAATACATTTTATAAACTTGTGCATTTATTTGTTATGTATACATTTTATATAAAACTAATTTTATAAAATGTAATATAACATAATTAATTATTTAACCTATAAATAATTAAGTATTAATTATATAAATTATTCAATAATTTATATACACATTAAGTAATATATTAGAAAACCATTTTTCTTAAAATTCAAGTGTCGCGTATTTGATCAATGATCCAATCGTTAAGATCAAATACGAATAAGGTGTCGGTAAGCTTGTTATTGGGTATGACCCGACTTGGATCAAAACATATTAGCCGCATTAATTTAATATGTCTCTCGGGCATACGAAATACCTTCACCTAAGTCTAAGTAGCATCACATAAGCAGTAAGTAAATAAGCTTGATCAATCGGCACCTGAGACAAACATGCTAAAGTGTCAACCAAAAAGGTTGAGTGAAGTTCATAGGTTTTACAAAAATGTTTAATCGTTGTTTTAGACCACAAGATTTAATTTATAAAGTTGATCTCGCAGGGATCAAAAAGTTATGCCAATTCGTGATATTTAGACTAAACATTCAAAGTTTGCCCCAATGACAAGTTGTGTCTATACTTGTCGGTTTAATTTCATTATTAAGTAATACAATGACTTGGTCAAATGTATCGGGGACGTTACTCCCGATAGGCCTACCCCCAATAATTAAAAATGCATTTAACGAACAATTAAAAATATCACTGTAGGGACTTAGTCGGACATAGCCGGGTATAGCATAGTTTAACAGTTGGTACTTGTGTCTAAATTGTAAATAGTAAAAGTAGCATGTGTCTCACCCCAAAAAGTTAAATAATTTGCTAGCAATAAAAAGTGGGGCTATGAGTTCACCTTAATAAGTAGAGAGAGATGGTTATTCTTCGGAATAGAAAGTTTGGATGAATGAGCAGAAAGTCAACCTATTGACATTTAAGAGTAGTTAAATGTTTTGCCCAAATTTAAGTTTAAGTATGCAAGTGTTTTAAGTGTGAGTTGTCCTTAATAAGTCTACCACCTATTAAGTGTGAAAATAACTAAGTGTATGATTACTATAGTCGGGTTTATATTGTGGATCGTACCCAAAAATCTATGTCACCGCTGAGTCACTAGAAGGACCAATTGTTACCAGTTGGCCCAGGATTTCTTGACCAAAATCTAAGTTTGGCATTCGTAATCCAAAAGCGTTCCATAGTGGTACCAAGGATCACCCTAGGCCTTAAGCAACGTCGACGATCAAGTAACTTCACGCTATCGTGGATGACTATTATAACATAAGTTTTATAATATAAGTAGTATATTATAAGTGTTAGTAATAGTATAAGTGTATAAGTGTTAAATAGTAGTATTAGTAATATAGTATATGTAGTATTGGGGTTAGGGTTTAGTAAAGTAATGATTAGGGTTTTATTTAATGTATTAGGGTTTAATAAATTAGGTTTAGGTTTAATTAGGGTTTTAATTATTTAATATGTATATATGTATATATATATATCGTGCATATGTATATATATATATATAGTATTTTTATTTTTATTTTTTATATATATATTTAGTCGTGTATATATATGTATATATATATATATATTTTTTATTAGTAAATACATATATATGTAATGTGTATCTACTTTCCAAATATAACTACCCTAACACAATCTTAGTGAATCCTTAAGGTTTTTAAGATCTAACAAAACTTTTTTATATATATATGTTGCTGTATGTATGTATATGTATATGCATATTTTATTTTATATTTTACATAAACAATATAGATGTTAAGATCATGCATGAATGTAATTATGAAAACATGAATTGAAAGTAAGATTTAAAAGTTTTGGATCTAGGGTTTTTACCTTGATGAACAATGATGAAGATTAACAAGAAAAGATGATGATGACTTGAAGATGAAGATAGAAACCCTTGAATAACGAAGAACACCTTGAAGATCACGAAGAACGCGAAGAACGAGCTTGAAGATCACTTGAAAACCCTTGAAGATGATGATGATTTTCGATGGTGGTGGTGGTGATTTTCGGTTTTTGGCCTAAAATTAGGAGAGGGAGAGAGAGATTTGAGAGAGAATTGAGAGAATGATTTGGTACAAGAAAATAGTTTAGCCTAGGTCTCTATTTATATGAGTGATTAGAGAATTCTAGAATTAGAGTTTAATTAGGAATTACTTTGGGAACAAGTTAGGTTAAATGAGGGAGTAATGGGAGTTGCCTTGGTCGAAAATTAGAGGGGGAAAAGAGTAATTTTCCCTTCAAATTTTCGGCTAGGGTTAGGAGAATTAGGGTGCAACTTTTTCACTTTAGTCCTAATACTTTAGATTAGCTTAAATGGTTCCTTAATTATCCAAGTTTAATTATTTAAGTGTACCAGGTTTAAGGTTATTTATTTTGTTCACGAAAATTAATAAGGTCACTATTTTTATCTTTTTATTAACTTGTTGTTTATTACACAAAGTTAATTATTATGTTTTATAATTCTTAACGCTTAACAATTATCGATTAAAGTCAAATCATTAAGTTTAATTATATTGTTGGGCATTTAATATTGGAAAAATATAGAATGGAAAAATGAGGGTCGTTATAGTACCTCCCCGTTATTAGAAACTTCGTCCCGAAGTTTTAAGTAGATTCCTCGTTTGCTTCAGCAGTTGAGAAGAGATGGGGATATTTCCGTATCATGTGGTTTTTGAGGTCCCAGGTATATTCGGGGCCTCTACGCAAATTCCAACAGACTTTAACAATAGATAAGTTGCTTTTACGCCTTTGTTTGACCTCTCCTTCCATGATTTCTATAGGTTCTTCAACGAAGTGCATTTGCTCATCAATGCGGACACATCCAAAGGAATAACAAGTGTGTCATCAGCAAGACACCTTTTAAGATTTGAGACATGAAACACTTCATGTACTTGGCTAAGTTCAGTTGGTAGTTCTAATTGGTACGCCACGGGACCGACTCTTTGAGTGACTGTGAAAGGTCCAACATATCGTGGACTGAGTTTGCTTCGTTTACCGAAGCGGACAACGCCTTTCCAAGGGGATACTTTCAACATGACTTTATCTCCAACTTGGAATTCTATATCCTTTCGCTTCTTATCGGCATAGCTCTTTTGTCGGCTACGGGAAGTTTCTAATCGTTGCTTAATCTAAACGATCTTTTCGGTAGTTTCATGAATAATTTCAGGACCAGTTAAATGTCTGTCCTCGAGTTCATCCCAACACAAAGGGAATCTACATTTTCGGCCATATAAAGCTTCAAAAGGTGCAGTTTTAATGCTAGAGTGATAACTGTTGTTTTAAGAAAATTCAACCAAAGGTAGATGTCTATCCCATCCTTTCCCGAAATCGATTACACAAGCACGTAGCATATCTTCCAAGGTTTGAATGGTTCGTTCACTTTGACCATCAGTTTGCGGATGATAGGCTGTACTCATGTCGAGTTGAGTTCCAAGAGCAGATTGTAAAGTTTTCCAGAATCTAGAAACGAATCGACCGTCGCGATCATAAATAATCGAGATAGGAACTCCATGACGTGAGACAATTTCTTTAATGTAAAACTGTGATAATTTCTCCATCTTGTCTTTTTCCTTGATCGGTATGAAATGTGCAGATTTAGTAAGGCGATCAACTATGACCCAAATAGTATCGTTATCGTTTAAAGTCTTAGGCAACTTAGTAACGAAATCCATAGTGATGCATTCCCACTTCCACTGCGGAATGTCGGGTTGTGTCAACAGACTAGAAGGCTTTTGATGTTCTGCCTTGACTTTCAGACAAGTGAGACACTTACTAACATAAGTAGCAATGTCGGCTTTCATGTTAGGCCACCAGTAGAATTCCTTCACATAGTGATACATCTTACTGGAACCTGGATGAATAGAATACCTAGTCTTATGTGCTTCATCCAATACTAGTTCACGGAGATTACCGAAGCGAGGGACCCAAATTCTGTAGCCAAAGTATCGTGTACCATTAGCTTTCACTTGGAGTTGGTTCTCGAAACCGATAGGTCCTTCATCTTTGATAATTGTTGGTTTGATAGCTTCAAGTTGAGCTTTACAAATTCGTGATATGAGATTCGACTTGATTTTCAGGTTTAAAGCACGAACACGTTTAACATCCTCTTTTTGACTAAGAGCATCAGCAACTACATTCGCCTTATCGAGATGATATTTCAGCTCACAATCATAATCGTTCAATAACTCGAGCCATCGACTTTGCCTCATATTCAGTTGTTTCTGATCAAAGATGTGTCGAAGACTTTTATGGTCAGTGTACACCATAAACTTAGCACCATATAGATAATGTCTCCATATCTTTAATGAAAATACCACGACACCTAACTCAAGGTCGTGTGTGGTATAGTTCTCTTCATGTTTCTTCAACTGTCTAGATGCATAGGCAATAACCTTTTCACGTTGCATTAAAACATAACCAAATCCTTACTTTGAGGCATCGTAGTAAACAACAAAGTTATCGATACCTTCAGGTAAAGAGAGAATCGGGGTTGTGGTCAATTTATCCTTCAGAACTTTGAAAGAAAATTCCTGTTCTTCGGACCACTCAAACTTCTTCCTTTTGTGAGTTAACTTCGTAAGGGGTTTAGAAAGAAGAAAAAAATCCTTTATGAACCTTCGATAATAACCGGCAAGTCCCAAAAATTGACGAATATGCTTCGCAATTTTTAGTATCTCCCAGTTCTGAATAACGGTAATCTTAGCTGGATCGACATGTATTCCATTACTATCAACAACATGTCCAAGAAATTGTACGATTTTGAGCCAAAACTCGCACTTTAAAAATTTAGCGTAGAGTTATTCCTTCCGTAAGAGTTCAAGAATCATGCGCAAATGCTGTTCATGTTCTTTCTCACTCTTAGAGTAGATCAAGATGTCGTCAATGAACACAATGACAAATTTGTCAAGATACGGCTTGCAGACACGATTCATAAGGTCCATGAACACGGCAGGAGCATTAGTTAGACCGAAAGGCATGACACAGAATTCGTAGTGCCCATAACAAGTGCGAAAAGCAGTCTTAGGAATATCAGATTCCTTGACTTTTAGTTGGTGATAACCGGACCTCAAATCAATCTTTTAATGAACACTTGACCCTTGAAGTTGGTCGAATAGATCATCAATACGTGGCAACGGATAACGGTTCTTGATAGTAAGCTTGTTGAGTTTGCGGTAATCAATGCACATCCTCAACGTACCGTCCTTCTTCTTAACGAATAGAATAGGAGCTCCCCATGGGGACGAGCTTGGACGAATACTTTATCCAGTAGTTCTTGGAGTTGGTTAGAAAGTTCCTTCATTTCGGAAGGTGCTAATCGGTATGGTGCTTTAGCAATAGGAGCAGCACCGGGAGCTAAATCAATTTGGAATTCAACTTGTCGAGGAGGTGGAAGACCAGGAAGATCTTCGAGAAACACATCGGGAAAGTCTTTAACCACTGGTACATCTTCAATACACTTCTCTTTCGATTCGATCATCTTAACGTGGGCTAGAATAGCTGGATAACCTTTCATAAGGTATTTTCGGGTTTTAATACAGGAGATAATGTTGAGATTAGAACCACTCTTGTCGCCTTGAATGACTAGAGTCTCTCCATTTCCCAATGAAATGTTAACGGTTTTATCAAAACACAAGATTGCAGCATGTAATGGACGTAACCGATTCCAACTACGACATCAAAACTTCCAAGCTCGACCGGCAAAAGGTCTATCTTAAATTCTTTGTTGGCTAAGATTAGGTTGCATTTTTTATAGATTTTATTGACTTTCATGATCTTTCCATTGGCTACTTCTACTAATCGTTTAGATTCTAAGGGTTGAGGCATTTCAGTAAACAGGGTACAAAATTTACTAGACACGTAACTTTTGTCAGCACCCGTATCGAATAAAATAGTTGCGTAACAATTATTGACAAGATACGTACCCGTGATGACCTCATCTTCATCTCGGGCTTCAGCAGCAGTAAGAACAAACGCACGACCGTTTGCAGCAGTAGTATTGGCTCTAGTAGTGGGATTATCTTTCTTCTTAGGACAATTGGGACTAATGTGTCCCTTTTCCCCACAAGTGTAACAAGTAGGTGTAGCTTTGGCAGGAACAATAGCTTTATCCTTTGGAGGAGTCTTACACGTCTTAGCAACGTGTCCCAATTTCTTATACAATGAACAGGTAGTAGTACACCACCCCGGGTGATGCCTTTCATAATGAATACAAAAAGGATAAGTACCCTTATAATTCGTCCTTGTACTATCCGTATGCTTCTTACTAACATTCTGAGTCGAACCTTGAGACGGCTCAAACTTCCTTTTTCCTTCATTACCCTTAGTGTCAACCTGCTTATTAGCCGACGCTCTTCTTCTTTTGGCCAACATCATATTTTGTGCCATGAGAATCACAGCATCAAGAGTAATCTTCTCGGCAGCAATAACATTCCCCTGAACATCCTCTGGGAGACCTTCAATATACCTTTCAATCCTTCTTGTTTCGGTAGGAAACATCTCGGGACACAAAGTTGAAAGCTCGAGAAAATGATTGGTGTAGCTTTCAATATCAGTACCCTTCACCTTGAGTTCCCAGAACTCGGCTTCAAGTTTTTGAACTTGACTTCTCGGACAGAATTTATTAACCATCATGCTTTTGAGTTCGTCCCATGGGATTGCATTAGCATTGTCAATTCCCACGGACTTAGCATGAGCAGTCCACCAAGTCAAAGCATTGCCAGCTAATGAGCTAGTGGCATATTTGACCCAATCGTTATCCCCGCAGTTGCAAATGCAGAAGATAGACTCTAGCTTCTTGAACCATCGAACTTGTTTGACAGCCTCTTCATTTCCCTTGAAAGCGGGTGGGTGGCAGTTTGTAAAGTCCTTGTAAGAACAAGGTTTCGGTTGAGGATTAACATTATTAGCTTGAGCGTTGCCTTGGGCGGCAGCAAGCAACTGTTGGAATTGTTCAGTGGTCAATACGATGTTGTTAACATTAGGTGCAGCTGGACAAACCATGATGTCACTACATAGAAGTGAACATAAGTTTGGTAAGGTGACAAGCTATAAGTTTGAGCAATTACAAGTATGAATAAAATAAAGCGTTGATATCACATGATATTAAAAGAACACTTTATATTATTAAAATGAGGCATTAAATAAGCCTTTTTAATACACGATTCGAAAATAGAAATAGTTTAAGGCGTAGCCTTTACATGGATAGGAAATTGGAAAAATAAACTAGGAAATATTAAGATTGAAGTAATCTTCATATTTCTTCTTCTCGCCCTCAACCTTCTTCATAAACTCATCAACTTTCTCGTTCCTCGATTTTTGCTTCTCATAGAGATACTCGAGGTTATCGTAGAGGTTAGTAACGCGGCTGTTGACTGCGTTGTTATCGTACCCCTTTTAGAGTAAGCTGCTTGTTGACCCGATTTCTTTTCATATCCAACCAGAAATCAACATTCTCCTTGAGATGAGCAAGTGATTGCTTCCCCCAATGGGTGTTATGTTCTTCCTCATACTTCACTAACTTTATCTATTTCTTTAACTTCGCATTATCCTCCAAAAGTTTCTTGATCACTAGGTCCTTTTCATCCATTCGAGCCTCGATCCTTGTAACATGGCGAAGCAAACCATCGAAGTTCTTCTCGGTAGTTGTTCGCAGATTCATGATTTCACACATGGTGTCATGGTTATCATAAGAAGGAGATCGGGCTCTCTTCTTAGACGGGCCATATTCATTAAAATCAGCAGGGCGTTTCCCCTTGTCTTCAATTCTTGGGGTTGGGTAGTAGTCGGGAGACTTAGGTAAAGTATTTGGACTATAGTTTGGTGAGGGAGGACCACCAAGACCATAAGGTGGGCTTTGGACTCATCTTTCGGTGGAAGAGTATCCAGTACCTACTTCGTTGGTAGGTTTAAAACGATCCATTTCTTCAGAAGATTTGAAGAGAGTCATTTTGTTTGGTTGATTAACTCTTGAGCTTGACATCCTAACATTAGGAAAGATACTTTGATTAGAATCTTTAAGTCAAGCTTAAAGCATAATTGTTAAGATTATAAGGCAATCCTAAGTGCTTTAAAGTCTAAGGCAGGAAAGGTTATAGTTTCCTAGATTGCTAAGGCACCCTAGCTAGCAAATAAGGCACACATAAAGATGCAATTCTGGTTCTCTATAACAGCCTGGTTATGATCTGATACTAATCTATCACACCCTCAATTAGGGCCTTGGTGAATATGACAATAATATCAAATAAACGAACATATTATAATATACGAGAACAATACTAAATGATAAGAATAAACTTTATTGAGTACGCAGCGGAAAATGAATGTCGTTACAATAATGGAAATTACAATAAAGTAATTGTTTCAAATGCAAGAATAATAAATGCAATATCTCTTGATCCTAAGTCCAAGTAGCATCACATAAGCAGTAAGTAAATAAGCTTGATCAATCGAAACCTAAGACAAACATGTTAAAGTGTCAACCAAAAAGGTTGAGTGAAGTTCATAGGTTTAACAAAAATGTTTGACCGTTGTTTTAGACCACAAGATTTAGTTTATAAAGTTGATCTCGCAGGGATCAAAAAGTTATGCCAATTCATGATATTTAGACTAAGCGTTCAAAGTTTGCCCCAATGACAAGTTGTGTCTATACTTGTCGCTTTAATTTCATTACTAAGTAATACAATGACTTGGTCAAATGTATCGGGGACGTTACTCCCGATAGGCCTACCCCCAATAATTAAGAATGCATTTAACGAGCAACTAAAAATATCACTGTAGGGACTTAGTCGGACATAGCCGGGTATAACATAGTTTAACAGTTGGTACTTGTGTCTAAATTGTAAATAGTAAAAGTAGCACGTGTGTCACCCTAAAAGGTTAAATAAGTTGCTAGCAATAAAAAGTGGGGCTATGAATTCACCTTAGTAAGTAGAGAGAGATGGTTATTCCTCGGAATAAAAAGTTTGGATGAATGAGCAGAAAGTCAACCTATTGACATTTAAGAGTAGTTAAATGTTTTGCCCAAATTTAAGTTTAAGTATGCAAGTGTTTTAAGTATAGTTCGTTTTACTAAGTTCCATTCCTAGTAAGTTTCTACTTTTAGCAGGTTTTCCATTTTTAGTAGTTTTCACTTTTAGTAAGTTAGTGCCGAACACTAGTGAGTTGTCCTTAATAAGTCTACCACCTATTAAGTGTGAAAATAACTAAGTGTATGATTACTATAGTCGGGTTGATATTGTGGATCGTACCCAAACATCTATGTCACCGACGAGTCACTAGAATGACCAATTGTTACCGGTTGGCCGAGGATTTCTTGACCAAAATCTAAGTTTGGCATTCGTAATCCACAAGCGTTCCATAGTGGTACCAAGGATCACCCTAGGCCTTAAGCAACGTAGACGTTCAAGTAACTTCACGCTATCGTGAATGACTATTGTAACATAACTATTATAATATAAGTAGTATATTATAAGTGTTAGTAATAGTATAAGTGTATAAGTGTTAAATAGTAGTATTAGTAATATAGTATATGTAGTATTAGGGTTAGGGTTTAGTAAAGTAATGATTAGGTAATGATTAGGGTTTTATTTAATGTATTAGGGTTTTATTAAATTAGGGTTTAATTAATTAGGTTTAGGTTTAATTAGGGTTTTAATTATTTAATATGTATATATGTATATATATCGTGTATATGTATATATATATATATATAGTATTTTTATTTTTATTTTTTTATATATATGTAGTCGTGTATATATATGTATATATATATATTTTTTATTAGTAAATATATATATATATGTAATGTGTATCTACTTTCCAAATATAACTACCCTAACACAATCTTAGTGAATCCTTAAGGTTTTTAAGATCTAACAAAACTTTATATATATATATATATATATATATATATATATATATATATATATATATATATATATATATATATATATATATATATGTAGCCGTATGTATGTATATGTATATGCATATTTTATTTTATTTTTTACATAAACAATATAGATGTTAAGATCATGCATGAATGTAATTATGAAAACATGAATTAAAAGTAAGATTTAAAAGTTTTGGATCTAGGGTTTTTACCTTGATGAACAATGATGAAGATTAACAAGAAAAGATGATGATGACTTGAAGATGAAGATCAAAACCCTTGAATAACGAAGAACACCTTGAAGATCACGAAGAACGCGAAGAACGAGCTTGAAGATCACTTGAAAACCCTTGAAGATGATGATGATGATTTTCGATGGTGGTGGTGGTGATTTTCGATTTTTCATCGAAAATTAGGAGAGGGAGAGAGAGATTTGAGAGAGAATTGAGAGAATGATTTGGTACAAGAAAATAGTTTAGCCTAGGTCTCTATTTATAGGAGTGATTAGAGAATTCTAGAATTAGGGTTTAATTAGGAATTACTTTGGGAACAAGTTAGGTTAAATGAGGAAGTAATGGGAGTTGCCTTGGCCAAAAATTAGAGGGGCAAAAGGGTAATTTTCCCTTCAAATTTTCGGCTAGGGTTAGGAGAATTAGGGTGCAACTTTTTCACTTTAGTCCTTGTACTTTAGATTAGCTTAAATGGTTCCTTAATTTTCCAAGTTTAATTATTTAAGTGTACAAGGTTTAAGGTTATTTATTTTGTTAACGAAAGTTAATAAGCTCACTATTTTTATCTTTTTATTAACTTGTTGTTTATTACACAAAGTTAATTATTATGTTTTATAATTCTTAACGCTTAACAATTATCGATTAAAGTTAAATCATTAAGTTTAATTATATTGTTGGGCATTTAATATTGGAAAAATATAGAATGGAAAAATGAGGGTCGTTATATTACCTTTTCACTATCTATTGCTGCAGCTGCTTCAAGACTGTTTTTGCCATCACCACTACCATCGAACCACACCAAACCCACATAAATTGTTGATTTTTCTGTTAACCAAAGACCACCATCCACCACCTTTTGAAAACCCACCACCAAATCACCATAACAACCACCAAAAACCCATTAAAATTTCTGCTATAGTAGCCTGTTTTGGGTTCGAACAACAGCCTAGTGCTAATGTTTTTTTTCCTGCTTCTGTGCGAAGACCGGCTACTCACCACCACTATCTGTCACTCCAAAATCACCACCCCATCATACACTTGTAACCTCATACACCCACAACTTCTAATTCCCTGTTGTAACTACAATACGTTTCCATTTTTCTGTCGAACTAAATCATCAACAATCTGCTGTATATTTTTTTTATGAATTAATAAAGATGGTGTATGATGATAATAGGATGATGATGAGTAACGAGATGATAATAGCTGATAACGATGATGAGGATAATTAAGTGACGATCGAATAATGATGCTGTTTTAAATTCGATTAATGATGATGATAATGGCGAGTAGCTGATGACAACCGAGGACCAATTTTTTTCCTGTCGAACTCATAACCAGATGACGGATTTTATCAAATTACTGGATCAAGTAAATGGACAGCTTGATCCGTTTTATTTTCTTATTTGGGCCGTGATTCGATTAGGCTATTGGATCGTTATTTTATTTGGGCTTTTAGTTTGGCCGAAGAGGAGATTGAATAAAAAGGAAGAAGAAAACACAGGTTGAATTTCTGGTTATATATATGGGTTTGTGATATATTTCGAAAATGAAACAGCAGAGTAATGGTTAGGATTGTTGGTGTTTAACCAAGAGGTCGCGAGTTCGAGCCTTGTCTGTGGCATTTATTTTTGAAAAAGCTCTTAAGGTAGTAAGAAATCCCTTATTATTATTATTATTATTATTATTATTATTATTATTATTATTATTATTATTATTATTATTATTATTATTATTATTATTATTATTATTATTATTATTATTATTATTATTATTATTGTTATTAAGGTTATTATTACTATTATTATTACTATTATATTAGTATTATCATTAAGGATAATATTGGTATTATCATTACGATTGAGACTATCATTATTATTATTATTATTATTATTATCATTATTATTATTATTATTTTTATAACAAATAAATATTATGTATATAAAAGTATACTTATATTAATACTATATATAATTATATATTGAACAATATTTTTTTACAACAAATTATTGATTTTGATAAAATACTAATTATATATATATATATATATATATATATATATATATATATATATATATATATATATATATATATATATATATATATATATATATATATATATATATATTATATATATATATATATATATATATATATAATCATATGTATAAATATTAATTACTTTAAATATATATACAAAAAAAATATAGATAACATATAATTAAAGATATAAAATATACATAAAATATATATATTAATTAGGATTTATAATAAATTTCATATAACTACAACACTTAATATATAAATATTATAAGATTAATAAATGAAATTATTTGATTTTCATTATATGTTTTAATATATATAACTGATATAGGTTCGTGAATCCGAGGCCAACCCTGCATTGTTCAATTTCGTCGTATGAATATTTTTACTACAAAATATCGTATCGTGAGTTTCATTTGCTCCCTTTTACTCTTTATATTTTGGGACTGAGAATACATGCGCTGTGATAGTGCGCATAGCACTACCTTGCGTATTGCACAAGGATTGCACTAAGTTTCGGCACCTTGTGCTAAAATCCGCAATGCACAAGTGTGTTGAAATCCGCAATGCACAAGAGTGCAAGAATCCGCACAAGAGTGCAAGAATCCGCACAGGAGTGCAAGAATTCGCGAATATTCTGAATACTATAATTAGGGAGCTTGACCTCTCATTTATAGGTTGTTGATTCTCTGCATTTGCTCTAGCCTTTGTAATTTTCACTTGTAACCTTGCCCAAGGAATCTTTACATTGTGTTAGCATGAATTATGCAAATCAATAATCAAGACCGGGTCGGGGTGGTTGATCACTTGATTGCTAAAGTGAAAGACGATCATCGGGGCCCAAAACAAACAACAATACCCCAATCCTCCTCATTGCACTCGATCCTTGATCCAATTCCGTAAGGAAGACGGATCTAGGATTAATCAATTGGCGCCATCCGTGGGACGAATTAAGTCACACATCGGTAATCAAATTAAACTACAGATTGAATTCGTAAGTGTTTTCCAATTAAGATTTAACTTTTGATTCCGATATAATTTCTGATTCTAAAGGCCGATCTGTGCATGCTAAAGGCTGCACAATATGAAGATTTTTTGCAAAAATGAAGTTTTTGCGAATTTAAGATTTTGTGCAATCAGAAACGATTGCACAATGAAGATTTAGTGCATGCTAAGCGCTGCACATTGCAAGATTTTGTGCAAAAAATAAAGTTTGCACAAAATGAAGATTTTTTTCAAAAATGAAGTTTTTGCGGATTTAAGATTTTCTGCAATCAGAAAAGATTGCACAACAAAGATTTAGTGCATGCTAAGCGCTGCACATTGCAAGATTTTGTGCAAAAATAAAGTTTTTGCACAACGAAGTTTTTTGCAAACTAAAAGTTTGCACATTCAAGATTTTTTGCATGCTAAGCGCTGCATAATGAATATTGTACAAATTAAAAGTTGTGCAATGAAGTTTTTTGGAAACTAAAAGTTTGCACATTCAAGATTTTGTGCATGCTAAGCGCTGCACAATGAAGATTGCACAAATTAAAAGTTGTGCAATGAAGTTTTTTGCAAATTAAAAGTTTGCACATTGAAGATTTTGTGCATGATATGCGCTGCACAAAGATATTTTTTGCAACCTAAAAGTTGCATATTGCAAGATTTTGCGCTGCGCAATAAAGATTGGAAGCATGCTAAGCGCTGCACATTGCAAGATTTTGTGTAAAAAATAAAGTTTGCACAAAATGAAGATTTTTTGCAAAAATGAAGTTTTTGCAGATTTAAGATTTTGTGCAATTAGAAAAGATTACACAACGAAGATTTAGTGCATGCTAAGCGCTGCACATTGCAAGATTTTGTGCAAAAAATAAAGTTTGCACAAAACGATGATTTTTTGCAAAAATGAAGTTTTTGCGGATTTATGATTTTGTGCAATCAAAAAAGATTGCACAACGAAGATTTAGTGCATGCTAAGCGATGCACATTGCAAGATTTTGTGCAAAAAATAAAGTTTGCACAAAACGATGATTTTTTGCAAAAATGAAGTTTTTGCGGATTTATGATTTTGTGCAATCAGAAAAGATTGCACAATGAAGATTTTGTGCATGCTAAGCGCTGCACAGTGCAATATTTTATGCAACAATAAATTTTTTGTGCAATAATGATTTTTTGCACATTGGAAGATTTTATGCAAGTTTGCAAGATTTTATGCAACATGGCAAAATTTTGTGCAAGGCTGCACATTGCAAGACTTAATGCAAGCTTTGCGCTGCATAATTGAATTTCATGCAATACGTTGTGCAAACTTTTGAGCATTGCCTTGAAGGCACTAATTTTTGTGATATTTTTTGTGCAACATTACTTAAGTCCATAAGCATATGGCCATGGCAATATAATCATTTGTGTAAAACGCACGTTGCAAAATTGTCTAAGTCCATGAGCATATGGCCATGGCAATAATTATTATTTGTGCAACATTTTCTAAGTCCATGAGCATTTGGCCATGTCAATTTTATTATTTGTTCTAAAAGCTCTTTGTTACATTGCTTGAAATGATAGCCGCAATTGTTGTTGATTTTGCACACGATGCATGAAGTCATGAAGGCTAAAACCATATGTTCCTATAATACAAATGCACATTGGCAAGATAGGCTTAAAATATGTCATGTGCTATATCTTATATTAACATAAGCTTCAATTGACTTGCTTCATATATGCTTCGGGCAAATTTCTCAAGAATATTATACTATGCAAAAAAGCATCAAATCGTGGTCAAATTTTATCAAGTGCGGACGCGTACTTTGATTTGGAAAGTGAAATCCACTTGGTGTGTAAAAACGCAATGAATGGCTAAGCATTGAAGAAAACCCGCTTGGATGAATAACATAAAATTAAAAGTGTTTGCGAAAAGTTGGAACTTGTGACATTTTTCCTAAGTATTTGATCTAGCCATGCTTAGATGCTTCGCAAAAAACACATATTTTGCCTAAGGATCGTTTCGGCGGACTTAGAAGATTCATAATATATAAAAGATTGTTTCGCATAAGTACGTGTTCGTTATGTGCACAATAACGAATATGGAAATTGCAAAGGACAAGTCTAGAAATTATGAATATATAACAAAGAGCTATATAAATAAACGTTGCAACATGATTTTCTCTTTGATAAAAAAGCGCCATGAGTTGCGCATAACTTCACGAATAAAGCATATTGTACACTGAGAGTTCGACATCATATACTTTCAGTTTATAATATCGAACTGGGGGGACTTGATAGTGTATATACTGCTATATTCCTTATGATTGCATACTTACAAGTTCGACATTATATATTTAATATATATAATACCGAACTTGGGGGACTTGATAGTGCGCATAACACTACCTTGTGCATTGCACAAGGATTGCACTAAGTTTTAGCACCTTGTGCTAAAATCCGCAATGCACAAGTGTGCTGAAATCCGCAATGCACAAGTGTGCTAAAATCCGCAATGCACAAGAGTGCAAGAATTCGCAAAAGAGTGCAAGAATCCGCACAAGAGTGCAAGAATTCGCACATGAGTGCAAGAATCGGCTAATATTCTGAATACTATAAATAGGGAGCTTGGCCTCTCATTTATAGGTTGTTGATTCTCTGCCATTTGCTCTAGCCTTTGTAATTTTTACTTGTGACCTTGCCCAAGGAATCTTTACATTGTGTTAGTGTGAATTATGCAAATCAATAATCAAGACCGGGTCGGGGTGGTTGATCACTTGATTGCTAAAGTGGAAGACGATCATCGGCGCCCAAAACAAACAAAAACACCCCAATCCTCCTCATTGCACTCGATTCTTTATCCAATTCCGTAAGGAAGACGGATCTAGGATCGATCACGCTGCTTTTATAAATGTTTTACGAAATAGACACAAGTAATTGAAACTACATTCTATGGTTGGATTATCGAATTGAATATGCCCCTTTTTAGCTTGGTAGCCTAAGAATTAGTGTTTATTATAATTGCCACTAATTGACGCAAATCCTAAAGATAGATCTATGGACCTTGACACGTCCCATTCGGGTTACGAATGCATTAGTTCGGTTATCATATCCGATGAGAGTCCCTGAATGATGGGGATATTCTATATGCATCCTGTTAGTTCGGTTATCAAGCGTTCACCATATGAATGAATTTTAATTCGCGGGTTACGCGTGTTATTATGTACTCGGGTTACGTGTACAATTAAATATCTGAAATCTTGTTGTCTATTAAAATGATAGAAATGATTGATTATGATAAACTAATGAACTCACCAACCTTTTGGTTGACACTTTTAAGCATGTTTATTCTCAGGTATGAAAGAAATCTTCCGCTCTGCATTTGCTCATTTTAGAGATATTACTTGGAGTCATTCATGACATATTTCAAAAGACGTTGCATTCGAGTCGTTGAGTTCATCAAGATTAATATAAAGTCATTCATAGTTTGGATATATTATGAAAGGATATGCATATCTGTCAACTTTCGATGTAATGGAAGTTTGTCTTTTAAAAACGAATGCAATGTTTGTAAAATGTATCATATAGAGGTCAAATACCTTGCAATGAAATCAACTATTGTGAATCGTTTATAATCGGTATGAACGGGTCCATTCAGCATTCACTGAATATCATATTTGTTATAAAGATAAAAATTATATACGTTATCAAATTAATTGACTTTTCCGATTTTTCCCACGTTTCGAATAACCAATAGATGCTGCAGGTAGCCAGGACCCTTTAAATCGAAAGCCCACAACTCGCCACTAACAAATCCAACTATTACTACGAACCAGAAAATTTTGGATGTCTATCAATTTAACCGCTTAAAATAATTTTTCGTCGAAATTTAAAGAAGATAAAGAAAATTCTATGTCCTAAAAACTAGAGCGTAGAAATGAGAAAGAAACAGCGCGTCAAAAAACAAACGTCGAAAAACAAAAGGTCGACAAAATAATAATAAGAACGTAAAGCGTCGAAACTTAAAATTCTAAAAACTAAATATTAAAACTTTTGTCTAAAGGTATTAAAGCTTAAAAGAAATTCTATATCCAAAACGGCAATAACTTAATTAGGCACTTAAATCTTAAAACAGCGTCGCAAAATTTTAAAGCACCTAAATCTTAATCTAAAGAAAAAGCACTTAAGGGATTTTACGGCAAAGTTTAAAGATCTAGAAATATAAAATAACTATGGCAAAAACTAAGTTTAGAACTAATTACGAACGATAAAAATACAAATTACGAATTATATGTTTAAAATATACAATTTATAAAAAGAAAGAAAAAATGATAAAATTACTTATTTTTATAAAAAAATTATTTTTATATTATTATTTTATAAAAGTATTAATTTATATATTAATAAAACTACTTAAAACTTAAAATACAAAATTAATTAAAACTAAAACTAATTATTATTTAATTAAAACCCTAATTTGGTTAATTAATAATAATAATAATTAATAAAACCCTAAACCGTAATTAATGCAGTCAAATGTTTGACCTGTCAGACAGCTCCGCGGTGCTACACGACTGCGGACCTATGCAGGCTCAGAATGCTGGCAGGTTCAAAATCGCAGGTTCAGTTTTCATATATATTTTTATATTTTGATTTTTTATTTTCTGATTTTAATTTTTAGAAAATATAATTTAAGTATAACTTATATTTTAACAAAAATTACTTATTAGTTTTTGTAACTAAAAAAAACTTTTTAATTTAACACTTAAAAATATAGAAATATATATATTTTTTTATGTTTATTTTATATTTTTGTTTTTAATATTTAAAACTTATAAACATATATTTTTACAAAAATAGACTAAAATTTTTTTATAGCATTTCGCTTCGGCGTGATTTTTCCCCGGCAGCGGCGCCAAATGTAACATCCCGCGTTTTTCCGTTAAATTTAATTTTAACACCGTCTTTTTTTTTTTTTTTTTTTAAAAACGTAATCTTTCGTATTTTAATTAATAGTTTCCGTGAGTAACGTTCATTATATTCCCGCTATTTAATTATAACATCACTCGTCTACTCGAGCGTTTTTAAAATATTCGTTTGGTTAATTCCCGCACCCGCTTTGAAACTTGAGGGACTAAACTTGCCAAGAGGGCAAAGAGATGACTAGGTCAACTAGTCAACCTTCACCCTCCTCCATTCAATCACCTCCACCTCTCTCTCTTTCTCTCTATCAAGAACACACACACAAACACCCAAATTCAATCATTCATCATCTAAATTCAATCTTGGAAGCTCACAACAAATCCGATTACATTTTCGTGATCCTCTCTTCATCCTCTACATTTTGATACAAACTTCATCTCGTTTGGGTAACATTTCTAAAACTCTAGATTTCTTTAAATTCGTGTTTTTGACTTGAAATGGTGTTAGTTAGTGTCTATGGCTCGTGTATAACATGAATATATGTTTTGTTTGCTCGATTCGTTGTTTTGAGTAACTAGTTTGAACATTTGAAATGGGTGTGCTAAATCTTTGATTTTGGATGAGTTAATGTTGTTAAATTGTTAAAGTTCATGTTTTAATTGTGTTACTAGTATCACTAGCTTCGTTTTGATGCGTAGGTTGATTAAGGAAACTTCAAAAACATGAATATTGATTTTTGCGGATTGTGGTTAGGGTTTGATAGACTTAAAACGAGCTTTTAATGTTTCGAATGCCATGAAATGTTATTAGTAAGTGTTTAGTTGTAATGTATGCTTCATTACCTTCAAAACGGCATATCGTATGTGTAAATTGGATTCCCGAATCATAAAATACGTTTTACGAACTTGAAACTTTGAAAATAAACCCTTCTTGATCAATTGACGAGTTTTCGGTTATAGTAATTGATGTTTGTGCTTGTGAAAGGTAGTTAATTGTATTCCTTGTCAAAAGAGCTTTCCAATGATATAAGATGCGTATTCTAAGTGTTTACGGTTTGCGTTTTGTGCTAAATTGAATTTTGGATCAAGACTTGAACTTTTGAAACTGACCAGGCACCAGACCACGTTATTTGTCGCGCCGCGGAGCAATTTGTCGCGCCGTGGCCCAAAGGGTGATTTTAGAACATGTTTTTCAGGCTTTCTGACCTTCAAAATAGGCATTTGTCGCGCCGCGGAGCAATTTGTCGCGCCGCGACAATTGCCTGTTTCATCCGAACTTCAGCAAACTTGTTTTGGCCATAACTTTTTGACCGTAACTCCGTTTTCGATGAATCAAATATCGTTGGAAACGTAATAAGATTTCCTTTCTAATGGTAAGGTTTTGAAATGTCAACTCAAACTTTATTACAATCGTTCTAACATGTTTTTATACTTGATTCTTGCATGAAACTTGACAACGTGATTCACATGCTATACTATTCGAGTCGTAACGAGCCATAGGACTAATTGAACACATTTCACCCGACCTTGTGTCGTAACCGGTTAATTGATACAACTTACTTGTTTAGGTCAAGGCTAAGCAACATTCATGCACACGTTTACTTTGTGAAGTACATTTATACTCGTGCACTCGAGGTGAGATCATAGTCCCACCTTTGCAAATACTTTTATACTTTTAAATCGTGGGCTGAGAAACATATACTTTATATACATTTATACGGTTTATACTTTCATACTTTGGATACAAATGCGAATACAAGAGCAAAGATACAGACGAGTTAGAACAAAAGTCCTCAATCCAATTATCATTAGTTCCACTTGCAGGGTGTAAGTGTAAGCGAGTGATTATGTTGTGTGGCCATACGGGTTTAACGAACCCTCATTCAGACGGTTCGCTACCGTTAGTGGATGAAATATAATTTCAACGTGCATAGTGTATGTTCTAACACTATATTCAAAAATTCAGAGGGAAGATTCAGTTAAGCTTTGGTAATTGGGTGCTCATAATACAAACTACATTCTTCGGAATAAATACGATTTGGATAATCATCTATACAAACTATTGTGGTTCAAAGTATACTTTTACAAATACATTTATGATCTCACCAACGTTTTTCGTTGACAGTTTTCTATATGTTTTCTCAGGTTCATACATGGCTATTTGATACATGCTTCCGCGTACATTCATACTTGCTTGGGGTCAAGCATACATGCATATACTCTGATTTCATGCTTGGAGTCAAGCATACATACATGCATACGCTAGTGATAGCACCTTTGGATTCAAACTTTTGTTTACATACTTACGCTATTTATAGCAACTGTGGTTTCAAACTAATTATGTCGCAAGTTATTTCATTCATACTTTATGACTTTTGTAAACTTAGACTTGTTGTCGAACGGTTTGTAAACTAAACTTGCAAGTCTTGTACCTTTCAAATGAATGCGACATAATTTTGGTCAAACGAGTCTCATATAGGGACTACGACCACGCAACGGGACCTAAGTTAACGGCGCCGTCAATAACGGTTTTGGTCGGGTCGTTACAAGTGGTATCAGAGCGTTGGTTGTAGGGAACTAGGACGTGCATTAGTGTGTCTAACAGAGTCGTTAGGACGCATTAGTGAGTCTAGACTACAACCGGATAGTTAGCATTTGCATTCTGACATACATTGCTATAGATAGCACTTACTTGACTACTTGTGCATTATACTTGAATCATTCTTAGGCAAACTTTTTAATGGTACCCAACCTTCATCATACGAACTCGTATTCCGCCAATTTTTGGTAAAACACGTGAATTCAAGATTCATACGCGTACGGATGACCACGACTTCGTTAGTCACTCTAGTTCGGGAATTCTGACTCCCTGGTTGTTATTCACCCCGTCTCATCTTACAATCCATGAGTATTGTAAAGTCACTGTCACTACTCTAGATGAGTATCGTCATCACTATTTATCGCTACGGTTGCGTACTACTCGCTATCATGACTCGTTACTCTTTTCATACCTAACTACGTTATTGTCTGATTCGAACCGCATTGACGTGAACAATCACTTATACACTTCCCTCGGGGAACGCATCCTTAGAGTTGCACTAATTCTTTCGATTCAATACGAATCATGTTTGAGACGTCGTTACATTTTGTTCATTTTAGATTTTCACAATGACACGAACTTGAACCCATGGAGTGATGTGGGAATGGAGGTATGATTTGGCGTAATATAACGACACTCGATCAACGTGGTTATATTACGGTAAGACATACCAAAGTTCTAGTGACGCGTGATGGTGGTTAGACTCGATCAACCTAAACACCACCATGTGCCATGTACATGACTTCATCCTTTCATGTTTGGACATCCGAAAACTCCGAGAATATTGATAACAACCATACCGGGGACACCCCTTCGACTTTTGTCGAACTATACTTATGCTTCCGAATGAATTACCGATTCCTTTCGACTTCAACCGTATGTCACACGGGTATACCAGCTCGTCCTCGCGCAGTCTTGTTGACTAACTACAATTTACTCGTTATGCACGCATCGAGGCGGAAACTTCTCTCGCCTTATACTCGTAATTCTGGTTCAGGAAATCTTTCATTTTAAATTCTCAATGGAGGGAGACTCTCCACGTTATACTAGTATTCACCTCGAGGGTGAATAGTTCCGACGAACGTTTTTCTTTCAGAAACCGAGGAGAACTTGCCCCGACGAACGTTTTTGGAAACCGATAAATCTTCCGCGACGCGAATTTTCTTGAGAAACTTGTCCTAGCTAACGTTTTCAATTCCTAGCAAACTTGTTCAATATGCCTTAGGGAAATATACCCCGTTTCGGATCGAGATCCTCGTTTCATTTCTAGATTTTGGAGTACCTTACAAAAAGCCTCGGGACCGCATTTAGACATGAGTACCGCGTACCATCCACAACCCGACGGACCGAACAAACATGCGATTTAAACCTTGGAAACCATAATACAAGTTTGTATTACCAACTTCAAATTTACTTGAGAAAAGTATTTTCCTTTAACCGAATCCTCGTACTACAATGATTTTCATTCGAGTTTTAACGTCACTCCTTTTGAAACCACATGTGACCGGAAACGTCATTCTCTTTTGTCGAACAAAGTAAACGATGATCAATTCACCGGGGCCGAGTTTATTCATGAGCAACCGAGAAAATTTATTCATATTCAGGTAAAACCCTACGCGACTCGTAATCACCAAGAGCTACGCCGATGTTAGACGTAAACATTTCAAATTCCACGTGGGAAACCGCGTCACGTTAAGAGTCGCACCCTGGAAAGGTGCAATCCATTTCGGGAAACGTAGGAAGCTAAATCCGCAATATTTTGATCCTTTAAATTCTTGGGGTGTTTTGGACCCGTCGCTAGCCGTTTAGACTTTTCCGACTCATTTTGAGTCTCCGTTTATCCTACATTCGATGTATCAACTCAAAGACGTGTTTTGCGAAACGAGAACTTGTTATCTCCTTTGATGAACTCACTATCGACTATAACCCTCACTTCCTAGGAGGACCGGTTGAAACCATAAATCGTGAAGCCAAACCTTAAAACAACATATGATCCCGACCGTCAAAATTCGTGGAAATACTCAAGGACGTACCTTCACTTATTCGTAGAATTTACAACGCAAGATCTCGAGTAAGATTCAACAACTACTACTTCCAACTAAATTTCGGGACGAAATTTCTTTTGAGTTGTGGATAATGTAACATCCCGCGTTTTTCCGTTAAATTTAATTTTAACACCGTCTTTTTTTTTTTTTTTTTTTAAAAACGTAATCTTTCGTATTTTAATTAATAGTTTCCGTGAGTAACGTTCATTATATTCCCGCTATTTAATTATAACATCACTCGTCTACTCGAGCGTTTTTAAAATATTCGTTTGGTTAATTCCCGCACCCGCTTTGAAACTTGAGGGACTAAACTTGCCAAGAGGGCAAAGAGATGACTAGGTCAACTAGTCAACCTTCACCCTCCTCCATTCAATCACCTCCACCTCTCTCTCTTTCTCTCTATCAAGAACACACACACAAACACCCAAATTCAATCATTCATCATCTAAATTCAATCTTGGAAGCTCACAACAAATCCGATTACATTTTCGTGATCCTCTCTTCATCCTCTACATTTTGATACAAACTTCATCTCGTTTGGGTAACATTTCTAAAACTCTAGATTTCTTTAAATTCGTGTTTTTGACTTGAAATGGTGTTAGTTAGTGTCTATGGCTCGTGTATAACATGAATATATGTTTTGTTTGCTCGATTCGTTGTTTTGAGTAACTAGTTTGAACATTTGAAATGGGTGTGCTAAATCTTTGATTTTGGATGAGTTAATGTTGTTAAATTGTTAAAGTTCATGTTTTAATTGTGTTACTAGTATCACTAGCTTCGTTTTGATGCGTAGGTTGATTAAGGAAACTTCAAAAACATGAATATTGATTTTTGCGGATTGTGGTTAGGGTTTGATAGACTTAAAACGAGCTTTTAATGTTTCGAATGCCATGAAATGTTATTAGTAAGTGTTTAGTTGTAATGTATGCTTCATTACCTTCAAAACGGCATATCGTATGTGTAAATTGGATTCCCGAATCATAAAATACGTTTTACGAACTTGAAACTTTGAAAATAAACCCTTCTTGATCAATTGACGAGTTTTCGGTTATAGTAATTGAAGTTTGTGCTTGTGAAAGGTAGTTAATTGTATTCCTTGTCAAAAGAGCTTTCCAATGATATAAGATGCGTATTCTAAGTGTTTACGGTTTGCGTTTTGTGCTAAATTGAATTTTGGATCAAGACTTGAACTTTTGAAACTGACCAGGCACCAGACCACGTTATTTGTCGCGCCGCGGAGCAATTTGTCGCGCCGTGGCCCAAAGGGTGATTTTAGAACATGTTTTTCAGGCTTTCTGACCTTCAAAATAGGCATTTGTCGCGCCGCGGAGCAATTTGTCGCGCCGCGACAATTGCCTGTTTCATCCGAACTTCAGCAAACTTGTTTTGGCCATAACTTTTTGACCGTAACTCCGTTTTCGATGAATCAAATATCGTTGGAAACGTAATAAGATTTCCTTTCTAATGGTAAGGTTTTGAAATGTCAACTCAAACTTTATTATAATCGTTCTAACATGTTTTTATACTTGATTCTTGCATGAAACTTGACAACGTGATTCACATGCTATACTATTCGAGTCGTAACGAGCCATAGGACTAATTGAACACATTTCACCCGACCTTGTGTCGTAACCGGTTAATTGATACAACTTACTTGTTTAGGTCAAGGCTAAGCAACATTCATGCACACGTTTACTTTGTGAAGTACATTTATACTCGTGCACTCGAGGTGAGATCATAGTCCCACCTTTGCAAATACTTTTATACTTTTAAATCGTGGGCTGAGAAACATATACTTTATATACATTTATACGGTTTATACTTTCATACTTTGGATACAAATGCGAATACAAGAGCAAAGATACAGACGAGTTAGAACAAAAGTCCTCAATCCAATTATCATTAGTTCCACTTGCAGGGTGTAAGTGTAAGCGAGTGATTATGTTGTGTGGCCATACGGGTTTAACGAACCCTCATTCAGACGGTTCGCTACCGTTAGTGGATGAAATATAATTTCAACGTGCATAGTGTATGTTCTAACACTATATTCAAAAATTCAGAGGGAAGATTCAGTTAAGCTTTGGTAATTGGGTGCTCATAATACAAACTACATTCTTCGGAATAAATACGATTTGGATAATCATCTATACAAACTATTGTGGTTCAAAGTATACTTTTACAAATACATTTATGATCTCACCAACGTTTTTCGTTGACAGTTTTCTATATGTTTTCTCAGGTTCATACATGGCTATTTGATACATGCTTCCGCGTACATTCATACTTGCTTGGGGTCAAGCATACATGCATATACTCTGATTTCATGCTTGGAGTCAAGCATACATACATGCATACGCTAGTGATAGCACCTTTGGATTCAAACTTTTGTTTACATACTTACGCTATTTATAGCAACTGTGGTTTCAAACTAATTATGTCGCAAGTTATTTCATTCATACTTTATGACTTTTGTAAACTTAGACTTGTTGTCGAACGGTTTGTAAACTAAACTTGCAAGTCTTGTACCTTTCAAATGAATGCGACATAATTTTGGTCAAACGAGTCTCATATAGGGACTACGACCACGCAACGGGACCTAAGTTAACGGCGCCGTCAATAACGGTTTTGGTCGGGTCGTTACACCAAAAATACTTGATGTGTGCGAGGGGTAGTATGAAATAGATTATATTTTACTATGAAATACTATTAAATACGATACAATTTACACAAGTTATTTGTTTATTTATTGAATGGATATACCTAAAACTTGCTACAACACTTATAGGCAGTGTACATAATCGTAGAGTAGTGTAGTTTTTAGTAAGTCCGATTCATTCCACAGGGAGCTTGCTAAGTTTAACGCTATATTTATTTTAAACTATATATATATATATATATATATATATATATATATATATATATATATATATATATATATATATATATATATATATATATATATATATAAGTAGTACTATTATTATTATAAAAGGGGGTTTTACCGTTTAGTGACCGATTTGTCGATTTTAAGTTCTAATGCAAAATATTAAATATAACTTAATTTAAAGCATAAAGTAAATGACGATAAATAAAAGTACGATAATTAAAAGTGCGATAATTTAAAGTACGATAAATAAAATGATAGTAAATAAAAGTACGATGAGATATAAAATAAAGGAATTATGCTTATTTAAACTTCCGTAATCATGTTGTTTGACGTGTTGATTTTAATTTATTACCATGGGTTAATTGTCCTTTGTCCTGGATTATTCGATATGTCCATCTGGTTTTGTCCATAATAGTCCATCGGTCATAATTATAAAGTGCGAGAGTCTTTGCCAAATTAACCTTATACCCGAAGTCAAATATTCCAACTAATTAGGGATTTAAACCGTAACAAGGTCTTAATACTTTGTTTAATGAATACACTAGGTTATCGACTGCGTGTAAGCCAAGGTTTTAATACTTTGTTAACAATTACACCAATTACCCTTGAATGTAATCCACCCCTGTTTTAACGAGTCCAGTGATTATTAATCCATCCTCGTGTCCGGTCAAATGAATAATTATTAGCATTTATAAATATCCCGCCCACCGTACCCAGTCAAGCGTATGTGGTTATATATAAACACGTCAATTATGGTCCAAAGCCCAATAAGCCCGTCTTAATATTTAGTCCAACATCACGATTACTTCGGCTTAAATAAGCATAATAATAACTTAGCTACGAGATATTAATGTAAAAAGGTTGAACATAACTTACAATAAGTATTAATCGCGTAGTGTTACACGGACAGAATTTCGACTTACAAACTTAAAACATTCGCTACTATAACCTTATTATTATTAACTTAATATTAAAATTATAATTATAATTAAAAAATATAAATATATATATTATTGAGAGAGTGAGAGATAATATTGATGAAGGTGTCTTGGATTCGGCAGAAGCTCGTGCCTTTTATAGGCAATTTCTGATTTTGGCTGCTCCGCGATCGCGAAGGTTTTAGGCCTGGGAGCTCCGCGATTGTGAAGGTTCGGATTTCAACTCACACTTGATTTGGCTCCTAGCTTGTCGACATATTAATATATAATATATATATATATATATATATATATATATATATATATATATATATATATATATATATATATAATTTTATATAATTATTTATATATTATATTATATTCTTGTGCATATTTGACTTGTAATTTTAGGTCCGTTGACTCGCTCGTTGATGCTCGGTTTATGTCTCGGTTTCGGATTTTCAAACGTCTTTTTGTATGCTTAAATATCTTGTACTTTGCATTCCGCGACTTGTACTCTTGTCAATATTTAGACGTTTCTCATCAATAAATTGAACCACTTGCATTATAACTTGTACATTTGAGCTTTTTGGACGTTTGCGTCTTCAAATCTTCATTTTCTTCTTTTGTCTTCGCACTTATTTATTTAAACGATTATTACATAAAAATAGAACAATAGTAACTAAAAGCTTTACATATTAGAAGGATATTGTGCCTAAATATATGTTCATTTGGAGCACTATCAGATGGAGAAGAGTGATTGTTGGACATCTAATGTTCCAAGTGGTGAAAAAACTACGTGATATAAAGAAACCGCTTAGACGTTTAATGAAGCAACAAGGCAATTTACATACCCGTGTTTGCACTATACGTACTAAGCTTGATGAGGTCTAGAAAATTCTGGACCAAAACCCATTTTCCAATGATATTAGGGAGGAACACTGTCACCTTTTGCATGCGTGTAATGAAGCTATTCTCGATGAAGAAAGGTTCTTACAACAAAAGGCTAAAATAGAGTGGCTTCGTGTAGGTGATAATTAATGGTGTATCGTATCGTATACACGCATAAAGGCATGATATTCACATGAAATTAGCATCAGGAACACTAAGAACAAAAGTTTTTGTGAAACTTTTCGTCCAGTGTTATCCGTTGTGCAGGCTGCCTCTGTCATGCGTAAGCCCTGAAGGTCGCCTAGCGCTTAAGCCCTAACCGGAGAGCGTCACATCCAGCGTAAATATTGGATCACGAATAACAGAATGCAGCATCATCTGACATGTGTCCCCGAGTACTCCGATGGATCTATCACTATAAATAGACCCCCTGGGTCGTCATTTTACACATTCAGACACTCTGATAACTTGTGACCAGAGATTTCACCTTTCTCTCTCACATAGTATTTTCTCTCACTAGAAGTCATCCGGCTAGTAGCTCTATGCTCAGTGGACTAAGATTGATTAAGCCACCCCACAGGTTTCTATACCTGTGTACCGGGTCTGCAGGGATTATTTTCCCGAGAGTAAACATTAATCGGCAACATTCCCCCACTTTTAGCTTGATACTTCTAGTATTTGTGCTGAAACACTAAGCCTTACCTCATAATAAAATAGGTGTTAACAATGGCGCCATCTACTAATGTTAAGAACACGCGGAATGGAAAAGGAAAAAAAACAACTGAAGCCCCATCCACAAGTGTACTCGAAACATTTAACAATCCATTAACCGAAAGCATGACAACTTATCCACCAATACATGAAGAAGATGCATCCGTTCAGCAACCGGAAGGCACAATTGAAGAAACGGTAACTGAAACCGTAGAAAGGCTTAAACATTTGGCCACAAATCCAGGGAAAAGGCCAATAATTGAAGAAATAGCAACCAAAAGTGCAGAAAGGCGTATAATTTCATTCTTAATCCAGAGAAGCGACCATTGATGCAAATTATGAAGAAGCAATCTATATCAAAGTACAAGTTATCTAGAATACTTGACAAGTTGAGCAGTCTTCTTGATGATTCTGAGGATGATAATGAATTGAGCTATATTGGCAGTGATTCTGAAGAAGAGAATGATGAGAAAGAGGAGTTCATGTCTGAGAAGAAAGCAGCATTACTTTTAAATGGAATCCTTAAGCAGACAGCTCCGGCAAAATATAAGCAACGCTTAGTGCAGCCCGCCGTCCGCGCTGTGGCTGTAGATAATTTTTTCGCTCTAATTACTGGAGACAAGCTACAAAGTCGCAAGCTATGGCAGAATCCACTCAGTGCTTCATTGATCGAATTTCTAACTATCCCTTTCCTAGAAATCTTGGCATACTGGCAATTGGAGTATATGATGGTACTACAGATCCTGAAGATTTTCTTACCATGTTTGAAGGTGCAATGAGGTTGCAGCATTGGGATGATGAGGTAGCTTGTCATATGTTTCCTATGGTGTTGCAGAAAATGGCAAGGGAATGGTTTGCTAGTTTACCGTCAAGAAGTATAACAAGTTATTTGGACCTTCGTGCAAAGTTTGTTATGCAATATCAAAATCTTCATAGCTGTACTTCGACGCATCTTGATGCACATGAAATAACGATGCATCATAATGAAACCTTGAGTAATTTCATGAAGAGATACACGTTTGAAGCACAAAAAATACCTGACTGTCCAGAGTCGCAACTAGTATCTGGTTTTATTTTTTGTTTGGATCAGCGAAGGTTTAGTGCACTTATTCATACGTTAAGGTATGACCTGCCAAAAACTCTGCACCAAGCATTGGAAGTGGTACAAAAGCATGTCCGAGCCGGTGAGCTATAACGACCCGTCCTAATCCATCTGGACGAATACATTACATTTAGTTACATCGCGAGGTACTTGACCACTATATGATACATTTTACAAACATTGCATTCGTTTTTAAAAGACAAACTTTCATTACATCGAAAGTTGACGGCATGCATACCATTTCATAATATATCCAACTATAATTGACTTAATAATATTCTTGATGAGCTTAATGACTCGAATGCAACGTCTTTTAAAATATGTCATGAATGACTCCAAGTAATATCTCTAAAATGAGTAAATGCACAGTGAAAGATTTCTTTCATACCTGAGAATAAACATGCTTTCAAGTGTCAACCAAAAGGTTGGTGAGTTCATTAGTTTATCATAAACATTCATTTCCATCATTTTAATAGACCACAAGATTTCATATAATTAATTGTACACGTAACCCGAGTACAAAATAACACGCGTAACCCGCAAATTAAAAATCATTCATATGGTGAACGCTTGATAACCGACATAACTTTAATGCATAGAATATCCCCAAAACAGAACCTCTCGTCTGTATAATAATAATAATCTCGAAGTACTAAAGCATCCGTACCCCGGATGGGACTTGTCGTGGTCCATAGATCTATCTTTAGGATTTTCGTCGATTAGGGGCCATACCCGTTTCCTAATCATTAGGTTACCAAGCTAAAAAGGGGTGATATTCAATATTCATAATCCAGCCATAGAATGTAGTTTTTGATCACTTGTGTCTATTTCGTAAAACATTAATAAAATCAGCGCATGTATTCTCAGTCCCAAAAATATATATAAAAATGGAGTAATGAAACTCACAGTATTGTATTTTGTAGTAAAAATACATATGACGACATTGAACAAGTATAGGGTTGACCTCAGATTCATGAACCTATATCAGTTGTTATATATATCAAATAATATTAACGCAAATAATAGCAACCAAATATATATAACTTATAATATCTATTTTAAATTTTAGATCATAAAAATATAGTTCTATTATATATATTAAATACATTTAATATAAAAATAAAGTTATGATTATTAATATTGATAATAATAATAATAATAATAATAATAATAATAATAATAATAATAATAATAATAATAATAATAATAATAATAATAATAATAATAATAATAATAATAATAATAATAATAATAATTATGATAGTAATAATAAAAATGATAATTTTAATAATAATAATAGTTTTAATAAAAATGATAATTTTAATAAATAAAATATAGTAATAATGATAATGATAAAAATGATAAAATAATTTTTTTATTAAAAATGTTGATTTTAATAATAATGATGATAATAATACTAATAACTATAATAATAATATTTTTACTACTAATGTTAATAAAAATTGGTAATACTTATAATGATATTAATAATAATAATAATTATAGTAATAATAACATTACTACTAGTGATAATAATGATAAAAATTTTAATAATAATATTACTAATAATGATACACAACCTAATAATATACAAATGATAATATTAATAATAATAATATTAATAATACTAATAATAATAATAATAATAAAAATAATAATAATAATAATAATAATAATAATAATAATAATAATAATAATAATAATAATAATAATAATAATAATAATAATAATAATAATAATAATAATAATAATAGAAATTCTAAGATGTTACTACCTTTAAAGGCTTTAAAAAAAATATAGCCAGAGCCCAGATTCGATCCTGCGACCCTCTGCTAGCAAGACATTCCAACAAACCATTCAATCCAGCCTGTTTTTCTGATTATAACCCCATACTCATTTTATTTAACCCGTTATTCTGTTTCTGATTCTTCTTTTTCTTCCTAACAGGAAATCAATTAACAAGTAACATCATCATCATCTAATCATCTTCATCATCGATGTCATCACCATCATGTACGTTATAATATTGCATCATCACCATTAATATTCGATCCCCACCATCTTTACTCGATCATCATAATCAATTACGCTGCACTCGTTTCAGTCTAAAAGAAGGAGTAAGGTGCGGAGATCAAGGCCCAGTTAACAGAACATAGCAGCCCAATATTAGGTTTTTAAAAGAGCCCATATAATAGTCCATTAACATTATTAGGTCAACAGTCCAATTAGATTAACATATAAGTTTGAGAAGGAAAAAAAAAACGTCGGTGGTGATGATAAAAAAAATTAACAGTAGCCGTCCTCCTTTTTCTTTCCATCATCATCATATTCGTGTCATCATTAGTAATCATCTTCTTCATCATTATTAATTGCCATCGCCGTATGCAGCAGCAGTAGCAACTTGGGACGATTTTTTTTAAGGTGATCGTAGTTGTTTGGTGTCACAGCAAAAGCAAAAAAAAAAATAAGGGGTTTACTTGGGTGGTGATTATTGAAGGTGGTTCTAGAGTGGTAGAAGGTTGAGGGTGGTGGTAATCCAATCACGGTGATGGTGGTGTCGTGTGGTTGTGACCGGCGGTGTGGGTGGCCGTGAAGCTTGTGAAGGTGATGATGGATGGTTGATTGTATATGGTGGAAGATGGTTAACCGGTGGTGAAGTGGTGGCGTGAAGTTCACGGTGGTGATTCACTTAGGGTGGAGAGTGGATGGTGCTTCGGTGATGGTAGTGATAGTTGAGTTCTTGGTTGATCATACTTATATGTATATATATAAGGTAATATAGATAGATGGTTAAATCTCTAGTGCATACATGTGTATATATATTATATAGATTAGATATAGTGGAAGCAAAAGACAACCACAATAATATTAATAATATCACATGAATTATAATGTACACAGTGTCATGAATTCACAAATATCAAGAACAGGGTAGCAGCCGGGAATGATTGAGTTACTATTTATTTTACGGGCTGGACTTCGTGCTCCGTTGTTAATTAGTGACGGATAAAAGTTCTCAAAAAAATCCCTTATTTTTAAATTAACTATATTTATTTATTTTGGTCATTATGGTATAAAATTCGATCCTTAATTTGGTAGATAAAAATTACATCAATTGTCCCTCTCATTTATGGGTAAAGTATAAAAAGTGTTAAAACTTAACCAATAGTTCCTAAATACATTTTTAATAAGCCTAAAATTTATAGCGCTCATTTTCGGATCACCGTTTATTTTAAAATCACATATATTCATTTTTAACTCGTTTAATATCGATCGAATTACAATAGAGCGTTACAGTCGATTACAAAATAAATTCGAAAATATATTTATATATTCAATATACTTCATTTACATATATAGATACCTTTTAAATAATAGTTATTATATATTATTTTATTTTACATTATTAGTTCTAACAATTACGTCATATAATATTTCAATTTATATTTCAAATTCATATAGTTAAATATATATGTATCTATTTACAAATAGTGGTTCGTGAATCGTCGAGAGCAGTCGAAGGTCAATGAATTCATGAAAACGGTTCAAAAATTTTGAGACTCAACATTACAGACTTTGCTTATCATATCGAAATCATATAAAGATTAAGTTTAAATTTGGTCGGAAATTTCTGGGTCGTCACAGTACCTACCCGTTAAAGAAATTTCATCCTGAAATTTGATTGGGATCGTCATGGCTGACAATAAGTATGTTACCATAGAGTGATATGGATAAAATGATTCGATTTCTCAAAACGTATGAGTGAAGCTATCACAAAAGACTGAAATGAGATAGTAAAGATTTGTCTTAACCTCTGACGTCGTCAAGGCTGATTTTCGGAATCCCGGGGATTTAAAGATAATCTTTAAAATCTATATAAGATTTGATTCTTCGGCAATTCAGGAAATTAAGATCTCTCTAATTAAATGCGAAAATCTACCTTGATTTCTTTATCAGATATTTCACTATAAATTAACTTCTTTCATTCCATTACTTTTACCACTCTCATTTTAAATTCCCAAATTCATAAGATTGTAAAAATGCTTAATCCAGTTCTGATCCTTGTCCTTATCCTGACTATCGCAACAATCATTCTCCTTTTCCAACTTCCACCAGAAAAAATCTGTTTACTTCTACTATTACCTTGGGGTGATACTATTCTTAATTCTACCGTGTCTTTATGTTTCTATTCGTATTAATATCCACGGTTTGTAACCTCCGTGTTGTTATTGGGCCTTATATTTTCTCTTATATTTTGGAGCTCCATGCTTTTGTTTTCTTTTTCAGACTTTACGTAAAGCGAGTATTGGTCTAGAATTCATAGATATGGAGTTTCGAATGAACATGACTAACATTCTAAGAGTGAGATTGTAATAGCACGATGATGATGTAAGAGTCATGTAATATGGCACATGATGATGTTATGGTCTGTGAATCATCACGTTTCAATAGAAACTCTGCATGACTTATTGTAATATAATCACGTTGATCAAGTGTCATTATATTATACTAACTCATGCATCAATTTCCAACAGTACTTCAGAATTCATTCATAGTTTATGCTTAGATTTTAAATAAATTTCCAATATAATGTATTACAGATAGCACGAAGAGATGTATAATTTCGGACGAATATGAAAATATCTTCAGAAGTATCGAAGATATTTATGATGATATTTTAGGATTACTAAGTTCGAAAGTTGATAAGGAAACATTTTCCGCAAGATTTTAACATGCTTCGGAGTAGGATATTCTCTAAAGATTTCATCGGATCCATAATTATCTGGATTCTTTGAATATAGGGTTTGGTCCTTGTATTTGTCCTTGATCTCCTTCATGGTTAGCTCAATCTGTTTTTCATTACTAAATTTTCTATTGAGCGTTCTCAACATTCCATTCTTTATTATCAAACTTTTGGCCGCTTAGACCATCTACAATTTTGTTGTTTCCTCTGCATTTAATACTACCATATCTGAATCATCGGTTATCAATCCGAGGTGGTTTCAAGAGAATTTTGTTTTTAGATGATTAAACGCTGATGGTAATATGGTGGAATATAAAAGGTTCCCTAGTAACAATAAAAGAGCACGTATATATATCAAAGTTATAATAAGGTTGTTTCAAACGAAAAGTCTTAGTTGACTTGCTGAAGCTGTGACAAAATTGGCTAATTTGAAAAAGAATTGTAGTGTTATTTTCGGTAATAACAATGCCAAAGGAATTAGCACGGATACGTGTTAAACGTTTTACTCAGATTCTTAGTGTTTTCAGGTGCATGACTATATGCATCAATCTTTTCTTCCGTAGATGAAGTACGGTTGGTTCATCCTCTCGATTGAGGTGTTTTCAAGAATTATGAAAGGTTTGAACGCAGATTGTAATCGTCAAGATATAAATGAGGTTTAAGATGAAATCAAGTGGCAAACTTGAAGAAATGTTTAGTTTCATATGTTATAATCAATATTTTAATTCATTTTAATTGTCCAATTTTAGTAGTCCATAATTAGTTGTCCACAGTTATTAATTCAACAATTCATATATAGTTTAATATATATTATATTCGAATTAATTAATACATGTCGTGACCCGTTATATACATGTCTCAGACTCGATCACAACTCAAGGTATATATATTATTTTAGAATCAACCTCAACTCTATATAGAGAACTCGATCATTACTGCATATAGAGTGTCTATGGTTATTCCAAATAATATATATAGATGACGTCGATATGATATGTCAAAACATTGTATACGTGTCCCGATATTTAAAGTGCATAAAAATAAATAACAGAAATTAAATGACGATAAATAAAATTGCGAGAATTAAAATTACGATAAATAAATTGCGATAAATGAATGTAAATAGGAATTAACAGTTAGCTAGGAACAGTTAGCTAGGATTTTGTTAGCGTGGATTCTTAACAGCATTTCTCATAGTTAATTTGTTTGTTTCTAACAATTTTTATTTGTCCAATGTTTTCTTCATTATGCTACTTGTTAGATTCTGGTAAGTCAAAATCCAAATATGAAATTGAATGAAAATGGTTATTTTGTGGTGAACAGATTCGTATATCTTGTGGATGTAAGTAGGATAGTAAATGACTGTTGAATCAGATTCGAAGAATGTACAGTGTAACTTATTAATGTGAAATCTAAATATTCCTCGGGTATTACCTACCCGTTAAAATATTTTCACCATTAATAGTTTGTACAAAATAAATTTTAATTACAATCTATATGAAAACATATATACATATATATTTTCTTCGGATGTAATCATGGATTTAATAAGTCAATATGATATTAATCTCATCTACTTTACCGTTAGAGCAAGAATATATAATCTCTAAAACATTAGTGTCATAACCCGACCTTAACCATAAGGACGAATACAATAACATATGATTCATCGCGAGGTATTGACCTCTATATGCAACGTTTTTCAAAAACTGCATTCGTTTTTACAATACAAACCAAAACTTTTATTACAAATACAAGGTTTAAACAAGATAATAATGATTATCGTTTAGCGATAATCTTAGACTTACAAACTTTACATGTGATAATAACAATACGACTTCCAACATATTTTACATTACAAATCCTCTGATATGCAGTTTTATTTTTGACACAAATATGCATACTCAAGATCTTGCTTGAATTCAACATGTTGCAGCAGAAGCCTTTAGTTATCACCTGAGAATAAACATGCTTAAAACGTCAACATAAATTTGGTGAGATATAGGTTTAATGCTGGCAGCGTTATAAATATAGACCACAAGATTTCATATATAAACTTTTTAATAAAAATATTCTAAGTTGTTGAGCACTTGATAACCATACTTAACATTTAATCAACGTCGCATATTCCCTTTATTATGAAATCTTACTACACCGTACCAAGTGTAGTCACCGAAACGAAGTACTGTGCAACCGTTGAATACTGGTCGTCCAGTCCAGTTGGGGTTGTCAAGCCCGATAGATCTATCAACAGGATTCGCGTTTACAATACCTCATGTAAATAGTAGTTACCAAGTTACAGGGAAGTATGCCAGTGGTACAACTCAACGTAGAATATATATTTTTAATCACTTGTGTCCATAACGTAAATCATAAAATGCATGTATTCTCATCCCGAAATATTTAAAGTTTAAAAGTGGGACTATATACTCACCTTTTCCTTGAAGGTATTTAACTCGACTTGGTCTCCGATAGATATCACGAACCTAACCATATATATAATATATCAACATATTTACTTTTCAAGTAATCGTTACATATATATATACTTATAATACTTTTAATATTTTCTTAGTCCGTAGTTAGCAGTCTGTTGTTAATGGTCCACAATTAGTTGCTCAATAAAATAAATAAAGACCCCATTGTATTCGTATTGATCAGAATTAATCTCGACCCATGGTACCATGTTGTCAAATGACGTGTTTTGTACATAAAGTACCGTGTTGTCAGATGACGTGTTGCGTACAATCATGAGGTCTTATGATTAATCTTCTCGTGTTGTTTACGGGTGGTCCTGAAATATATAAAATCAAATCATAAGTAAATATATATTAAATATTATGTTAATTAGCCAAGATATGATTAATCTGATTTTGTCATAATATGATATATTACAGGTTTTGAAGTGTTTTAAAAATCAAATTAGAAGGATCTATTTAGTTTGAGAACAGGTTTGAAATCATTCAAACTATGTTCTTGTTGTTAAAAATTTTATAACACAAAATAAGATAGTTATATAAATATGAATCGAATAAGATCATGAATAAGGTTACTACCTCAAGTTACTTGGATAAAGCTACTGGAAAAGATAGAAAATAATCTTGATCAACTTTCTTATGATGATTATAGGTTGTTCATGAAGCTAGTTCTTCATGAGTATTTGCTGAAATTGTGAAGAACACTTAGAGTTCCTAAGAGTGTGTTTTTGGTTAGAGAAAGATGGTTGTAAGAATGAAATGAAAAACCAAGGTGATGGTGATATTTATAGGACAGTCTAGTTGTTGAGGGAACAAGGACAAATTATTGTGTTGAATTTTTGAGTAATAATGTATGCTAGCTTACAAATAAGATTCCCTCTTATCTAGGGCAGATCTAAGGCTGATAAGGATATTGATTTGATGTGTATTTACCAATAGTAAATACGTATAGATGATGGGTATGATACGGTAAAAGAAGCTCAAAATCGGGCTTTTATTTTGGGTCCAACCGGGCCAAAAATAAAATTTTAAGACATTTTTAATAAAGCAATGTTAGCCCAAAAAAAATTTCCAAGCCAGGGGCTCTGCCCCTTGGACCCCGCTAGGGGTTGCCACCCCTAGGACCCCACTTATCGGGGGCGCTGCCCCCGAACCCCCGTCATAATCAAGATAAGTTCAAACAAGTGTGCACTCCACACTTCCCCAAACTTGTTCGATATTTATCAAGATTATTTTGGTTACAAATTAATCCCATTACACTTAAATCATATTGGTGACATAAATCACAACACATTATAGATTGTAAGTATATATGTCAAAGAATGTTACATATAGTTATCGTTTTGAAAACTTAAGTTAGTGGTCTCAAAGTATACTTATAACTCATTGTTGTTAGTTCACAATGAAATGTTAAACCATCCTTAAATCATGTTAAATATGTATAGATATGTACATATACATAATCGTATAATTATCGTGTGTTATATAGTTCGTGATATCATCGGTCAAATTGGACGGTCAAACGTTGTGTAAAACTCTTTTCAAAAATATAAGTCTCAACAGTTTGGATTGCTTATCATGTTGGTAAGGTTTAATTTATGTAAATATTAATCTCATAAGTATAGAACGATCGGAAAATTCCGGGTCGTTACAGTACCTACCCGTTAAATAAATTTCGTCCCGAAATTTTAAAATTGTACCTATTTTGTGTTCTCGGGAAACAAATGTGGGTACTTTTTTTCATCTGATCCTCTCATTCCCAAGTAAACTCGGGACCCCTTCGAGCATTCCAATGAACCTTAACGATTGGTATGTTGCTCTGCTTGAGTTGTTTAACTTCACGGTCCATGATTTCGACTGGTTCTTCTATGAATTGTAGTTTCTCGTCGACTTGGATTTCTTCAAGAGGAATGGTGAGGTCTTCCTTTGCAAGACACTTCTTAAGGTTTGAAACGTGAAATGTATTATGTACTCCAGCGAGTTGTGGTAATTCGAGTCGATAAGCTACCGGTCCAATGCGTTCGATGATCTTGAACGGGCCTACATACCTTAGGTTCAGTTTACCTCTTTTTCTAAAACGTATTACACCTTTCCAAGGTGACACCTTTAACATAACCATGTCAGCGATCTAAAACTCAAATGGTTTCCTTCGGACATCGACGTAGCTCTTTTGGCGACTACGGGCTGTTTTCAATCTCTCCTTGATTTACACTATCTTCTCAGTAGTTTCATGGATGATCTTGGGTCCAGTTAATTGTCGATCTCCTACTTCGTTCCAACAGAATGGGGATCTACACTTCCTTCCATACAGTGCTTCGAATGGTGCAGCTTTAATGCTCGCATGATAACTATTATTATACGAGAATTCTGCTAATGGTAGATATTTATCCCATCCGTTTCCAAAATCGATCACACATGCCCTAAGCATGTCTTCAAGAGTCTGAATTGTTCTTTCACTCTGCCCGTCAGTTTGCGGATGATATGCGGTACTCATATCCAAACGAGTTCCTAGGGCCTCCTGTAGTGATTGCCAGAACTTTGATGTAAATCTACTATCACGATCGGATATAATGGAAATAGGTATTCCATGCCTTGAAACAATTTCCTTTATGTACAGTCGTAATTGTTTCTCCATTCTATCCGTTTCCTTTATAGGCAAGAAATGTGCAGATTTGGTGAGTCGATCAACTATTACCCAAATGGTGTCATAACCCCAGGCAGTCTTAGGTAACTTTGTGATGAAATCCATGGTAATACCATCCCATTTCCATTCTGGGATTTCTGGTTGTTGAAGTAACCCTGACGGCTTATGGTTTCTGCTTTAACTTTAGAACAAGTTAAACATTCCCCAACATACGTTGCAACGTCTGTCTTTAAATTAGGCCACCAATAATGCGTCTTAAGATCTTGGTACATCTTTCCAACTCCAGGATGTATCGAGTATCTTGTCTTGTGCGCCTCATTCAATATCAACATCCTTAATCCACCCAACTTCGGTACCCAAATACGGTTTGCAAAATATCGAATTCCGTCTTCCCGTATAACGAGTTGCTTCGCATACTTCTTCATTATTTCATTTCCTATGTTTTCTTTAGTAAGAGCTTCTCGTTGAGTCTCTTTGATTTGTGAGTTGAGATTCATGCGAATTTTTATGTTCATCGCTCGTACTCGAATTAGTTCTCGTTCCTTTCTGCTTAAAGCATCGGCCACTACATTCGATTTCCCGGGATGATAGCGAATCTCACAATCGTAGTCGTTTATCAGCTCGACCCACCTACGTTGCCTCATGTTTAGCTATTTCTGATCGAAAATATGTTGAAGGCTTTTATGATCAGTAAACACAGTGCATTTAACTCCATATAAATAGTGTCTCCATATCTTCAATGCAAACACTACTACCCCCAATTCTAGATCATGCGTCGTATAATTCCGCTCGTGAATCTTCAATTGTCGGGATGCGTATGCAATAACTTTCTTTCGTTGCATAAGGACGCAACCAAAACCTTGTCGCGAAGCGTCATAATATATCTCAAAATCATCGTTCCCTTCAGGTAACGATAAAATAGGTGTCGTGGTCAACTTCTTCTTGAGTAATTGAAATGCACTCTCCTGCTCAAAGGTCCATTCGTACTTCTTCCCTTTTTGTGTTAACGCTGTCAATGGTTTAGCTATTCGAGAAAAATCTTGAATAAACCTTCTATAATAACCGGCTAAACCCAAAAATTGGCATATCAGCGTTGGTGTCTTAGGAGTCTCCCATTTTTCAATGGCCTCAATTTTAGCTGGGTCAACCTGAATTCCTTTGCTACTAACAACATGACCAAGAAATTGCACTTCTTTTAACCAAAAAGCACACTTAGAAAATTTGGCGTATAATTGTTCTTTTCTTAACAATTCTAATACCAATCTTAAATGGTGTTCATGCTCTTGCTCACTCTTGGAATAGATAAAAAGATCGTCAATGAAAACGATAACAAACTTATCTAAATACGGACTACAAACTCGATTCATGAGGTCCATGAATACAGCTGGCGCATTCATTAATCCAAACGGCACGACCAAAAATTCATAATGACCGTAGCGTGTCCGAAAAGCAGTTTTCGGAATATCTTCTTCTTTGACGCGTAGTTGATGATAGCCCGACCTTAGGTCGATTTTCGAGTAAACACATGATCCTTGAAATTGATCAAATAAATCATCAATTCTCGGTAGTGGATACTGATTCTTGATAGTTAACTTATTTAATTCACGATAATCTATACACATTCGGAAAGATCCATCTTTCTTCTTGACGAATAAAATCGGAGCTCCCCACGGTGAAGTGCTCGGTCGAATGAAACCACGGTCCAGTAATTCTTGTAACTGGCTTTGTAACTCTTTCATCTCAGATGGTGCAAGTCTATATGGAGCACGAGCCACTGGTGCAGCTCCTGGTACTAGATCTATTTGAATTTCTACAGATCTAAATGGAGGTAATCCCGGCAACTCTTCCGGAAAGACTTCAGGAAAATCTCTTGCCACAGGCACGTCATTGATGCTCTTCACTTTCTCCTTCATTTCCACTTTATTAACATGTGCTAAGATAGCATAGCACCCTTTCTTCAAGCACTTTTGAGCTTTCAAACAACTAATGAGTTTTAGCTTTGAGTTACCCTTCTCTCCATAAATCATTACTGGTGTTTTATCCTTACGAGGAATGCGAATTGCCTTATTGGCACACACAACTTCAGCTCCTATTTTGGACATCCATTCCATGCCGACTATTACATCAAAACTTCCTAATTCTACGGGTATCAAATCAATCTTAAATGTTTCTCCGGCTAAATTTATTTTACAATCACGGCAAATTTTATCGGCTTTAATTAGTTTACCATTAGCTAACTCAATCATGTACTTAGCATCTAGAGGTAATGATGAACAATTCAATTTAGCGTAAAAGTATCTACACACGTAACTTCTATTGGCACCAGTATCAAATATAATAGATGCGGATAAGTTATTAATGGTAAACGTACCCGTAACAAGCTCCGGGTCTTCACACGCCTCTCTAGCATTAATAACAAATGCTCTTCCACGTGCAGATCCATTATTCTTCTCTGGATTCGGACACTGGCTCTTATAATGACCCTTTTTCCCACACCCATAACAAGTAACAGTGGCCAAGGCAGTTCTATTTGCATTGGTGGCAGGAGTCTTGGTACCGTTTGTATTTGTAGTGGGAACCCTACAATCTTCAGCAAGATGACCTTTTCGATTACAATTGTTGCACACCACATTACAATAACCAGAGTGATGTTTGTGGCATCTGTTACATAAAGGATTTCGTCCTTTGTAACCTGAGTTTGAACCGCTACCCGCACCTTGTGTGGTTTCTTATTTCTTGTTAGATTGTTGATGATTACCTTCCCACTTTCTTTTATTTCCCGATGTCTTGACATCGGTGTTCTTATCCAGAATAATCTAGTCCATCAATTCGTTCGCCATGGTGATAACTTCATGAATAGTCTTGGGTTTGGATGCTGTAACATTTGCCTTGACCTTTTTAGGCAAACCGTCTTTGTACATTTCAATCTTCCGTTCTTCGGTTGGTACCAATTCGGGACATAGCAAAAGCTAATTCCATGAATCGCTGATTGTAGTTGGTGAGTTTAGTACCAATAGCTTTCAGGCTTCATATTCAGCTTCCAACTTCCTAACCTCGTTCCTTGGACAATATTCGTTGATTAGCATTGTTTTGAATTCTTCCCAAGGAGTATCATAAGCTACATCTCCTCCTACGGCATTCACATAGTTTTTCCACCACGTGAGTGCACTATCTTGTAGGGTGCACGATGCATACTTGGTCATGTCCTTCTCAATACAACCACTGATTTTAAACACAGACTCAATCTTTTCGATCCACCGGGTTAAACCGACCGGTCCTTCTGTTCCACTGAATGATGAGGGCTTGCAACCTTGAAAAGTTTTGTAAGTGCACTCCACACGAGGATTTGGGTTAACTGCAGCACCTCTTGCAGCCTCGACCCATAACATTCTGTCGTTCACTCGCTGATTGATGAGTTCCTGGATTTCTTGTTCCGTCATTCGGTTCAATCACGCCATAATCTTCAATAAGAATGAAAAAATAATTATTCACATGGAATATTATAGATGTAGTATGTATTTACAGTACATCGTAGCTTATTAATAATATGAACCAGCTATTATTATAAAAGCCTTTTCTTCTTATTAGCGTTTTATAATTATATCTAGGGTAGTACCTACCCGTTAAAGTTCATACTTAATAGTACCTACCCGTTAAAGTTCATACTTAATAGCTTAGTACGAAAATCAATTACTACCACCCAAATAATACTTACCCATGGAAAATTATTGCATATAACACTTCACTATTTTACATATGCTTATCTTACATCAAACATTAAGCAAACCACACTAGTAATATTATACAAAACATTATATGATCCCATGGTTTAAAACAATAGCGCATCATTTAACCCAAAGCGTTTGTGTTCAAAGAAATCGCTTAAAGGTTATCCTGGTTGTCTCCCTGCGTTTTGGCTGAGGAACCGAAGAACTGGATGTTGGGATAGAACTAATAGGAATAGCGGGAATAGGTGTGGAAGTATCTGGTGGAGTTGGTGCCACAACATCCTCTCTAGACTCGGGATTTAGATTTTCCATTTCAGTAGCCTTTCGTTTCTTTCCTCGTTCGAACTTGTCTTTCGTAACTTCCTGTATTTCTTCCTCCTCAGGATCACTTTCCGGTTCCTCTTCAATTGATTCATCCGAAACTTGTGAGTCTTCCCCAAAGGTGTCGTTTTCATCATCGGATAGATTAATGACTGAAACACCATCTGAAGAGTCTGGTTCGGAGTCGCTGAATGTGATAATAAGTTCTAAGCCAGACATCTATCACATAACAACTAGCACGTTAATACCACATAATATTTACATATTAATTTTTAACCAACAAGGATAAGCAATAGTTTTTGAAATCAAACACGGTCAAAGTCCAGACTCACTAATGCATCCTAACAAACTCGATAAGACACACTAATGCAAATTCTCTGGTTCTCTAAGACCAACGCTCTGATACCACATGTCATAACCTGACCTTAACCATAAGGACGAATACAATAACATATGATTCATCGCGAGGTATTGACCTCTATATGCGACGTTTTTCAAAAACTGCATTCGTTTTTACAATACAAACCATAACTTTTATTACAAATACAAGGTTTAAACAAGATAATAATGATTATCGTTTAGCGATAATCTTAGACTTACAAACTTTACATGTGATAATAACAATACAACTTCCAACATATTTTACATTACAAATCCTCCGATATGCAGTTTTATTTTTGACACAAATATGCATACTCAAGATCTTGCTTAAATTCAACATGTTGCAGCGGAAGCCTTTAGTTATCACCTGAGAATAAACATGCTTAAAAAGTCAACATAAAGTTGGTGATATATAGGTTTAATGCCGGCAGCGTTATAAATATAGACCACAAGATTTCATATATAAACGTTTTAATAAAAATATTCTAAGTTGTTGAGCACTTGATAACCATACTTAACATTTAATCAACGTTGCATATTCCCTTTATTATGAAATCTTACTACACCGTACCAAGTGTAGTCACTGAAACGAAGTACTGTGCAACCGTTGAATACTGGTCGTCCAGTCCGGTTGGGGTTGTCAGGCCCGATAGATCTATCAACAGGATTCACGTTTACAATACCTCATGTAAATAGTAGTTACCAAGTTACAGGGAAGTATGCCAGTGGTACAACTCAACGTAGAATATATATTTTTAATCACTTGTGTCCATAATGTAAATCATAAAATGCATGTATTCTCATCCCGAAATATTTAGAGTTTAAAAGTGGGACTATATACTCACCTTTTCCTTGAAGGTATTTTACTTGACTTGGTCTCCGATAGATATCACGAACCTAACCATATATATAATATATCAACATATTTACTTTTCAAGTAATCATTACATATATATATACTTATAGTACTTTTAATATTTTCTTAGTCCGTAGTTAGCAGTCTGTTGTTAATGGTCCACAATTAGTTGCTCAATAAAATAAATAAAGACCCCATCGTATTCGTATTGATCAGAATTAATCTCGACCCATGGTACCATGTTGTCAAATGATGTGTTGCGTACATAAAGTACCGTGTTGTCAGATGACGTGTTGCGTACAATCATGAGGTCTTATGATTAATCTTCTCGTGTTGTTTACGGGTGGTCCTGAAATATATAAAATCAATTCATAAGTAAATATATATTAAATATTATGTTAATTAGCCAAGATATGATTAATCCGATTTTGTCATAATATGATACATTACAGGTTTTGAAGTGTTTTAAAAATCAAATTAGAAGGATCTATTTAGTTTGCGAACAGGTTTGAAATCATTCAAACTATGTTCTTGTTGTTAAAAATTTTATAACACAAAATAAGATAGCTATATAAATGTAGTGACCCGAACTTTTCCATGTTTATATATATTAATTGAGATTGATATTTACATGATTAAATGTTTCCAACATGTTAAGCAATCAAACTTGTTAAGACTTGATTAATTGAAATATGTTTCATATAGACAATTGACCACCCAAGTTGATCGGTGATTCACGAACGTTAAAACTTGTAAAAACTATATGATGACATATATATGGATATATATATATATATAGTTAACATGATACTATGATAAGAAAACATATCATAAAGTATATTAACAATGAACTACATATGTAAAAACAAGACTACTAACTTAATGATTTTTAAACGAGACATATATGTAACGATTATCGTTGTAAAGACATTTAATGTATATATATCATATTAAGAGATATTCATACATGATAATATCATGATAATATAGTAATTTAAAATCTCATTTGATATTATAAACATTGGGTTAACAACATTTAACAAGATCGTTAACCTAAAGGTTTCAAAACAACACTTACATGTAACGACTAACGATGACTTAACGACTCAGTTAAAATGTATATACATGTAGTGTTTTAATATGTATTTATACACTTTTGAAAGACTTCAATACACTTATCAAAATACTTCTACTTAACAAAAATGCTTACAATTACATCCTCGTTCAGTTTCATCAACAATTCTACTCGTATGCACCCGTATTCGTACTCGTACAATACACAGCTTTTAGATGTATGTACTATTGGTATATACACTCCAATTATCAGCTCTTAGCAGCCCATGTGAGTCACCTAACACATGTGGGAACCATCATTTGGCAACTAGCATGAAATATCTCATAAAATTACAAAAATATGAGTAATCATTCATGACTTATTTACATGAAAACAAAATTACATATCCTTTATATCTAATCCATACACCAACGACCAAAAACACCTACAAACGCTTTCATTCTTCAATTTTCTTCATCTAATTGATCTCTCTCAAGTTCTATCTTCAAGTTCTAAGTGTTCTTCATAAATTCCAAAAGTTCTAGTTTCATAAAATCAAGAATACTTTCAAGTTTGCTAGCTCACTTCCAATCTTGTAAGGTGATCATCCAACCTCAAGAAATCTTTGTTTCTTACAGTAGGTTATCATTCTAATACAAGGTAATAATCATATTCAAACTTTGGTTCAATTTCTATAACTATAACAATCTTATTTCAAGTGATGATCTTACTTGAACTTGTTTTCGTGTCATGATTCTGCTTCAAGAACTTCGAGCCATCCAAGGATCCATTGAAGCTAGATCCATTTTTCTCTTTTCTAGAAGGTTTATCCAAGGAAATTAAGGTAGTAATGATGTTCATAACATCATTCGATTCATACATATAAAGCTATCTTATTCGAAGGTTTAAACTTGTAATCACTAGAACATAGTTTAGTTAATTCTAAACTTGTTCGCAAACAAAAGTTAATCCTTCTAACTTGACTTTTAAAATCAACTAAACACATGTTCTATATCTATATGATATGCTAACTTAATGATTTAAAACCTGGAAACACGAAAAACACCGTAAAACCGGATTTACGCCGTCGTAGTAACACCGCGGGCTGTTTTGGGTTAGTTAATTAAAAACTATGATAAACTTTGATTTAAAAGTTGTTATTCTGAGAAAATGATTTTTATTATGAACATGAAACTATATCCAAAAATTATGGTTAAACTCAAAGTGGAAGTATGTTTTCTAAAATGGTCATCTAGACGTCGTTCTTTCGACTGAAATGACTACCTTTACAAAAACGACTTGTAACTTATTTTTCCGACTATAAACCTATACTTTTTCTGTTTATATTCATAAAATAGAGTTCAATATGAAATCATAGCAATTTGATTCACTCAAAACGGATTTAAATTGAAGAAGTTATGGGTAAAACAAGATTGGATAATTTTTCTCATTTTAGCTACGTGAAAATTGGTAACAAATCTATTCCAACCATAACTTAATCAACTTGTATTGTATATTATGTAATCTTGAGATACCATAGACACGTATACAATGTTTCGACCTATCATGTCGACACATCTATATATATTTCGGAACAACCATAGACACTCTATATGTGAATGTTGGAGTTAGCTATACAGGGTTGAGGTTGATTCCAAAATATATATAGTTTGAGTTGTGATCAATACTGAGATATGTATACACTGGGTCGTGGATTGATTCAAGATAATATTTATCAATTTATTTCTGTACATCTAACTGTGGACAACTAGTTATAGGTTACTAACGAGGACAGCTGACTTAATAAACTTAAAACATCAAAATATATTAAAAGTGTTGTAAATATATTTTGAACATACTTTAATATATATGTATATATTGTTATAGGTTCGTGAATCAACAGTGGCCAAGTCTTACTTCCCGACGAAGTAAAAATCTGTGAAAGTGAGTTATAGTCCCACTTTTAAAATCTAATATTTTTGGGATGAGAATACATGCAGGTTTTATAAATGATTTACAAAATAGACACAAGTACGTGAAACTACATTCTATGGTTGAATTATCGAAATCGAATATGCCCCTTTTTATTAAGTCTGGTAATCTAAGAATTAGGGAACAGACACCCTAATTGACGCGAATCCTAAAGATAGATCTATTGGGCCTAACAAACCCCATCCAAAGTACCGGATGCTTTAGTACTTCGAAATTTATATCATATCCGAAGGGTGTCCCGGAATGATGGGGATATTCTTATATATGCATCTTGTTATTGTCGGTTACCAGGTGTTCACCATAAGAATGATTTTTATCTCTATGTATGGGATGTGTATTGAAATATGAAATCTTGTGGTCTATTGTTACGATTTGATATATATAGGTTAAACCTATAACTCACCAACATTTTTGTTGACGTTTAAAGCATGTTTATTCTCAGGTGAATATTAAGAGCTTCCGCTGTTGCATACTAAAATAAGGACAAGATTTGGAGTCCATGTTTGTATGATATTGTGTAAAAACTGCATTCAAGAAACTGATTTCGATGTAACATATTTGTATTGTAAACCATTATGTAATGGTCGTGTGTAAACAGGATATTTTAGATTATCATTATTTGATAATCTACGTAAAGTTTTTTAAACCTTTATTTATGAAATAAAGGTTATGGTTTGTTTTAAAAATGAATGCAGTCTTTGAAAAACGTCTCATATAGAGGTCAAAACCTCGCAACGAAATCAATTAATATGGAACGTTTTTAATCAATAAGAACGGGACATTTCAGTTGGTATCAGAGCGTTGGTCTTAGAGAACCAGAAAATTTGCATTAGTGTGTCTTATCGAGTTTGTTAGGATGCATTAGTGAGTCTGGACTTCGACCGTGTTTTCTTTAAAAATGATTGCTTAACATTTTTGTTGGAAACTATATATTTTTAACATATGAATATTATGTGATATATTAATCTCTTAACGTGTTTGATATTATGTGATAGATGTCTACCTCTAGAACAAGTCCCATTGACTCACCTAATAATAATGAAGAGTTAAATGTAAATTGGAATGATTTGTGGACTGATTCACAAATTCCCGAAGAGGAACCGGAAGAAGAGTCGGAACCGGAAGAAGAATCGGAACCGGAAGAAGAATCGGAACCGGATGAAGAAATAGAACCGGTGGGGGAAATAATAAAACGGTTAAGTAAAAGAAAATCCTCAACCAATCGACCAAAGTTAATTATGGTCAATGGTGTTTCCGCCAAGGAAGCAAAATAATGGGAGGATTACCAATTCTCCGATGAATCGGATTCCGACGAGAATTCCGATGATGTTATAGAAATTACCCCAACTGAATTTAAAAAGGCAAAAGAAAATAATAAGGGAAAGGGCATAAAAATAGAGAAATCTAATTCCAACCCCGATGAACTTTATATGTATCGTCAACCCCCGAAGTCCTTAAGTTGTAACAATGACCCGGGAACCTCTAAACCACCAGGTTTTTCTAAACCAATGTGGACAACGACGGCTCGTATTAGGGGAACATCATATATCCCTACAAACTTGGCAAAACGAACCAAAACCGAAGAAGAAGAAACGAGCGAGTCGGAATAAGATAGTTGTATTCGTGTGGTGTAATATATGTAATATAGTGTTCTTATGCTTTATGATATATGTAAAAATTGCTTGTATTTATAAGTATTTTTTTTATGAAACTAACTCTTGTCTATTTTACAGTTTAAAAACACAAAATGGATAGACAACCCAATATTTTAAGAGACCTACCCGGAGACATGATTGATGAAATCTTGTCTAGAGTCGGCCAGAATTCTTCGGCACAACTATTTAAGGCGAGATCAGTTTGTAAGACATTCGAAGAACGTTCCAAGAATGTCTTGGTTTATAAGAGACTTTCGTTTGAAAGATGGGGGATATCACATTGGGAAACCCATAAGTTACGATGTGTTTACTTTGACGCATATATTGCGGGGAACCCAAATGCTATTTTACGCAACGGGTTAAGAAATTATTTTGACTCAATATATCCGAATATTGGACTTCGTGATTTAGAAAAAGCGGCTAACATGCAACATAAAGAAGCATGTTATGCTTACGGATTAGTAATGTTCGCTTCTCACCAAAGTGAGAACAAGAACATCGGGCTACAACTATTAAACAAAACGTTTCCACAAGTGACGGAGTCGGTAATTGTTGTAAGAAATGAGGTTTTTAGATTATTACGGGACTGTTGGACATTACGTAACCCTCGTCCCTTTGATGACGTTACAACACGCTATCTTATCAACAGCCATAACGGTTATGTTGCACAAGACCAAGGATGTGAAGTAGTCCTAGTAAAACCAGAATGCATGACTTGTTTCTGGACGTATGAATTACGTGTCTTTATTGCCTTTGCCGAACGACTTGTGTACTAGCTAGAATTGTCTTCACAACTATCTTGTATCAAAGTTATTGTGTGCTATATTTCATGCTTTATGTAAAATAAGCGGTATTGTAAGTTTGTAAAATATTGTATAAAAGTTTGAACGCGAAATATTATTACAATCAGTTTTTCATATAGAATTGCAGTAGTTGAATTGTATATTAGCTACTAAGTATGAACTTAACGGGTAGGTACTACCCGAATTTAAACTTATAAAACGCTAATATGAAGAAAAAGCTTTTATAAATGAGTTCATATTATGCTACGAAATACTATTAACTACTCTTAATATTCTGTATGATTAACTTGTTCCATTTAACTATTTTGAAGGAAATGGCACCGACTACTCGACACACCGTGAATATGAATGAAGAGGAATTCCGTACTTTTCTAGCTTCAAACATAGCTGCAGTACAGGCTGCGCTACATACCAACAATAACCTTGGATCTAGCAGTACAGTAAATCGTGTAGGATGCACCTACAAAGAATTCACTGCCTGCAAACCTTTGGAATTTGATGGAACCGAAGGACCGATCGGATTGAAACGGTGGACCGAGAAGGTTGAATCGGTGTTTGCCATAAGTAAGTGTACTGAAGAGGACAAAGTGAAGTACGCTACGCATACCTTCACAGGTTCTGCGTTAACATGGTGGAATACCTATCTAGAGCAAGTGGGACAAGATGATGCGTACGCACTACCGTGGTCAGCATTCAAGCACTTGATGAACGAGAAGTACCGTCCCAGAACCGAGGTCAATAAGCTCAAGACAGAACTTAGAGGGTTACGAACCCAAGGATTTGATATTACCACGTACGAAAGACGATTCACAGAATTGTGCCTATTGTGTCCGGGAGCATTCGAAGATGAGGAAGAGAAGATCGACGCGTTTGTGAAAGGATTACCGGAAAGAATCCAAGAAGATATAAGTTCACACGAGCCCGCCTCCATACAACAGGCATGTAGAATGGCTCACAAACTAGTGAACCAGATTGAAGAAAGAATTAAAGAACAGACTGCTGAAGAGGCCAATGTGAAGCAAGTCAAAAGAAAGTGGGAGGAAAACGGTGATAAGAATCACCAATACAACAACAACAGCAATTACAACAATAATCGCAACAATTATCCCAACAATCGCAACATGAATCGCAACTACAACAAACGGCCCAACAACAACAACAACAACAACAACAACAACAACAACAGCAACTACAACAATCATCCCAACAACAATAATAACCGCAACAACAACAACAATCAGAAGCAGCTATGCCAAAGGTGTGAAAAGAATCACTCGGGGTTCTGCACCAAATTTTGCAACAAGTGTAAAAGAAATGGTCATAGCACGGCGAAGTGTGAGGTCTACGGACCAGGGGTTAATAGAACGAAAGGAACAAATGGTATCGGAACGAGTAATGGCGGAGCAAGTAGTGTCGGAGCAAGTTATGCCAATGTAGTTTGTTATAAATGTGGAAAACCAGGACACATTATTAGAAATTGCCCGAACCAGGAGAACACGAATGGACAAGGCCGTGGAAGAGTTTTCAATATTAATGCGGTAGAGGCACAGGAAGACCCGGAGCTTGTTACGGGTACGTTTCTTATTGACAATAAATCTGCTTACGTTTTATTTGATTCGGGTGCGGATAGAAGCTATATGAGTAGAGATTTTTGTGCTAAATTAAGTTGTCCATTGACGCCTTTGGATAGTAAATTTTTACTCGAATTAGCAAATGGTAAATTAATTTCAGCAGATAATATATGTCGGAATCGAGAAATTAAACTGGTTAGCGAAACATTTAAGATTGATTTGATACCAGTAGAGTTAGGGAGTTTTGATGTGATAATCGGTATGGACTGGTTGAAAGAAGTGAAAGCGGAGATCGTTTGTTACAAAAATGCAATTCGCATTATACGAGAAAAAGGAAAACCCTTAATGGTGTACGGAGAAAAGGGCAACACGAAGCTACATCTTATTAGTAATTTGAAGGCACAAAAACTAATAAGAAAAGGTTGCTATGCTGTTCTAGCACACGTCGAGAAAGTACAAACTGAAGAAAAGAGCATCAATGATGTTCCCATTGCAAAAGAATTTCCCGATGTATTTCCGAAAGAATTACCGGGATTACCCCCACATCGATCCGTTGAATTTCAAATAGATCTTGTACCAGGAGCTGCACCAATAGCTCGTGCTCCTTACAAACTCGCACCCAGCGAGATGAAAGAACTGCAAAGCCAATTACAAGAACTTTTAGAGCGTGGTTTCATTCGACCAAGCACATCACCGTGGGGAGCTCCTGTTTTGTTTGTCAAGAAGAAAGATGGTACATTCAGGTTGTGTATCGACTACCGAGAGTTGAACAAACTTACCATCAAGAACCGCTACCCACTACCGAGAATCGACGACTTATTTGATCAACTACAAGGCTCGTCTGTTTATTCAAAGATTGACTTACGTTCCGGGTATCATCAAATGCGGGTGAAAGAAGATGATATTCCAAAGACTGCTTTCAGAACACGTTACGGTCATTACGAGTTTATGGTCATGCCGTTTGGTTTAACTAATGCACCAGCTGTGTTCATGGACCTTATGAACCGAGTGTGTGGACCATACCTTGACAAGTTTGTCATTGTTTTCATTGATGACATACTTATTTACTCAAAGAATGACCAAGAACACGGTGAACATTTGAGAAAGGTGTTAGAAGTATTGAGGAAGGAAGAATTGTACGCTAAGTTTTCAAAGTGTGCATTTTGGTTGGAAGAAGTTCAATTCCTCGGTCACATAGTGAACAAAGAAGGTATTAAGGTGGATCCGGCAAAGATAGAAACTGTTGAAAAGTGGGAAACCCCGAAAACTCCGAAACACATACGCCAGTTTTTAGGACTAGCTGGTTACTACAGAAGGTTCATCCAAGACTTTTCCAGAATAGCAAAACCCTTGACTGCATTAACGCATAAAGGGAAGAAATTTGATTGGAATGATGAACAAGAGAAAGCGTTTCAGTTATTGAAGAAAAAGCTAACTACGGCACCTATATTGTCATTGCCTGAAGGGAATGATGATTTTGTGATTTATTGTGATGCATCAAAGCAAGGTCTCGGTTGTGTATTAATGCAACGAACGAAGGTGATTGCTTATGCGTCTAGACAATTGAAGATTCACGAACAAAATTATACGACGCATGATTTGGAATTAGGCGCGGTTGTTTTTGCATTAAAGACTTGGAGGCACTACTTATATGGGGTCAAAAGTATTATATATACCGACCACAAAAGTCTTCAACACATATTTAATCAGAAACAACTGAATATGAGGCAGCGTAGGTGGATTGAATTATTGAATGATTACGACTTTGAGATTCGTTACCACCCGGGGAAGGCAAATGTGGTAGCCGATGCCTTGAGCAGGAAGGACAGAGAACCCATTCGAGTAAAATCTATGAATATAATGATTCATAATAACATTACTACTCAAATAAAGGAGGCGCAACAAGGAGTTTTAAAAGAGGGAAATTTAAAGGATGAAATACCCAAAGGATCGGAGAAGCATCTTAATATTCGGGAAGACGGAACCCGGTATAGGGCTGAAAGGATTTGGGTACCAAAATTTGGAGATATGAGAGAAATGGTACTTAGAGAAGCTCATAAAACCAGATACTCAATACATCCTGGAACGGGGAAGATGTACAAGGATCTCAAGAAACATTTTTGGTGGCAGGGTATGAAAGCCGATGTTGCTAAATACGTAGGAGAATGTTTGACGTGTTCTAAGGTCAAAGCTGAGCATCAGAAACCATCAGGTCTACTTCAACAACCCGAAATCCCGGAATGGAAATGGGAAAACATTACCATGGATTTCATCACTAAATTGCCAAGGACTGCAAGTGGTTTTGATACTATTTGGGTAATAGTTGATCGTCTCACCAAATCAGCACACTTCCTACCAATAAGAGAAGATGACAAGATGGAGAAGTTAGCACGACTGTATTTGAAGGAAGTCATCTCCAGACATGGAATACCAATCTCTATTATCTCTGATAGGGATGGCAGATTTATTTCAAGATTCTGGCAGACATTACAGCAAGCATTAGGAACTCGTCTAGACATGAGTACTGCCTATCATCCACAAACTGATGGGCAGAGCGAAAGGATGATACAAACGCTTGAAGACATGCTACGAGCATGTGTTATTGATTTCGGAAACAGTTGGGATCGACATCTACCGTTAGCAGAATTTTCCTACAATAACAGCTACCATTCAAGCATTGAGATGGCGCCGTTTGAAGCACTTTATGGTAGAAAGTGCAGGTCTCCGATTTGTTGGAGTGAAGTGGGGGATAGACAGATTACGGGTCCGGAGATTATACAAGAAACTACCGAGAAGATCATCCAAATTCAACAACGGTTGAAAACCGCCCAAAGTCGACAAAAGAGCTACGCTGATATTAAAAGAAAAGATATAGAATTTGAAATTGGAGAGATGGTCATGCTTAAAGTTGCACCTTGGAAAGGCGTTGTTCGATTTGGTAAACGAGGGAAATTAAATCCAAGGTATATTGGACCATTCAAGATTATTGATCGTGTCGGACCAGTAGCTTACCGACTAGAGTTACCTCAAAAACTCGCGGCTGTACATAACACTTTCCACGTCTCGAATTTAAAGAAATGTTTTGCTAAAGAAGATCTCACTATTCCGTTAGATGAAATCCAAATCAACGAAAAACTTCAATTCATCGAAGAACCCGTCGAAATAATGGATCGTGAGGTTAAAAGACTTAAGCAAAACAAGATACCAATTGTTAAGGTTCGATGGAATGCTCGTAGAGGACCCGAGTTCACCTGGGAGCGTGAAGATCAGATGAAGAAGAAATACCCGCATCTATTTCCAGAAGATTCGTCAACACCTTCAACAGCTTAAAATTTCGGGACGAAATTTATTTAACGGGTAGGTACTGTAGTGACCCGAACTTTTCCATGTTTATATATATTAATTGAGATTGATATTTACATAATTAAATGTTTCCAACATGTTAAGCAATCAAACTTGTTAAGACTTGATTAATTGAAATATGTTTCATATAGACAATTGACCACCCAAGTTGATCGGTGATTCACGAACGTTAAAACTTGTAAAAACTATATGATGACATATATATGGATATATATATATAGTTAACATGATACTATGATAAGAAAACATATCATAAAGTATATTAACAATGAACTACATATGTAAAAACAAGACTACTAACTTAATGATTTTTAAACGAGACATATATGTAACGATTATCGTTGTAAAGACATTTAATGTATATATATCATATTAAGAGATATTCATACATGATAATATCATGATAATATAATAATTTAAAATCTCATTTGATATTATAAACATTGGGTTAACAACATTTAACAAGATCGTTAACCTAAAGGTTTCAAAACAACACTTACATGTAACGACTAACGATGACTTAACGACTCAGTTAAAATGTATATACATGTAGTGTTTTAATATGTATTTATAAACTTTTGAAAGACTTCAATACACTTATCAAAATACTTCTACTTAACAAAAATGCTTACAATTACATCCTCGTTCAGTTTCATCAACAATTCTACTCGTATGCACCCGTATTCGTACTCGTACAATACACAGCTTTTAGATGTATGTACTATTGGTATATACACTCCAATGATCAGCTCTTAGCAGCCCATGTGAGTCACCTAACACATGTGGGAACCATCATTTGGCAACTAGCATGAAATATCTCATAAAATTACAAAAATATGAGTAATCATTCATGACTTGTTTACATGAAAACAAAATTACATATCCTTTATATCTAATCCATACACCAACGACCAAAAACACCTACAAACACTTTTATTCTTCAATTTTCTTCATCTAATTGATCTCTCTCAAGTTCTATCTTCAAGTTCTAAGTGTTCTTCATAAATTCCAAAAGTTCTAGTTTCATAAAATCAAGAATACTTTCAAGTTTGCTAGCTCACTTCCAATCTTGTAAGGTGATCATCCAACCTCAAGAAATCTTTGTTTCTTACAGTAGGTTATCATTCTAATACAAGGTAATAATCATATTCAAACTTTGGTTCAATTTCTATAACTATAACAATCTTATTTCAAGTGATGATCTTACTTGAACTTGTTTTCGTGTCATGATTCTGCTTCAAGAACTTCGAGCCATCCAAGGATCCATTGAAGCTAGATCCATTTTTCTCTTTTCCAGAAGGTTTATCCAAGGAAATTAAGGTAGTAATGATGTTCATAACATCATTCGATTCATACATATAAAGCTATCTTATTCGAAGGTTTAAACTTGTAATCACTAGAACATAGTTTAGTTAATTCTAAACTTGTTCGCAAACAAAAGTTAATCCTTCTAACTTGACTTTTAAAATCAACTAAACACATGTTCTATATCTATATGATATGCTAACTTAATGATTTAAAACCTGGAAACACGAAAAACACCGTAAAACCGGATTTACGCCGTCGTAGTAACACCGCGGGCTGTTTTGGGTTAGTTAATTAAAAACTATGATAAACTTTGATTTAAAAGTTGTTATTCTGAGAAAATGATTTTTATTATGAACATGAAACTATATCCAAAAATTATGGTTAAACTCAAAGTGGAAGTATGTTTTCTAAAATGAAACTACCTTTACAAAAACGACTTGTAACTTATTTTTCCGACTATAAACCTATACTTTTTCTGTTTATATTCATAAAATAGAGTTCAATATGAAATCATAGCAATTTGATTCACTCAAAACGGATTTAAAATGAAGAAGTTATGGGTAAAACAAGATTGGATAATTTTTCTCATTTTAGCTACGTGAAAATTGGTAACAAATCTATTCCAACCATAACTTAATCAACTTGTATTGTATATTATGTAATCTTGAGATACCATAGACACGTATACAATGTTTCGACCTATCATGTCGACACATCTATATATATTTCGGAACAACCATAGACACTCTATATGTGAATGTTGGAGTTAGCTATACAGGGTTGAGGTTGATTCCAAAATATATATAGTTTGAGTTGTGATCAATACTGAGATACGTATACACTGGGTCGTGGATTGATTCAAGATAATATTTATCGATTTATTTCTGTACATCTAACTGTGGACAACTAGTTATAGGTTACTAACGAGGACAGCTGACTTAATAAACTTAAAACATCAAAATATATTAAAAGTGTTGTAAATATATTTTGAACATACTTTAATATATATGTATATATTGTTATAGGTTCGTGAATCAACAGTGGCCAAGTCTTACTTCCCGACGAAGTAAAAATCTGTGAAAGTGAGTTATAGTCCCACTTTTAAAATCTAATATTTTTGGGATGAGAATACATGCAGGTTTTATAAATGATTTACAAAATAGACACAAGTACGTGAAACTACATTCTATGGTTGAATTATCGAAATCGAATATGCCCCTTTTTATTAAGTCTGGTAATCTAAGAATTAGGGAACAGACACCCTAATTGACGCGAATCCTAAAGATAGATCTATTGGGCCTAACAAACCCCATCCAAAGTACCGGATGCTTTAGTACTTCGAAATTTATATCATATCCGAAGGGTGTCCCGGAATGATGGGGATATTCTTATATATGCATCTTGTTATTGTCGGTTACCAGGTGTTCACCATATGAATGATTTTTATCTCTATATATGGGATGTGTATTGAAATATGAAATCTTGTGGTCTATTGTTACGATTTGATATATATAGGTTAAACCTATAACTCACCAACATTTTTGTTGACGTTTAAAGCATGTTTATTCTCAGGTGAATATTAAGAGCTTCCGCTGTTGCATACTAAAATAAGGACAAGATTTGGAGTCCATGTTTGTATGATATTGTGTAAAAACTGCATTCAAGAAACTGATTTCGATGTAACATATTTGTATTGTAAACCATTATGTAATGGTCGTGTGTAAACAGGATATTTTAGATTATCATTATTTGATAATCTACGTAAAGTTTTTTAAACCTTTATTTATGAAATAAAGGTTATGGTTTGTTTTAAAAATGAATGCAGTCTTTGAAAAACGTCTCATATAGAGGTCAAAACCTCGCAACGAAATCAATTAATATGGAACGTTTTTAATCAATAAGAACGGGACATTTCAATAAATATGAATCAAATAAGATTATGAATAAGGTTACTACCTCAAGTTACTTGGATAAAGCTACTGGAAAAGATAGAAAATAATCTTGATCAACTTTCTTATGATGATTATAGGTTGTTCATGAAGCTAGTTCTTCATGAGTATTTGCTGAAATTGTGAAGAACACTTAGAGTTCCTAAGAGTGTGTTTTTGGTTAGAGAAAGATGGTTGTAAGAATGAAATGAAAAACCAAGGTGATGGTGATACTTATAGGACAATCTGGTTGTTGAGGGAACAAGGACAAATTATTGTGTTAAATTTTTGAGTAAAAATGTATGCTAGCTTACAAATAAGATTCCCTCTTATCTAGGGCAGATCTAAGGCTGATAAGGATATTGATTTGATGTGTATTTACCAATAGTAAATACGTATAGATGATGGGTATGATACGATAAAAGAAGCTCAAAATCGGGCTTTTATTTTAGGTCCAACCGGTCCAAAAATAAAATTTTAAGACATTTTTAATAAAGCAATGTTAGCCCAAAAAAATTTCCAAGCCAGGGGCTCTGCCCCTTGGACCCCGCCAGGGGTTGCCACCCCTTGGACCCCGCTTATCAGGGGCACTGCCCCCGAACCCCCGTCATAATCAAGATAAGTTCAAACAAGTGTGCACTCCACACTTCCGCAAACTTGTTCGATATTTATCAAGATTATTTTGGTTACAAATTAATCCCATTACACTTAAATCATATTGGTGACATAAATCACAACACATTATAGATTGTAAGTATATATGTCAAAGAATGTTACATATAGTTATCGTTTTGAAAACTTAAGTTAGTGGTCTCAAAGTATACTTATAACTCATTGTTGTTAGTTCACAATGAAATGTTAAACCATCCTTAAATCATGTTAAATATGTATAGATATGTACATATACATAATCGTATAATTATCGTGTGTTATATAGTTCGTGATATCATCGGTCAAATTGGACGGTCAAACGTTGTGTAAAACTTTTTTCAAAAATATAAGTCTCAACAGTTTGAATTTCTTATCATGTTGGTAAGGTTTAATTTATGTAAATATTAATCTCATAAGTATAGAACGATCGGAAAATTCCGGGTCGTTACAATTAGAGATCACATAATCGCCATGTCGAACGAAGATAAATGATGTAGAACATCATGTAGAACGATGATTATATTCAAGGTACAGAATGAGATGTTAAGACATGGGATGCGGATGTTGCTGTTGATGGTGGTGATGGTACTGTTGGTGTTGCTTATGGTGGTACTGTTTATGCTGCTGGTGCTGCTGCTGGTGTTTGTAACCTTTGCACCATATTCTCCAAAGCCACTACCCGAGCGCGAAGCTCGTTGACTTCTTCTATTACACTAGGGTGATTGTTGGTTCGGATGAGCGGATAAATAAGATCTAGAATACGAGATAGTATATAATCATGACGAGATACTCTGGAAATGAGAGAGAAAATAGTGTTTCGGACAGGTTCGTCGGTAAGTGCTTCAGGTTCTTCGCCAAGAGGGCAATGTGGTGGATGGAAGGGATCGCCTTCTTCTTGTCTCCAATGATTAAGGTGGCTACGAACCCATCAGATGAATTGGGGATGGCTGATTGGTTGATTCATTCTGGTGACGCTGCTTCCGGAGCTTAGGTGAACATCCATGTCGGAATCCGAGGGACTTGAACTAGTGGCGCGTTTCATTTCGTACGATTGAGTAAAGGGTTTTTCGATATGAAATGATTTTCGGCTATCGGATGGTATTCTAATTACATATAAAGCAAAGGATTTCATAGATTACGGAGGGATTTACGGAATATCAGGCAAAGTCTACAATAACATATACGCTAAGATATGAATTATCAGATACGCTAAGATATGAATTTTGTCTATTCACTATTCATGCAATCAATGTAGTAAGATGTGTCTAGACTTAAGAATGATAAGCAGGTAATTTCCTAAAGATGATAAATAGATGATTTCCGACCAGAAATGATAAGCAAAACTTTTGACATGCAGACACGGTCGAAGTCCAGACTCACTAATGCATCTAAACAACTATCAGTTAGACACACTAATGCAAAACCTGGTTCGCTAAGACCACCGCTCTGATACCACATATAACGACCCGTCCTAATTCATCTGGACGAATACATTACATTTGATTTCATCGCGAGGTACTTGACCTCTATATGATACATTTTACAAACATTGCATTCGTTTTTAAAAGATAAACTTTCATTACATCGAAAGTTGACGGCATGAATACCATTTCATAATATATCCAACTATAATTGACTTAATAATAATCTTGATGAACTCAACGACTCGAATGTAACGTCTTTTGAAATATGTCATGCCTGACTCCAAGTAATATCTCTAAAATGAGCAAATGCACAGCGGAAGATTTCTTTCATACCTGAGAATAAACATGCTTTCAAGTGTCAACCAAAAGGTTGGTGAGTTCATTAGTTTATCATAAACATTCATTTCCATCATTTTAATAGACCACAAGATTTCATATAATTAATTGTACACGTAACCCGAGTACAAAATAACACGCGTAACCCGCGAATTAAAAATCATTCATATGGTGAACGCTTGATAACCGACATAACTTTAATGCATAGAATATCCCCAAAACAGAACCTCTCATCTGTATAATAATAATAATCTCGAAGTACTAAAGCATCCGTACCCCGGATGGGACTTTTCGAGGTCCATAGATCTATCTTTAGGATTCGCGTCGATTAGGGGCCATACCCGTTTCCTAATCATTAGGTTACCAAGCTAAAAAGGGGTGATATTCAGTATTCATAATCTAGCCATATAATGTAGTTTTTGATCACTTGGGTCTATTTCGTAGAATATTAATAAAATCAGCGTATGTATTCTCAGTCCCAAAAATATATATAAAAAGGGAGAAATGAAACTCACAGTATTGTATTTTATAGTAAAAATACATATGACGACATTGAACAAGTATAGGGTTGACCTCGGATTCACGAACCTATATCAATTGTTATATATATCAAATAATATTAACGCAAATAATAGCAACCAAATATATATAACTTATAATATCTATTTTAAATTTTAGATCATAAAAATATAGTTCTATTATATATATTAAATACATTTAATATAAAAATAAAGTTATGATTATTAATATTGATTATAATAATAATAATAATAATAATAATAATAATAATAATAATAATAATAATAATAATAATAATAATAATAATAATAATAATAATAATAATAATAATAATAATAATAATAATAATAATGATAATAATATCGATAATAATAATGATAGTAATAATAAAAATGATAATTTTAATAATAATAATAGTTTTAATAAAAATGATAATTTCAATGATAATTTTAATAAATAAAATATAGTAATAATGATAATGATAAAAATGATAAAATAATAATTTTATTAAAAATGTTGATTTTAATAATAATGATGATAATAATACGAATAACTATAATAATAATATTTTTACTACTAATGTTAATAAAAATTGGCAATACTTATAATGATATTAATAATAATAATAATTATAGTAATAATAACGTTACTACTAGTGATAATAATGATAAAAATTTTAATAATAATATTACTAATAATGATACACAACATACTAATATACAAATGATAGTAATAATATTAATAATAATAATAACAATAATAATATTAATAATACTAATAATAATAATAATAATAATAATAATAATAATAATAATAATAAAAATAATAATAATAATAATAATAATAATAATAATAATAATAATAATAATAATAATAATAATAATAATAATAATAATAATAATAATAATAATAATAATTCTAAGATGTTACTACCTTTAAAGGCTTTAAAAAAATATAGCAAGAGCCCATATTCGATCCTTCGACCCTCACAACAAACCATTCAATCCAGCCCATTTTTCTGATTATAACCCCATACTCATTTTATTTAACCCGTTATTCTCTTTCTGATTCTTCTTTTTCTTCCTAACTGGAAATCAATTAACAAGTAACATCATCATCATCTAATCATCTTCATCATCGATGTCATCACCATCATGTACGTTATAATACTGCATCATCACCATTAATATTCGATCCCCATCATCTTTACTCGATCATCATAATCAATTACGATGCACTCGTTTCAGTCTAAAAGAAGGAGTAAGGTACTGAGAACAAGGCCCAGTTAACAGAACATAGCAGCCCAATATTAGGTTTTTAAAAGAGCCCATAAAATAGTCCATTAACATTATTAAGTCAACAGCCCAATTAGATTAACAGATAAGTTTGAGAAGGAAAAAAAATGTCGGTGGTGATGATAAAAAAAATTCACAGTAGCCGTCCTCCTTTTTCTTTCCATCGTCATCATATTCGTGTCATCATTAGTAATCATCATTATTAATTGCCATCGCCGTATGCAGCAGCAGTAGCAACTTGGGACGATTTGTTTTTTAAGGTGATCGTAGTTGTTTGATGTCACAGTAAAAAAAAAAAGGGGGTTTACTTGGGTGGTGATTATTGAAGGTGGTTCTAGAGTGGTAGAAGGTTGAGGGTGGTGGTAATCCAATCACGGTGATGGTGGTGTCATGTGGTTGTGACCGGTGGTGTGGGTGGCCGTGAAGCTTGTGAAGGTGATGATTGATGGTTGATTGTATATGGTGGAAGATGGTTAACCGGTGGTGAAGTGGTGGCGTGAAGTTCACATTGGTGGTGATTCACTTAGGGTGTCGAGTAGACGGTGCTTCGGTGATGGTAGTGATAGTTGAGTTCTTGGTTGATCTTACTTATATGTATATATATAAGGTAATATAGATAGATGGTTAAATATGTAGTGCATACATGTGTATATATATTATATAGATTAGATATAGTGGAAGCAAAAGACAACCACATTAATATTAATAATATCACATGAATTATAATGTACACAGTGTCATGAATTCACAAATATCAAGAATAGGGTAGTAGCCGGGAATGATTGAGTTACTATTTATTTTACGGGCTGGACTTCGTGCTCCGTTGTTAATTAGTGACGGATAAAAGTTCTCAGAAAAATCTCATATTTTTAAATTAACTATACTTATTTATTTTAGTCATTATTGTATAAAATTCGATCCTTAATTTGTTAGATAAAAATTACATCAACTGTCCCTCTCATTTATGGGTAAAATATAAAAAGTGTTAAAACTTAACCAATAGTTCCTAAATACATTTTTAATAAGCCTAAAATTTATAGAACTCATTTTCGGATCACCGTTTATTTTAAAATCACATATATTCGTTTTTAACTCATTTAATATCAATCGAATTACGACAGAGTGTTACAGTCGATTACAAAATAATTTAGAAAATATATTTATATATTCAATATACTTCATTTACATATATAGATTCCTTTTAAATAATAGTTATTATATATTATTTTATTTTACATTATTAGTTCTAACAATTACATCATATAATATTTCAATTTATATTTCAAATTCATATATTTAAATATATATGTATCTATTTACAAATAGTGGTTCGTGGTTCGAGAATCATCGAGAGCAGTCGAAGGTCAATGAATTCATGAAAACGGTTCAAAAATTTTGAGATTCAACATTACAGACTTTGCTTATCATGTCGAAATCATATAAAGATTAAGTTTAAATTTGGTCGGAAATTTCCGGGTCGTCACACGAGTGAGGATTAGGCAAGTTTGATAGTAACAACAACAGTTCCAAACCGCACAACGGAGGATGATACTTTGATCGAAACCAAAGGAGAAATTACAATTCTAATGGCGGGTGGAGAGGCAACAATCATCCCAATGATTTTCACCATAACAGGAGGCCTTTAGAGAGACATCTGTTGATAATGGCGTTAACAAAAACTCCTAAGGAGATTCTTTTCACTGAACCTATTCGATCCGCTTTCAATCCTCCAGCACCTATGGAGGAAAGAGATGGCCCAAGAAGTGAACTATGGTGTGACTTTCATGAGGCGTGAGGTCATGACACAAATAATTGCAAGTCTTTGATGATGGAAATCATTGCAAAGATTAAGACAGTGGAGTTAAATCACTTGTTACCAGGAAAGCAATGCAGAAGAAATGATCCTAAAAAGAAATTTCCATGGCAGAAAAGTGATGGTCGAAGAGGACATCGAGATGAGAATCGAAGAAGGGAGAAGCATGGCAGAAGAGAAAACAGAAACCAATATGGAGAACGTGAACCAACTCCAGAAGTGGTAATCAAAATGGTGTGGTTCAATGATAGTTGCTATGAAGATGGTGAGCAATCAGACAACAATGTTGAAGGCTGGAAATATGCTCCAATCATTTTTCAACCAATTCAAAATTAGACTTTATCCGTCTAGCCAGTGGTCATATCATCAGAAATTGCAAACAAGTTCATCAGCCTTATTTACACGGATACAGGCAGTGAAGCCGACATCATTTATTGGCATTGTATGAGAACTTTTCCAAGGCACATAGAGAATAGGGTTTGGCGGACAAATTTGAAGGTTTCAGGATTGACAGGAACACCGGTGAACGCCATGGGGTGAATTTGTTTAGAGGTTGTTATGGGAACATTCGCATTGCTGAGAACTGAAATAATTGATTTCACTATTTTCAAAGGCACTTCTCGGTTTAATGTCCTTTTCGGAAGGACATCGTTGGCAAAGTTTGGAGCAATTGCATCCACTACTCATGCGGAGATCAGATTTCCAACTTCTAACGGAGTGGCTGCCATACATTAACAGTATGTAGCCCCAACTAGAGAACGGTCTACATTTGCAAATTTGCCAGAGGACAGGGAAAATCGGAGAAGGCATAATCGATTGTTCAGAGATTATGAAGTTCAGGAGTTTTTTATACCGTAATCAACTATTCAGGCCGGACAGCGCTAGGCACTTGGCGTATGAAGAGCAAATTTTAGCATTTTATAAAGAACAAATTCTATCATTTTATTGTACACCATTGTAGTTACGCTACAATGCATATGTTTACAACAGCATACATTAAACTTTCATAATGTACTAATTAGGCCTGATCCACCTAAATTCATAATGAATTGTTTATGTAATGCGCACTATCAATCAATAAAATTTTATCTTTTTCTTATGCGAAGTGCTGCCTGTGACAAATGTAAAACATTGCATTTATATCATGCCCACAAAAGGAGAGTATTTTTATACTTCCGATGGCGGATACTCTTTTGCCGGCCAGCAAAAGGCGCAAGGGATCGGCTATAAAACGTTAAGGTCTTACTAGAACGCACCGAGGAAAAATGAAAAACTAGATACTTGTCATGACAAATATTATAAAGACTTACTTCACAAAATGACAAAAGTTCCTATACTATATGAAGGCAAAAGTATTTCACAATTCTTCCTCATAAACTTTATGACGGAAGGCGTATAGAGGAACGGTTACTAATTCATCACTACACTTCAAAAATACTTCATAACTATTCCTCATTAATTTCATGACGGAAAGCGTATGATGGACTTTAATGTCCTGCAAATTATTTGAAGGAATAATATTTGCAAAGTATACTTTCAATATTTTGTATGTTGTTAATTCAGAAGAAGTTAACAGTGAAAGGCATCTTCATCAGAATTACATAAACACTTTTTTGTATGTCTTATTAAGTTATGCAATACACAATCATACATAGAAAATTTATCATATGCCTGATGCACAGCAGATTCATTTTTAAAGCAAGAAAAGTCCAAGTATTCGGAGAGAGCATGAAGACAAACATAATCATAAGAGTGGCAACATGGAAAGATTAAATAAGACAGATAAATTTATCATTGTTCATACGTTATTACAAGATTTCATGCAAAGTCAACACCAAGAACATCCTTGGCAGATGATTCTTCCCTATTACACACATCATCAAAAATGTCAATCTTAAGGTTTATCAGTTTTTCCCTTGTCTCATTGACTCTCTCCAGGGTTCCGGGACGCATTAGGTTAGCAATGGCAGGAGGAAGAGACTGGTTTGGGGCAAGGCGTTTGGTTACTTTATTCGTAACATCAGAAATGGAATGAGTGACCATAGCATCAACATAGTCATTGTAAGGTTTCCCAACAAGTTGAGATCCAAGAACCTTAGCTATTACACCCGATATCCCCTTCTTCAGTTCAGCAAAATTACCTTCACCGACCTCCGCCCTGCGTAGGAGTTCAGCAGCCTTCTCTTTCTCAACATTCAACTCTAGCTTTAAGACATTCAGCTGACTCTCTAGTTCACTAACCTTCAACTTCTCATCTTCAACCTTCTTCTTCTCAACTTCTACCACTCTCTCCTTCTCCTCTCGCAAGATAGCAGCAACATCCTGAGCACCTTTTAACTTAGATTCTTTAGCTTTCAAAGCTTCTTGAGTTTTGGTCAAGGCACGTTCAGCTTCAGTAGCTCTTTTGCTAGCATTTTCACCTTCAGCCCTTTCAGTACGGGCTATCTCAAGAATAGACTCTTGATGATGCTGCAATTGCAAAGAAGACCGTAGGTGGTTCATCAACAACACAGCTGCTGCAGCAGTTGACTGCCTAAGTTGTTCAGAACGGAGAGCGGTGAAGTGTGGATTCAGCTCTGGAACAGCACAACCCTGCAAAAGAAGAATGCTACAGTCAATATCAACAATTCATATAAATAAAGCGCAAGTACATAAAGTACAAATTGTTTTATCATTAGTACCTGAAGTAGAGTCAATAAATCTGTGCACTTAGTGGGTGTCTTTTTGAATTGGTGGGTCTGGAACATTTGTGGATGTGACAGCAGGGATAATGGTAATAGGGGGTGGAGAATGATAGGATGAGCTGTCTTCTGGCCTCAGCTCCTGAAAATCAGTTTCATCTAACGGAGTAAAATTCCTGTCAGGGGTTTTCAGAATTTCCTCCACTTGACTTTCGTGGATTTCCTCTGTCCCCCGCTCACCACCTTCAATAGTTTTTCTGTGGCCGTCATATGAATCTGTTAAGCGCACTAACATATCAAATAAGTTAGCACTATGAACAGACATAATAGTTATGAACAAAGGTATATACGATATTAAGAAAAGGCAATGTTGGCATACGTCTTCGGCATTTTGGCTTAGGGCTCCCCTCCACGTTTTATGCTCTCTTAGAGCCTTTACCCTTCTTGGGTGTCTTTTTGATCACAGGAGTGCTGGGGAGCATATCACCGGTAATATCAACTGAGCCAGTTGTTTTTTGCTCAGTAGTGGTGTCGTCCGTTGTCCGCTCAGAATCAGATTCACTATCTGAGCTACTACTGCTGCTTTCTCCTTCTTTTTCAGCATTAGCAGCAGCAGCACCCTTAGTTTCAGCTTCAATCCTTTCTACCTCTAGCTCGGCAGGGGTCTTGTCACGGGCAGTGATTTTAACATCATCCTCAAGATCTAGTGACAGGATAGCAGAACGGACAAGTATCTCGGTTTGTTCTGCAGAAATTACACAAAGGCAAATACAGCAATATAAGCAATAATGATATAAAATAGACAAACATATATATGTATTAGGATGATCATAACACATCCTACCCTGGTTTTTCTGGCGGAGTACTGGCACAGAAGTACTTGGCCATTCTTGGCTTACTTTACACAAAACAAGAATCCCCTCATACTTCTCGTATGATCTGGGCCAAAAAATGGTTACCGAGACAGCCTTTCCTACGCCAGCATCTATAGACTTCCATTTACAGACAACGGAATACGCTTCTGGAATAACCCCCTCATCAACAAAGAAAAATGGATCCTGCGAGCTTTTAATTTTGAAACCTTATTTTTGCTAACAAAATATGTTTTTGGTTTATTGTCAATGGTGAGCCAGCATTGGCTAATTTTTCGAATTTTAAAAAGAGAAATAAAAACTTTAAGGCGTGGTTTTATATTGGATGCATTGCAATACATTTCAAAAAGAATAATTTTTTGAAGGCCATGAGGATGGATTTGGCTCAAGCAGGCTTTGAAATATTTGAGGATGCGAAGAAGAAATCGTGTAAGAGGAACACGGATATTGTCATGGGTAAGTTGTAAAGCATATAAAGTAATTTTGCCGGCAGGAGGCTTTGTTGGCCCTTTGACTGGTAGTAGGAAGAATAGGGTTGTATTGATTTAAATGGTGAAAAGCAATCTTCAAACTGTCAAAATTATTCTCAGATAGTGATGATGCAATGGTACTAACCTCAGAAAGGTCAGTTGTTTCTGAAGTGGAAAGCTCTACATTTTCTTGGCCAGTACTCGACACAGAAGCCATGGTAAAAATGTGAAAAGGAAAAGTTAATAAGAAATAACAGTGAGATGAAGTGTAACTAACCTTGAAAGATGAAAAACCTTAAAAAGTTGAAAATATAGCTTGAAGAAAGCGATGAAGATTTGTGCAGAAATATGCTTTTTGAATCTTGAGCAAAGGTAAAAAAGTGAAGGTAAAAGGTTATGGCGGTTTATATAGGAACTCGTTGATGCATTTTTTTATGGACACGATCGTGACACGTGTATGGACAAGTTTAAACGTTGAGTACGAAGAAACGCTTTTTACAGCTGGAGGCGCGTGGTGTGACGACCCGGAAATTTCCGACCAAATTTAAACTTAATCTTAATATGATTTCGACACGATAAGCAGAGTCCGTAAATATGAATCCCAAAATTTTTGAACTAGTTCATGAAATCATTTGACCTTTGACTATTCTCGACGATTCACGAACAATTGTTATAAATAATATATATATATATATATATATATATATATATATATATATATATATATATATATATATATATATATATATATATATATATATATATATATAAATAATAGTATATATATTTATTTGAAATAATAATAAATAAGTAAAATAATATACAAGATAATAAGATTGATAAAATAATTATATAAATACACATGAATATGATTTCGATATAATTGGTGATTATATGTATATTGTATTAAATAGTAAAAATATGTTATTTCACATATATATTATTAATCATTAAATATTAAATAATTAATAAATTGTAATATTAATACATATTTAATTACAAGCTAAAAATATAATTGTTATAGTACTATTAATGTTACTACTTCCATTATTATTATGAATAATAATATCAATATTGGTATTATTAATATTATTATTGTTATTGATATAGTTATAAATATTAAGATTCTAATAACTTCAAGGTACGATTAATAAAATAAAAATTCTAAAAATAAATATTATCATAAGAATAAGTAAACTTATAATTTAGTTGTGATTTAAATATTTTTATTATTATGAGTGTTAATAATATTATTAACATTAATACATTAATAATTACTAATTGTTAGTTAAATTTAAATTACAGATAGATATATATATAACTACTGATATATATATAAATACTTATACATATATAAAATACATATTGTATAAATAAATATACAAACATAAGTCCATATATATAAATACGTATATACACATATATGAATAAATAAATAAATAAATAAATAAAACAACTATAAGATCTAAAATCTGTTAAACATCTCGATCGTTGCTGTAGATGATTGTTAAGAATCGTACAAATCAATTTCACCTTATGACAAATTCAGTTGCAAGTCGATGTCTACCTTATCTACTTTATTTTATTTTATTTTTAGGTTATTTTCTTCTTCTGAGTTATATTACCTGTTGCCCATTTCCCTTTTATACAACAATCGAAATCCACAATAATAAGAAGAAGAATCAGTCGACACTGCAATACCAATATCAAATATCAATTTAAAATCACTTTATTCTGTAAAATTAATTCAAAATGTCAAGAACAACCATCGGTCCCCTGTTCTTGGTTCAATTATGCAAAAGCCAGGAAATGAATCGAAATAACAAATCTATTAATGCAGTTTTATTAGAAACTTTGTACTCAATCAATCTGTAAAGTTACAGCTTCTAATTTTTCCAATTCGATTCGAATTTTTGAAGTCAAACTTTGGTTTTAAAAAGTTAAATCTGATGTTCATCACAAAATTCGTTCTCATTTCAATGTTTTTATTGAAAAGAATAATTCAAAAAGTTTCTAGAAGTGTATTACAATATAATTCCTGTTGTAATCGAAGTCTATAATGGTCTAAATTTCAAAATCATGGTTGGAGTTCTTGAATGGGTTTCACGACTGCTGCTTCAAATCTTTTTATATTTTTCTTCTACTTATGATGATCAAGAACACTCAATAAGTTTGATTCTGTGTCAATTTAAAAATCCTAAATCAATTTGGTAGTTTGAACTGGGTTCCGGTCAATTACGGTTAAGGGAAGAAGATGATAACCGCTATATGGTTTAAATAAAATTAAATCATATAATTAAATAGAAAAGGGTGTAGCAGCTGAATGGTTTATGCGTTTGCGGGTATTCGAGAGGTCGGGGGTTCGAGTCTGGTTCGTGGCGAATTTTTTTAGAAAAAGCTTTCAAGGGTATATACATTTATTAATATTTATCATTTATTATTATTATTATGTTTATTATTATTATTATTATTATTGTTGTTGTTGTTGTTATTATTATTATTATTAATAGTATAAATTATTTTGTTATGTTATTATTTGTAATATTAGGAAATATAATTATTATCATTATCAATGCGATTAGTATTACTATTATAATTATTATTAGTAGTAATATTATCATTATTAGTATTGTTATTAAAAACAAGTAGTAAATATTATTTTTATTATTACTATGGTTATGATTACAAAAATGAATATTATTATTATTAGTGATAAGTGAAGTAATATTATAACTATCATGTTACAAATTATTATTATGTTCATTAAATATTAATATTATCATTATTACTTCTAATATTAAAATATGTATTAATATGATTATGATTATTATTATTACTATTATTATAAAAATAATACAAGTTATTGTTATTTTCATAAATAATAAGTATTGGCATCATTGTATAAATACTAGAATTATTATTGATAACATAAGTATAATTATTAATACTGGCATGAGTGTTATTATTATAAAATTTTCAAAATCATTATCAAAACTGTCATTAACAGTAAAACTAATGTTTTTACAATTATAATCATTGTTATTATCCTTAATAGATTTATTAACATTATTATCTTATTAGTAATATTAAGTATTATAATTATCATCATTTTTACCACTACTAATATTATTTTAGTATTATTATAACTACTATTATTAAAATACAAATGATACATATATATATATATATATATATATATATATATATATATATATATATATATATATATATATATATATATATATATATATATATATGTATATATATCTATATATATATATATATTAAAAATAGATTTAGTACATATAACATAACGAAAATTAATATTTTATATAACGAAATAGATATATGAAACATATATATATAATTAATAAAACGTATATAATTAATAAATTTATATATATATTGTTCGATTAAAACTATGTATATTAATAAATATACAAGTGTTATAGGTTCGTGAATCCAAGGCCAACCCTGCATTCTTCAATATAGTCATATGTATTTTTACTACAAAATACATTAGGTGAGTTTTATTTGCTCCCTTTTTAAATGCTTTTGCAATATATATTTTTGGGACTGAGAATACATGCGCTAATTTTTAAATGTTTTACGAAATAGACACAAGTAATCGAAACTACATTATATGGTTGAATGATCGAAGCCGAATATGCCCCTTTTTGCTTGGTAACCTAAGAATTAGTAAACCGATCTACTAATTGACGCGAATCCTAAAGATAGATTTATTGGGCCTAACAAACCCCATCCAAAGTACCGGATGCTTTAGTACTTCGATGTTGTTTTATCATGTCCGAAGGATTTACCGAAATGATAGGGGATATTCTTATATGCATCTTGTTAATGTCGGTTACCAGGTGTTCAATCCACATGAATGATATTTTTTGTCTCTATGCATGGGACGTATATTTATGAGAACTGAAAATGAAAATCTTGTGGTCTATTAAAATGATGAAAATGAATGATTATGATAAACTAATGAACTCACCAACCTTTTGGTTGACACTTGAAAGCATGTTTATTCTCATGTATGAAAGAAATCTTCCGCTGTGCATTTGCTCATATTAGAGATATTACTTGGAGTCATTCATGACATATTTCAAAAGACGTTGCATTCGAGTCATCAAGGTCATCAAGATTATTATTAAGTTGATTATAGTTGGATATATTATGAAATGGTATGCATGCCGTCAACTTTCGATGTATTGAAAGTTTGTCTTTTAAAAACGAATGCAATGTTTGTAAAATGTATCATATAGAGGTCAAGTACCTCGCGATGTAACCAAATGTAATGTATTCGTCCAGATGGATTATGACGGGTTGCTTCAGTTGGTATCAGAGCGATGGTCTTAGCGAACCAGGTCTTGCATTAGTGTGTCTAACTGATAGTTGCTTAGATGCATTAGTGAGTCTGGACTTCGACCGTGTCTGCATGTCAAAAGTTTTGCTTATCATTTTGTGTCGAAAAGTACCTTACCTGCTTATCATTCTTAGGAAATTACTTGCTTATCATCCTTAAAATTCTAGACACATCTTACTGCCTCTATTGCATAGATAGTGTATAGATAAATTCATATGTTAGCGTATCTGTTATTATTCCCTTTGCCTGACAGCTTTCGTAGATTCCTCCGTGACTTATGGTATTTTAGTATTATATATGCATATATAAATTATGTATTGCAAGATACTAATCTACATCCTATAATCTATTTCTTATCGAAAATCCTTCATCTGATCGTACGAGATGAATCCCTCAACTAGTTCGAATTCCTCAGATTCCGATAGCTATTTCGATATGGAGTTTCACCTAAGCTCCGAAAGCAGTGCCATCAGAATGAATCAACCGATCATCAATTTCCAATTCATCTGATGGGTTCGTAGTCAACTCAATCATTGGAGACAAGAAGAAGGTGATCCTTTCCATCCACCACATTGTCCTCTTGGCGAAGAACCTGAAGCACTTACCGGCGAACCTGTCCGAAACACCATTTTCTCTCTCATTTCCAGAGTATCTCGTCACGATTATATATTATACCAAATTCTAGATCATATTTATCCGCTCATCCGAACCAACAATCACCCCGGTGTAAAGAAGAAGTCAACGAGCTTCGTACTCGGGTAGTGGCTTTGGAGAATATGGTGCAAAGGTTACAAACACCAGCAGCAGCACCAGCAGCATAACCAGTACCACCATCATCAACGCCAACAGTACCATTAATACCACCAACAACAACCGCATCGCAAACCTCAATTTCACAATCTGTCACACGAACATCAACGTCATACACACCATAGATACCAAGGAGTACCAACAACAATGAACGATGAAGTATTAATTCATAACTTCATTGAAGAAATATTCTGCGAAGAATATGTGATTTCTAAAAGTTTTAAAGATTATTTATTCTAGCTCAAACCGAAAATCAAATGAGTTTAATATCATATTGACTCATTAAATCTATAATTACCTCTGAAGAAAAAATATATGTATATATATTTTCATAAAGATTGTAATTGAAAAATCTTTCGTACAAACTGTTAATGGTGAAAATATTTTAACAGGTAGGTAATACCTGAGGAATATTTAGATTTCACATTAATAAGTTACACTGTACATTCTTCGAATCTGATTCAACAGTCATTTACTATCCTACTTACAACCACAGAAGTACGAATCCGTTCATCACAACTATTTTCATTCAATTTCATATTTGGATTTTGATCTATCAGAATCCAACAAGTGGCATAATGAAGAAAACATTGGACAAAATAAAATTTGTTAGAAACAAACAATTTAACTATGAGAAATTTTGTTAAGAATCCACGCTAACTATTCCTAGCTAACTGTTAATTCCGTATTACCTTTTATTTATCGCAATTTATTTATCGCATTTTATTTATCGCAATTTTAATTCTCGCAATTTTATTTATTTTCATTTAATTTCTATTATTTATTTTACGCACTTTAAATATCGGGACACGTATACAAGGTTTTGACATATCATATCGACGCATCTATATATATTATTTGGAATAACCATAGACACTCTATATGCAGTAATGCTGGAGTTAGCTATACAGGGTTGAGGTTGATTCTACAATAATATATATAGTTTGAGTTGTGATCGAGTCTGAGACATGCACACGGGTCACGATACGTATTAATTAATTCGAATATTATATATTAAACTATATATGAATTATTGGACTGTTAACTGTGGACTATCGACTGAGGACTAATAACATTGGACAATTAAAATGAATTAAAATATTGATTATAACATATGAAACTAAACATTTCTTCAAGTTTGCCACTTGATTTCGTCTTAAACCTCATTTGTATTTTGACGATTACAATCCGCGTTCAAACCTTTCATGATTCTTGAAAACACCTCAATCGAGAGGATGAACCAACTGCACTTCATCCATAAAAGGAAAGATTTATGCACATGGTTATGCACCTGAAAAACTCTCAGAAACTGAGTAAACGTTTAACACGTATCTGTGCTAGCTACTTTGGCATTGTTATTGCCGAAAATAACTCTGCAATTCCTTTTCAAATTAGCCAATTTTGTCACAGCTTCAACAAATCAATGTTGATTTTTCATTCAAATAGACTCTACAATAACTTTGATATATAAGTTCACCCTTCGTCATCGTTACCGGGGAATCTTTTATATTCCACCATATTACCAGCAGACGTACCAGCAACCTCGTTGCTCCTTGGCTTAAATCTCCCCGACAAATCATTATAATTATCTATTGAAGTCTTATCATATACTCATCCGCATCTTGTAATGAGAAATTTCCATACCAATTACTGGGAATCAGCAATCAGTATTTTGAATCTCGCAGTGTTTCTACATCAATAGTTATATGTATACATATAACAGTTATCTTTTAGAATTATGATCTTTCATTCTGAAATTCTGAAAAAACCTAGTCTACGAATCAATACTCCAAATTTTGAGAAAACTGAATGAAGCAGCAGAAACTGTAGACAACCGTAAACGACCTAACCATCGGAAGTTTGATGATAAAGAATAGTATGTTGGAAAAGCTCAGAAAAGTTGGAACTGGAAAATGGATTGAGCTAACCACGAAGGAGACCAAGGACAAATACAAGGACCATATCTTATATTCAAAGAATCCAGGTAATTCTGGATCCGTTGAAATCTTTAAAGAATATCTTGCTCCGAAGTCATGTTAAAATCTTGCGAAAAATTTTTCTTCATCAACCTTCGAACTTGGAAATTCCAAAATATCATCATAAATATCTTCGATATTTCTGAGGATATTTTCATAAATATTCTCGTCCGAAATTATATACATCTTCGTGCTTCCTGTGTTTCATTATATTGGAAACTTCTGTAAAATCTAAGTTTAATTTATGAATGAATTCTGAAGAAATGTAAAGAAATTGATGCATGAATTAGTATAATATAATGACACTTGATTAACGTGATTATATTACAGTAAGTCGTGCTGAGTTTCTAATGGTACGTGATGATTCACATATCATAACGTCGTCATGTGCCATGTTACATAACTCTTTCATTTTGCTTAACTTCTGAACATATCAAGAAAGTATATTCTTGATAGTTCTATTCTCAGTGATTCTTGTAATTTGACAAATCAAATCGTGCTATTACGTTCCTTCTTGTTTAGAACATTAAGTTCGTTCGAAACTCCATACTTACGAATTCTTGACCATTACTCGCTTTACTAGAGGTCGAGAAGAGAATAAAAAGGCAAAAACTCCAAAATATAAGAGAAAATATAAAGCCCAATAACAACACGGAGGTTACAAACTGTGGATATTAATACGAATAACAATATAAAAACACGGTATAATTAAGAATAGAATCACCCCAAGGTAATAGTAAAAGTAACAGATTTTTCTGGTGAAAGATTGAAAAGAAGGATGATAGAAATGATAATTAGAAAAATATCAAAGATTAGAACGGGATTAAGCATTTTCACAATCTTTTGGATGTATGAACTAAGAAAGAAAGAATAGGAATGATGAGAATAATGGAACGGAGAAGCTTAATTTATATCGGAAATATCAGACAGAGTAATCGAGACAGATCACCGTACTTAATTATATAGATCCTAATTTCCTTATTCGCTGAAGAATCAAATCTTTTAGATTTTGAAGATTTTCTTTAAATCCCCTGAATTCCGGAATTCAACCAAGAGGAAAAAAATTGTCGTTTGTCCCTGAACTTTGTACTAAACATTGCAGGTGACCTTAAACTATTTTTTTGACTTCGTTGACCCTGATTTTCTAAGATATTCTATGGATGACCCTGGACTTAACGATCATTAGTATTTCTCCGTTAACTCACACATGTACAATGCATATGAGGGTATTGTTGTCTTTTTCTCGGCTATTCCATTTAACTCTTTCATTTTCACCTCCGAGGCTCCAATTTAATCATCTCACATTCATCACGGTCATCTCAAATCTATAAACCCTAATTTATAAATCAAATATTTGCATAAATCCACTCTATAAACTCGCTTTATAATCTTCATCCTCATCCAAATTATAAACCCACTAGAACCCCATGTCACATAAAGATACAAGTTATAAACCCACTTTGTCGAGTAAATTGATTTTAATCTGGCTACATATCGCACGTCCCATTTTTTTTGACCAAAAAAAAAAAAAGCTGGATCTACATAATGGAGACAGTCAGACAAAGGCTGGCTCATCTTTTATATGAGTTAAGGAGACGCGCTGACTAAATGTGGCTATATATTTAAGGTCAAGTAATAAGTTGCAAAAAAAGATGAACGAGATTGATAAGAAAAAAAAAAGTCAACTTACTAGACTAAGTGGGTTTATAACTTGAATCTTTATGCTCCAAGGGGTTTTAGTGGGTTTATAAAATGAGGAAGAAGATGAGTAAATTGGGTATATAAAGTTGATTTATGCAAATTTTTTATTAATAAATTAGGGTTTATAATTTTGAGATGATGATGATGATGAATGTGAGATGATTAAATGGAGGTGAAAATGAAAGAGTTAATGGAATAAACGAGAAAAAGACGACAATACATCACATGCTTTGCACATATGTTGAGTTAACAGAGAAATACTAACGATCGTTAAGTTCAGGGTCATTTATGAAATATCTTAAAAGATCGAGGTCAACGACGCAAAAAAAATAGTTTAAGGTCCCCTGCAATATTCAATACAAAGTTCAGGAACCATCGACAAAATATTGTCCAACCAAGACAACGTCAAAAGTTAAGACGCAACTTTATTTATTCATTTCACACTTTTGTGATAGCTTCATTCGTGCTCTTCGAATAATCGAATTGTTTTACCCATATTACTCAAAGATGATAAAACTCTATTTATCAACTCATATTCGTCATGAAAACATTTTTATTGTTAGCCATGACCACCTTACTCAAATTTCAGGACGAAATTTCTTTAACGGGTAGGTACTGTGGCGACCCGGAAATTTCCGATCAAATTTAAACTTAATATTAATATGATTTCGACACGATAAGCAGAGTCTGTAAATATGAATCCCAAAATTTTTGAACTAAATCATGAAATCATTTGACCTTTGACTATTCCCGACGATTCACGAACAATTGTTATATATATATATATATATATATATATATATATATATATATATATATATATATATATATATATATGTAAATATATTTGAAATAATAATAAATAAGTAAAATAATATACAAGATAATAAGATTGATAAAATAATTATATATATACACATGAATATGATTTCGATATAATTGGTGATTATATGTATATTGTATTAAATAGTAAAAATATGTTATTACACATATATACTATTAATCATTAAATATTAAATAATTATTAAATTGTAATATTAATACATATTTAATTACAAGCTGAAAATATAATTGTTATAGTACTATTAATGTTACTACTTCCATTATTATTATGAATAATAATATCAATATCAATATTGGTATTATTAATATTATTATTATTATTGATATAGTTATAAATATTAAGATTCTAATAACTTCAAGGTACGATTAATAAAATAAAAATTCTAAAAATAAATATTATCATAAGAATAAGTAAACTTATAATTTAGTTGTGATTTAAATATTTTTATTATTATGAGTGTTAATAATATTATTAACATTAATACATTAATAATTACTAATTGTTAGTTAAATTTAAATTACAGATAGAGATATATAACTACTGATATATATATATATATATATATATATATATATATATATATATATATATATATATATATATATATATATATATATACTTATACATATATAAAATACAGATTGTATAAATAAATATACAAACATAAGTCCATATATATAAATACGCATATACACATATATGAATAAATAAATAAATAAAACAACTATAAGATCCAAAATCTGTTAAACATCTCGATCGTTGCTGTAGATGATTGTTAAGAATCGTACAAATCAATTTCAGCTTATGACAAATTCAGTTGCAAGTCGATGTCTACCTTATCTTCTTTATTTTATTTTATTTTTAGGTTATTTTCTTCTTCTGAGTTATATTACCTGTTGCCCATTTCCCTTTTATACAACAATCGAAATCCACAATAATAGGAAGAAGAATCAGTCGACACTGCAATACCAATATCAAATATCAATTTATAAATCACTTTATTCTGTAAAATTAATTCATAAGGTCAAGAACAACCATCGGTCCCCTGTTCTTGGTTCAATTATGCAAAAGCCTGGAAACGAATCAAAATAACAAATCTGTTAATGCAGTTTTGTTAGAAACTTTGTACTCAATCTATCTGTAAAGTTACAGCTTCTAATTTTTCCAATTCCATTCGAATTTTTGAAGTCAAACTTTGGTTTTAAAAAGTCAAATCTGATGTTCATCACAAAATTCGTTCTTGTTTCAATGTTTTTGTTGAAAAGAATAATTCAGAGAGTTTCTAGGAGTGTATTACAATATAATTCGTGTTGTAATCGAAGTCTATAATGGTCTAAATTTCAAAATCATGGTTGGAGTTCTTGAATGGGTTTCACTACTGCTGCTTCAAATCTTTTTCTGTTTTACTTCTACTTATGATGATCAAGAACACTCAATAAGTTTGATTCTGTATCAATTTAAAAATCCTAAATCAATTTGGTAGTTTGAACTGGGCTCTGGTCAATTATGGTTAAGGGAAGAAGATGATAACCGCTATATGGTTTAAATAAAATTAAATCATATAATTAAACAGAAAAGGGTGTAACAGCTGAATGGTTTATACGTTTGTGGGTATTCGAGAGGTCGGGGTTCGAGTCTGGTTCGTGGCGAATTTTTTTTTAGAAAAAGCTTTCAAGGGTATATACATTTATTATTATTTATCATTTATTATTATTATTATGTTTATTATTATTATTATTATTATTATTGTTATTATTATTATTATTGATAGTATAAATCATTTTCTTATGTTATTATTCGTAATATTATTAAATATAATTATTATCATTATCAATACGATTAGTATTACTATTATAATGTATTACTATTATAATTATTATTGTTAGTAATATTATCATTATTAGTATTGTTATTAAAAACAAGTAGTAAATATTATTTTTATTATTACTATGGTTATGATTACAAAAATGAATATTATTATTATTAATGATAAGTGAAGTAATATTATAACTATCATGTTACAAATTATTATTATGTTCATTAAATATTAATATTATCAATATTACTACTAATATTAAAATATTTATTAATATAATAATGATTATTATTATTACTATTATTATAAAAATAATACAAGTTATTGTTATTTTCATAAATAATAAGTATTGGCATCATTGTATAAATACTAGAATTATTATTGATAACATAAGTATAATTATTAATACTGGCATGAGTGTTATTATTCTAAAATTTTCAAAATCATTATCAAAACTGTCATTAACAGTAAAACTAATGTTTTTACAATTATAATCATTGTTATTATCCTTAATAGAATTATTAACATTATTATCTTATTAGTAATATTAAGTATTATAATTATCATCATTTTTACCACTATTAATATTATTTTAGTATTATTATAACTAGTATTATTAAAATATAAATAATACATACATATATATATATATATATATATATATATATATATATATATATATATATATATATATATATATATATATATATATATATTAAAAATAGATTTAGTACATATAACATAACGAAAATTAATATTTTATATAACGAAATAGATATATGAAACATATATATATAATTAATAAAAAGTATATAATTAATAAATTTATATATATATTGTTCGATTAAAACTATGTATATTAATAAATATACAAATGTTATAGGTTCGTGAATCCAAGGCCAACCCTGCATTGTTCAATATAGTCATATGTATTTTAACTACAAAATACATTAGGTGAGTTTCATTTGCTCCCTTTTTAAATGCTTTTGCAATATATATTTTTGGGACTGATAATACATGCGCTACTTTTTAAATGTTTTACGAAATAGACACAAGTAATCAAAGCTACATTATATGGTTGAATGATCGAAGCCGAATATGCCCCTTTTTGCTTGGTAACCTAAGAATTAGTAAACCGATCTACTAATTGACGCGAATCCTAAAGATAGATCTATTGGGCCTAACGAACCTCATCCAAAGTACCGGATGCTTTAGTACTTCGATGTTGTTTTATCATGTCCGAAGGATTTCCCTGAATGATAGGGGATATTCTAATATGCATCTTGTTAATGTCGGTTACCTGGTGTTCAATCCATATGAATGATATTTTTTGTCTCTATGCATGGGACGTATATTTATGAAAACTGAAAATGAAAATCTTGTGGTCTATTAAAATGATGAAAATGAATGATTATGATAAACTAATGAACTCACCAACCTTTTGGTTGACACTTGAAAGCATGTTTATTCTCAGGTATGAAAGAAATCTTCCGCTGTACATTTGCTCATATTAGAGATATTACTTGGAGTCATTCATGACATATTTCAAAAGACGTTGCATTCGAGTCATCGAGTTCATCAAGATTATTATTAAGTTGATTATAGTTGGATATATTATGAAATGGTATGCATGCCGTCACTTTTGATGTATTGAAAGTTTGTATTTTAAAAACGAATGCAATGTTTGTAAAATGTATCATATAGAGGTCAAGTACCTCGCGATGTAACCAAATATAATGTATTCGTCCAGATGGATTAGGATGGGTCGCTTCAAGTGGAGTGTTTCAACCATTTAAAAATAATCATCATAATGTCAGTAAAATTCGTCTGTCATCATTATCAATAACGTTTTCCCCGATGCAAATGGGAAATGTGAAGACTTGTTTGGAAGGTGTTAGCAAAGTTTAACAACTTAATCCTTTTTCAAATGTTTAAGTCATTAAACTGGGAGGACTTAATGGTGTATCCTATCGTATACACGCATAAAGGCCTGATATTCGCATGAAATTAGCATCAGGAACACTGAGAACAATAGTTTTTGTGAAACTTTCTGTCCAGCGTTATCCACTGTGCAGGCTGCCTCCGTCATGCGTAAGCCCTGAAGGCCGCCTAGCGCTTAAGCCCTAACCGGAGAGCGTCACATCTAGTGTAAATATCAGATCATGAATAACAGAATGCAGCATCATCTGACACATGTCCCCGAGTACTCTGGTGGATCTATCACTATAAATAGACCCCTTGGGTCGTCATTTTACACATTCAGACACTCTGATAACTTATGACCAGAGATTTCACCTTTCTCTCTCACATAGTATTTTCTCTCACAAGAAGTCATCCGGCTAGTAGCTCTACGCTCAGTGGACTAAGATTGATTAAGCCACCCCACAGGTTTTTATACCTGTGTACCGGGTCTGCAGGGATTATTTCTCGAGGGTAAACATCAATCGGCAATATTCCCCCACTTTTAGCTTGATACTTCTAGTATTTGTGCTGACACACTAAGCCTTACCACATAAAGAAATAGGTGTTAACAATAATAATACGAGCTATATAAAGTGGTAAAAGGTAAGCTGCATAGAAGTCATATCTTTACAGTGGAAGATAATACAGGTAAAATGGTTGAAGGTCAGAAAGTCCCTGAATGCTTTGTGAATCACTACACGAACTTCCTGGGGACTGCATCAGTAGCGTCTCCAACAGTCCTGCAAGAATTGTTCACAAGATCTATCTCGTTAGACAAGGTTGCTGCCATGATTAGTCCGATTCTCCCTTTTGAAGTTAAAAATGCTGTTTTTGATATAGGAAACAATAAATCCCCTGGTCCAGATGGTTTCACTGCTGAATTTTTTAAGGCCTCTTGGGATATTATTGGTGATGAAATTACTTTGGCGGTTCAAGAATTTTTCAAGAATGGGCAGCTTCTAAAAGAAATCAATCACACGGTAATTGCACTTATTCCAAAAGTTGAAACCCTAAGTAAAGTTTCTGATTATCATCCTATAGCGTGCTGTAATGTTATTTATAAATGCATTAGCAAAATTATTGCTAATCATATTAAAGGGGCTCTTGACGATATTATGAATATTAATCAATCGGCCTTTGTCCCTGGTCATCAAATCTCCGATAATATTCTTCTCACCCAAGAATTGACGCGGAACTATCATCGAAAAAAGGGTGCTCCGAGATGTGCTTTTAAAGTAGATATTCAGAAAGCTTATGACATGGTCAGTTGGACTTTCTTGGAAACTATTTTGGTACGTTTTGGTTTTCATAGGGTGATGGTTCGATGGATTATGACGTGTGTCACTACGGTATCCTTCTCTATTAATATTAATGGTGAGTTACACGGATATTTTAAAGGAAAAAGAGGGTTGCGTTAAGGGGATCCTCTATCTCCATATTTGTTCACACTTATCATGGAAGTTGTAGTGACCCGAACTTTTCCATGTTTATGTATATATTAAATGAAATTGTTATTTACATTATTAAGTGTTTTCAACATATTAAGCAATCAAACTTGTTAAGACTTGATTAATTGAAATATGTTTCATATAGACAATTGACCACCCAAGTTGACCGGTGATTCACGAACGTTAAAACTTGTAAAAACTATACGATGACATATATATGGTTATATATATAGTTAACATGATTTTATTATAAGTATGTATCTCATTAGGTATTTTAACAATGAGTTATATACATAAAAATGAGACTATTAATTTAAGAAACTCGAAAACGATATATATAACGATTATCGTTATAACAACGTCTTACTAGGTACATATGAATCATATTAAGATATTGATACACTTGGTTAATTATGTTAAATGATAAGTAAATATATTATTAAGTGTATTAACAATGAAATACATATGTAAAAATAAGACTACTAACTTAATGATTTCGAAACGAGACATATATGTAACGATTATCGTTGTAACGACATTTAACTGTATATATATCATACTAAGATATATTATATATCATAATATCATGATAATATAACAATTTAACATCTCATTTGTTATAATAAACAATGGGGTAACAACATTCAACAAGATCGTTAACCTAAAGGTTTCAAAACAACATTTACATGTAACGACTAACGATGACTTAACGACTCAGTTAAAATGTATATACATGTAGTGTTTTAATATGTATTCATACACTTTTGAAAGACTTCAAGACACTTATAAAAATACTTCTACTTAACAAAAATGCTTACAATTACATCCTCGTTCAGTTTCATTAACAATTCTACTCGTATGCACCCGTATTCGTACTCGTACATACACAGCTTTTAGATGTATGTACTATTGGTATATACACTCCAATGATCAGCTCTTAGCAGCCCATGTGAGTCACCTAACACATGTGGGAACCATCATTTGGCAACTAGCATGAAATATCTCATAAAATTACAAAAATATGAGTAATCATTCATGACTTATTTACATGAAAACAAAATTACATATCCTTTATATCTAATCCATACACCAACGACCAAAAAAACCTACAAACACTTTCATTCTTCAATTTTATTCATCTAATTAATCTCTCTCAAGTTCTATCTTCAAGTTCTAAGTGTTCTTCATAAATTCCAAAAGTTCTAGTTTCATAAAATCAAGAATACTTCCAAGATTGCAAGTTTACTTCCAAGTTTTCTAAATCCATTCCAAGTAATCATCCAAGATCAAGAAACCTTTGTTACTTACAGTAGGTTATCTTTCTAATACAAGGTAATAATCATATTCAAACTTTAATTCAATTTCTATAACTATAACAATCTTATTTCGAGTGGAAATCTTACTTGAAATTGTTTTCGTGTCATGATTCTGCTTCAAGAACTTTCAAGCCATCCAAGGATCCTTTGAAGCTAGATCTATTTTTCTCATTTCCAGTAGGTTTATCCAAGGAACTTGAGGTAGTAATGATGTTCATAACATCATTCGATTCATACATATAAAGCTATCTTATTCGAAGGTTTAAACTTGTAATCACTAGAACATAGTTTAGTTAATTCTAAACTTGTTCGCAAATAAAAGTTAATCCTTCTAACTTGACTTTTAAAATCAACTAAACACATGTTCTATATCTATATGATATGCTAACTTAATGATTTAAAACCTGGAAACACGAAAAACACCGTAAAACCGGATTTACGCCGTCGTAGTAACACCGCGGGCTGTTTTGGGATAGTTAATTAAAAACTATGATAAACTTTGATTTAAAAGTTGTTATTATGGGAAAATGATTTTTATTATGAACATGAAACTATATCCAAAAATTATGGTTAAACTCAAAGTGGAAGTATGTTTTCTAAAATGGTCATCTAGACGTCGTTCTTTCGACTGAAATGACTACCTTTACAAAAACGACTTGTAACTTATTTTTCTGACTATAAACCTATACTTTTGCTGTTTAGATTTATAAAATAGAGTTCAATATGAAACCATAGCAATTTGATTCACTCAAAACAGATTTAAAATGAAGAAGTTATGGGTAAAACAAGATTGGATAATTTTTCTCATTTTAGCTTCGTGAAAATTGGTAACAAATCTATTCCAACCATAACTTAATCAACTTGTATTGTATATTATGTAATTTTGAGATACGATAGACACGTATACAATGTTTCGACCTATCATGTCGACACATCTATATATATTTCGGAACAACCATAGACACTCTATATGTGAATGTTGGAGTTAGCTATACAGGGTTGAGGTTGATTCTAAAATATATATAGTTTGAGTTGTGATCAATACTGAGATACGTATACACTGGGTCGTGGATTAATTGAAGATAATATTTATCGATTTATTTCTGTACATCTAACTGTGGACAACTAGTTGTAGGTTACTAACGAGGACAGCTGACTTAATAAACTTAAAACATCAAAATATATTAAAAGTGTTGTAAATATATTTTGAACATACTTTGATATATATGTATATATTGTTATAGGTTCGTGAATCAACCAGTGGCCAAGTCTTACTTCCCGACGAAGTAAAAATCTGTGAAAGTGAGTTATAGTCTCACTTTTAAAATCTAATATTTTTGGGATGAGAATACATGCAGGTTTTATAAATGGTTTACAAAATAGACATAAGTACGTGAAACTACATTCTATGGTTGAATTATCGAAATCAAAAATGCCCCTTTTTATTAAGTTTGGTAATCTAAGAATTAGGGAACAGACACCCTAATTGACGCGAATCCTAAAGATAGATCTATTGGGCCTAACAAACCCCATCCAAAGTACCGGATGCTTTAGTACTTCGAAATTTATATCATATCCGAAGGGTGTCCCGGAATGATGGGGATATTCTTATATATGCATTTTGTTAATGTCGGTTACCAGGTGTTCACCATATGAATGATTTTTATCTCTATGTATGGGATGTGTATTGAAATATGAAATCTTGTGGTCTATTGTTACGATTTGATATATATAGGTTAAACTTATAACTCACAAACATTTTTGTTGACGTTTAAAGCATGTTTATTCTCAGATGAATACTAAGAGCTTCCGCTGTTGCATACTAAAATAAGGACAAGATTTGAAGTCCATGTTTGTATGATATTGTGTAAAAACTGCATTCAAGAAACTGATTTCGATGTAACATATTTGTTTTGTAAACCATTATGTAATGGTCGTGTGTAAACAGGATATTTTAGATTATCATTATTTGATAATCTACGTAAAGCTTTTTAAACCTTTATTTATGAAATAAAGGTTATTGTTTGTTTTAAAAATGAATGCAGTCTTTGAAAAACGTCTCATATAGAGGTCAAAACCTCGCAACGAAATCAATTAATATGGAATGTTTTTAATCAATAAGAACGGGACATTTCAGTTGGTATCCGAGCGTTGGTCTTAGAGAACCAGAAAATTTGCATTAGTGTGTCTTATCGAGTTTGTTAGGATGCATTAGTGAGTCTGGACTTCGACCGTGTTTTCTTTAAAAATGATTGCTTAACATTTTTGTTGGAAACTATATATATTAACATGTATATATTATGTGATATATTAATCTCTTAACATGTTTGATATTGTGTGATAGATGTCTACCTCTAGCACAAATCCCACTGACTCACCTAATAATAACGAAGAGTCGAATATATATTGGACTGATTCACAAGTTCCCGAAGAAGAACCGGAAGAAGAATCAGAACCGGAAGAAGAATCAGAACCGGAAGAGGAGGAACCGGAGGAGGAAATAGAACCGGTGGGGGAAATAATAAAACGGTTAAGTAAAAGAAAATACTCAACCAACCGACCAAGGTTAATTATGGTCAATGGTGTTTCCGCTAAGGAAGCAAAATATTGGGAGGATTACCAATTCTCCGATGAATCGGATTCCGAAGAGAATTCCGATGATGTTATAGAAATTACCCCAACTGAATTTAAAAAGGCAAAAGAAAATAATAAGGGAAAGGGCATAAAAATAGAGAAATCTAATTCCAACCACTATGAACTTTATATGTATCGTCAACCCCCGAAGCCCTTAAGTTGTAACAATGACCCGGGAACCTCTAAACCACCAGGTTTTTCTAAACCATTGTGGAAAACGACAGCTCGTATTAGGGGAACATCATATATCCCTAGAAACTTGGCAAAACGAACCAAAACCGAAGAAGAAGAAACGAGCGAGTCGGAATAAGATTGTTGTATTCGTGTGGTGTAATATATGTAATATAGTGTGCTTATGCTTTATGATATATGTAAAAATTGCTTGTATTAATAAGTATTTTTTTTTTATGAATCTAACTCTTGTCTATTTTACAGTATAAAAACACAAAATGGATAATCAACCCAATATTTTAAGAGACCTACCCGGAGACATGATTGATGAAATCTTGTCTAGAGTCGGTCAGAATTCTTCGGCACAACTATTTACGGCGAAATTAGTTTGTAAGACATTCGAAGAACGTTCCAAGAATGTCTTGGTTTATAAGAGACTTTCGTTTGAAAGATGGGGGATATCACATTGGGAAACCCATAAGTTACGATGTGTTTACTTTGACGCATATATTACGGGGAACCCAAATGCTATTTTACGCAACGGGTTAAGAAATTATTTTGACTCAATGTATCCGAATATAGGACTTCATGATTTAGAAAAGCGGCTAACATGCAACATAAAGAAGCATGCTATGCTTACAGGTTAGTAATGTTCGCTTCTCACCAAAGTGAGAAAAAGAACATCGGGCTACAACTATTAAACAAAACGTTTCCACAAGTGACGGAGTCGGTAATTGGGGTAAGAAATGAGGTTTTTAGGTTATTACGAGACTGTTGGTCATTACGTAACTCTCGTCCCTTTGACGACGTTACAACACACTGTCTTATCAACGGCCATAACGGTTATGTTCCACAAGACCAAGGATGGGAAGTAGTCCTAGTAAAACCAGAATGCATGACTTGTTTCTGGACGTATGAATTACGTGTCTTTATTGCCTTTGCTGAACGACTTGTGTACTAGCTAGAATTATCTTCACAACTATCTTGTATCAAAGTTATTGTGTGCTATATTTCATGCTTTATGTAAAATAAGCGGTATTGTAAGTTTGTAAAATATTGTATAAAAGTTTGAACGCGAAATATTATTATAATCAGTTTTTCATATAGAATTGTAGTAGTTGAATTGTATATTAGCTACTAATATGAACTTAACGGGTAGGTACTGCCCGAATTCAAACTTATAAAATGCTAATATGAAGAAAAAGCTTTTATAAATGAGTTCATATTATGCTACGAAATACTATTAACTACTCTTAATATTCTGTATGATTAACTTGTTCCATTTGACTATTTTGAAGGAAATGGCACCAACTACTCGACACACCGTGAATATGAATGAAGAGGAATTCTGTACTTTTCTAGCTTCAAACATAGCCGCAGTACAGGCTGCGCTACATACCAACAATAACCTTGGATCTAGCAGTACAGGAAATCGTGTAGGATGCACCTACAAAGAATTCACTGCCTGCAAACCTTTGGAATTTGATGGAACCGAAGGACCGATCGGATTGAAACGGTGGACCGAGAAGGTCGAATCGGTGTTTGCCATAAGTAAGTGTACTGAAGAGGAAAAAGTGAAGTACGCTACGCATACCTTCACAGGTTCTGCGTTAACATGGTGGAATACCTATCTAGAGCAAGTGGGACAAATGATGCGTATGCACTACCGTGGTCAGCATTCAAGCACTTGATGAATGAGAAGTACCGTCCCAGAACCGAGGTCAATAAGCTCAAGACAGAACTTAGAGGGTTACTAACCCAAGGATTTGATATTACCACGTATAAAAGACGATTCACGGAATTGTGCCTATTGTGTCCGGGAGCGTTCGAAGAAGAGGAAGAGAAGATCGACGCGTTTGTGAAAGGATTACCGGAAAGAATCCAAGAAGATATAAGTTCACACGAGCCTGTCTCCATACAACAGGCATGTAGAATGGCTCACAAACTAGTGAACCAGATTGATGAAAGAATTAAAGAACAGACGGCTGAAGAGGCCAATGTGAAGCAAGTCAAAAGAAAGTGGGAGGAAAACGGTGATAAGAATCACCAATACAACAATAACATCAATTACAATAATAATCGCAACAATTATCCCAACAATCGCAACATCAATCGCAACTACAACAAACGGCCCAACAACAACAACAACAACAACAACAACAACAACAACAACTACAACAATCATCCCAACAACAATAACAACCGCAACAACAACAACAATCAGAAGCAGCTATGCCAAAGGTGTGAAAAGTATCACTCGGGGTTCTGCACCAAATTTTGCAACAAGTGTAAAAGAAATGGTCATAGCGCGGCGAAGTGTGAGGTCTACGGACCAGGGGTTAACAGAACGAAAGGAACAGATGGTGTCGGACCGAGTAATGGCGGAGCAAGTAGTGTCGGAGCAAGTTATGCCAATGTAGTTTGTTATAAATGTGGAAAACCGGGCCACATTATTAGAAATTGCCCGAACCAGGAGAACACGAATGGACAAGGCCGCGGAAGAGTTTTCAATATTAATGCGGCAGAGGCACAGGAAGACCCGGAGCTTGTTACGGGTACGTTTCTTATTGACAATAAATCTGCTTACGTTTTATTTGATTCGGGTGCAGATAGAAGCTATATGAGTAGAGATTTTTGTGCTAAATTAAGTTGTCCATTGACGCCGTTGGATAGTAAATTTTTACTCGAATTAGCAAACGGTAAATTAATTTCAGCAGATAATATATGCCGGAATCGAGAAATTAAACTGGGTAGCGAAATATTTAGGATTGATTTGATACTAGTAGAGTTAGGGAGTTTTGATGTAATAGTTGGCATGGACTGGCTGAAGAAGGTGAAAGCAGAGATCGTATGTTATAAAAATGCAATTCGCATTGTACGAGAAGAAGGAGAACCCTTAATGGTGTATGGAGAAAAGGGCAACATGAAGCTACATCTTATTAGTAATTTGAAGGCACAAAAACAAATAAGAAAAGGTTGCTATAATGTTCTAGCACACGTCGAGAAAGTACAAACTAAAGAAAAGAGCATCAATGATGTTCCCGTCGCAAAAGAATTTCCCGATGTATTTCCGAAAGAATTACCGGGACTACCTCCACATCGATCTGTTGAATTTCAAATAGATCTTGTACCAGGAGCTGCACCAATAGCTCGTGCTCCTTATAAACTCGCACCCAGCGAGATGAAGGAACTGCAAAGCCAACTGCAAGAACTATTAGAACGTGGTTTCATTTGACCAAGCACATCACCATGGGGAGCTCCTGTTTTGTTTGTCAAGAAGAAGGATGGTACATTTAGGTTGTGTATTGACTACAGAGAGTTGAACAAACTTACCATCAAAAACCATTATCCACTGCCGAGAATTGACGACTTATTTGATCAACTACAAGGCTCGTCGGTTTATTCGAAGATCGATTTACGTTCTGGATATCAACAAATACGAGTAAAGGAGGATGATATTCCAAAAACTGCTTTTAGGACGCGTTATGGTCATTACGAGTTTATGGTTATGCCGTTTGGATTGACTAACGCACCAGCTGTGTTCATGGACCTTATGAACCGAGTGTGTGGGCCATATCTTGACAAGTTTGTCATTGTTTTCATTGATGACATACTTATTTACTCAAAGAATGATCAAGAGCACGAAGAACATTTGAGAAAAGTGCTAGAAGTATTGAGGAAAGAAAAACTGTACGCTAAGTTTTCAAAGTGTGCATTTTTGTTGGAAGAAGTTCAATTCCTCAGTCACATAGTGAACAAAGTAGGTATCCAGGTGGACCCGGCAAAGATCGAAACCGTTGAAAAGTGGGAAACCCCAAAAACTCCGAAGCATATACGTCAATTTTTAGGATTGGTTGGTTACTACAGAAGATTCATCCAAGATTTCTTCAAAATAGCAAAACCCTTGACTGCATTAACGCATAAAGGGAAGAAATTTGAATGGAAGGATGAACAAGAGACGGCGTTTCAATTATTGAAGAAAAAGCTAACTACGGCACCTATATTGTCATTGCTTGAAGGGAATGATGATTTTGTGATTTATTGTGACGCATCAAAGCAAAGTCTCGGTTGTGTATTAATGCACGGACGAAGGTGATTGCTTATGTGTCTAGACAATGGAAGATTCACGAGCAAAATTATACGACGCATGATTTGGAATTAGGCGCGGTTGTTTTTGCATTAAAGACTTGGAGGCACTACTTATATGGGGTCAAAAGTATTATATATACCGACCACAAAAGTCGTCAACACATATTTAATCAGAAACAACTGAATATGAGGCAGCGAAGGTGGATTGAATTGTTGAATGATTACGACTTTGAGATTCATTACCACCCGGGGAAGGCAAATGTGGTAGCCGACGCCTTGAGCAGAAAGGACAGAGAACCCATTCGAGTAAAATCTATGAATAAAATGATTCACACTAACCTTACTACTCAAATAAAGGAGGCGCAACAAGGAGTTTTAAAAGATGGAAATTTAAAGGATGAAATACCCAAAGGATCGGAAAAGCATCTTAATATTCGGGAAGACGGAACCCGGTATAGGGCTGAAAGAATTTGGGTACCAAAATTTAGAGATATGAGAGAAATGGTACTTAGAGAAGCTCATAAAACCAGATACTCAATACATCCTGGAACGGGGAAGATGTACAAGGATCTTAAGAAACATTTTTGGTGGCCAGGTATGAAAGCCGATATTGCTAAATATATAGGAGAATGTTTGACGTGCTCTAAGGTCAAAGCTGAACATCAGAAACCATCAGGTCTACTACAACAACCTGAAATCCCGGAATGGAAATGGGAAAACATTACCATGGATTTCATTACTAAATTGCCAAGGACTGCAAGTGGTTATGATACTATTTGGGTAATAGTTGATCGTCTCACCAAGTCAGCACACTTCCTGCCAATAAGAGAAGATGACAATATGGAGAAGTTAGCACGACTGTATTTGAAGGAAGTCGTCTCCAGACATGGAATACCAATCTCTATTATCTCTGATAGGGATGGCAGATTTATTTCAAGATTCTAGCAGACATTACAACAAGCATTGGGAACTCGTCTAGACATGAGTACTGCCTATCATCCACAAACTGATGGGCAGAGCGAAAGGACGATACAAACGCTTGAAGACATGCTACGAGCTTGTGTTATTGATTTCGGAAACAGTTGGGATCGACATCTACCGTTAGCAGAATTCTCCTACAACAACAGCTACCATTTAAGCATTGAGATGGCGCCGTTTGAAGCACTTTATGGTAGAAAGTGCAGGTCTCCAATTTGTTGGAGTGAATTGGGGGATAGACAGATTAAGGGTCCGGAGATAATACAAGAAACTACCGAGAAAATCATCCAAATTCAACAAAGATTGAAAACCGCCCAGAGTCGACAAAAGAGCTACGCGGATCTTAAAAGAAAAGATATAGAGTTTGAAATTGGAGAAATGGTCATGCTTAAGGTTTCACCTTGGAAAGGCGTTGTTCGATTTGGTAAACGGGTGAAACTAAATCCAAGTTACTTTGGACCATTCATGATTATAGATCGTGTCGGACCAGTAGCTTACCAACTGGAGCTACCTCAACAACTCGCGGCTGTACATAACACTTTCCATGTCTCAAATTTGAAGAAATATTTTGCTAAAGAAGATCTCACTATTCCGTTGGACGAAATCCAAATCAATGAAAAACTTTAATTCATTGAAGAACCCGTCGAAATAATGGATCGTGAGGTTAAGAGACTTAAACAAAATAAGATACCCATTGTTAAGGTTCAATGGAATGCTTGTAGAGGACCCGAGTTCACCTGGGAGCGTGAAGATCAGATGAAGAAGAAATACCCGCATTTATTTCCAGAAGATACGTCAACACCTTCAACTGCTTAAAATTTCGGGACGAAATTTATTTAACGGGTAGGTACTGTAGTGACCCGAACTTTTCCATGTTTATATATATATTAAATGAAATTGTTATTTACATGATTAAGTGTTTCCAACATGTTAAGCAATCAAACTTGTTAAGACTTGATTAATTGAAATAGGTTTCATATAGACAATTGACCACCCAAGTTGACCGGTGATTCACGAACGTTAAAACTTGTAAAAACTATACGATGACATATATATGGTTATATATATAGTTAACATGATTTTATTATAAGTATGTATCTCATTAGGTATTTTAACAATGAGTTATATACATAAAAATGAGACTATTAATTTAAGAAACTCGAAAACGATATATATAACGATTATCTTTATAACAACGTCTTACTAGGTACATATGAATCATATTAAGATATTGATACACTTGGTTAATTATGTTAAATGATAAGTAAATATATTATTAAGTGTATTAATAATGAAATACATATGTAAAAATAAGACTACTAACTTATTGATTTCGAAACGAGACATATATGTAACGATTATCGTTGTAACGACATTTAACTGTATATATATCATACTAAGATATATTATATATCATAATATCATGATAATATAATAATTTAACATCTCATTTGTTATAATAAACAATGGGTTAACAACATTCAACAAGATCGTTAACCTAAAGGTTTCAAAGCAACATTTACATGTAACGACTAACGATGACTTAACGACTCAGTTAAAATGTATATACATGTAGGGTTTTAATATGTATTCATACACTTTTGAAAGACTTCAAGACACTTATAAAAATACTTCTACTTAACAAAAATGCTTACAATTACATCCTCGTTCAGTTTCATCAACAATTCTACTCGTATGCACCCGTATTCGTACTCGTACAATACACAGCTTTTAGATGTATGTACTATTGGTATATACACTCCAATGATCAGCTCTTAGCAGCTCATGTGAGTCACCTAACACATGTGGGAACCATCATTTGTCAACTAGCATGAAATATCTCATAAAATTACAAAAATATGAGTAATCATTCATGAATTATTTACATGAAAACAAAATTGCATATCCTTTATATCTAATCCATACACCAACGACCAAAAACACCTACAAACACTTTCATTCTTCAATTTTCTTCATCTAATTAATCTCTCTCAAGTTCTATCTTCAAGTTCTAAGTGTTCTTCATAAATTCTAAAAGTTCTAGTTTCATAAAATCAAGAATACTTCCAAGATTGCAAGTTTACTTCCAAGTTTTCTAAATCCATTCCAAGTAATCATCCAAGATCAAGAAACCTTTGTTACTTACAGTAGGTTATCTTTCTAATACAAGGTAATAATCATATTCAAACTTTAATTCAATTTCTATAACTATAACAATCTTATTTCGAGTGAAAATCTTACTTGAAATTGTTTTCGTGTCATGATTCTGCTTCAAGAACTTTCAAGCCATCCAAAGATCCTTTGAAGCTAGATCCATTTTTCTCATTTCCAGTAGGTTTATCCAAGGAACTTGAGGTAGTAATGATGTTCATAACATCATTCGATTCATACATATAAAGCTATCTTATTCGAAGGTTTAAACTTGTAATCACTAGAACATAGTTTAGTTAATTCTAAACTTATTCGCAAATAAAAGTTAATTTTTCTAACTTGACTTTTAAAATCAACTAAACACATGTTCTATATATATATGATATACTAACTTAATGATTTAAAACCTGGAAACACGAAAAACACCGTAAAACCGGATTTACGCCGTCGTAGTAACACCGCGGGCTGTTTTGGGTTAGTTAATTAAAAACTATGATAAACTTTGATTTAAAAGTTGTTATTCTGGGAAAATGATTTTTATTATGAACATGAAACTATATCCAAAAATTATGGTTAAACTCAAAGTGGAAGTATGTTTTCTAAAATGGTCATCTAGACGTCGTTCTTTCGACTGAAATGACTACCTTTACAAAAATGACTTGTAACTTATTTTTCCGACTATAAACCTATACTTTTTCTGTTTAGATTCATAAAATAGAGTTCAATATGAAACCATAGCAATTTGATTCACTCAAAACGGATTTAAAATGAAGAAGTTATGGGTAAAACAAGATTGGATAATTTTTCTCATTTTAGCTATGTGAAAATTGGTAACAAATCTATTCCAACTATAAATTAATCAACTTGTATTGTATATTATGTAATATTGAGATACCATAGACACGTATACAATGTTTCGACCTATCATGTCAACACATCTATATATATTTCGGAACAACCATAGACACTCTATATGTGAATGTTGGAGTTAGCTATACAGGGTTGAGGTTGATTCCAAAATATATATAGTTTGAATTGTGATCAATACTGAGATACGTATACACTGGGTCGTGGATTGATTCAAGATAATATTTATCTATTTATTTCTGTACATCTAACTGTGGACAACTAGTTGTAGGTTACTAACGAGGACAGCTGACTTAATAAACTTAAAACATCAAAATATATTAAAAGTGTTGTAAATATATTTTGAACATACTTTGATATATATGTATATATTGTTATAGGTTCGTGAATCAACCAGTGGCCAAGTCTTACTTCCCGACGAAGTAAAAATCTGTGAAAGTGAGTTATAGTCCCACTTTTAAAATCTAATATTTTTGGGATGAGAATACATGCAGGTTTTATAAATGATTTACAAAATAGACACAAGTACGTGAAACTACATTCTATGGTTGAATTATTGAAATCGAATATGCCCCTTTTTATTAAGTCTGGTAATCTAAAAATTAGGGAACAGACACCCTAATTGACGCGAATCCTAAAGATAGATCTATTGGGCCTAACAAATCCCATCCAAAGTACCGGATGCTTTAGTACTTCGAAATTTATATCATATACGAAGGGTGTCCCGGAATGATGGGGATATTCTTATATATGCATTTTGTTAATGTCGGTTACCAGGTGTTCACCATATGAATGATTTTTATCTCTATGTATGGGATGTGTATTGAAATATGAAATCTTGTGGTCTATTGTTACGATTTGATATATATAGGTTAAACCTATAACTCACCAACATTTTTGTTGACGTTTAAAGCATGTTTATTCTCAGGTGAATACTAAGAGCTTCCGTTGTTGCATACTAAAATAAGGACAAGATTTGGAGTCCATGTTTGTATGATATTGTGTAAAAACTGCTTTCAAGAAACTGATTTCGATGTAACATATTTGTATTGTAAACCATTATGTAATGGTCGTGTGTAAACAGGATATTTTAGATTATCATTATTTGATAATCTACGTAAAGCTTTTTAAACCTTTATTTATGAAATAAAGGTTATGGTTTGTTTTAAAAATGAATGCAGTCTTTGAAAAACGTCTCATATAGAGGTCAAAACCAACGAAATCAATTAATATGGAACGTTTTTAATCAATAAGAACGGGACATTTCAGAAGTGCTTACCATGCTTCTCGCGCATAATGCCCATGATACCGATGGCTTTAAATTTCATGCTAAATGTGAAGAACAAGAGATCATCAATGTATGCTTTGCTGATGACCTGTTTATTTTTTTGCATGCAGACGTGATTTCTGTTAATGCTATTAGTGATGCTCTTGATCAATTTAAAGAATGGCCGGGTCTGACTCCTAGTTTTCCAAAGAGTAAAGCTTTTTTTGCTAATGTTTCTCAAACGATCAAAGACCGGATTTTGGATATTTTGCTGTTTGAGGAAGGAACGCTCCCTGTTAAGTACTTGGGAGTTCCTTTGATATCATCGCGATTATATTACAGTGATTGTAAAGTATTGGTGGATAGTGTAAGGAGTAGGGTGGAAAATTGGAAGAATAAATTCTTGTCATTTTCGGGTAGATTGCAGCTTATTACTTCAGTTCTTTCATCCATGTAGATTTATTGGCAGCCGGTTTTTATTTTACCTTGTGCAAATTTAAATGAAATTGAAGCTTTGATGCGAGGCTTTTTATGGTGCCAAGGTACTTTTAAAAAGGGAAAGGCTAAGGTTAAATGGAAGGATGTTTGCCTTCCAAAATGTGAGGGAGGTTTGTGATAATGCTAAAAACGAACATATATTTCATAGCATTATCCTTCAAGAAAGACAAGCTTTTAGTTGCAATTGTTCTATTTACAAGTGATATTCGTTTAAATAATAAAAGGTGAAGACAAAAGACAGATTCGACGATTCAAAGACGCAAATGACCAAAAAGCTAAAAAGTACAAAGTACAATCCAAGTGGTTCAAATTATTGCTGAGAAACGTCTAAAAGTTACAAGATTACAAGCCGTAAAATACAAAGTACAAGATATTAAATCTTACGAAAGGATGTTCAAAAATCCGAAATCAGAACATGAACCAACTATCAACGTGCGACGCAATGGGCCTAAAATTACAAGTCAACTATGAACAAGAATATAATATAATATATATATAATTATATATATTTATATATATTATATTATATATTAATTTAATCGGGCAGCCCACGCTTTGAAAGGAAAATATCTGAATCCAGCTGGCCATGCGATCGCATGGCCTGGAAGCACAAAATCTATGCAATCGCATGATGCCCTGTAGCTGCCCAAGTCCTATAAATTGGAATGTTTTATGCCGAGTTTGAGTACACCTTCTTCAACTGATACTCTCTATCTCTCAATATATATTTATATTTTAATTTAATTTTAATATTAAGTTAATAATAATAAGTTTATAGCGGCGAATGTTTTAAGTTTGTAAGTCGAAATTCTGTCCGTGTAATACTACGCTATTAATACTCATTGTAAGTTATGTTCAACCTTTTTAAATTAATGTCTTGTAGCTATGTTATTATTATATTTATTTAAGCCGAAGTAATCGTGATGTTGGACTAAATATTAAGACTGGGTTATTGAGCTTTGGACCATAATTGGGGTTTGGACAAAAGACCGACACTTGTGGATATTGGACTATGGGTTATTAATGGGCTTTATATTAATTAAATGATATCTCGTTGATTTAATATAGAGATTTATAATTTGACGTATTTATATTTAACCACATACGCTTGATTGGGTACGGTGGGCGGGATATCTATAAATACTAATAATTATTCATTTGACCGGACACGGGGATGGATTAATAGTCACTGGACTCATTGAAATAGGGGTGGATTACATTCAAGGGTAATTGGTGTAATTGTTAACAAAGTATTAAATCCTTGGATTACACGCAGTCGATAACCTGGTGTATTCATTAAACAAAGTATTAAGACCTTGTTATAGTTTGAATCCCTAATTAGCTGGAATATTTGACTTCGGGTATAAGGTTAATTTGGCGAAGACGCTCGCACTTTATAATTATGATCGATGGACTATTATGGACAAAACCAGATGGACATATCGAATAATCCAGGACAAAAGACAATTAACCCATGGTAATAAATTAAAATCAACACGTCAAACATCATGATTACAGAAGTTTAAATAAGCATAATTCCTTTAATTTATATCTCATCGTACTTTTATTTATCGTCATGTTATTTATTGTCATTTTATTTATCATACTTTAAATTATTGCACTTTTAATTATTATACTTTTATTTACCATCATTTACTTTACGCTTGAAATTAAGTTATATTTATATTTAATATTTTACATTAGGTTTTAATTGTGATTTAAGACATAAAATCGACAAACCGGTCATTAAACGGTAAAACCCCCTTTTTATAATAATAATAATAATAATAATATTACTTATATATTGATACAAATATAGTTTAAAACATATATAGCGTTAAACTCAGCTAGTTCCCTGTGGAACGAACCGGACTTACTAAAAACTACACTACTCTACGATTAGGTACGCTGCCTATAAATGTTGTAGCAAGGTTTTGAAGGTATTTCGTATGCCCGAGAGACATATTAAATTAATGTGGCTAATGTGTTATGATCCAAGTCGGGTCATACCCAATAACAAGCTTATCGACACCTTATAAGTATTTAATCTTAACGATTGGATCATTGATTAAATACGCGACACTTGAACTTTAAGAAAAATAGTTTTCTGAAATTTTACTTGATGTGTACATATATATATATAAATTATGGAATAATTTATATAATATGGATTTAATTATTTATAGGTTAAATAATTAATAATGTTATATTACATTATTTTATATAATTAGTTTTATATAAAATGTAAATATAATAATCCATAGAAGTTTATAAAATGTTTTATAAAATCTTATTCTTTTATAAAACTCATTTAATAAACTAATGAGGAAGTGGCATTGGAGTCTCCCCTTGCATGCTCTTGACTAGCCATTTTGTATGGTTAATTCCCTTTTCAAGGTGCATCAGACCAAGGCTTTTGTGGAGACCAAGTAAGACTTCAAACACACATCAAAACATAGAAAAACTAGCTCCAAAATTCTGCCAAAAACTGCTGCTGCTGGTCGACATTTTGGGCAGAAAAGAAAGGGGTTTGAGCTTGGTTTTTGGTCATTCAAGTGTCTCTAAATCCTAACTACATTAAGGGTGGTGTTGGTGCACTAAAGCTTGTGGGTATTACAACTTGAGGCTTCAAGTTAGAAGTTGCTAGTTCATCATCTTCATCATCTTGTAACCTCCTAACTTGGAGTAGGTACATCCCTTTAAACTAGCTCTTTTACATTTAAGCATATTTTCTAGACTTGATCTATTTTGGAATTCATATTAAATGGTTAAACATATTGAAAGTTTTTCATGATAAATTGCTTCCGCTTTAATCTTGTAACATGCATGTTTATGAAACTTGTTAATATGATGAATTCCAACAATGGTATCTAGAGCCGAGGTCATAGAAATATGCTTCTTGTATTTGGCTTTAAAACCCATTTTAATTACATTCTAGTAACATGCATGAAATTAGAATGTAAAAATTTTGGGTTTTGGATGGGGGTATTTTTTTGGCCGAAATTTTGGGGTTCCAAAAAGGGTTTGGAACTTCAAATTTGGTCATGTTTTGTTGTTTGTTGTTGTTCACAATCAAGCCTAGACCTTGTGTTTGAATGGTTGTATGTTGTGGTTGTATTATTCATTCTTATGGTTTGTAATAATTATTCATTCATTTGGTTTGTAAAGTTTGTAATAATTTTATTATTTTGGTGATGTAATTTATTTTATTTTGGTATGTAAAATAGATTAGGTTGTAATTTCTTTTTCCTAGAAAAAAATGTATTAGGTTATATATTTTTTGTAAAAAGAAATGAAGATTCAAGATGATGAAGGAAGAACACAAGATGGAACATATGGATGCAAGATTAAGTGGGAGATTTTGAAAAATCTCTTACTTTGTGATCTAACCCTTTAGGTGACACTTGTTTTCGGCTAAACAAGTGTCCACCACCTTGGCTTGATTGTGAACATTGTTGTTATGCATGCTTGTATGATTATTGTGTTTGTATGTTTGGATGATACAAGTAAAATCACATGTTAACAACTTGCAAAATGACATTATAATTGGTTATATTAGAAACAACTTAAGGACTTAATAAATGGTTATTAAGAACAACAAAAGGATAACATATAAAATGGTTTATACAAGTTTATTGGATATAAAACTTGACATGAAAAATGGATTTTCAAATGGACCACACACTAAATGCATGTTAGTGTATGGAAATTGTGTTTTCTTATACTAGAATAAAGAAAACTTAAAAAATCCCTTTAATACTAAAACAAGGCAAACAAGTTAAACGCCATCCTTTTGTGTGACACTTAGGCATATTAGGGAACTCATGATGGGAAAAAGGTCACCTAACCATTATGAGCAAACTAATATGATTAAGGTAAATTTCGCATACAAGTGGGATAAAGGTCACCTAACCGCTTGTTTGTTAAATTTACAAGTTTACACAAGTAGGACGACTTGATTTGGGAATCATGAACTTAGGGTCACCGAAGCATGAGGAACAAATAGGCGTTGATGGGATTAATATGCCATGCAAAAGGATTGCATGATCCCATAACTTAGAAGTTGCAAAAGGATTGCAATTGTCATTATGACTACCTAGCTAAATCAAATGACGGGATAAAGGTCACCTAACCGAAATTTGATTTACCGTTGGATTCTAATATTTAATAAAACAAATTAAAAGGGTATTGTTTATTGAATTTAAAATCGATACTTAAAAGGACTTTGTTGAATTTTGTAGATGGCCGCTAATAACAACAACAACATGCAAAACGCACCACTTAACATGAACAACCTATCATTAAGGTCTCTCTTAGAGAAAGACAAACTCAACCATACAAACTTTATGGATTGGTTCCGCAATCTTCGGATTGTCCTCAAACAAGAGGATAAAGCGTATGTACTTGAGGACCCCATTCCCGATCAACCGGATGAGAATGATGTGGAGGCAATGGCCTCTTACGATAAGTATTGCCACGACTCCCTTCAAGTCTCATGCCTAATGCTTGGGACTATGATTCCCGAACTCCAGAAGGATTTCGAGCATCATAGTGCATACTACATGATAACACAATTGAAGGAGATGTTCCTTCAACAAGCGCGTGTCGAGCATTTCGAGACCGTTCGGGCGCTACATGCTTGTCGTATGGACGATACCCAATCGGTTTCATCTTATGTGCTTAAGATGAAGAGCCTTATTGATCGTGCTAACCGCCTTAACCTAAACATATCAAATGAGTTAGCCACCGATCTTATCCTTAACTCCCTATCAAAAAGGTTTGATCAATTTGTAATTAATTACAATATTAATGGGATGGATAAGAGCATAGGTGAGCTTCACGGTATGCTTAGAACGGCGGAAACTAGCATGGGTAAAAGGGCTTTACCCGTGTTAGCAATCGATCAAGGTGGATCCAAAGGTAACACCTCTAAGCCAAAGGTGGCTAAGAGAAAAGGACCCGCCTATCAAGGCAAATGGAAGGGGAAGATGGTTACCCCAACCATCAACAAGGCTAAGAAGCAAAAGGTAGCCGAGAAAACAAACCCCAAGGAAGACCCATGTTTCGGTTGCGGTGAGATGGGTCATTGGAAACGAAACTGTCCGGTCTATCTTAAGGAGTTGAAGGACAAGAGGGATGCAGGGCAAACCTCAGGTAATACATATATGGTATATATAGAGCTTAGTATTACTTCTTCTAATACATGGGTATTAGACACTGGATGTGGAACTCATATTTGCAATTCTTTGCAGGGGTTCAAAAGAAGTGATCATAAGGCGGGAACATCAAGTCTCTATATGGGTAATGGTGCAAAGGTGCATGTTAAAGCTCAAGGAGATTTTATTTTGAAGCTTCCAAGCGGATTGGAACTTATTTTAGAAAATGTTTTGTATGCTCCGGATTTGTGTAGAAACATTATTTCTATTTCTCGCTTAAAACAATGTGGTTACATTGTTAATTTTATTGATGATGATATTCATGTTTCTAAAGATAATGTTTTCTATTTCAAGGCTTCGCCTTCAAATGGAATTTATGAATTGGTTCATGATGACGCATCATCGAGCTCTATATACCATACTAGCACCAAGAAACTCAAAAGGGATTTGAGTGATTCCTATTTATGGCATTATCGCCTTGGTCACATAAACAAGAACCGAATGCATACACTTCAAAAGAATGGACTTTTGAAATCAAATGAAATGGATTCGTTTGATGTATGTGAATCTTGCTTACAAGGCAAAATGACTAAAGCACCTTTCAAAGGGACCTATGAAAGGGCTAAGGACTTATTGGGATTAATACACTCGGATGTATGTGGACCCTTTAAGCCCATAACTAGGAATGGTGAAAGATACTTCGTTACTTTCATTGATGACTTCAGTCGTTTCGGATATGTCTACTTATTAATACATAAGGACGAAACTTTTGAAGCATTCAAAGAGTATCAAAACGAAGTACAAAATCAACTCAATAAGACAATCAAGGTACTCCGTACTGATAGAGGAGGTGAATACCTAAGCGATGCCTTCCAAGATCATCTTAGAAGTTGTGGGATTATCTCGCAACTTACTCCACTCGGGACACCACAGCTTAATGGTGTATCCGAAAGGAGGAACCGAACCCTAATGGATATGGTTCGATCAATGATGGCTAGAAGCTCGTTACCTCTGTCATTTTGGGGTTATTGTCTATGCTCCGCGGCTCGTAGTTTAAATATGGCCCCAACCAAGAAAGTGGAATGAACTCCTCATGAGATGTGGTTTGGAAAACCTCCATCTCTATCATACTTAAAGGTATGGGGATGTGAAGCTTATCCTAAGCGTTACGTCCCTAATAAGTTGAATGCTCGATCCACGAAGTGTATCTTCATAGGATATCCCAAGGATGATATGGGATATTATTTCTATGATCCTTCCGAGCAAAATGTATTTGTTGCTCGAAAGGGTGAATTCCTTGAAACTAAGTTCCTAATGGAAGGAAATAGTGAAAGGAAGATAGATCTTGAAGAGGTTCAAGATCAAGTAGATGATACACAATTGGTTGACACTAGCACTCAACATGAAAATGTTGAGAGTGATCAAATGGATGATCAAAATACACAAGACGTTCGCAGATCTGGTAGGATTAGTAATCCTCCTGAGAGATATGGGTTTCTCATGGATGGTTGCTATGTGGTTGATTTGGATGAACCAACAAACTACCAAGATGCTTTATCAAGGATTGATAAGGATAAATGGCAGGAAGCCATGAACGCTGAGATGCAATCCATGTATGACAACCAAGTTTGGGAACTTGTTGAACAACCTACTGGCTCAAGGTTAGTTGATTGTAAATGGCTTTTCAAGATGAAAACCGACATACATGGAAACTTGGATACATATAAAGCTAGACTTGTAGCAAAAGGTTTCACTCAAACTCAAGGGGTTGACTATGATGAAACTTTTTCGCCTGTGGCAATGCTAAAGTCTATTAGGATATTACTTGCCATTGCTGCTCATTATGATTATGAAATATGGCAAATGGATGTCAAGACCGCTTTCCTAAACGGACATCTTGAGGAAGATGTCTACATGGTTTAGCCTGAAGGTTTTGTTGATCCGAAATATCCTAAGAAGGTATGCAAGTTAAAGAAGTCAATCTACGGATTGAAACAAGCATCTAGAATGTGGAATCATCGTTTTAATGAGGAGGCCAAGAAATTTGGCTTCATTAAAAATGGTGATGAAGCTTGTGTATACAAGAAAGCTAGTGGGAGCACTATCATGTTCCTTGTATTATATGTGGATGATATATTACTATTTGGAAATGATGTTCCGGCAATGCAAGGAGTTAAAACTTGGTTAAGTAAATGCTTCTCCATTAAGGATCTTGGAGAAGCACAATACGTTTTGGGGATTGGGATCTACAGGGATAGATCCAAGAAGCTGATAGGTTTGAATCAAAGTGCATAAATTGAAAAGATCTTGAAAAGGTTCAAGATGGAGAACTCTAAGAAAGGTTTGGTACCTATTCAAAAGGGAACACTTCTCAGTTCATCTCAGTGCCCCACCACGAAAGATGAACAGGAGAGAATGAAGAAAGTCCCATATGCGTCTGCTATTGGGTCAATCATGTATGGAATGATATGCACTAGACCGGATGTGTCATGCGCTCTTAGCCTGACAAGTAGATACCAGAATAACCCAGGAAACAGTCATTGGATTGCTGTCAAAAGTATATTGAAATACCTTAGGAGGACTAAGGATATGTTTCTTATATACGGGTCTGGTGAGAAGGAACTCGCTGTAAAAGGTTACGTAGATGCAAGTTTCTAAACTGATCGAGATGATTCTCGATCACAATCCGGTTATGTCTTCACGTTAAATGGAGGTGCGGTCTCTTGGAAGAGTTCAAAACAGGATGTTGTTGCTTTATCCACTACAGAGTCGGAGTACATCGCCGCATCATTGGCAGCACAGGAAGCTGCATGGATGACGAAATTCATCGACGACTTAGGAGTAGTCCCTTCCATTCAGGACCCTCTTGAGATCTTTTGTGACAACGAGGGTGCGATTGCTCAAATCAAAGAACCTCGTGCTCACCAAAAGACCCGTCACATTGAGCGGAGATTCAACTACATAAGGGATGAAGTTGAAAAGGGAAAGATATGTATTCGCAAAGTTCACACAGATCTTAACATAGCGGATCCACTCACGAAGCTCTTACATGGATCAAAACATGCAGGACATGTTTGTGCTTTAGGGCTTCGATATTCTAGTGATTAGTCATGATCTGTTTTAAGTATTGTAACGGAACGAAATTGTTCAAACTCATTAATATAATTATGGCATTAATTTATTTTGAGTTATGTTCCTATTTTGCATATTTTATCCATGAATAAGTAATTATTCTAAATTCCGTAGTCGATCACATTTGTGGGAACAAGTGTGAGGTTTAGACTATTATGAACTTGGATTGGTATAAATTCACGGGATGAATATGGGGCAAGGTTGCAACCAAGGTTCATAGATATTTGTGGGATAAAAATATTGGAAGACCCGCTCTCAAGACTTACTGAATGGAGCCTTCATGGTTGATCACATGTAATCTTGAGTAAAGGCGAATATCATTGTATCCTCTGACCTGAGATACATATTGGCTTCGGATATTTACCAAGTATCGTGACTTGATTCTTTCCTTCGCTATTCTGAAACATGGTAGTTCATAAGGAAGAGCTCAGGTATAATGCAAAGTATATATCTAGGACGTATGTAGTCAAGATGGAATTTGTCCCTCTTATTCGTTGAGAGTCAGATGTCTAAGTCCTGATAAAGTTGAATCTAGAAGAGAGTGATCACTCTGTGTCTCTTGGATTTAGCATGACATCTAGGATGAAAGGATAAATGAAAGATTCACCTATTCATATTCGAGATGGGAACTCGAAAGGGATGATGTTATTGAATGGCATATAGTCATAACATATTGGGGGTGATAGACGGTCGTTAGGTGGTATCCATCACTTGCGTTAATTCCTTATGTTTCTCGTGCAAGTGGGAGATTGAAGGTATTTCGTATGCCCGAGAGACATATTAAATTAATGTGGCTAATGTGTTATGATCCAAATCGGGTCATACCCAATAACAAGCTTATCGACACCTTATAAGTATTTAATCTTAACGATTGGATCATTGATTAAATACGCGACACTTGAACTTTAAGAAAAATGGTTTTCTGAAATTTTACTTGATGTGTACATATATATATATATAAATTATGGAATAATTTATATAATATGGATTTAATTATTTATAGGTTAAATAATTAATAATGTTATATTACATTATTTTATATAATTAGTTTTATATAAAATGTAAATATAATAATCCATAGAAGTTTATAAAATGTTTTATAAAATCTTATTCTTTTATAAAACTCATTTAATAAACTAATGAGGAAGTGGCATTGGAGTCTCCCCTTGCATGCTCTTGACTAGCCATTTTGTATGGTTAATTCCCTTTTCAAGGTGCATAAGACCAAGGCTTTTGTGGAGACCAAGTAAGACTTCAAACACACATCAAAACATAGAAAAACTAGCTCCAAAATTCTGCCAAAAACTGCTGCTGCTGGTCGACATTTTGGGCAGAAAAGAAAGGGGTTTGAGCTTGGTTTTTGGTCATTCAAGTGTCTCTAAATCCTAACTACATTAAGGGTGGTGTTGGTGCACTAAAGCTTGTGGGTATTACAACTTGAGGCTTCAAGTTAGAAGTTGCTAGTTCATCATCTTCATCATCTTGTAACCTCCTAACTTGGAGTAGGTACATCCCTTTAAACTAGCTCTTTTACATTTAAGCATATTTTCTAGACTTGATCTATTTTGGAATTCATATTAAATGGTTAAACATATTGAAAGTTTTTCATGATAAATTGCTTCCGCTTTAATCTTGTAACATGCATGTTTATGAAACTTGTTAATATGATGAATTCCAACAGGTTTAGGTATATCCCATTCAATAAATAAATAAATAACTTGTGTAAAATTGTATCTTATTTAATAGTATTTCGTAGTAAAATATAATCTATTTCGTACTACACCTCGCACACATCAAGTTTGGCGCCGCTGCTGGGGACGCCATAGAACGCTATAATAATAAAATTTAGTTTTAATCTATTTTTGTAAAAATATATTTATAAAAGTTTTAAAAAGAAACAAAAATATAAAAACATAAAAAAAAGAAAAATATTATCTATATTTTTAAGAGTTTAAATTAAAAAGTTTTTTTTTAGTTACAAAAACTAATATGTTTTTTTTTTATAAGTTTTAGTTATATTTTATTTCTATAAAATAAGAAAATAAAAAAAATCAAAGTAAAAAAGTAAAAAAAAAATAATAATAAACAAAACTGAGCCTGCATCGATTTTGGCCTGCATCGATTTTGGTACGGATTAGGGTTTGTTTTAATAATTATTATTATTAATTAATAGATTAGGGTTTTAATTAAATAAAAATTAGTTTTAATTTTAATTAAGTTTGTATTTTAAGTTTTAATTAGTTTTATTAATTATAAAATTAATACTTTTATAAAATAATAATATAAAAATAATATTTTTATAAAAATTGTATTTTTATAACTTTAACTTTTATTTTTATATTTTGTATCTTTTTAATCATTTAATCATAAATTGTATATTTATCGTTCGTAATTAGTTTTAAACTTAGTATTTTGCCGTAGTAATTTTATATTTCTAGATTCTTAGGCTTTGCTGTAAAATCTCTTAAGTGCTTTTTCTTTAGATTAAGATTTAGACGTTTTAGAATTTTACGACGTCGCTTATCACTTTAATATTTAATAGATTTTAGTGCCTATTTAAGTTATTGCCGTTTTGGATATAGAATTCCTTTTAAGCTTTAATTCCTTTAGACGCAACTTTTAATATTTAGTTTTTAGACTTTTAAGTTTCGACTCTCTACTTTCTTATTTTTGTTTTTCGACGTTTGTTGTTCGACTCTTATTTTTCGACGCGCACTTTTTCTTTCTCATTTCTACGCTCTAGTTTTTAGGACATAGATTTTTATCTTCTTCAAAATTTCGACGAAAAATTATTTTAAGCGGTTAAATTGATAGACATCCAAAATTTTCTGGTTCGTAGTAATAGTTGGATTTGTTAATGGCGAGTTGTGGGCTTTCGATTTAAAGGGTCCTGGCTACCTGCTGCATCTATTGGCTATTCGAAACGTGGGAAAATCAGAAAAGTCTATTAATTTGATAACTTATATAATTTTTTATTTTTATTTTTATAACTAATAGGATATTCAGTGAATGCACCGAGCAAAACGTTCACCACCTTTCATACGTTCACCACCTGTAACTCGATCAAGACATCTAGCCAATATTGTCGCCGTTGATTTTTCTTTAGAATCGTCATCTAGTCGACCAAGTACTCCAATTCAAATTTCCGATAATCCATTTTTTGAACCCGACCTCACAATTGAGAACCCGAAGGATATTCAAGGACAATTCAGAGATCCTGAACCATTAATCATTCCTCCTGAACCACAAATCATTCAACCAGAGATTGTCGAGGAAGAAACCATTAAATCAGAATCCTCTAGTGATTCAGATTCAACACACTCAATCATGGAAAATCAAGAACCTCTAAGTATGGAAGACCGAATGAGAGCTACACGTACTGGCCAAGGTCATGCAATTACTCAACCAGACATTAATGCGCCAGATTATGAAATCAAAGTACAAATCCTACACATGGTAACTAATCAATGTCAATTTAGTGGTACGCTGAAGGAAGATCCAAACAAACATCTTCGAACCTTTAATAGGATTTGTAATCTATTTAAAATCAGAGAAGTTGAGGATGAACAAATCAATCTCATGTTATTACCCTGGACTTTAAAGGGAGAAGCCAAAGATTGGTTATAATCATTACCTGAAGGGGCAATTGATACATGGGATGTTTTAGTTGAAAAATTCCTTAAAAGATTCTTTCCGGCATCTAAAGCCGTGAGACTTCAAGGAGAAATTGTTAAGTTCACACAAAAGCCAAATGAAACTCTATATAAGGCGTGGACAAGATTCGGAAAGTTGTTGAGAGGATGTCCTCAACATGGTTTAGACACTTATCAAATAGTATCAATATTCTACCAAGGATACGACATTACTATACGAAAACACATCGACATAGCAGCTGGTGGTTCCATTATGAAGAAAACCGCAACTGAAGCTTACAAAATTATTGATAACACAGCCTCCCACTCACATGAGTGGCACCAGGAAAAAGATATTCCTCGTTCATCTAAAGCGGCTAGAGTGGATTCTAGCCATGACTTTGATTCCATTTCCGCAAAGATAGATGCTTTCGAGAGACGAATGGAAAAGATAACTAAAGATATTCACGCAATACGAATTAGTTGTGAGCAGTGTGGAGGACCATACTTGACAAAAGAATATCTCAGTATTGAACAAACAATGGAACAAAGAGAGAATGTTTCATACATGAACCAAAGGCCTGAAAATAATTATCAACCGCCAAGACCAAACTACAATCAAAATCAGAATTATAACCGAAATGTTCCATACAACAACCAACAAGGTCCTAGCAATCAACAAGTATCTAACAATACTTACAATCAGCAAAGACCTATTTTTCCACTTAAACCACCACAAACCGATGATAAAAAGCCAAATTTAGAAGATATGATGTCGAAGCTAGTTGAATCTCAAACGCAGTTTTTCACATCTCAGAAACAAACTAATGAACAAAATGCTCAAGCATTTAGAAATCAACAAGCTTCAATCCAAAATCTGGAATAAGAAGTAAGCAACCTAGCAAAGTTGATAGGTGAAAGAAAACCGAGGAGTCTACCTAGCGATACAAATACTAACCCCCGAAATGAAATAGCTAAAGCCATTACCACAAGAAGTGGTATTACACTTAAACCACCTGAAATACCTATAATTTCTAATGACGCTATTCCCACTACACAGGCACCACAGCCTGAGCAAGAGAAGGAAACAGAACCGGTAGTTTAAAAGGTTAATGAAGATAACACAGTTAAGGCAAAGCCTTATGTTAAACCATACCAACCACCGCTTCCTTACCCAAGTAAAATGAGAAAAGAAAGACTTGAAGCTGAGCAATCCAAATTCTTGAATATGTTTAAACAAATAAATGTCAATCTTCCTTTCATTGATGTGATTTTCGGAATGCCTAGATATGCTATATTTCTAAAAGATCTAATCACAAATAGAAAGAAAATGGAAGAACTCTTGGCTGTTACAATGAATGCTAATTGTTCTGCAGTGCTGTTAAATAAACTACCAGAAAAACTCTCAGATCCAGGAAGTTTCACAATTCCATGTTTTCTGGGTAGTCTTAGTTCAATAGAAGCATTGGCAGACTTAGTGCTAGTATAAATTTAATGCCATATTCATTATACGCTAAACAAGACCTTGGAGAATTGAAACCAACACGAATAAGCATACAACTAGCCGATCGATCAGTAAAATATCCTAGAGGGATAATGGAGAACATGCTAGTTAAAGTTGGTACTTTAGTATTTCCAGTAGATTTTCTTATTCTGGATATGGAAGAAGATTCTCGAGTTCCTCTCATATTAGGAAGACCATTCTTAAACACGGCTAAAGCAGTAATAGACGTGTTTGGTAAGAAACTGACCCTAAGTATAGAGGACTAGAGTGTTACCTTTTCTGTTGATAGAGCCATGCAACAACCACAATCTGCAGATGATACATGTTATTATATTCAAACTATAGATTCACATGCAGAATTGTTAGAAGAATTTCCAGAATTACAAGGAACAGGAGAATGTTCTTTAGGAGAATGAACTGAACCAATTAATGTAGCTGAATTGTTAGCCGCACTTATGGCTAATGATTACGAACCAACAACAGAAGAACTTCAAATGCTAAAAGAGGAAGACAGATATCGATACAAATCATCGATAGAAGAACCACCGATATTAGAGTTAAAGCCACTTCCAACCCATTTGGAATACGCTTATTTACATGGTGAATCTGAATTACCTGTAACAATATCATCTTCTCTTACTGAAAATGAAAAATCTCGACTCATTTATGTGCTAAAAGCTCATAAACCAGCTATTGCATGGAAGATTCATGATATTAAAGGTATAAGTCCTTCGTATTGCACACATAAAATCCTTATGGAAGAAGTTCATAAAACATATGTGCAATGCCAACGAAGACTAAATCCTAATATGCAAGATGTTATTAAGAAAGAAATTATTAAACTGCTCGATGCAGGTTTAATTTATCCAATCTCTGATAGTCCATGGGTAAGCCCAGTTCAATGCGTACCTAAGAAGGGTAGCATTGAAGGTTTTTCGTATGCCCGAGAGACATATTTAATTAATGTGGCTGATATGTTATGATCCAAGTCAGGTCATACCCAATAACAAGCTTACCGACACTTTACAAGTATTTAATCTTAACGGTTGGATCGTTAAATAAATACGCGACACTTGAATTTTAGAAAATCGGTTTTCTAAAATAATATCACTTGAGATAAATTATTTGGATAATTTATATATAATTGTTTATAAGTTTAAATAATTATGTTGTGTTATATTTTATAAAAGGTTTATAAAATATAAAAGTAACAAAACTATTACATGTTTTATATATATGTAGATAACATGTTCATATATTTATTTAGACATGGTTTTATAAAATAAGTAGAGTGCAGAACTTTGGTCTCCAAGACAAGATTCCATACTCCTTTTGTTACTTCCAACATACACAACTACATAGGAGCATGGCATATTACTTGTACCCATGCTTGACCATTATCTTTCAAGTGATCTACACATTCTAAGCTAGTAAAAAAAAACTGAAAATTCTGCAGCAAAAGGGCTGCTAGGCCGTGGCCTTTATAGCTCAAAGGAGTGTTCATAATTTTTTTACAAGCTCAATTCAAGTGTCATACAAATCCTAACTAAAGGCAAGAGTGTTGGGGTTATAGCTTGGGGTATTACACACTTGAGGCTTCAAGTTAGAAGTTACTATTTCATCATCATCTTCATCATCTTGTAACCTCCTAACTTGGAGTAGGTACATCCCTTTACTAGCACTCTTATATTTGTAAGTATATTTCTAGACTTGATCTATTTTGGAATTCATGTTTAAAAGGTTAAACTCATATTGATTTTGTTTATGTAAAATTGCTTCCGCTTCACTTTAAAATCGGGTTTTGACATGCATGTTAATATAACTTGTTAATATGATGAATTCCAACAATGGTATCTAAAGCCGAGGTCATAGAAATATGCTTCTTGTATTTGGCTTTAAAACCTATTTAGATTACATTCTAGTAACATGCATGAAATTAGAATGTAAAAAAAAAAATTGGGTTTTGGGTGGGGTGTTAATTTGGCCAAAATTTTGGGGCTTCCAAAAGGGTTTGGAGCTTCAAATTTGGTCATGTTTTGTTGTTTGTTGTTGTTCACAATCAAGCCTAGACCTTATGTTTGGATGTGTAAATGTTTGGTTGCATTTCAATTGGTTGTAATATTCATTCATTTGGTTTGTAATATTGTAATAATTTTTTTTTTGTAATTTGGTGATGTAATTTATTTTATCTTGGTATGTAAAATAGATTAGGATGTAATTTCTTTTTCCTAGAAAAATGTATTAGGTTGTATATTTTTTGTAAAAGAAATGAAGATTCAAGATGATGAAGAAAATCACAAGATGGAGTATATGGATGCAAGAGTTAGTGGGAGATTTTAAAAATCTCTTACTTTGTGATTTAACCCTTTACCGGTGACACTTGTTTTCGGCTAAACAAATGTCCACCACTTTGGCTTGATTGTGAACATTGTTGTTATGCATGCTTGTATGATTATTGTGTTTGTATGTTTGGTTGATACAAGAAAATCACATGTTAACAACTTGCAAAACGACATTATAATTGGTTATATTTAAAACAACAAAAGGACACTAATAAATGGTTATTAAGAACAAGATGACAATGTATATAAAATGGTTTATATCGTGTAATTGGTTTTATTACTAAGACATGAAAATAGGTTTTTCATAATGTACTATACACCAAATGCATGTTGGTGTATGGCAATATGTTTTCTTAAACTAGAATAAAGAAAGCCGAAAATCCCTTTAAAACTAAAACAAGGTAAACAAGTTTAACGCCATTCTTTTGTGGGACACTTAAACATAGTAGGGAACTCATAATGGGATAAAGGTCACCTAACCGTTATGAGCTAACTAATATGGTTAAGGAAAAATTCGCATGCTTGTGGGATAAAGGTCACCTAACCACTTGTATGTTAATTTTACATGTTTACACAAGTAGGACAACTTGATTTGGGAATCATGAACTTAGGGTCACCGAAGCATGAGGAACAAATAGGCGTTGATGGGATAAATATGCCATGCAAAAGGATTGCATGATCCCATAATTTAGAAGTTGCAAAAGGATTGAAATTGTCATATAAATGACTACCTAGCTAAATCAAATAACGGGATAAAGGTCACCTAACCGAAATTTGATTTACCGTTGGATTCTAATATTTAATAAGTCAATTAAAATTTAAAAGGGTATTGTTTATTAAATTTAAAATCGATACTTAAATGAACTTTGTTAAATTTTGTAGATGGCCGCCAATAACAACAACATGCAAAATGCACCTATTAACTTGAACAACCTATCGTTAAGGTCACTCCTCGAGAAAGACAAACTCAACCATACAAACTTTATGGATTGGTTCCGCAATCTTAGGATTGTCCTCAAACTTGAGGATAAGTCGTATGTGTTGGAAGACCCCATTCCCGATCAACCCAACGAGGATGATACAGAAGGCATGGCTTATTGGGATAAGTATTGCGCTGATTCGATGCAAGTCGCTTGCCTAATGCTTGGGACTATGATACCCGAACTCCAAAAGGATTTCGAGCATCATACTGCATACGACATGATCACACAATTGAAGGAGATGTTCCTTCAACAAGCACGTGTCGTCGAGACCGTTCGAGCGCTTCATGCATGTCGTATGGATGACTCCCAATCCGTTTCATCTTATGTCCATAATATGAAAAGCCTCATCGATCGCGCAAACCGTCTTAATCTCAACATATCTAATGAGCTAGCCACGGATCTTATCCTAAACTCCTTGTCAAAGAGGTTTGACCAATTTGTAATTAATTACAATATGAATGGGATGGATAAGACCATTGGCGAACTTCATGGCATGCTTAGGATGGCGAAAACTAGCATGGGTAAGAGGGCTTCACCCGTGCTAATGATCAATGATGGTGGGTCCAAAGGTAATAACACCTCTAAGCCAAAGGCGGCTAAGAGGAAAGGACCCGCCCATCAAGGCAAGGGAAAGGGGAGGATGGTTACCCCAACTAAAAACAAGAACAAGAAGCAAAAGGTTACCGGACAAGCAAACCCCAAGGAAGACCCGTTCTTCGGTTGCGGTGAAATGGGTCACTGGAAACGCAACTGCCCGGTCTACCTTAAGGAGTTGAAGGAAAAGAGGGATGCGGGGCAAACCTCAGGTAATATATATATGGTATATATAGAGCTTAGTATTACTTCTTCTAATACATGGGTATTAGACACTGGATGTGGAACTCACATTTGCAATTGTTTGCAGGGGTTTAAAAGAAGTAGCAAGCAAATGGGAACATCAAGTCTCTTTATGGGTAATGGAGCCAAAGTGCAAGTGAAGGCTCAAGGAGACTTTGTATTAAAGCTTCCAAGTGGTTTGGAACTTATTTTGAACAATGTTTTGTATGCACCGGATTTATGTCGAAACATTATTTCAGTTTCACGTTTAAAACAATGTGGTTTTTATCTTAATTTTGTTAATGATGATATCCACGTTTATTTAGATAATGTATTCTATTTTAAGGCTTCGCCTTCAAATGGAATTTATGAATTGGTTCATGATGACACATCATCTAGTAGCTCAATATACCATACTAGCACCAAGAAACTCAAAAGGGATTTGAGTGATTCCTACTTATGGCATTGTCGCCTTGGTCACATAAACAAGAATCGAATGCATACACTTCAAAAGAATGGCCTTTTGAAATTAAATGAACTAGACTCGTTTGATGTATGTGAATCTTGTTTACAAGGCAAAATGACTAAAGCACCTTTCAAAGGGACCTACGAAAGGGCTAAGGACTTATTGGGATTAATTCATTCAGATGTATGTGGACCCTTTAAGCCCATAACTCGGAATGGTGAAAGATACTTCGTTACTTTCATTGATGACTTCAGTCATTTCGGATATGTCTACTTGTTAAGACATATGAACGAAACTTTTGAAGCATTCCAAGAGTATCAAAACGAAGTACAAAATCAACTCAATAAGACAATCAAGGTACTTCGTACCGATAGAGGAGGTGAATAACTAAGCGGTGCTTTCCAAGATCATCTTAAAAGTTATGGGATTATCTCGCAGCTCACTCCTCCTGGAACACCCCAACTAAATGGAGTTTCCGAAAGGAGGAACCGAACCCTAATGGACTCGTTACCTCTATCATTTTGGGGTTATTGTCTATGCTCCGCGGCTCGTATTTTAAATATGGCCCCAACCAAGAAAGTGGAACGAACTCCTCATGAGATGTGGTTTGGAAAACCTCCATCTCTATCATACTTAAAGGTATAGGGATGTGAAGATTATCCTAAGCGTTACGTCCCTAATAAGTTGAATGCTCGATCCACGAAGTGTATCTTCATAGGATATCCCAAGGATGATATGGGATATTATTTCTATGATCCATCCGAGCAGAATGTATTTGTTGCTCGAAAGGCTGAATTCCTTGAAACTAAGTTCCTAATGGAAGGAAATAGTGAAAGGAAGATAGATCTTGAAGAGGTTTAAGATCAAGTAGATGATACACAATTGGTTGACACTAGCACTCAACATGAAAATGTTGAGAGTGATCAAATGGATGATCAAAATACACAAGACGTTCGCAGATCTGGTAGGATTAGTAATCCTCCTGAGAGATATGGGTTTCTCATGGATGGTTGCTATGTGGTTGATTTGGATGAACCAACAAACTACCAAGATGCTTTATCAAGGATTGATAAGGATAAATGGCAGGAAGCCATGAACGCTGAGATGCAATCCATGTATGACAACCAAGTTTGGGAACTTGTTGAACAATCTACTGGCTCAAGGCTAGTTGATTGTAAATGGCTTTTCAAGATGAAAACCGACATACATGAAAACTTGGATACATATAAAGCTAGACTTGTAGCAAAAGGTTTCACTCAAACTCAAGGGGTTGACTATGATGAAATTTTTTCGCCTGTGGCAATGCTAAAGTCTATTAGGATATTACTTGCCATTGCTGCTCATTATGATTATTAAATATGGCAAATGGATGTCAAGACCACTTTCCTAAATGGACATCTTGAGGAAGATGTCTATATGGTTCAACCTGAAGGTTTTGTTGATTCGAAATATCCTAAAAAGGTATGCAAGCTAAAGAAGTCAATCTACAGATTGAAACAAGCATCTAGAATGTGGAATCATCGTTTTAATGAGGAAGCCAAGAAATTTGGCTTCATTAAAAATGGTGATGAAGCTTGTGTATACAAGAAAGCTAGTGGGAGCACAATCATGTTCCTTGTACTATATGTGGATGATATATTGTTATTTGGAAATGATATTCCGGCAATGCAAAGTGTTAAAACTTGGCTAAGTAATGCTTCTCCATTAAGGATCTTGGAGAAGCACAATACGTTTTGGGGATTGGGATCTACAGGAATAGATCCAAGAAACTGATAGGTTTGAATCAAAGTGCATACATTGAAAAGGTCTTGAAAAGGTTCAAGATGGAGAACTCTAAGAGTGGTTTGGTACCTATTCAAAGAGGAACGCCTCTCAGTTCATCTCAGTGCCCTACCACGAAAGATGAACAAGAGAGAATGAAGAGAGTCCCTTATGCATCTGCTATTGGGTCAATCATGTATGCAATGATATGCACTAGACCGGATGTGTCATGCGCCCTAAGCTTGACAAGTAGATACCAGAATAACCCAGGAAACAGTCATTGGATTGCGGTTAAAAGTATATTGAAATACCTTAGGAGGACTAAGGATATGTTTCTAATATATGGATCTGGAGAGGAGGAACTTATTGTAAAGGGTTACGTGGACGCGAGTTTCCAAACTGATCGAGATGATTCTCGATCACAATCCGGTTATGTCTTCACATTAAATGGTGGTGCGGTCTCTTGGAAGAGTTCAAAACAGGATGTTGTTGCATTATCCACTACAGAGTCGGAATACATTGCCGCCTCATTGGCAGCTCAGGAAGCTGCATGGATGAAGAAATTCATAGACGACTTAGGAGTGGTCCCTTCCATTCAGGACCCTCTTGAGATCATTTGTGACAATGAGGGTGCGATTGCTCAAATCAAGGAACCTCGTGCTCACCAAAAGACTCGTCACATTGAGCGGAGATTCAACTACATAAGGGATGAAGTTGAAAAGGGAAAGATATGTATTCACAAAGTTCACACAGATCTTAATATAGCGGATCCTCTCACGAAGCTCTTACATGGAGCAAAACATACAGGACATGTTTGTGCATTAGGGCTTCGATATTCTAGTGATTGGTCATATCTGTTTTAAGTATTGTAACGAAACGAAATTATTCAAACTCATTAATATAATTATGGTATTAATTTATTTTGAGTCATGTTCCTATTTTGCATATTTTATCCATGAATAAGTAATTATTCTAAATTTCGTAGTCGATCACATTCGTGGGAACAAGTGTGAGGTTTAGACTATTATGAACTTAGATTGGTATACATTCACGGGATGAATGTGGGGCAAGGTTGCAACTAAGGTTCGTGGATATTTGTGGGATACAAATATTGGAAGACCCGCCCTCAAGATTTACTAAATGGAGCCTTTGTGGTTGATCACATGTAATCTTGAGTAAAGGCGAATATCATTGTATCCTCTGACCTGAGATACATATTGGGTTCGGATATTTACCAAGTATTGTGCCTTGATTCTTTCCTTCGCTATTCTGAAATATGGTAGTTCATAAGGAAGAGCTCAGGTACAATGGAAGGTACATATTAGGACGTATGTAGTCAAGATGGAATTTGTCCCTCTTATTCGTTGAGAGTCAGATGTCTAAGGCCTGATAAAGTTAAATCTAGAAGAGAGTGATCACTCTGTGTCTCTTGGATTTAACATGACATCTAGGACGAAAGGAAATAATGAAAGATTCACCTATTCATATTCGAGATGGAAACTCGAAAGGGATGATGTTATTGAATGGCAAAAGTCATAACATATTAGGGGTGATGGACGGTCGTTAGGTGGTATCCATCACTTGCATTAATTTCTTATGTTTCTCGTGCAAGTGGGAGATTGAAGGTTTTTCGTATGCCCGAGAGACATATTTAATTAATGTGGCTGATATGTTATGATCCAAGTCGGGTCATACCCAATAACAAGCTTACCGACACTTTACAAGTATTTAATCTTAACGGTTGGATCGTTAAATAAATACGCGACACTTGGATTTTAGAAAATCGGTTTTCTAAAATAATATCACTTGAGATAAATTATTTGGATAATTTATATATAATTGTTTATAAGTTTAAATAATTATGTTGTGTTATATTTTATAAAAGGTTTATAAAATATAAAAGTAACAAAACTATTACATGTTTTATATATATGTAGATAACATGTTCATATATTTATTAAGACATGGTTTTATAAAATAAGTAGAGTGCAGAATTTTGGTCTCCAAGACAAGATTTCATACTCCTTTTGTTACTTCCAACATACACAACTACATAGGAGCATGGCATATTACTTGTACCCATGCTTGACCATTATCTTTCAAGTGATCTACACATTCTAAGCTAGTAAAAAAAAACTGAAAATTCTGCAGCAAAAGGGCTGCTAGGCCGTGGCCTTTATAGCTCAAAGGAGTGTTCATAAATTTTTTACAAGCTCAATTCAAGTGTCATACTGATAATGCTAAAAACGAACATATATTTCATAGTATTATTCCCCAAGAAGGATAAGCTTTTAGTTGCAAATGTTCTATTTACAAGTGATATTCGTTTAAATATTAAAAGGTGAAGACAAAAGACAGATTCGACGAATTAAAGACGCAAACGACCAAAAAGCTCAAAAGTACAAAATACAATCAAAGAGGTTCCAATTATTGATAAGAAACGTCTCGAAATTACAAGAGTACAAGATTCAAAACGCAAAGTACAAGATATTAAATTGTACGCAAGGACGTTCGAAAATCCGAAACCGGGACCAGAGTCAACTCTCAACGCTCGACGCAACGGACTAAAAATTACAAGTCAACTATGCACATGAATATAATATAATATATAAATAATTCTTAAAAATTATATATATATTATATTAATATTTAAAATCGTCAGCAAGAAAGAAGCCAAACCTGGTGAGCTGGAATTTCAAACTCCGCGACTCGCGGAGTTTGAAGGCAAAAATGCCGCGAGTCGCGGAGTTTCCCTGGACTCAATTCCCTATAAAAGCAAACGCAGTTTGATCGCAAAAAACATAATATATCTCTCTCTCAATATATACGTAAATATATATTTATAATTTATATTTTAATTTTAATTTTAATCCTAATAATAAGGGTATGTTAGCGAATGTTGTAAGGGTGTAAGTCGAAATTCTGTCCGTGTAACGCTACGCTATTTTTAATCATTGTAAGTTATGTTCAACCTTTTTACATTAATGTCTCGTAGCTAAGTTATTATTATGCTTAATTAATCCGAAGTAATCATGATGTTGGGCTAAAAATATTAAAATTGGGTAATTGGGCTTTGTACCATAATTGGGGTTTGGATAAAAGAACGACACTTGTGGAAATTAGACTATGGGCTATTAATGGGTTTTATATTAACTCAACAATACCTTGTTAATTTAATATACAAACTTATAATTTGACGTATTTATATATAACCACATACGCTTGACTGGGTACGATGGGCGGGATATCTATAAATACCAATAGTTATTCATTTTACCGGACACGAAACTGGATTAATAGTTAATAGACTTGTTGAAACAGGGGTGAATTACATTCAAGGGTAATTGGTGTAATTGTTAACAAAGTAGTAAAACCTTGGTTTACACGCAGTCGATAACATGGTGTATTCATTAAACAAAGTATTAAAACCTTGTTACAATTCGAATCCCTAATTAGTTGGAATATTTGACTTCGGGAATAAGAATAATTTGACGAAGGCTTTCGCTCTTTGTATTTATGACTGATGGACTATTATGGACAAATCCGTATGGACATATTAAATAATCCAGGACAAAGGACAATTAACGCATGGGCATAAAACTAAAATCAACACGTCAAACATCATGATTACGGAAGTTTAAATAAGCATAATTCTTTTATTTCATATTTAATTTCCTTTATTTTATATTTAATTGCACTTCTAATTATCACATTTTTATTGTTATTGTATTTAATTGAACTTTTAATTATCGTACTTTTTAATTATCGCAAGTTTATTTTATCGCACTTTTATTATTCGAAATTTCATTATCGTTATTTACTTTACGCTTTAAATTAAGTCTTGTATTTATTTATTATTTTACATTTGGTTTTAACTGCGACTAAAGCTTTAAAATCGACAAATCGGTCATTAAACGATAAAAATCCCCCTTTATAATAATAATATTACTTATATATATTTGTATTTTTATAAATTTAACTAATATAGCGTTAAGCTTTGATTAAAAGATTTTTCCTGTGGAACGAACCGGACTTACTAAAAACTACACTACTGTACGATTAGGTACACTACCTATAAGTGTTGTAGCAAGGTTTAAGTATATCCATTCTATAAATAAATAAATATCTTGTGTAAAAATGTATCGTATTTAATAGTATTTCATGCTAAAATTTAAAGCTATTTTATATACACCTCGCATAACATCAAGTTATTTTTGGCGCCGCTGCCGGGGATCTCTTAAACGCCGAAAGCGCAACGCTAAATATTTTTAAAAAAAAAAAAAAAGGGATTTTTATTTTTAGTTTACTTTTATAAAAATACGTTTTTGTAAAAATACGTTTTAAATATTCGAAAACATAGAAAAGAAAAACAAAAATATAAATATTTTTAAGAGTTTGTTAAATATTTAAGTTTTATAAAGTTTCTTTATTTTTATTTTATAAAAATATAAGTTTTATTTAAATATTTTTATTTAAAAAAAACGTCGAATTAAAAAAGGTACCTGAGTTGAATTTTGGAACCCCGCGACTCGCGGAGTTTGCAGCTTCGAACACCGCAACTCGCGGAGCCACCCTGACACCGACAGAAACCCTAATCAGCATTTATTATGGGACAATTATTATTATTATTAATAAACCCTAATTACTTAATTATTATTATAATTAGTTTAAGTTTTTAAATTAAATTGTATTTTAAATTTTAATTAGTTTTATTATATATAAAAATTAATAGTTTTATAAAATAAATAATATAAAAATAATATTTTTATAAAAATTGTAATTTTTACAACTTTTAGTATATTTTTATATTTTGCCCTTTTTAATTGTTTTAGCGTAATATTTGTATTTTTCGTTAATTTTTAGTTTTAAACTTAGTTTTTGCCATAATTATTTTTTACTTCTAGATTTTTAGGCTTTGCCGTAAAATTCCTTAAGTGCCTTTTCTTTAGACTAAGATTTAGGTGCTTTAGAATTTTGCGACGCCTTTTTAAGTTTTAGTACCTTTTTAAGTTATTTCCATTTGGGATATAGTTTTACTTGTAAGCTTTAATATTTTTAGACACCTTTTACCTATGTATCAATTATCATTCCAATTAGTAATCTCAATTTGCGATTATAATTTTAAGTTAGTGATAGTAATAAGGTTGGGTTAGTCGAGTATTTTTAAGTTCTATAAGTCACTCTTTTTCTTTCTTATTTTTATTTTTCGATTATTTTTCCGACGCACTCTTTTTCTTTCTTATTTCTCGTCATTCTAGTTTTTAGGACTAAGAATTTTTTCTACTTCTTATCTAAATTTCTTAAAATTACGAAAATTTATTTTAAGTGGTTAAATTGATAGACATCAAAATTTTCTGGTTCGTAGTAATAGTTGGATTTGTACGTGGACCGGGTTATTGGAGCCAAACAGTCCTCAATTATATTGAGACCAAACGAATCCTGCCCCTCTGCTGCATCTTTTGGCTATTCGAAACGTGGGCAAAATCAAAAAAGTCTATTAATTGGATAACTTATATAATTTTTCTTTCCTTTTAAAAACTAATAGGATATTCAGTGAATGCACCGAGCAAGACGTTCACCACCTTTTGTACGTTCACCACCTGTAACTAGATCAAGACATTTAGCAAATATTACCGCCGTTGATTTTTCTTTAGAATCGTCATCCAGTCGACCAAGTACTCCAGTTCAAATTTCCGATAATCTATTTTTTGAACCCGACCCCACAATTGAGAATCCGGAGAATATTCAGGGACGATTCATAGATCCTGAACCATTAAATTTTCTCCCGGAACCACCAATCATTCAAACAGAGATTGTTGAGGAACGAACCATTAAATCAGAATCCTCTAGTGATTCCGATTCAACAAATTCAATTATGGAGAATCTGGAACCTTTAAGTATGGAAGACCGAATGAGAGCTAAACGCACTGGCCAAGGTCACGCAATTACTCATCCAGAAATTAATGCGCCAGATTATGAAATCAAAGGACAAATTCTACACATGGTGACTAATCAATGCCAATTTAGTGGTGCACCAAAGGAAGATCCAAATGAACATCTTCGTACCTTTAATAGGATCTGCACACTATTTAAAATCCGAGAAGTGGAGGATGAACAGATATATCTCATGTTATTTCCCTGGACTTTAAAGGGAGAAGCCAAAGATTGGTTGGAATCGTTACCTGAAGGGGCGATTGATACATGGGACGTTTTAGTTGAAAATTTTCTTAAACAATTTTTTCCTGCATCTAAAGCCGTAAGACTTCAAGGAGAAATTGTTACGTTTACACAGAAACCGAATGAAACTCTATATGAGGTATGGACAAGATTTGGAAAGTTATTAAGAGGATGTCCGCAACATGGTTTAGATACCTATCAAATAGTACAAATATTCTACCAAGGATGCGACATCACTACAAGAAAAGACATCGATATAGCAGCTGGTGGTTCTATTATAAAGAAAACAGAAACTGATGCTTATAAAATTATTGATAACACTGCTTCCCACTAACATGAGTGGCACCAAGAAAAAGATATCGTTAGATCATCTAAAGCAGCTAGAGCCGATTCTAGCCATGACTTAGATTCCATTCCGCAAAGATAGATGCTGTGGAGAGACGAATGGAAAAGATGACTAAGAATATTCACTCAATACGAATTAGTTGTGAGCAGTGTGGAGGACCACATTTGACAAAAGATTGTCTCAGAATTGAATTAACAATGGAACAAAGAGAGAATATTTCATACATAAACCAAAGGCCTGGAAATAATTATCAACCGCCAAGACCTATTTACAATCAAAATCAGAACTATAACCGAAATATTCCATACAACAACCAACAAGGTCCTAGCAATCAACAAGTGTCCAACAATAATTACAATCAGCAAAGACCTAATTTTCAAAACAAACCACCACAACCCGATGATAAAAAGCCGAATTTAGAAGATATGATGATGAAGCTAGTTGAAACTCAAACGTAGTTTTTCACATCTCAGAAACAAACTAATGAACAAAATGCTCAAGCATTTAGAAATCAACAAGCTTCTATTCAAAACTTAGAACAAGAAGTAAGTAACCTAGCAAGGTTAATAGGTGAAAGAAAACCGGAAAGTCTACCTAGTGATACAAATGCTAATCCCCGGAATGAAACAGCTAAAGCCATTACCACAAGAAGTGGTACAACACTTAAACCACCTGAAATACCTGTAACTTCTGATGAAACTATTCATACTCCACAAGAACCACAACCTGATCAAGATAAGGAAAAAGAACCGGTAGTTGAAAAGGTTAATGAAGATAATACAGTTAAGGCTAAACCTTATGTTAAACCATACCAACCACCACTTCCTTACCCGAGTAAAATGAAGAAAGAGAAACTTGAAGCCGAGCAATCCAAATTCTTGGATATGTTTAAACAGATAAATGTAAATGTTCCTTTCATTGATGTGATTTCAGGAATGCCTAGATATGCTAAATTCTTGAAAGATCTGATCTCAAATAGAAAGAAAATGGAAGAACTCTCGGCTGTTACTATGAATGCTAATTGTTCAGCAGTGCTGTTGAATATGATACCAGAAAAACTATCTGATCCAGGAAGTTTCACAATTCCATGTTTTCTGGGTAGTCTTAATTCAATAGAAGCATTGGCAGACTTAGGTGCTAGTATAAATTTAATTCCGTATTCACTATACGCTAAACTAGATCTTGGAGAATTGAAACTAACAAGAATAAGCATATAACTAGCCGATAGATCAATAAAATATCCTAGAGGGATAATGGAGAATATGCTAGTTAAAGTTGGTACTTTAGTATTTCCAGTAGATTTTGTTGTTCTGGACATGGAAGAAGATTCTCAAGTTCCTCTCATATTAGGAAGACCATTCTTAAACATGGCTAAAGCAATGATAGACGTGTTCGGCAAGAAATTGACCCTAAGTATAGAGGATGAGAGTGTTACCTTTTCAGTTGATAGAGCAATGCAACAACCTCAATCTGCAGATGATACATGTTATTATATTCAAACTATAGATGCACATGCAGAATTATTAGAAGAATTTACAGAATTACAAGGAACAGGAGAATGTTCTTTAGGAGAAGGAACTGAACCAATTGATGAATCTGAAATGTTAGCTACACTAATAGCTAATGGATATCAACCAACAATAGAAGAAATTCAAATGCTAAAAGAAGAAGACAGATATCGATACAAATCATCGATAGAAGAACCTCCGAAATTAGAGCTAATGCCACTTCCAAACCATTTGGAATACGCTTATTTACATGGTGAATCTGAATTACCTGTAATAATATCGTCTTCTCTTACTGAAAATGAGAAATCACAACTCATTTCTGTGTTGAAAGCTCATAAACCAGCCATTGCATGGAAGATTCATGATATTAAAGGAATAAGTCCTTCGTATTGCATACATAAAATCCTTATGGAAGAAGGTCATAAAACGTATGTGCAACGCCAACGAAGACTAAATCCTAATATGCAAGATGTAGTTAAGAAAGAGATTATTAAACTGCTAGATGCAGGTTTAATTTATCCAATTTCTGATAGTCCACGGGTAAGTCCAGTTCAATGCGTGCCTAAGAAGGGTGGCATGACTGTCATTACAAATGAAAAAAATGAGCTTATTCCTACAAGGACTGTAACAGGATGGCGTGTATGTATTGATTATAGAAAATTAAATGACGCCACCAGAAAAGATCACTTTCCCTTACCTTTCATTGATCAAATGTTGGAAAGATTAGCCAGAAATAGTTACTATTGCTTTCTTGATGGATTTTCCGGATATTTTCAAATTCCAATAGCACCTGAGGACCAAGAGAAAACCACATTCACGTGCCCTTATGGTACTTTTGCTTACAAACACATGCCATTTGGACTTTGCAACGCCCCTGCAACCTTTCAAAGGTGCATGATGGCAATTTTTCACGACATGATAGAAGAATGCATGGAAGTTTTCATGGATGACTTTTCAGTCTTCGGTGATACATTTGAAACATGTCTAGTTAATCTCGAACGAATGCTTATTAGATGCGAACAATCAAATCTAGTACTTAATTGGGAGAAATGCCATTTCATGGTTAAAGAAGGCATCGTTCTTGGACATAAAATTTCAAAAGAAGGAATTGAAGTGGATAGAGCTAAAGTAGATATAATTGCTAAACTTCCACATCCCACCAATGTTAGAGGAGTTAGGAGTTTTCTAGGGCATGCCGGTTTTTACCGACGTTTCATAAAAGATTTTTCTAAAATTGCTACTCCTATGAATAAACTCCTAGAAAAGGATGCTCCATTCATCTTTTCAGATAAATGTATCAAATCTTTTAATATTCTTAAAGAGAAACTCACTAATGCGCCGATCATGATAACACCAAATTGGAATCTACCGTTTGAATTAATGTGCGATGCAAGTGATTTTGCAATGGGAGCCATTTTAGGACAAAGGAGCACAAACATATTATACAACTATTGAAAAAGAACTCCTTGCTATTGTCTTTGCTTTTGACAAATTTCGATCAGATCTCGTTCTAGCAAAAACGGTGGTCTATACCGACCATTCTGCTCTTAGATACCTATTTCGAAACAAGATGCTAAACCAAGATTAATCCGCTGGATCTTACTCTTACAAGAGTTCGATATTGAAATCCGAGATAAAAGAGGAGCAGAAAATCTCGCCGCTGATCATCTTTCTCGTCTTGAAAATCCCGAATTAGAAGTTCTAAATGAATCGGCCATACAAGACAACTTTCCTGATGAATATCTATTGAAGATAGATTATAATGAAATTTCATGGTTTGCAGACTATGCAAACTACTTAGTTTGTGGATTCCTTGAAAAAGGATTATCGTACCAAAAACGAAAGAAATTCTTTAGTGATATAAAACACTATTTTCGGGAAGATCCACATCTGTTTAAAAGTTATCCCGATGGAATAATACGCCGATGTGTATTCGGAGATGAAGCTAGTAAAATTTTAAACCATTGTCACACAGGACCAACAGGAGGGCATTATGGGCCTCAACTAACAGCAAGAAAAGTTTACGATGCTGGATTCTATTGGCCTACAATTTACAAAGACGCACACCTTCTTTGCAAATCCTGTGATGCTTGTCAAAGGGCCGGAAAAATAAGTCAACGTGATGAAATGCCACAAAATGTCATTCAAGTATGTGAAGTATTTGACATTTGGGGTATTGACTTTATGGGTCCATTTCCAAAATCTCATAATAATCTCTATATTCTCGTAGCCATTGATTATGTATCTAAATGGGCGGAAGCACAAGCTCTCCCAACTAACGATGCACGAGTTGTAGTCAACTTTTTAAAACGTCTTTTTGCAAGGTTTGGAACACCGAAAGCTTTAATAAGTGATCGGGGTACTCATTTCTGTAATAATCAACTTGAGAAAGTTCTTAAAAGATATGGAGTAACTCATAAAATCTCCACCGCATATCATCCACAAACAAGTGGACAAGTTGAAAATACCTACCGAGCTTTAAAACGTATTCTAGAGAAAACCGTAGGATCAAATCCGAAGGAATGGTCCATTAAATTGGAGGATGCACTCTGGGCTTTTAGAACAGCCTACAAAACTCCAATTGGAACCACACCTTTTAGACTTGTTTACGGAAAAGCATGTCATCTTCTAGTAGAAATTGAACACAAAGCATTTTGGGCTTTGAAGACATGTAATCTTGATATACATGAAGCTGGACGTCTACAATTAAGTCAACTGAACGAATTAGAAGAATTAAGACATGAAGCATACGAAAATTCGTTAATCTATAAAGAAAGAACGAAGAAATGGCATGATAAAAGAATCAGAAGTTCAAAAGAATTTAAAGAAGGAGACAGATTTCTTCTTTTCAATTCACGATTCAAGCTATTTCCTGGAAAATTGAAATCAAGATGGTCTGGACCATTCATAGTCAAAAGAGTTTTCCCATACGGAACGATAGAATTAATAAATTCAAATGGGATTGAATTTAAAGTTAATGGTCACAGAGTTAAACATTACATACATGGTCCGATGGAAGTTGACAATGAAGTTAATCATAATTTCACCACCCAAGAAACCTTCAAAATGAAAACATAAATATGTTATCAACAACATATGAAAAATCAAAAGTAGAATATAAGGAGGATTCAAATTTGAGTGATGAAGAAGAATTCTTATACAAACCTCCCATTCCAAAAAACGAAGAAAAATGTGAACAAGAAATTCAAATAGAAATGAAAGAACCAAGGAAAGAATACCCGAAAAAGGTTTACAAACCAACTCGACTTATTAAAGCAGGAGACCCGGGTGAATTTATCATTTCTTTCTTGCTTAATGATGGTGCTGTATATAATGGACTCGCAGATTTAGGAGCAAGTGCAAATATTATGCCTCTTTCCTTATACAAAAGATTAGGCATGGGTAAATTAAAACCAACCAAAATAGGTGTTCAATCATTTGACCAAACCATTAAACACCCGGTTGGAATAGCAAATAATTTACTTGTTAACGTGGGAAGTTTGACCTTTGTTGCAAACTTCATAGTGATTAATATGGAGGAAAACCTTGATATTCCTCTAATTCTAGGTCGCCCATTTTTAGCAACCACCGAGGCATTCATTGATGTAAGAGAAGGTAGAATGACACTTAGGGATGGTGATACATCGATCACCTTTGTGAACTGAAAGTTTAGATCTCCACAAACCAAAACTGTTAGACCAATAAAAACGCATAAGTGTGGGGAAGATGAAGAAACACTTAATGATGATCCAATCACAAAGGATGCCGTTGATGATACGAAATTAGATGAACCCATTTTTAACAGTTCAACGAAGAAATTTTATAAACGGATTCACGATGCTAAGATTAAAGGAAACATTAAGTTATATAACCGATTAATATCCAATTTATCATCAAAAGAAAAGGCAATGTTAGTTGAATTTGTGAAAGTTACGGAGGAAATCAACAAATGGATTGAAGTAAAAGTCAAAGATATACAAGTTGTTGATGATTCAATTGAAAATAATGTTAATCACAATTTCAACTAAGTATAGGGGGTTAATGTATTTCTGTTAGAGTTAGATTTTCTATTTTCGTGTAGTTCTCGAAAATGGAACCCGAATGGTCTTTCCCTAGTAGACCCTAAAGAACTAGTCTTCTCCCCCCATTCTGAATTTTTATTTTTTTTAGGTTTTTACGAAATGAAGACTTCCTGTGAACTAAACCATGGTCTAATGCTACACGCTTTGATCACTAAACGTAATAATGACACACTACCGAGTGAAATAGTATCAGTAATCAGAGAAAGATTGGACGGAGTAAGAAAAGAATCCAGATGCGAAGATAATAAGTTACAATTTGGTAAAGGAAAATCAAAATCCGCAGCAAAAAGAAGAGCACGACACCTAGAAAGATGTCACAAATGCGGAAAATGGTCACATGGAGGTAAATGTTCAAATAATCAAACCTATTCAAACACCGAATTTGTTACTTTATGCAGAGACGGACCGTTCATATGTTTAGAAGAAAAAACACTGAATGCTCGAGGTTACGCCTATGTAGCCATGGAAAACCAATTAAATCGACTATCTTATGAGTGGGATAGATCGTATAACTAAGAATACTATCTCACAGGTAAGTCTGTACAGTTTGTTTTTATTTTTATTTTTATTTTTAACCTTTTAATAATAAACGCTAATTTGTTCGCTATAAAGTATTAAATTGGTATTGAATAAAATTAGGTTTGGCGACCGAAATTATTGATATCATACAAAAATTTATTACATCACTGCGAAATTTAACGTTTATTCTTAAGGTATAAATATCTTTAATCAATCAACCCAAAATATTTCAAAAATTCGTCATGAGTTAAATTAGGTCATGGAACCGAAATTACTTTACCGAAAAGAGGGGCGTATATTTTTGATAATATTTGATTGATTAAAGTGGGATAAAAAGCCAAAAAGATTTTTAATTTTATTTTTACCATGTTTTTAAAATTAATATATAAATCTTAAATTAATATTGTTAACTTTGTAAAAACAATATATTTAAAATTGTAAATATTTGAGAAATATAATATAAGTTTGGGGTGAATTTATAATATGAATTTTTAAATTAAGTTTGGTGTGAATTTTTAATTTTTAAAATATGAATTTTTAATTTTATGCATTTCAAATTTTAAGTTTAGTGTGAATTTTTAATATTAATTTTGAATTTTATGTATTTTTAATTTAAGTTGGTGTGAATTTAAAAACAAAAATTTACTTTATCTCATTAAGTTAAAAATATGATTTTTAAAATTCGTCGTAAGTTGAAGACTAGGTCTTTGAACCGAAATTGCTTTACCCGAGGGAGGGACGAGAACTTTTATTATCATTATTTTTAATCTTATTGAATTAAAGTATGACAAAAATATTAAAAAACTAAAAAAATCTAAGCTTTTAAAACAATCGCTACAAAAAGACAAATTTTAAAATTTTGTTGAAGGACGGACTAGGACATCGATCCGAAACGACCTCGTCCTAAATAATAAGGGAAACAAAATTTTAAAATTAATTACTTAATTGTTTTAATTAGTATAAGATATATATATATATATATATATATATATATATATATATATATATATATATATATATATATATATATATATATATATATATATATATATATATATATATATAAACTCCGCGACTCGCGGAGTTTGAAGGGTCAAACACCGCGACTCGCGGAGGGACCAAAACCCAGAAAAAAATAAAAACGTAATCAGATCAGTATCCTCACACCACAACACAAAAATACTGCGAAACAAAGCCAAAAAAACCCGAAAAAACACTCCCAAATTCACAATTTTTGACCGTTAATCATCAAATCTTTTACTAAAATCATGTTAAGAAGGATGCTATCAAGGAATTACTCAAGAAAAACGGTAAATTTCTACACCTAAACACCATTTAATCCGAAAATTAGTGTTCTTGAGCAATTTTATACCCAATTTGATTTTGATGTTTTTTAGTGTAATTATGCTTAAATTGTTTATGTATTATGCTTGTATAACCTAGATTGATACTATTTAACATGATTAGAAGCCTTAAACTTCAAATTTTGAGTAATCTAGGGTTTGTGTTCTTGAGCAAATTTGGGGCTTTTTGATATAAACAGGTTATGGCTGATTTTTGTCATGAATTGTTGCTAAATTAAGTAGTGTAACATGTTTAGGTAGTTAAATGATCCAAACTTTGAGCCTAAACATGATTTTGAGAATTAAAGTGGACTTTTTCAAGTCTAAAAATTCATGAACTTGATTTTTGAGAGATAATGCCATTTGAAACTTGTTTAATTGCTAGTAATGATTATTTTGACATGTTATTTGAGTTGAATGCTTATGAACTTGGCGAACATTTTCGTATATGCTTATTTGAAAAAGTGTAGATTTGATGAAAATATGAAAATGAACTTAAGTTTGATATAAATTGATCATGTCATTGTAATTATTTTTATTGATGATTTTGCTGACACTAATGCATATTTGGATGCACAAAAATTGTGTTTGATGTGTTTTGCAGACTGAAAGGGGTGAATCTTCATCCCAAGCTCGCAATGCTCCTGCTGAGAATGCGGAACAACAGGAGGTGGATAACTACTACAAATAAGATATACCTCATCCAGTCATGACATTTTCTGATATGCACTTGGAAGATTTGCACCCGAACCTGAGATTTGACAGACTTTGGATAGATTATCCAAAATACCAAAGGCGTTTGCATACTCTTCATTCTAAAGCTGTTGAAGTACCTAGGGTCATAGAATGGGGACCATTAGAAGCTGTAGAATTGGCCGGGCCAATTAGAGAATTACTTGCACAGAGGTATGGTAATTCTACTTTTAACGATTGGGTACGGTTATTCAACATGCGTAGACCTATATATAAAGTATGGTGTGAAGAATTGTTATGTAGTATAGAATTAAATGATCGGGTAGCTAGTTTAACCGATCGATCTTTTATTAGATTTTTGTTAGGAGGTTCGATGCGCCACATGTCTTTACTAGACATGCCTCAGGCTTTACGTATATATACGCCTGAGGAGCTAGCATCTGCCGATTGTAGAGGGTTGATACTAAATGGTAGAAAGATAGACGAAAATTTTGATACGCATGGTGTATGGAGTCAAATGACAAGCCATCACCGATTCAAAGGGGGAAATTACTCTTATTTGGATATAGATAGAGCAGAGTTAAGAGTAATTCATAGGTTTTTAGCTAATTCGATTACACAAAGAGGTAACAATAAGGAAAAGGTAAATGAACAGGATTTGTTTTACCATATGTGTATTCGAGACCCACAAAGCGCTGTAAGTATACCTTATTGTGTGGGTTATTATTTATCAGCTATGGTTAGGGGGATGAGACCGCATAGCATAATAGGAGGTGGTATATTTATTACTTTGATTGCTGAATATCTCGGTGTGGATATAAGTCGGGGGAGATTACTAATCGAAGAACCAGAACCCTGAGATACAATAGGTTTAAATTTATACCATGGTGCAAAAGTTTTGAAGAGGCGAAATAACGCCGCAGCACGATATAATGGTAGACATCCACAGGTTGAGAGAAACCAACAGCAAGGTAATGTAGGAGGGGGAAATAAAATGGCAGAAATGCAAAGGTTTATAGCTTCACAAGAGTATGAAAATGCTAGACATAGAGCATTTGAAGATTGGAAAGTTCATCAAAACCAAATCATAGCTTATTGCCAACATATAGGTAGAAACTATATTCCTACTCCATCGCCCATATTCCCTCCCTGGTCTATAGAGATCCAACCACCGTATCCTACGTATAACCCAGCCGAAGCATTTTATAGCACCTATGGTTATGCATGGAACCCCTACTGGTATCAGTATCATCCCTAGTTTACTTAGTTTTATTTATTTTGTAATTTGTAATGTTGATACGTTTAATACTTATGTTAATATTGTAATAGTTTTTATAATTTTCTAACTTTTATTATTAGATTTTAATAATTTTTGAATGTGGGGTAATATACCAAACTTCAAAAATATGTATACATGTTTGCAGTTTATCTTATGTACACAACAGGGTAAAACAACACATTTTCAAAGACTGGCATTAAGTTCAGCAAAAGCAACTAATTTTGACGACAAGATGCAAAATATATGTGAAATAACAACAAGACGGAATGAACAAATGATATGCACCATTTATCATTCAGCAAGCAAACACAAATATGTTTGGAAACTTTGGTAAAATTTAATCATTTTCACACAAATCACCCTCAATAATTTAAATTGTTACTGATTTCTTGCAAATGAGGGCATTGCAAGATCTTAAGTGTGGGAAGGGGTTAAATTCTTTCGGATTTTAAAATTTTTACTTTATACACTTGGTTACCATTAGAAATACTAGTAAAGTAGTAGTTGTATTAGAATCTAGTGCTCTCTGATAATAAAGAATAGCCCTAGTCTTATATACTGACTACCCAATTCTAGTAAAATTTTTAAAAATTTTCAACTAAATGAACTCAAAATCATGTTTATACATATTTATGAACGATAAAACTAGGTTTTAACACCGAAATTATTGTTACCTCGGAAAGGACATAAATTGAGAAACAAACCAAAATGTTAAAATTCATTTAAAATGGAATAGAGGACAATAAAAAGGAAAATAAAAGCCAAGTGTGGGAAAATTTACCAAGATATTTTAAACATATGTCACATATTTCTGTACAAATAACTGAAAATACTTTTGCTTTGGACTAAACTAAAAAGTTTTACCTGATTTACTGTAAGAAAGATGGATCTACACGATGAATCAATTCCATCATTAAAAAGAAGTAAAGTCTTCTAAAAAAGAAACGCGCTTCTTGATTTAGGTCAGGAAGTTGTCGTCCAGACCAGCTGTAGGTTGATGAAAAATCTAGAAAAGTCATCACTAAAATCAACAGGAAATCCACGGACCTCAGCATTAAACAGGGTCGCCAAGTGGTCAGATTTATCCTAACCATGAGAAGGATTTATCTCGTAAAAGGGGGGGGCACCGTGCAAATTAGCTTGATAAGACTAATGAATCAGATCCCCAGAAAGGATAATCTCCTTAAAGATTAAAAATCAGCTTTTAAGACTGATATTACTTAATCCTAGAGACTGACCTTAAAGATTGAGAATTACAAACTCATGGAATTCAATGATATCTAAACTCGAGCTTGAACGAGAAAATATTTTGATCAAAATTACAAACCGATTTGTTTTCTGAAAACCCATTTTCAATGCGTTCATTACCATTGAACGTAAAATCCTAGGAATTCACCTGGAATTCATTAGGTCACCTGAACCAAATCGGGTGTCAACCGTAAGAACGGTGGTTGCATAGCATGGTCAAAGACGGGACCTTGTGCCAGACCGACAAATTAAAAGGGTGAGCTTTACTATTTCTCCTACAAAGGATAGTAATTGTGTCTGACACGTTATAGACCATAATTAAAAGCATGTCAGGGGACATTGCCTTAACAGTTGCTTGTTCAACGCTTTCCTTTACAACCAGACCGTAGTTTACCGAAAGGTAATATACGGAGCAATTATACTGGACGTGTTGCTTTCCTAATACAAGGTTAGCAAGTGGGTGACACAAAACCATAAGTTTTGAGCTAAAATTTTTAAATCTGAAAACCCACCAAACCCACAAAAATATTTTGCAAACACCGGTGAAGGGTTATTCCGGAAAACTTATCTAGGGTAAAAGCTAGATTTAATTTTCAAAAGATCAAATGTTTTCATAAAGATCCAATTTCCTTAATGGATCTAAATTTTATAGTCATGTGGGACTGTAAACCACATCGTTACTACCATTGTTTATACCACCGTATAGAAATCACTGATGTACAAAGTGTGAAGAATAAAGAAGTGATTCTAGTATTTCAAGACTATATTGCTTGAGGACAAGCAACGCTCAAGTGTGGGAATATTTGATAATGCTAAAAATGAACATATATTTCATAGCATTATTCCCCAAGAAAGACAAGCTTTTAGTTGCAAATGTTCTATTTACAAGTGATATTCATTTAAATATTAAAAGGTGAAGACAAAAGACAGATTCGACGAATTGAAGACGCAAACGACCAAAAAGCTCAAAAGTACAAAATACAATCAAAGAGGTTCCAATTATTGATAAGAAATGTCTCGAAATTACAAGAGTACAAGATTCAAAACGCAAAGTACAAGATATTAAATTGTACGCAAGGACGTTCGAAAATCCGGAACCGGGACCAGAGTCAACTCTCAACGCTCGACGCAACGGACTAAAAATTACAAGTCAACTATGCACATGAATATAATATAATATATAAATAATTCTTAAAAATTATATATATATTATATTAATATTTAAAATCGTCGGCAAGAAAGAAGCCAAAGCTGGTGAGCTGGAATTTCAAACTCCGCGACTCGCGGAGTTTGAAGGCAAAAATGCCGCGAGTCGCGGAGTTCCCCTGGACTCAATTCCCTATAAAAGCAAACGCAGTTTGATCGCAAAAAACATAATATATCTCTCTCTCTCAATATATACGTAAATATATATTTATAATTTATATTTTAATTTTAATTTTAATTTTAATTTTAATCCTAATAATAAGGGTATGTTAGCGAATGTTGTAAGGGTGTAAGTCGAAATTCTGTCCGTGTAACGCTACGCTATTTTTAATCATTGTAAGTTATGTTCAACCTTTTTACATTAATGTCTCGTAGCTAAGTTATTATTATGCTTAATTAATCCGAAGTAATCATGATGTTGGGCTAAAAATATTAAAATTGGGTAATTGGGCTTTGTACCATAATTGGGGTTTGGATAAAAGAACGACACTTGTGGAAATTAGACTATAGGCTATTAATGGGTTTTATATTAACTCAACAATACCTTGTTAATTTAATATACAAACTTATAATTTGACGTATTTATATATAACCACATACGCTTGACTGGGTACGGTGGGCGGGATATCTATAAATACCAATAGTTATTCATTTTACCAGACACGGAACTGGATTAATAGTTAATAGACTTATTGAAACAGGGGTGAATTACATTCAAGGGTAATTGGTGTAATTTTTAACAAAGTAGTAAAACCTTGGTTTACACGCAGTCGATAACCAGGTGTATTCATTAAACAAAGTATTAAAACCTTGTTACAATTCGAATCCCCAATTAGTTGGAATATTTGACTTCGGGAATAAGAATAATTTGACGAAGGCTTTCGCTCTTTGTATTTATGACTGATGGACAATTATGGACAAATCCGTATGGACATATTAAATAATCCAGGACAAAGGACAATTAACCCATGGGCATAAAACTAAAATCAACACGTCAAACATCATGATTACGGAAGTTTAAATAAGCATAATTCTTTTATTTCATATTTAATTTCCTTTATTTTATATTTAATTGCACTTCTAATTATCGCATTTGTAGTGACCCGAACTTTTCCATGTTTATATATATTAATTGAGATTGATATTTACATGATTAAAATGTTTCCAACATGTTAAGCAATCAAACATGTTAAGACTTGATTAATTGAAATATGTTTCATATAGACAATTGACCACCCAAGTTGACCGGTGATTCACGAACGTTAAAACTTGTAAAAACTATATGATGACATATATATGGATATATATATAGTTAACATGATACTATGATAAGTAAACATATCATTAAGTATATTAACAATGAACTACATATGTAAAAACAAGACTACTAACTTAATGATTTTTAAACGAGACATATATGTAACGATTATCGTTGTAAAGACATTTAATGTATATATATCATATTAAGAGATATTCATACATGATAATATCATGATAATATAATAATTTAAAATCTCATTTGATATTATAAACATTGGGTTAACAACATTTAACAAGATCGTTAACCTAAAGGTTTCAAAACAACACTTACATGTAACGACTAACGATGACTTAACGACTCAGTTAAAATGTATATACATGTAGTGTTTTAATATGTATTTATACACTTTTGAAAGACTTCAATACACTTATCAAAATACTTCTACTTAACAAAAATGCTTACAATTACATCCTCGTTCAGTTTCATCAACAATTCTACTCGTATGCACCCGTATTCGTACTCGTACAATACACAGCTTTTAGATGTATGTACTATTGGTATATACACTCCAATGATCAGCTCTTAGCAGCCCATGTGAGTCACCTAACACATGTGGGAACCATCATTTGGCAACTAGCATGAAATATCTCATAAAATTACAAAAATATGAGTAATCATTCATGACTTATTTACATGAAAACAAAATTACATATCCTTTATATCTAATCCATACACCAACGACCAAAAACACCTACAAACACTTTCATTCTTCAATTTTCTTCATATAATTGATCTCTCTCAAGTTCTATCTTCAAGTTCTAAGTGTTCTTCATAAATTCCAAAAGTTCTAGTTTCATAAAATCAAGAATACTTTCAAGTTTGCTAGCTCACTTCCAATCTTGTAAGGTGATCATCCAACCTCAAGAAATCTTTGTTTCTTACAGTAGGTTATCATTCTAATACAAGGTAATAATCATATTCAAACTTTGGTTCAATTTCTATAACTATAACAATCTTATTTCAAGTGATGATCTTACTTGAACTTGTTTTCGTGTCATGATTCTGCTTCAAGAACTTCGAGCCATCCAAGGATCCGTTGAAGCTAGATCCATTTTTCTTTTTTCCAGTAGGTTTATCCAAGGAACTTAAGGTAGTAATGATGTTCATAACATCATTCGATTCATACATATAAAGCTATCTTATTCGAAGGTTTAAACTTGTAATCACTAGAACATAGTTTAGTTAATTCTAAACTTGTTCACAAACAAAAGTTAATCCTTCTAACTTGACTTTTAAAATCAACTAAACACATGTTCTATATCTATATGATATGCTAACTTAATGATTTAAAACCTGGAAACACGAAAAACACCGTAAAACCGGATTTACGCCGTCGTAGTAACACCGCGGGCTGTTTTGGGTTAGTTAATTAAAAACTATGATAAAATTTGATTTAAAAGTTGTTATTCTGAGAAAATGATTTTTATTATGAACATGAAACTATATCCAAAAATTATGGTTAAACTCAAAGTGGAAGTATGTTTCTAAAATGGTCATCTAGACGTCGTTCTTTCGACTGAAATGACTACCTTTACAAAAACGACTTGTAACTTATTTTTCCGACTATAAACCTATACTTTTTCTGTTTAGGTTCATAAAATAGAGTTCAATATGAAACCATAGCAATTTTATTCACTCAAAACGGATTTAAAATGAAGAAGTTATGGGTAAAACAAGATTGGATAATTTTTCTCATTTTAGCTACGTGAAAATTGTTAACAAATCTATTCCAACCATAACTTAATCAACTTGTATTGTATATTATGTAATCTTGAGATACCATAGACACGTATACAATGTTTCGACCTATCATGTCGACACATCTATATATATTTCGGAACAACCATAGACACTCAATATGTGAATGTTGGAGTTAGCTATATAGGGTTGAGGTTGATTCCAAAATATATATAGTTTGAGTTGTGATCAATACTGAGATACGTATACACTGGGTCGTGGATTGATTCAAGATAATATTTATCGATTTATTTCTGTACATCTAACTGTGGACAACTAGTTGTAGGTTACTAACGAGGACAGCTGACTTAATAAACTTAAAACATCAAAATATATTAAAAGTGTTGTAAATATATTTTAAACAAACTTTGATATATATGTATATATTGTTATAGGTTCGTGAATCAACCAGTGGCCAAGTCTTACTTCCCGACGAAGTAAAAATCTGTGAAAGTGAGTTATAGTCCCACTTTTAAAATCTAATATTTTTGGGATGAGAATACATGCAGGTTTTATAAATGATTTACAAAATAGACACAAGTACGTGAAACTACATTCTATGGTTGAATTATCAAAATCGAATATGCCCCTTTTTATTAAGTCTGGTAATCTAAGAATTAGGGAACAGACACCCTAATTGACGCGAATCCTAAAGATAGATCTATCGGGCCCAACAAGCCCCATCCAAAGTACCGGATGCTTTAGTACTTCGAAATTTATATCATATCCGAAGGGTGTCCCGGAATGATGGGGATATTCTTATATATGCATCTTGTTATTGTCGGTTACCAGGTGTTCACCATATGAATGATTTTTATCTCTATGTATGGGATGTGTATTGAAATATGAAATCTTGTGGTCTATTATTATGATTTGATATATATAGGTTAAACCTATAACTCACCAACATTTTTGTTGACGTTTTAAGCATGTTTATTCTCAGGTGAATACTAAGAGCTTCCGCTATTGCATACTAAAATAAGGACAAGATTTAGAGTTCATGTTTGTATGATATTGTGTAAAAACTGCATTCAAGAAACTGATTTCGATGTAACATATTTGTATTGTAAACCATTATGTAATGGTCGTGTGTAAACAGGATATTTTAGATTATCATTATTTGATAATCTACGTAAAGCTTTTTAAACCTTTATTTATGAAATAAAGATTATGGTTTGTTTTAAAAATGAATGCAGTCTTTGAAAAACGTCTCATATAGAGGTCAAAACCTCGCAACGAAATCAATTAATATGAAACGTTTTTAATCAATAAGAACGGGACATTTCAGTTGGTATCCGAGCGTTGGTCTTAGAGAACCAGAATTTTGCATTAGTGTGTCTTATCGAGTTTGTTAGGATGCATTATTGAGTCTGGACTTCGACCGTGTTTACTTGAAAAATGATTGCTTAACAAATTTTGTTGGAAACTATATATTTTTAACATGTGAATATTATGTGATATATTAATCTCTTAACGCGTTTGATATTATGTGATAGATGTCTACCTCTAGAACAAGTCCCATTGACTCACCTAATAATAATGAAGAGTCAAATGTAAATTGGAATGATTCGTGGACTGATTCACAAGTTCTCGAAGAGGAACCGGAAGAAGAGTCGGAACCGGAAGAAGAATCGGAACCGGAAGAAGAAATAGAACCGGTGGGGGAAATAATAAAACGGTTAAGTAAAAGAGAATCCTCAACAAACCGACCAAGGTTAATTATGGTCAATGGTGTTTCCGCCAAGGAAGCAAAATATTGGGAGGATTACCAATTCTCCGATGAATCGGATTCTGACGAGAATTCCGATGATGTTATAGAAATTACCCCAACTGAATTTAAAAAGGCAAAAGAAAATAATAAGGGAAAGGGCATAAAAATAGAGAAATCTAATTCCAACCCCGATGAACTTTATATGTATCGTCAACCCCCGAAGTCCTTAAGTTGTAACAATGACCCGGGAACCTCTAAACCACCAGGTTTTTCTAAACCAATGTGGAAAACGACGGCTCGTATTAGGGGAACATCATATATCCCTAGAAACTTGGCAAAACGAACCAAAACCGAAGATGAAGAAGCAAGCGAGTCGGAATAAGATAGTTGTATTCGTGTGGTGTAATATATGTAATATAGTGTGCTTATGCTTTATGATATATGTAAAAATTGCTTGTATTAATAAGTATTTTTTTTATGAATCTAACTCTTGTCTATTTTACAGTATAAAAACACAAAATGGATAGACAACCCAATATTTTAAGAGACCTACCCGGAGACATGATTGATGAAATCTTGTCTAGAGTCGGTCAGAATTCTTCGGCACAACTATTTAAGGCGAGATCAGTTTGTAAGACATTCGAAGAACGTTCCAAGAATGCCTTGGTTTATAAAAGGCTTTCGTTCGAAAGATGGGGGATATCACATTGGGAAATCCAAAAGTTACGATGTGTTTACTTTGACGCATATATTGCGGGGAACCCAAATGCTATTTTACGCAATGGGTTAAGAAATTATTTTGACTCAATATATCCGAATATTGGACTTCGTGATTTAGAAAAAGCGGCTAACATGCAACATAAAGAAGCATGTTATGCTTACGGATTGGTAATGTTCGCTTCTCACCAAAGTGAGAACAAGAACATCGGGCTACAACTATTAAACAAAACGTTCCCACAAGTGACGGAGTCGGTAATTGGGGTAAGAAATGAGGTTTTTAGATTGTTACAGGACTGTTGGACATTACGTAACCCTCGTCCCTTTGACGAAGTTAAAACACGCTGTCTTATCAACGGCCATAACGATTATGTTCCACAAGACCAAGGATGGGAAGTAGTCCTAGTAAAACCAGAATGCATGACTTGTTTCTGGACGTATGAATTACGTGTCTTTATTGCCTTTGCTGAACGACTTGTGTACTAGCTAGAATTATCTTCACAACTATCTTGTATCAAAGTTATTGTGTGCTATATTTCATGCTTTATGTAAAATAAGCGGTATTGTAAGTTTGTAAAATATTGTATAAAAGTTTGAACGCGAAATATTATTATAATTAGTTTTTCATATAGAATTGTAGTAGTTGAATTGTATATTAGCTACTAAATATGAACTTAACGGGTAGGTACTAGCCGAATTTAAACTTATAAAACGCTAATATGAAGAAAAAGCTTTTATAAATGAGTTCATATTATGCTACGAAATACTATTAACTACTCTTAATATTCTGTATGATTAACTTGTTCCATTTGACTATTTTGAAGGAAATGGCACCGACTACTCGACACACCGTGAATATGAATGAAGAGGAATTCCGTACTTTTCTAGCTTCAAACATAGCCGCAGTACAGGCTGCGCTACATACCAATAATAACCTTGGATCTAGCAGTACAGGAAATCGTGTAGGATGCACCTACAAAGAATTCACTGCCTGCAAACCTTTGGAATTTGATGGAACCGAAGGACCGATCGGATTAAAACGGTGGACCGAGAAGGTCGAATCGGTGTTTGCCATAAGTAAGTGTACTGAAGAGGACAAAGTGAAGTACGCTACGCATACCTTCACAGGTTCTGCGTTAACATGGTGGAATACCTATCTAGAGCAAGTGGGACAAGACGATGCGTACGCACTACCGTGGTCAGCATTCAAGCACTTGATGAACGAGAAGTACCGTCCCAGAACCGAGGTCAATAAGCTCAAGACAGAACTTAGAGGGTTACGAACACAAGGAGTTGATATTACCACGTACGAAAGACGATTCACAGAATTGTGCCTATTGTGTCTGGGAGTATTCGAAGATGAGGAAGAGAAGATCGACGCGTTTGTGAAAGGATTACCGGAAAGAATCCAAGAAGATATAAGTTCACACGAGCCCGCCTCCATACAACAGGCATGTAGAATGGCTCACAAACTAGTGAACCAGATTGAAGAAAGAATTAAAGAACAGACTGCTGAAGAGGCCAATGTGAAGCAAGTCAAAAGAAAGTGGGAGGAAAACGGTGATAAGAATCACCAATACAACAACAACAGCAATTACAACAATAATCGCAACAATTATCCCAACAATCGCAACATCAATCGCAACTACAACAAACGGCCCAACAACAACAACAACAACTACAACAATCATCCCACCAACAATAATAACCGCAATAACAACAACAATCAGAAGCAGCTATGCCAAAGGTGTGAAAAGTATCACTCGGGGTTCTGCACCAAATTTTGCAACAAGTGTAAAAGAAATGGTCATAGCGCGGCGAAGTGTGAGGTCTACGGATCAGGGGTTAATTGAACGAAAGGAACAAATGGTGTCGGAACGAGTAATGGCGGAGCAAGTAGTGTCGGAGCAAGTTATGCCAATGTAGTTTGTTATAAATGTGGAAAACCGGGCCACATTATTAGAAATTGCCCGAACCAGGAGAAGACGAATGGACAAGGCCGCGGAAGAGTTTTCAATATTAATGCGGCAGAGGCACGGGAAGACCCGGAGCTTGTTACGGGTACATTTCTTATTGACAATAAATCTGCTTACGTTTTATTTGATTCAGGTGCTGATAGAAGCTATATGAGTAGAGATTTTTGTGCAAAATTAAGTTGTCCATTGACGCCTTTGGATAGTAAATTTTTACTCGAATTAGCAAATGGTAAATTAATTTCAGCAGATAATATATGTCGGAATCGAGAAATTAAACTGGTTAGCGAAACATTTAAGATTGATTTGATACCAGTAGAGTTAGGGAGTTTTGATGTGATAATCGGTATGGACTGATTGAAAGAAGTGAAAGCGGAGATCGTTTGTTACAAAAATGCAATTCGCATTATACGAGAAAAAGGAAAACCCTTAATGGTGTACGGAGAAAAGGGCAACACGAAGCTACATCTTATTAGTAATTTGAAGGCACAAAAACTAATAAGAAAAGGTTGCTACGCTGTTCTAGCACACGTCGAGAAAGTACAAACTGAAGAAAAGAGCATCAATGATGTTCCCGTCGCAAAAGAATTTCCCGATGTATTTCCGAAAGAATTACCGGGATTACCCCCACATCGATCTGTTGAATTTCAAATAGATCTTGTACCAGGAGCTGCACCAATAGCTCGTGCTCCTTACAGACTCGCATCCAGCGAGATGAAAGAACTGCAAAGCCAATTACAAGAACTTTTAGAGCGTGGTTTCATTCGACCAAGCACATCACCGTGGGGAGCTCCTGTTTTGTTTGTCAAGAAGAAAGATGGTACGTTCAGGTTGTGTATCGACTACCGAGAGTTGAACAAACTTACCATCAAGAACCGCTACTCACTACCTAGAATCGACGACTTATTTGATTAACTACAAGGCTCGTCTATTTATTCAAAGATTGACTTACGTTCCGGGTATCATCAAATGCGGGTGAAAGAAGATGATATTCCAAAGACTGCTTTCAGAACACGTTACGGTCATTACGAGTTTATGGTCATGCCGTTTGGTTTAACTAATGCACTAGCTGTGTTCATGGACCTTATGAACCGAGTGTGTAGACCATACCTTGACAAGTTTGTCATTGTTTTCATTGATGACATACTTATTTACTCAAAGAATGACCAATAACACGGTGAACATTTGAGAAAGGTGTTAGAAGTATTGAGGAAGGAAGAATTGTACGCTAAGTTTTCAAAGTGTGCATTTTGGTTGGAAGAAGTTCAATTCCTCGGTCACATAGTGAACAAAGAAGGTATTAAGGTGGATCCGGCAAAGATAGAAACTGTTGAAAAGTGGGAAACCCCGAAAACTCCGAAACACATACGCTAGTTTTTAGGACTAGCTGGTTACTACAGAAGGTTCATCCAAGACTTTTCCAGAATAGCAAAACCCTTGACTGCATTAACGCATAAAGGGAAGAAATTTGAATGAAATGATGAACAAGAGAAAGCGTTTCAGTTATTGAAGAAAAAGCTAACTACGGCACCTATATTATCATTGCCTGAAGGGAATGATGATTTTGTGATTTATTGTGACGCATCAAAGCAAGGTCTCGGTTGTGTATTAATGCAACGAACGAAGGTGATTGCTTATGCGTCTAGACAATTGAAGATTCACGAACAAAATTATACGACACATGATTTGGAATTAGGCGCGGTTGTTTTTGCATTAAAGACTTGGAGGCACTACTTATATGGGGTCAAAAGTATTATATATACCGACCACAAAAGTCTTCAACACATATTTAATCAGAAATAACTGAATATGAGGCAGTGTAGGTGGATTGAATTATTGAATGATTACGACTTTGAGATTTGTTACCACCCGGGGAAGGCAAATGTGGTAGCCGATGCCTTGAGCAGGAAGGACAGAGAACCCATTCGAGTAAAATCTATGAATATAATGATTCATAATAACCTTACTACTCAAATAAAGGAGGCGCAACAAGGAGTTGTAAAAGAGGGAAATTTAAAGGATGAAATACCCAAAGGATCGGAGAAGCATCTTAATATTCGGGAAGACGGAATCCGGTATAGGGCTGAAAGGATTTGGGTACCAAAATTTGGAGATATGAGAGAAATGGTACTTAGAGAAGCTCATAAAACCAGATACTCAATACATCCTGGAACGGGGAAGATGTACAAGGATCTCAAGAAACATTTTTGGTGGCCGGGTATGAAAGCCGATGTTGCTAAATACGTAGGAGAATGTTTGACGTCTTCTAAGGTCAAAGCTGAGCATCAGAAACCATCAGGTCTACTTCAACAACCCAAAATCCCGGAATGGAAATGGGAAAACATTACCATGGATTTCATCACTAAATTGCCAAGGCCTGCAAGTTGTTTTGATACTATTTGGGTAATAGTTGATCGTCTCACCAAATTAGCACACTTCCTGCTAATAAGAGAAGATGACAAGATGGAGAAGTTAGCACGACTGTATTTGAAGGAAGTCGTCTCCAGACATGGAATACCAATCTCTATTATCTCTGATAGGGATGGCAGATTTATTTCAAGATTCTGGCAGACATTACAGCAAGCATTAGGAACTCGTCTAGACATGAGTACTGCCTATCATCCACAAACTGATGGGCAGAGCGAAAGTGATGTTATGCGAGGTGTATATAAAATAGTTATTAATTTTAGCAGGAAATACTATTAAATACGATACAATTTTACACAAGATATTTATTTATTTATAGAATGGATATACTTAAACCTTGCTACAACACTTATAGGCAGTGTACCTAATCGTACAGTAGTGTAGTTTTTAGTAAGTCCGGTTCGTTCCACAGGGAAATCTTTAAACAAAGCTCAACGCTATATTAGTTTACTTTTATTAAAAATACAAATATATATATATATATAAGTAATATTATTATTATAAAGGGGGGTTTTTACCGTTTAATGACCGGTTTGTCGATTTTAAGACTTTAGTCGCAGTTAAAACCTAATGTAAAATATAAAATAAATACAAGACTTAAATTAAAGCGTAAAGTAAATAACGATAATGAAATTGCGAATAATAAAAGTGCGATAAAATAAACTTACGATAATTAAAAAGTACGATAATTAAAAGTGCGATTAAATAACAATAAATAAAAGTGCGATAATTAGAAGTGCAATTAAATATAAAATAAAGGAAATTAAATATGAAATAAAAGAATTATGCTTATTTAAACTTCCGTAATCATGATGTTTGACGTGTTGATTTTAGTTTTATGCCCATGGGTTAATTGTCCTTTGTCCTGGATTATTTAATATGTCCGTCTGGTTTTTGTCCATAACAGTCCATCAGTCATAAATATAAAGTGCGAGTGTCCTCATCAAATTATTCTTATACCCGAAGTTAAATATTCCAACTAATTGGGGATTCGAATTGTAACAAGGTTTTAATACTTTGTTTAATGAATACACCAGGTTATCGACTGCGTGTAAACCAAGGTTTTACTACTTTGTTAACAATTACACCAATTACCCTTGAATGTAATTTCACCCCTGTTTTAATTATTCTAGTGGCTATTAATCCATTCCCGTGTCCGGTTAAATGAACGATTATTCGTACATATAAATACCCCGCCCATCGTGTCCGATCGAGTGTATATGGTAATTTATAGGGACGCCCAATTGTAAATCTTTATATTAACATTAACAAACTATCATTTAGTTAAACAAATATAAAGCCCATTAATAGCCCATAGTCTAATTTCCACAAGTGTCGTTCTTTTGTCCAAACCCCAATTATGGTACAAAGCCCAATTACCCAATTTTAGTAATTAGCCCAACATCATGATTACTTCGTTTTAAATAAGCATAATAATAACTTAACTATGAGACATTAATGTAAAAAGGTTGAACATAACTTACAATGATTAAAAATAGCGTAGCGTTACACGGACAGAATTTCGACTTACACCCTTACAATATTCGCTAACATACCCTTATTATTAGAATTATAATTAAAATTAAAATATAAATTATAAATATAAATATAAATTTTACGTATGAATGAGGAAGAAAAAGATGATGATTTTGATCAGAATTCGGTTGGCTTTATAGGCAGTTTTCAATTTTGGGGCTCCGCGACTCGCGGTGAATTTTGCCTTCAAACTCCGCAAGTCGCGGAGTTTGAAATTCCAGCTCATATCTTGGAGTCTTTCTCTGCCGACGGTTTTTATTTATAAATATAATATATATATAATTAATATAATTAATTATATATTATATTATATTTATATACCTAGTTAACTTGTAATTTTTAGTCCGTTGCGTCGAGCGTTAAGAGTTGACTCTGGTCCCGGTTCCGGATTTTCGAACGTCCTTGCGTACAATTTTATATTTTGTACTTTGCGTTTTGAATCTTGTACTCTTGTAATTTCGAGACGTTTCTTATCAATAATTGGAACCTTTTTGATTGTCTTTTGTACTTTTGAGCTTTTTGGTCGTTTGCGTCTTCAATTCGTCGAATCTGTCTTTTGTCTTCACCTTTTATTATTTAAACGAATATCACTTGTAAATAGAACAATTGCAACTAAAAGCTTGTCTTTCTTGAGGAATAATGCTATGAAATATATGTTCGTTTTTAGCATTATCAAATATTCCCACACTTGAGCGTTGCTTGTCCTCAAGCAATATTGTCTTGAAATACAAGAATCACTTCTTTATTCTTCACACTTTGTACATCAGTGATTTCTATACGGTGGTATAAACAATGGTAGTAACGATATGGTTTACAGTCCCACATGACTATAAAAATTTAGATCCATTAAGGAAATTGGATCTTTATGAAAACATTTGATCTTTTGAAATCTAGTTTTTACCCTAGATAAGTTTTCCGGAATAACCCTTTACCGGTGTTTGCAAAATATTTTTGTGGGTTTGGTGGGTTTCAGATTTGAAAATTTTAGCTCAAAACTTGCGGTTTTGTGTCACCCACTTGCTAACCTTGTATTTGGAAAGCAACACGTCCAGTTTACTTGTCCCGTATATTACCTTTCGGTAAACTACCGTCCGGTTGTAAAGGAAAGCGTTGAACAAGCAACTGTTAAGGCAATGTCCCCTGACATGCTTTTAATTATGGTCTATAACGTTTCGGACGCAATTACTATCCTTGGTAGGAGCAATAGTAAAGCTCACCCTTATAATTTTTTCGGTCTGGCACAAGGTCCTGTCTTTGACCACTATGCAACCACCGTTCTTACGGTTGACACCCGATTTGGTTCAGGTGACCTAATGAATTCCAGGTGAATTCCTAGGATTTTACGTTCAATGGTAATGAACGCATTGAAAATAGGGTTTTCAGAAAACAAATCGGTTTGTAATTTTGATCAAAATATTTTCTCGTTTAAGCTCGAGTTTAGATATCATTGAATTCCATGAGTTTGAATTCTCAATCTTTAAGGTCAATCTCTAGGATTGAGTAATATCAGTCTTAAAAGCTGATTTTTAATCTTTAAGGAGATTATCCTTTCTGGGGATCTGATTCATTAGTCTTATCCAGCTAATTTGCATGGTGCCCCCCCATTGTACGAGATAAATCCTTCTCATGGTTAGGATAAATCTGACCACTTGGCGACCCTGTTTAATGCTGAGGTCCGTGGATTTCCTGCTGATTTTAGTGATGACTTTTCTAGATTTTTCGTCAACCTACAGCTGGTCTGGACGACAACTTCATGACCTAAATCAAGAAGCGCGTTTCTTTTTCGGAAGACTTTACTTCCTTTTAATGATGGAATTGATTCATCATGTAGATCCATCTCTTCTTTTCTTTCATTGGGTAAAACAGTTTAGTTTAGTCCAAAGCAAAAGTATTTTCAGTTATTTGTTACAGATATATGTGACATATGTTTAAAATAACTTGGTAAATTTTCCCACACTTGGCTTTTTATTTTTCTTTTTATCGTCCTCTATTCCATTTTAAATGAATTTTGACATTTTAGTTTGTTTCTTAATTTATGTTCTTTCTGAGATAACAATAATTTCGGTGTTAAAACCTAGTTTTATCGTTCATAAATATGTATAAACATGATTTGAATTCATTTAATTGAAAAATTTTACTAGAATTGGGTAGTCAGTATATAAGACTAGGGCTGTTCTTTTTTATCAGAGAGCACTAGATTCTAATACAACTACTACTTTACTAGTATTTTTAATGGTAACCAAGTGTATAAAGTAAAAAATTTTAAAATCCGAAAGAATTTAACCCCTTCCCACACTTAAGATCTTGCAATGCCCTCATTTGCAAGAAATCAGTAACAATTTAAATTATTGAGGGTGATTTGTGTGAAAATGATTAAATTTTTACCAAAGTTTCCAAATATATTGGCGTTTGTTTGCTGAATGATAAATAGTGCACATCATTTGTTCATTCCGTCTTGTTGTTATTTCACATATATTTTGCGTCTTGTCGTCAAAATTAGTTGCTTTTGCTGAACTTAATGCCAGTCTTTGAAAATGCGTTGTTTTACCCTGTTGTGTACATAAGATAAACTGCAAACATATATACATATTTTTGAAGTTTGGTATATTACCCCACATTCAAAAATTATTAAAATCTAAGAATAAAAGTTAGATAATTATAAAAATGATTACAATATTAACAAAAATATTAAATGTATCAATAATTACAAATTACAAAATAAAAGAAAATAATAATAAGTAAACTAAGGATGATATTGGTACCAATAGGGGTTCCAGGCATAACCATAAGTGCTATAGAATGCTTCGGCAGGGTCATACGTAGGATATGGTGGCTGCATCTCTATAGACCAAGGAGGGAAGACGGGTTTCGGTGTAGGAATATAGTTTCTACCTATATGTTGGCAATGAGCTATGATCTGGTTCTGATGAACTTGCCAATCTTCAAATGCTCTCTGTCTAGCATTTTCGTATTCCTGAGAAGCTATAAACCTATGCATTTCTTGCATCTCATTCCCCCCTCCTACATTACCTTGCTGCTGGTTTCTCTCCACCTGTGGATGTCTACCATGGTATCGTACTGCGGCGTTATTTCGCCTCTTCAAAACTTTCGCACCATGGTATACATTTAAACCTATAGTATCGCGGGGTTCCGGCTCTTCTAGTAATAATCCCCCCCGACTTATATCCACACCGAGATATTCACCAATCAAAGTAATAAAAATACCACCTCCTATTATGCTATGTGGTCGCATCCCCCGAACCATAGCTGATAAATAATAACCCACACAATATGGTATACTTACAGTGCTTTGTGGGTCTCGAATACACATATGGTAAAACAAATCCTGTTCATTTACTTTTTCTTTGTTCTTACCCCTTTGTGTAATCGAATTAGCTAAAAACCTATGTATCACTCTTAATTCGGCTCTATCTATATCCAAATAAGAGTAATTTCCCCCTTTGAAACGGTGATGGCTTGTCATTTGACTCCACACACCGTGTGTATCAAAATTTTCATCTATCTTTCTACCGTTTAGTATCAATCCTCTACAATCGGCAGACGCTAACTCCTCAGGCGTATATATACGTAAAGCCTGAGCCATGTCCAGTAAAGACATGTGGCGCATCGAACCGCCTAACAAAAATCTAATAAAAGAACGATCGGTTAAACTAGCTACCCGATCATTCAACTCTATACTACATAACAATTCTTCACACCATACTTTATATACAGGTCTGCGTATGGTGAATAAACATATCCAGTCATTAAAAGAAGAATTACCATACCTCTGTACAAGTAATTCCCTAATTGGCCCGGCCAATTCTACAGCTTCTAAGGGTCCCCATTCTATGACCCTCGGTACCTCAAAAACCTTAGAATGAAGAGTATGCAAACCCCGTTGATATTTTGGATAATCTATCCAAAGTCTGTCAAATCTCAGGTTCGGGTGCAACTCTTCCAAGTGCATATCGGAAAAGGTCATGACTGAATGAGGTATATCCTGCTTGTAGTAGTTATCTACCTCCTGTTGTTCCAAATTCTCAGCAGGAGCATTGCGGGCTTGGGATGAAGATTCACCCCTTTCATTCTGCAAAACACATCAAACACAATTTTTGTGCATCCAAATATGCATTAGTGTCAGCAAAATCATCAATCAAAATAATTACAATGACATTATCAATTTATATCAAACTTAAGCTCATTTTCACATTTTTATCAAATCTACACTTTTTCATATAAGCATATACGAAAATGTTCGCCAAGTTCATAAGCATTCAACTCAAATAACATGTCAAAATAATCATTACTAGCAATTAAACAAGTCTCAAATGGCATTATCTTTCAAAAATCAATTTCATGAATTTTAGACTTGAAAAAGTCTACTTTAATTCTCAAAATCATGTTTAGGCTCAAAGTTTGGATCATTTAACTACCTAGACATGTTACACTACTCAATTTAGCAACAATTCATGACAAAAATCGGCCATAACCTGTTTATATCAAAAAGCCCCAAATTTGCTCAAGAACACAAACCCTAGATTACTCAAAATTTGAAGTTTAAGGCTTCTAATCATGTTAAACAGCATCAATCTAGGTTATACAAGCATAATACATAAACAATTTAAGCTTAATTACACTAAAAAGCATCAAAATCAAATTAGGGAAAAAATAGCTCAAGAACATCAAATTTCGAATTAAATGGTGTTTAGGTGTAGAAATTTACCGTTTTTCTTGAGTAATTCTTAGATAGCATCCTTCTCAACATGATTTTAGCAAAAAATTTGGTGATTAACGGTTAAAAATTGTGATTTTGGGGGTGTTTTTGGATGGTTTTTCGGAGTGTTTTTCGCAGGTTTTTATTGTTTTGGGGTTGGGACTGATCTGTTCCAGCTCTTTATTTTTTTCTGATTTTTCATCCCTCCGCGAGTCGCGGTGAAACACCCTTTAAACTCCGCGACTCGCGGAGTTTGTTTTTTTTTTTTTATAATCATTAACTTTTGAAAACAATTAAGAAATTAATTTTAAAATTTTGTTTCCCTTGTTATTTAGGACGAGGTCGTTTCGGATCGATGTCCTAGTCCGTCCTTCGACAAAATTTTAAAATTTGTCTTTTTGTAGCGATTGTTTTAAAAGCTAAGATTTTTTGGTTTTTTCAATGTTTTTGGCATACTTTAATTCAATAAGATTAAAAATAATGATAATAAAAGTTCTCGTCCCTCCCTCGGGTAAAGCAATTTTGGTTCAAAGACCTAGTCTTCAACTTACGACGAATTTTAAAAATCATATTCTTAACTTAATGAGATAAAGTAAATTTTTGTTTTTAAATTCACACAACTTAAATATAAAATTCAAAATTAATATTAAAAATTCATACCAAACTTAAAATTTGAAATGCATAAAATTAAAAATTAATATTTTAAAAATTAAAAATTCACACCAAACTTAATTTAAAAATTTATAAATTCATATCAAACTTATATTAATTTTTCAAATATTTACAATTTTAAATATATTGTTTTTACAGAGTTTACAATATTAATTTAAGATTTAAATATTAAGATTAAAAACATGGTAAAAATAAAATTAAAAATCTTTTTGTCTTTTTATCCCACTTTAATCAATCAAATATTATAAAAAATATGCGCCCCTCTTTTCGGTAAAGTAATTTCGGTTTCAAGACCTAATTTAACTCATGACGAATTTTTGAAATATTTTGGGTTGATTGTTTAAAGATATTTATACCTTAAGAATAAACGTTAAATTTCGCAGTGATGTAATAAATTTTTGAATGATATCAATAATTTCGGTCGCCAAACCTAATTTTATTTAATACCAATTTAATACTTTTTAGCGAACAAATTAGCGTTTATTATCAAAAGGTTAAAAATAAAAATAAAAATAAAAACTGTACAGACATACCTGTGAAATAGATTTCTTAGTTATATGATCTATCCCATTCATAAGATAGTCAGTTTAATTGGTTTTCCATGGCTACATAGGCGTAACCTCGAGCATTCAGTATCTTTTCTTCTAAACATATGAACGGTCCGTCTCTGCATAAAGTAACAAATTCGGTATTTGAATAGGTTTGATTATTTGAACATTTACCTCCATGTGACCATTTTCCGCATTTGTGACATCTTTCTAGGTGTCGTGCTCTTCTTTTCGCTGCGGATTTTGATTTTCCTTTACCAAATTGTAACTTATTATCTTCGCATCTGGATTCTTTTCTAACTCCGTCCATTCTTTCTCTGATTACTGATACTATTTCACTCGGTAGTATGTCATTATTTCTTTTAGTGATCAAAGCGTGTAGCATTAGACCATTGTTTAATTCACAGGCAGTCTTCATTTTGTAAAAACCTATAAAAAATAAAAATTCAGAATGGGGGGAGAAGACTAGTTCTTTAGGGTCTGCTAGGGAAAGACCATACGTGTTCCATTTTCGAGAACTACACGAAAACAGACAATCTAACTCTAACAGAAATACATATTATCCTTTAAAGACTTGATTCTCCCCACACTTAGTTAGCTGTGGTGTCGAAATTGTGATTAACTTCGTTGTCGACTTCCATCGGACCATGTATGTAATGTTTAACTCTGTGACCATTAACTTTAAATTCAATCCCATTTGAATTTATTAATTCTATCGTTCCGTATGGGAAAACTCTTTTGACTATGAATGGTCCAGACCATCTTGATTTCAATTTTCCAGGAAATAGCTTGAATCGTGAATTGAAAAGAAGAACTCTGTCTCCTTCTTTAAATTCCTTTGAACTTCTGATTCTTTTATCATGCCATTTCTTCGTTCTTTCTTTATAGATTAACGAATTTTCGTATGCTTCATGTCTTAATTCTTCTAATTCATTTAGTTGACTTAATCGTAGACGTCCGGCTTCATGTAAATCAAGATTACATGTCTTCAAAGCCCAAAATGCTTTGTGTTCAATTTCTACTGGAAGATGACATGCTTTTCCATAAACAAGTCTAAAAGGTGTGGTTCCAATTGGAGTTTTGAAGGCTGTTCTAAAAGCCCAGAGTGCATCCTCCAATTTAATGGACCATTCCTTCGGATTTGATCCTACGGTTTTCTCTAGAATACGTTTTAAAGCTCGGTTTGTATTTTCAACTTGTCCACTTGTTTGTGGATGATATGCGGTGGAGATTTTATGAGTTACTCCATATCTTTTAAGAACTTTCTCAAGTTGATTATTACAGAAATGAGTACCCCGATCACTTATTAAAGCTTTCGGTGTTCCAAACCTTGCAAAAAGATGTTTTAAAAAGTTGACTACAACTCGTGCATCGTTAGTTGGGAGAGCTTGTGCTTCCGCCCATTTAGATACATAATCAATGGCTACGAGTATATATAGATTATTATGAGATTTTGGAAATGGACCCATAAAGTCAATACCCCAAATGTCAAATACTTCACATACTTGGATGACATTTTGTGGCATTTCATCATGTCGACTTATTTTTCCGGCCCTTTGACATGCATCACAAGATTTGCAAAGAAGGTGTGCGTCTTTGTAAATTGTAGGCCAATAGAATCCAGCTTCATAAACTTTTCTTGCTGTTAGTTGAGGCCCATAATGCCCTCCTGTTGGTCCTGTGTGACAATGGTTTAAAATTTTACTAGCTTCATCTCCAAATACACATCGGCATATTATTCCATCAGGATAACTTTTAAACAGATGTGGATCTTCCCAGAAATAGTGTTTTATATCACTGAAGAATTTCTTTCGTCTTTGGTACGATAATCCTTTTTCAAGGAATCCACAAACTAAGTAGTTTGTATAGTCTGCAAACCATGAGATTTCTTTATAATCTATCTTCAATAGATATTCATCAGGAAAGTTGTCTTGTATGGCCGATTCATTCAGAACTTCTAATTCGGGATTTTCAAGACGAGAAAGATGATCAGCGGCGAGATTTTCTGCTCCTCTTTTATCTCGGATTTCAATATCAAACTCTTGTAAGAGTAAGATCCAACGGATTAATCTTGGTTTAGCATCTTGTTTTGAAAATAGGTATCTAAGAGCAGAATGGTCGGTATAGACCACCGTTTTTGCTAGAACGAGATATGATCGAAATTTGTCAAAAGCAAAGACAATAGCAAGGAGTTCTTTTTCAGTAGTTGTATAGTTCGTTTGTGCTCCTTGTAACGTCTTACTAGCATAATATATAGGTTGAAATCGTTTTTCAATCCTTTGTCCTAAAACGGCTCCCATTGCAAAATCACTTGCATCGCACATTAGTTCAAATGGTAGATTCCAATTTGGTGTTATCATGATCGGTGCATTAGTGAGTTTCTCTTTAAGAATATTAAAAGATTTGATACACTCATCTGAAAAGATGAATGGCGCATCCTTTTCTAGGAGTTTATTCATAGGAGTGGCAATTTTAGAAAAATCTTTTATAAAACGTCGGTAAAAACCGGCATGCCCTAGAAAACTCCTAACTCCTCTAACATTGGTGGGATGTGGAAGTTTAGCAATTACATCTACTTTAGCTCTATCCACTTCAATTCCTTCTTTTGAAATTTTATGTCCAAGAACGATGCCTTCTTTAACCATGAAATGGCATTTCTCCCAATTAAGTACTAGATTTGATTTTTCGCATCTAATTAGCATTCGTTCCAGATTAACTAGACATGATTTAAATGTATTACCGAAGACTGAAAAGTCATCCATGAATACTTCCATGCATTCTTCTATCATGTCGTGAAAAATCGCCATCATACACCTTTGAAAGGTTGCAGGGGCGTTGCAAAGTCCAAATGGCATTCTTTTGTAAGCAAAAGTACCATAAGGGCACGTGAATGTGGTTTTCTCTTGATCTTCGGGTGCTATTGGAATTTGAAAATATCCGGAAAATCCATCTAGAAAACAATAGTAACTATTTCCGGCTAATCTTTCCAACATTTGATCTATGAAAGGTAAGGGAAAGTGATCTTTTCTGGTGGCGTCATTTAATTTTCTATAATCAATACATACACGCCATCCTGTTACAGTCCTAGTAGGAATAAGCTCATTTTTCTCATTTGTGATGACAGTCATGCCACCCTTCTTAGGTACGCATTGAACTGGGCTTACCCATGGACTATCAGAGATTGGATATATCAAACCTGCATCTAGCAGTTTAATAATCTCTTTCTTAACTACATCTTGCATATTAGGATTTAGTCTTCATTGGCGTTGCACATACATTTTATGACCCTCTTCCATAAGGATTTTATGTGTGCAATACGAAGGACTTATTCCTTTAATATCATGAATCTTCCATGCAATGGCTGGTTTATGAGCTTTCAACACAGAAATGAGTTGTGATTTCTCATTTTCAGTAAGAGAAGACGATATTATTACAGGTAATTCAGATTCACCATGTAAATAAGCGTATTCCAAATGGTTTGGAAGTGGCTTTAACTCTAATTTCGGAGGTTCTTCTATCGATGATTTATATCGATATCTGTCTTCTTCTTTTAGCATTTGAATTTCTTCTGTTGTTGGTTCATATCCATTAGCTATAAGTGTAGCTAACATTTCAGCTTCATCAATTGGTTCATTACCTTCTCCTAAAGAACATTCTCCTGTTCCTTGTAATTCTGGAAATTCTTCTAATAATTCTGCATGTGCATCTATAGTTTGAATATAATAACATGTATCATCTGCAGATTGTGGTTGTTGCTTGCTCTATCAACTGAAAAGGTAACACTCTCATCCTCTATACTTAGGGTCAGTTTCTTACCGAACACGTCTATCATTGCTTTAGTCGTGTTTAAGAATGGTCTTCCTAATATGAGAGGAACTTGAGAATCTTCTTCCATGTCCAAAACAACAAAATCTACTGGAAATACTAAAGTACCAACTTTAACTAGCATGTTCTCCATTATCCCTCTAGGATATTTTATTGATCTATCGGCTAGTTGTATGCTTATTCTGGTTGGTTTTAATTCTCCAAGGTCTAGTTTAGCGTATAGTGAATACGGTATTAGATTTATACTAGCACCTAAGTCTGCCAATGCTTCTATTGAACTAAGACTACCCAGAAAACATGGAATTGTGAAACTTCCTGGATCAGATAATTTTTCTGGTATCTTATTCAACAGCACTGCTGAACAATTAGCATTCATAGTAACAGCCGAGAGTTCTTCCATTTTCTTTCTATTTGAGATTAGATCTTTCAAGAATTTAGCATATGTTGGCATTCCTGAAATCACATCAATGAAAGGAAGATTTACATTTATCTGTTTAAACATATCCAAGAATTTGGATTGCTCGACTTCAAGTTTTTCTTTCTTCATTTTACTCGGGTAAGGAAGTGGTGGTTGGTATGGTTTAACATAAGGTTTATCCTTAACTGTGTTATCTTCATTATCCTTTTCAACTACCGGTTCTTTTTCCTTATCTTGATCAGGTTGTGGTTCTTGTGGAGTAGGAATGGTTTCATCAGAAGTTACAGGTATTTCAGGTGGTTTAAGTGTTGTACCACTTCTTGTGGTAATAGCTTTAGCTGTTTCATTCCGGGGGTTAGCATTTGTATCGCTAGGTAGACTTCCCGGTTTTCTTTCACCTATTAACCTTGCTAGGTTACTCACTTCTTGTTCCAGATTTTGAATAGAAGCTTGTTGATTTCTAAATGCTTGAGCATTTTGTTCATTAGTTTGTTTTTGAGATGTGAAAAACTGTGTTTGAGTTTCAACTAGCTTCGTCATCATATCTTCTAAATTCGGCTTTTTATCATCGGTTTGTTGTGGTGGTTTGTTTTGAAAATTCGGTCTTTGCTGATTATAAGTATTATTGGATACTTGTTGATTGCTAGGACCTTGTTGGTTGTTGTATGGAATATTTCGGTTATAATTCTGGTTTTGATTGTAAATCGGTCTTGGCGGTTGATAATTATTCTGATAATTATTTCCAGGCCTTTGGTTTATGTATGAAATATTCTCTCTTTGTTCCATTGTTAATTCAATAATGAGACAATCTTTTGTCAAATGTGGTCCTCCACACTACTCACAACTAATTCGTATTGAGTGAATATCTTTAGTCATCTTTTCCATTCGTCTTTCCACAGCATCTATCTTTGCGGAAATGGAATCTAAGTCATGGCTAGAATCGGCTCTAGCTGCTTTAGATGATCTAATGATATCTTTTTCTTGGTGCCACTCATGTGAGTGGGAAGTAGTGTTATCAATAATTTTGTAAGCATCAGTTTCGGTTTTCTTCATAATAGAACCACCAGCTGCTATATCTATGTCTTTTCTTGTAGTGATGTCGCATCCTTGGTAGAATATTTGTACTATTTGACAGGTGTCTAAACCATGTTGCGGACATCCTCTTAATAACTTTCCATATCTTGTCCACGCCTCATATAGAGTTTCATTTGGTTTCTGTGTGAACGTAACAATTTCTGCTTGAAGTCTTACGGCTTTAGATGCAGGAAAGAATTGTTTAAGAAATTTGTCAACTAAAACATCCCATGTATCGATCGCCCCTTCAGGTAACGATTCCAACCAATCTTTGGCTTCTCCCTTTAAAGTCCAGGGAAATAACATGAGATATATCTGTTCATCCTCCACTTCTCGGATTTTAAATAGTGTGCAGATCCTATTAAAGGTACGTAGATGTTCATTTGGATCTTCCTTCGGCGCACCACTAAATTGGCATTGATTAGTCACCATGTGTAGAATTTGTCCTTTGATTTCATAATCTGGCGCATTAATGTCTGGATGAGTAATTGCGTGACCTTGGCCAGTGCGTTTAGCTCTCATTCGGTCTTCCATACTTAAAGGTTCCAGATTCTCCATAATTAAATTTGTTGAATCGGTATCACTAGATGATTCTGATTTAATGGTTCGTTCCTCAACAATCTCTGTTTGAATGATTGGTGGTTCCGGAGGAAAGTTTAGTGGTTCAGGATCTACGAACCGTTCCTGAATATTTTCCGGATTCTCAATTGTGATGTTGGGTTCAAAAAATGGATTATCGGAAATTTGAACTGAAGTACTTGGTTGACTGGATGACGATTCTAAAGAAAAATCAATGGCGGTTATATTTGCTAAATGTCTTGATCTAGTTACAGGTGGTGAACGTACAAAAGGTGATGAACGTCTTGCTCGGTGCATTCACTGAATATCCTATTAGTTTTTAAAAGGAAAGAAAAATTATAATAAGTTATCCAATTAATAGACTTTTCTGATTTTGCCCACGTTTCGAATAGCCAAAAGATGCAGCAGAGGGGCAGGATTCGTTTGGTCTCAATATAATTGAGGACTGTTTGGCTCCAATAACCCGGTCCACGTACAAATCCAACTATTACTACGAACCAGAAAATTTTGATGTCTATTAATTTAACCACTTAAAATAAATTTTCATAATTTTAAGAAATTTAGATAAGAAGTAGAAAAAATTCTAAGTCCTAAAAACTAGAATGGCGAGAAATAAGAGAGAAAAAGAGTTCGTCGCAAAAGGTCGAAAAAGAAAAAATGGTTGAAAAATAAAAGGTGACGGAAAAATAAAAGAAACTTATAAAAACTTAAAAATACTTAACTAACCTAACCTTATTACTACAACTAACTTAAAATTATAATCGCAAATTGAAATTACTAATTGGAATGACAATTGGTACATAGTAAAAGGTCTAAAAATATTAAAGCTTACAAGGAAAAACTAAATCCCAAATGGAAATAACTTAAAAAGAAACTAAAACTTAAAAAGGCGTCGCAAAATTCTAAAGCACCTAAATCTTAGTCTAAAGAAAAAGCACTTAAGGAATTCTACGGCAAAGCCTAAAAATCTAGGAGTAAAAATAACTATAGCAAAAACTAAGTTTAAAATTAAATATGAGCTAAAAATACAAATATTACGCTACAACGATTAAAAAGGGACAAAATATAAAAATATACAAAAAGTTGTAAAAAGTACAATTTTTATAAAAATATTATTTTTATATTAATTTTTTAATAAAACTACTAATTTTACAATTTAATAAAACTAATTAATACTAAATACATAAATTAAATAAAAAGTAAAAATAAAAATAAAACTAATAATAATAATAATAATAATTAGGTTTAAATAATAATTATAATTAATAATAACCCGTAATTAATGCAGGATTAGGGTTTTTTGTCGCCTGTCAGAAAGGCTCCGCGAGTTGCGGTAATTAATACATCAAACCCCGCGACTCGCGGGGTTCAGAAATTCAGTTGACAGATTTAAATTCGACGCGTTTTCTTTATTTATTTATTTTTTTTTCTGTTTTTAATTTTTTTCTATAAATAAAAGATAGTTAATAAAACTTATATTTTTATAAACTAAAATAGAAATAAAGAAACTTATAAAACTTAAATATTTAACAAAATCTTAAAAATACTTATATTTTTGTTTTTCTTTTTATATTTTTGAATAATTAAAACGTATTTTTACAAAAGCGACTTTTAATAAAAGTAAGCTAAAAATCTTTTTTTTTTATATATTAGCGTTGCGCTTCCGGCGTTTAAGAGTGTCCCCGGCAGCGGCGCCAAAAATACTTGATGTTATGCGAGGTGTATATAAAATAGTTATTAATTTTAGCAGGAAATACTATTAAATACGATACAATTTTACACAAGATATTTATTTATTTATAGAATGGATATACTTAAACCTTGCTACAACACTTATAGGCAGTGTACATAATCGTACAGTAGTGTAGTTTTTAGTAAGTCCGGTTCGTTCCACAGGGAAATCTTTAAACAAAGCTCAACGCTATATTAGTTTACTTTTATTAAAAATACAAATATATATATATAAGTAATATTATTATTATAAAGGGGGGTTTTTACCGTTTAATGACCGGTTTGTCGATTTTAAGACTTTAGTCGCAGTTAAAACCTAATGTAAAATATAAAATAAATACAAGACTTAAATTAAAGCGTAAAGTAAATAACGATAATGAAATTGCGAATAATAAAAGTGCGATAAAATAAACTTACGATAATTAAAAGTGCGATTAAATAACAATAAATAAAAGTGCGATAATTAGAAGTGCAATTAAATATAAAATAAAGGAAATTAAATATGAAATAAAAGAATTATGCTTATTTAAACTTCCGTAATCATGATGTTTAACGTGTTGATTTTAGTTTTATGCCCATGGGTTAATTGTCCTTTGTCCTGGATTATTTAATATGTCCGTCTGGTTTTTGTCCATAACAGTCCATCAGTCATAAATATAAAGTGCGAGTGTCCTCATCAAATTATTCTTATACCCGAAGTTAAATATTCCAACTAATTGGGGATTCGAATTGTAACAAGGTTTTAATACTTTGTTTAATGAATACACCAGGTTATCGACTGCGTGTAAACCAAGGTTTTACTACTTTGTTAACAATTACACCAATTACCCTTGAATGTAATTTCACCCCTGTTTTAATTATTCTAGTGGCTATTAATCCATTCCCGTGTCCGGTTAAATGAACGATTATTCGTACATATAAATACCCCGCCCATCGTGTCCGATCGAGTGTATATGGTAATTTATAGGGACGCCCAATTGTAAATCTTTATATTAACATTAACAAACTATCATTTAGTTAAACAAATATAAAGCCCATTAATAGCCCATAGTCTAATTTCCACAAGTGTCGTTCTTTTGTCCAAACCTCAATTATGGTACAAAGCCCAATTACCCAATTTTAGTAATTAGCCCAACATCATGATTACTTCGTTTTAAATAAGCATAATAATAACTTAACTATGAGACATTAATGTAAAAAGGTTGAACATAACTTACAATGATTAAAAATAGCGTAGCGTTACACGGACAGAATTTCGACTTACACCCTTACAATATTCGCTAACATACCCTTATTATTAGAATTATAATTAAAATTAAAATATAAATTATAAATATAAATATAAATTTTACGTATGAATGAGGAAGAAAAAGATGATGATTTTGATCAGAATTCGGTTGGCTTTATAGGCAGTTTTCAATTTTGGGGCTCCGCGACTCGCGGTGAATTTTGCCTTCAAACTCCGCAAGTCGCGGAGTTTGAAATTCCAGCTCATATCTTGGAGTCTTTCTCTGCCGACGGTTTTTATTTATAAATATAATATATATATAATTAATATAATTAATTATATATTATATTATATTTATATACCTAGTTAACTTGTAATTTTTAGTCCGTTGCGTCGAGCGTTAAGAGTTGACTCTGGTCCCGGTTCCGGATTTTCGAACGTCCTTGCGTACAATTTTATATTTTGTACTTTGCGTTTTGAATCTTGTACTCTTGTAATTTCGAGAAGTTTCTTATCAATAATTGGAACCTTTTTGATTGTCTTTTGTACTTATGAGCTTTTTGGTCGTTTGCGTCTTCAATTCGTCGAATCTGTCTTTTGTCTTCACCTTTTATTATTTAAACGAATATCACTTGTAAATAGAACAATTGCAACTAAAAGCTTGTCTTTCTTGAGGAATAATGCTATGAAATATATGTTCGTTTTTAGCATTATCAGAAAGGACGATACAAACGCTTGAAGACATGCTACGAGCATGTGTTATTGATTTCGGAAACAGTTGGGATCGACATCTACCGTTAGCAGAATTTTCCTACAACAACAGCTACCATTCAAGCATTGAGATGGCGCCGTTTGAAGCACTTTATGGTAGAAAGTGCAGGTCTCCGATTTGTTGGAGTGAAGTGGGGGATAGACAGATTACAGGTCCGGAGATTATACAAGAAACTATCGAGAAGATCATCCAAATTCAACAACGGTTGAAAACCGCCCAAAGTCGACAAAAGAGCTACACTGACATTAAAAGAAAAGATATAGAATTTGAAATTGGAGAGATGGTTATGCTTAAAGTTGCACCTTGGAAAGGCGTTGTTCGATTTGGTAAACGAGGGAAATTAAATCCAAGGTATATTGGACCATTCAAGATTATTGATCGTGTCGGACCAGTAGCTTACCGACTTGAGTTACCTCAACAACTCGCGGCTGTACATAACACTTTCCACGTCTCGAATTTGAAGAAATGTTTTGCTAAAGAAGATCTCACTATTCCGTTAGATGAAATCCAAATCAACGAAAAACTTCAATTCATCGAAGAACCCGTCGAAATAATGGATCGTGAGGTTAAAAGACTTAAGCAAAACAAGATACCAATTGTTAAGGTTTCAATGGAATGCTCGTAGAGGACCCGAGTTCACCTGGGAGCGTGAAGATTAGATGAAGAAGAAATACCCGCATCTATTTCCAGAAGATTCGTCAACACCTCCAACAGCTTAAAATTTCGGGACGAAATTTATTTAACGGGTAGGTACTGTAGTGACCCGAACTTTTCCATGTTTATATATATTAATTGAGATTGATATTTACATGATTAAAATGTTTCCAACATGTTAAGCAATCAAACTTGTTAAGACTTGATTAATTGAAATATGTTTCATATAGACAATTGACCACCCAAGTTGACCGGTGATTCACGAACGTTAAAACTTGTAAAAACTATATGATGACATATATATGGATATATATATAGTTAACATGATACTATGATAAGTAAACATATCATTAAGTATATTAACAATGAACTACATATGTAAAAACAAGACTACTAACTTAATGATTTTTAAACGAGACATATATGTAACGATTATCGTTGTAAAGACATTTAATGTATATATATCATATTAAGAGATATTCATACATGATAATATCATGATAATTTAATAATTTAAAATCTCATTTGATATTATAAACATTGGGTTAACAACATTTAACAAGATCGTTAACCTAAAGGTTTCAAAACAACACTTACATGTAACGACTAACGATGACTTAAAGGTTTCAAAACAACACTACATGTTATCCACAGTTACGTACCTGAAAAACTCTTAAAACCAAAGTCATAATTTAACATGTATCCATGTCAGACCTTTTGGCATTTACTAGCTAAAATAACTTTTCAATCCCTTCTAAAAATAGACGGTTTTGTCACAGCTCCAGCAAACCAACTTCAATTGTTCATTCGAATAAGCCTTATTATAATGATTACCCCTTCATCATTATTACCGGGGAACCTTTCATATCTCGCCACCATTAGCAGTAAACTTATTAACAACTTCATTGATCTTTGACTTTCCGAAAAATCTTTATATTTATCAAAACCCCATCATTTACTCATCTGCATCTTGTAACGAGAATTGCCATACGAATCATCAGAAATTAGCAATCAGTATTTTGAAATCTCGTAGCATGTCTACGCCAACAATTATATGTGTATATCTTCTGGACTTATATACTTTGAATGTGAAGTTTCTGAAAAACACCCTAAACTGTGAACTAGTTCTCGAAATACTGATGAAGCAGTAAAAACTATAAACGACCTTAACAGTAAAAAGTTTGATGATAAAGAGTAGTGTGTTGGCAAAGCTCAGAAAAAGAGAAGATTTGGTACTGAAAAATACGGATTGAGCAATCCATGAAGAAGGCTGTGGATAAATTACAAGGACGAAATCTACCTTCAAAGAATCCAAATGATTCCGTGTCTACTGAAGTCATTATCGAATACCTTGCTCCTGACTCTAAACCCTTACGGACAATATTCTTCATCATCCTCTGATATTAGAAATTTTAAGATATCATCGTATCTTTCATTATAAATATCCTCCATATTTCTGAAGATATTTCCATAATTATTCTTATCTGAAATCATTTACCTCTTCGTGCTGTCTGTATTACATCATAAAAGAAACTATTTTAGTAGTGTTGGGAACTGAAGCATGAACTAGTATAATATAATGACACTTGATCAACGTGATTATATTAAAGTAAGTCATGCTGAGTTTCTAAATGGAACGTGATGATTCACAGATCATAACGTCATCATGTGCTATGTTACACGACTCTTGTATTCTCTTTAACCTCTAAAATATCAAGAAAATATTTCTTGATGATTCGGCCTTTTCCGAGGTATTCTAGTAATTTGACAAGTCAAGATCGTGCCATTACAATTTCCTTCTTAGAACATTAACAATGTTCATTCCGAAATTCATATATGCGAATTCTGGACCATTACAAGCGGTGCTTAATCGCAAGAAGAATAAACGAAAGGACAAAACTCCGAAATAGAAATTAGGGTATAAATCGCAGCAAATAAAAGAGAGCATTAATTGGGGATGACAATGATTATAGAAGACAGAAGCAAGGACATCGAAATATAAGGGAAGATATAAAACCCAACAATAACCCAGAAACTATAAACCGTATATATCGATGTATATAGCAATATAAAGACACAGGAAAACTAAAAACACTATAAAACCAAGAGTATAGTAGAAGTAAATAGATTCTTCTGGAGGTAGATGAAAAAGAAGAACGACAGATATGAAAGTGAGGAGTATATCGAGAATCAGCACTGGATGAAGCATATTGACAAATAATTTTAAAGTAAGAATTGAGGGAGAAAGAATAGAAGGTGTGAATTAAAAGAAAACGAATGAGGTGGATTTATAGTGAAATATCCGACAGAAAAATCGAGGTGAATCATCGCATTAAATCGAAGATGATCATAATTTCCTTAATCACCGAAGAATCAAATCCTATATAGATTACAAAGATTTTCTTTAATCCGGAGATCAACCGTGATGACGTCAAAAGATAAGATGAATCCCTATTTTCTCATTTCACTCTTTTATGATAGCTTCACTCATACGTTTCGAGTAATCGAATTATTTTATCCATATTTCTCAATCATGATAAAACCCTATGAATCAACTTATATTCATCATAATAACATTCTTATTGTTAGCCATGACAACCTCGATCAAATTTCGGGACGAAATTTCTTTAACGGGTAGGTACTGTGACGACCCGGAAATTTCCGACCAAATTTAAACTTAACCTTTATATGTTTCCGACACGATAAGCAAAATTTGTAATGTTGAATCTCAAAAATTTTGGAACTACATTCATGTAATCAATTACCCATTGACCGTGTTCGACGATTCACGAACAATTATGAGTATATAGATATGTATATATAATATATAATATTAACTGAAAACATTAACAAAGTATTAGATATATGATACTTTACATGAACGTATTTGTTTCGATATATTTATCGACATAATTAAGAGATAATATCAAATGATTGAATTATCAGATACATTATGATATGATTACGGGCCTATGTTATGGGGTCCACTGTGATTTAAGAAATCTATTCTTTTTGACAACATTCGGAAAATGGTAAAGTGATTTATAAATAAGAACAAATGTGTCAATTAACAGGAACTAGACAAGGGTTAGTGGAAATTCCTGTTTAATTTCCAAGGCATGTTTTATAATATTTTTCTCGTGACCTTGATAAGATAACTATGTTAACTTTCATTTTATTTAATATGAAAATAAGAACGTGGAGTGTAAATAACTTAGATGTTGGATATCGACAAGTTAAGTAACTCGACATTTTTCATTAAGATGATTTCATACGTTTATTTAACCTTTGGACTTTATCTCATGCTTCACCAATAGACTGTAATTTAAAAACTTTAAACCTATTATGAATATATATAATTCTACTTTTCTAAAATGTTTTATGATATAACGATTTCCATTATTTTAACCTTTTAATAAAATGATTCTTAAATATATTTAGTTTTGGAAAACAAAATTATCATATTTATTTGATTTAGTTTCAAAAGTACAAAAAAACATTTTCAGTTTAAAAAGAACTTTATTATTAAAACGTATATATCTTTTATAAATATCTAGAACCACTTTTGACAACTCATTACTTAACCAGTATGATAAAGATAACGATATTTATATTTTATTTTATTAAATATATATAATAATTTAAATTAATATTATATATATTTATACGCGTATTATACGTATATAGTTTTATACTTTTACTATACTTTAACTTTACCTTTACTTTACTTTTACTTTACTTTAACTTTAATAATTCATACTTTAATAATTCACTTTAATAATTCATACTTTAATAATTCACTTTAATAATTCATACTTTAATAATTCACTTTAATAATTCTCTTTAATAATTCATACTTTAATAATTCACTTTAATAATTCATACTTTAATAATTCACTTTAATAATTCACTTTAATAATTCATACTTTAATAATTCACTTTAATAATTCATACTTTAATAATTCACTTTAATAATTCAAAAATCTATTATAAATAGAATTGAATAGGTTTCATTATTTCTTAGAAACTTGAAAATATATTTCTCTAAACTCTCTTAATCGAATTACATATATATATTTTCTTTGTATTATTTCTAGATAATATTAGTATACATAAAATACTACGACAGAGTTATACTCGGACGATTTCAAAATAAGTTTTCAAACGGGATAGAGCTAAGGAAATTATGGGTTATAGCTATGGAGGTTATGGGTATTGATCGAGGGTATTGCTCGTGAGGTCAACCTAACGTTTATCATTTTCGTTGTGTCTACGTACTTTCCTGCAATATTGAATCACAATATTGATACGTTCGTGAATCCGAGACAAACCCTGCACTTGTTCAGTGCCGTCATATACATAATTGCTATGAAATACAGTATTGTGAGTTTCATTTGCTCCCTTTTTAATTGCTTTTGCAATATATATTTTTGGGCTGAGAATACATGCGCTGTTTTATAAATGTTTTACGAAGTAGGCAAAAGTACTAAAACTAATTCTATGTGGGTTTAAACCAGAAATATACCCTTAGCTTGGTAACATTAAACTACTTGTCTATGTACGGTAAGTGCGAATCCTAAAGATAGATCTATTGGGCCTGACAAACCCCATCCTGACTATGGGATGCTTTAGTACTTCGAGGTTATTTTAAACACACCTGATCTGGTGTGCTTCAGAGGGTAAAACATGAATGTTAAGGTTTGTTACCGGGTGCCTACAACTTATAGAATACTTTTAAATACTTGCGAGTGTACGGATATTTATGGAAACTGAAATCTTGTGGTCTATTACTATTACAGAAATGATTGATTATGATAAACTAATGAACTCACCAACCTTTTGGTTGACACTTTAAAGCATGTTTATTCTCAGGTATTAAAGAAATCTTCTGCTGTGCCTTAGCTCATTTTAAGGATATTACCTGGAGTCATTCATGACATACTTTGAAAGATGTTGCATTCGAGTCGTTGAGTTCATCAAGATTAATATTAAGTCAATTATAGTTGGATGTAATATGAAATGGTATGCATGCCGTCAATTTTTGATGTAAAGAAAGTTTGTCTTTTAAAAACGAATGCAATGTTTGTAAAACGTATCATATAGAGGTCAAATACCTCGCGATGTAATCAACTATTGTGAATCATTTATAATGTATATGAACGGGTCCTTTCAGGTTCGGGCTTTTTTGCCATCCCTATTCATGTTTGACAATCCACAAAAGAATAACCCAACACCGAAACCCCACTCACTTTTATTGCTATTAGTCGGTTCCTGTTTGACAGCTAACACCCACGACAACAGCTAATTGATTATATTTTTGTTAGTTGTAGGGCCAAACCCTAATACCCACTTATTTCTATACTGTTTCTGATTTTCCTATCTATTTTCTATTTAAAACACGAACCCAAATTCACCAAACTCTATTTCATAAGGCTGTTGGGCCGTATTATTGGACTACCAAAAGTTAACCAAGTTTTTTTTTCCTTAAACTAGAATGGGCCGTATATATGTTTTTCTAATTGAGCCGAGGGATTTATAAATGATGATGAGTGATCGTATGATGATGTGATGATGAGTGAAGATGATATGATATGGATGTTATTGGATGATCATAATAGATAATGTGCTGTGAAATAAAAAAGGTTGATGATGGTATTGACTATTGAAGATGGTTACAGAAAATCGAGTTAAAACCATTTAGTGTAATAACTATATCCGAAAGTAAAACACAGTTCAATGGTTGAGAGTGTTTGGGGTTGAGTGGGAGGTCGTGGGTTCGAGTCCAGCATGGACTGTTATTTTTTTTTTGGACTCATTTTATTTGAGGTAGTCTTCAATTTTATGATTATTATAATTATTATTATTATTGTTATTATTATTATTATTGTTATTATTATTTTTATTAATTAAATTATTAGTATTATTATTGTTATCATTGTTATGCTAAGTATTGTTATTATTAACATTAATATTATGATTATGATTAACAATATAATTTTTATTATTATTATCATAAGTATTAGTAGTATCCTTATAATTAAAACCAATATTATTATTATTATTATTATTATTATTATTATTATTATTATTATTATTATTATTATTATTATTATTATTATTATTATTATTATTATTATTATCATCATCATTTTTAATGTAAGTAGTATTATTATTGAAACTAATTTTTTTATAAAAAAATATCATTTTTTATTATTAGAACTATCATTATTATTATTATTAGAATTATCATTATTTCTATCATTATTATTTTTATTATCATTTTTATTATTTCTAACACTAATATTATTATTTTTATCATCATTATTATTAGTATTATTAATATATCAAATAAAGATTTTCTATATAAAAATATATTATTTACATAAAACATAACTATATTAATATGTTTGTATTCAATATTAATTATCTATTTAATGTATATAAAAATAAATATAGTTAATTTAGTTATTAATGAAACGTACAAGTTACTAAAATAACAATTAATAATAATACCTAAATTTGTTCGATTACCATTATATGTGTTAATATATATATAAATGATATAGGTTCGTGAATCCGAGGCCAACCCTGCATTGTTCAGTTTCTTCATATGTATTTTTACTACAAAATACAGTATCGTGAGTTTCATTTGCTCCCTTTTTAAATGTTTTTGCAATAAATATTTTTGGGACTGAGAATACATGCGCTATTTTTATAACTGTTTTACGAAATAGACACAAGTAATTGAAACTACATTATATGGTTGAATGGATCGATCCCGAATATGTCCCTTTTAGCTTGGTAGCCTAAGAATTAGGGAATAGACCCCCTAATTGACGCGAATCCTAAAGATAGATCTATCGGGCCCAACAAGCCCCATTCTGGAATTTGGAATGCTTTAGTACTTCGATTTTATCATGTCCGATGGGTGTCCCGGAATGATGGGGATATTCTATATGCATCTTGTTAAGGTCGTTTACCAGGTGTTCAATCCATATGAATGATATTTTTGTCTCTATGCATGGGACGTATATTTATGAGAACTGAAAATGAAAACCTTGTGGTCTATTAAAGTGATGGAAATGATTATTTATGTTAAACTAATGAACTCACCAACCTTTTAGTTGACACTTTAAAGCATGTTTATTCTCAGGTATGAAAGAAATCTTCCGCTGTGCATTTACTCCTTTTAGAGACATTACTTGGAATCATTCATGACATATTTCAAAAGATGTTGCATTCGAGTCGTTGAGTTCAACAAGATTACTATTAAGTCATTTATAGTTTGGATAAATTATGAAAGGGTAGACATGCTTGTCAACTGTCGATGAAATGAAAGTTTGTCTTTTAAAACAAATGCAATGTTTGTAAAATGTATCATATAGAGGTCAAGTACCTCGCGATGAAATCAACTATTGTGAATCGTTTATAATGTATATGAACGGGTCCTTTCAGTTGGTATCAGAGCGGTGGTCTTAGCGAACCAGGTCTTGCATTAGTGTGTCTAACTGATAGTTGTTTAGATGCATTAGTGAGTCTGGACTTCGACCGTGTCTGCATGTCAAAAGTTTTGCTTATCATTTCGTGTCGAAAATTACCTGCTTATCATCCTTAAAGTCTTGACACATCTTACTGCATTGATTGCATGAATAGTGTATAAACAAGATTCGTATCTTAACGTATTTGTTAATTCATATTTTAGTGTATCTGTTACTATAAACTTTGCCTGACATATTCTGAAAATCCCTCCGTAATCTACGAAATCTTTTGCTTTATATATATAGAAATTCTATGTAATTAGAATACCATCCGATAGCTAAAAATCATTTCATATCAAAAAATCCTTTATTCAATCGTATGAAATGGAATTCGTCATTAGTTCAAGTCACTCGCATTTCGAAATGGAATTCCACTTAAGCTCCGAAAGCAGTGTGACTGGAATGGATCATGTAGTGACCCGAACTTTTCCATGTTTATATATATTAATTGAGATTGATATTTACATGACTAAATGTTTCTAACGTGTTAAGCAATCAAACTTGTTAAGACTTGATTAATTGAAATAGGTTTCATATAGATAATTGACCACCCAAGTTGACCGGTGATTCACGAACGTTAAAACTTGTCAAAACTATATGATGACATATATATGATTATATATGTAGTTAACATGATATTATGATAAGTAAGTATCTCATTAGGTATTTTAACAATGATTTATATACATAAAATTGTGGTTATTGAATTAAGAAACTCGAAATGATATATATAACGATTATCGTTATAACAACGTCTTACTAATTACATATGAATCATATTAAGATATTGTTACACTATGTTTAATCATGATAAATGATAAGTAAACATGTCATTATGTATATTAACAATGAACTACATATGTAAAAATAAGACTACTAACTTAAGGATTTCAAAACGAGACATATATGTAACGATTATCGTTGTAACGACATTTAAATGTATATATATCATATTAATATATATTTATATATCATAATATCATGATAATATAATTATTTAACATCTCATTAGATATAATAAACATTGGGTTAACAACATTTAACAAGATCGTTAACCTAATGGTTTCAAAACAACATTTACATGTAACGACTAACGATGACTTAACGACTCAGTTAAAATGTATATACATGTTGTGTTTTGATATGTATTCTTACACTTTTGAAAGACTTCAAGACACATATCAAAGTACTTCTACTTAACAAAAATGCTTACAATTACATCCTCGTTCAGTTTCATCAACAATTCTACTCGTATACACCAGTATTCGTACTCGTACAATACACAGCTTTTAGATGTATGTACTATTGGTATATACACTCCAATAATCAGCTCTTAGTAGACCATGTGATTCACCTAACACATGTGGGAACCATCATTTGGCAACTAGCATGAAATATCTCATAAAATTACAAAAATATGAGTAATCATTCATGACTTATTTACATGAAAATAAAATTACATATCCTTTATATCTAATCCATATACCAACGACCAAAAACACCTACAAACACTTTCATTCTTCAATTTTCTTCATCTAAGTGATCTCTCTTAAGTTCTATCTTCAAGTTCTAAGTGTTCCAAGCTTTCTAATCCATTCCAAGTAATCATCTAAGATCAAGGAACCTTTGTTATTTATAGTAGGTTATCTTTCTAATTCAAGGTAATATTCATATTCAAACTTTTATTCAATTTCTACAACTATAACAATCTTATTTCGAGTGAAAATCTTACTTGGACTGTTTTCGTGTCATGATGCTGCTTCAAGAACTTTCAAGCCATCCAAGGATCCTTTGAAGCTAGATCCATTTTTCTCATTTCCAGTAGTTTTATCCAGAAAACTTGAGGTAGTAATGATGTTCATAACATCATTCGATTCATACATATAAAGCTATCTTATTCGAAGGTTTAAACTTGTAATAACTAGAACATAGTTTAGTTAATTCTAAACTTGTTCGCAAACAAAAGTTAATCCTTCTAACTTGACTTTTAAAATCAACTAAACACATGTTCTATATCTATATGATATGCTAACTTAATGATTTAAAACCTGGAAACACGATGAACACCATAAAATCGGATATACGCCGTCGTAGTGAAACCGGGGGCTGTTTTGGTTTGGATAATTAAAAACTATGATAAACTTTGATTTAAAAGTTTTTCTTCTGGGAAAATGATTTTTCATATAAACATGAAACTATATCCAAAAATCAAGGTTAAACTCAAAGTGAAAGTATGTTTTCTAAAATGGTCATCTAGAAGTCGTTCTTTCGACTTAAATGACTACCTTTACAAAAACGACTTGTAACTTATATTTTTGACTATAAACTTATAATTTTTCTGTTTAGATTCATAAAATAGAGTTCAATATGAAACTATAGCAATTTGATTCACTCAAAACGGATTTAAAATGAAGAAGTTATGGGTAAAACAAGATTGGATATTTTTGATCTTTTTAGCTACGGGAAATGTTTAACAAATCTATAAAAATTATATCCTAGCTAACTTATATTGTATTATACATGTATTCTAATATATTATGTAATCTTGGGATACCATAGACACGTATGCAAATGTTTTGACATATCATATCGACTCATGAATATATATTATTTGGAACAACCATATACACTCTATATGCAGTAATGTTGGAGTTAGCTATACAGGGTTGAGGTTGATTCTAAAAATATATATACTTTGAGTTGTGATTTAGCTTGAGACGTGTATACACTGGGTCGTGGATTGATTCAAGATAATATATATCGATTTATTTCTGTACATCTAACTGTGGACAACTAGTTGTAGGTTATTAACGAGGACAGCTGACATAATACACTCAAATCTTTAAAACATAATAAAAATGGTTGTAATTATATTTTGATCATACTTTGATATATATATATATGTACATATTTGTATAGGTTCGTGAATCAATCCGTGACCAAGTCTTATTTCCGAGGAAGGAAATATTTGTGAAAGTGAGTTATAGTCCCACTTTTAAAATCTAATATTTTTGGGATGAGAATACATGCAGGTTTTATAAATGATTTACAAAATAGACACAAGTAAGTGAAACTACATTCTATGGTTGAATTATCGAAATCGAATATGCCCCTTTTTATTAAGTCTGGTAATCTAAGAATTAGGGAACAGACACCCTAATTGACGTGAATCCTAAAGATAGATCTATTGGGCCTAACAAACCCCATCCAAAGTACCGGATGCTTTAGTACTTTGAAATTTATATCATATCCGAAGGGTGTCCCGGAATGATGGGGATATTCTTATATATGCATCTTGTTAATGTCGGTTACCAGGTGTTCACCATATGAATGATTTTTATCTCTATGTATGGGATGTGTATTGAAATATGAAATCTTATGGTCTATTATTACGATTTGATATATATATATATAGGTTAAACCTATAACTCACCAACATTTTTGTTGACGTTTAAAGCATGTTTATTCTCAGGTGAATACTAAGAGCTTCCGCTGTTGCATACTAAAATAAGGACAAGATTTGGAGTCCATATGTGTATGATATTGTGTAAAAACTACATTCAAGAAACATATGTTGATGTAATATATTTCTATTGTAAACCATTATGTAATGGTCGTGTGTAAACAGTATATTTTAGATTATCATTATTTGATAATCTACGTAATGTTTTTAAAATCTTTATTGATAAAATAAAGGTTATGGTTGTTTTAAAAATAAATGCAGTCTTTGAAAAATGTCTCATATAGAGGTCAAAACCTCGCAACGAAATCAATTAATATGGTACGTTTATAATCAATATGAACGGGACATTTTAGTTGGTATCCGAGCGTTGGTCTTAGAGAACCAGAAAATTTGCATTAGTGTGTCTTATCGAGTTTGTTAGGATGCATTATTGAGTCTGGACTTTGACCGTGTTTTCTTTAAAAATGATTGCTTAACATTTTTGTTGGAAACTATATATTATTAACATGTAAATATTATGTGATATATTAATCTCTTAACATGTTTGATATTTTGTGATAGATGTCTACCGCTAGCACAAATCCCATTGACTCACCTAATAATAACGAAGAGTCGAATATATATTGGCAAGATTCACAAGTTTCCGAAGAACCGGAAGAAGAGGAAACGGAACCGGAAGAAGAGGAACCGGAAGAAGAGGAACCAGAAGAAGAGGAACTGGAAGAAGAAGAGGTTCCGGAGGGGGGAATAGTAGGAACCACAGAAAACCGGTCAAATAAAAGAAAATCCTCAACCAATGGACCAAAGTTAATAATAGTCAATGGTGTTTCCGCTAAGGAAGCAAAATATTGGGAAAATTACCAATTTTCCGATGAATCAGATCCTGATGAAGATTCCGATGATGTTATAGAAATTACCCCGACCCAATTTAATGAGGCAAAAGAAAATAATAAGGGAAAAGGCATCAAAATAGAGAAATCTAATTCCGACCCCGATGAACTTTATATGTACAGTCAACACCCGTATTTTCAATATCGTGACAATAACCCGGGAACCTCTAATCCACCAGGTTTTTCTAAACCAATGTGGAAAACGATGACTCGTATTAGAAGAACATCATATATCCCTAGAAGATTAGGAAAAAGAACCAAGTCCGAAGAAGAAGAAACCAGTGATTTAGATTAGAGGGGTGTGAGCATGTTGTGTAATAAATGTATTGTAGTGTGCTTGTACTTTTATGTTCTATGTAAAAATTGCTTGTATTATTTGTTTTTACGAATATAATCCTTGTCTATTTTACAGTATAAAAACAAAATGGACGTTAAAGGTAGACAACCGAATATTTTAGAAGACCTACCAGAGGATATGATTGAGGAAATCTTGTCTAGAGTCGGTCAGAATTCATCAGCACATTTAGTTATGGCGAAATTAACTTATCAAACATTTGAAAGACTTTCCAGAAATGCCTTAGTTTATAAAAGGCTTTCCTTTGATAGGTGGGGTATATCACATTGGGGAGACTTTAAGTTACGCCGTATTTTCTTTAAAGCGTTAAATGCGGGGAACCCAAATGCAATTTTACGCTACGGGTTAAGAACCTATTTTGAATCAACATATCCCAACATAGGATTTCGTGAATTAGAAAGAGCTTCTAACATGCAACATAAAGAAGCATGTTATGCTTACGGTTTAGTGATGTTCGCTTCTTACCAAAGTGAGAAAAAGAACATCGGATTGCAGCTTTTAAATAAAACTTTCCCACAAGTGACGGATTCAGTAGTTGGGGTGAGAAACAAGGTTTTTAGATTATTACGGGGCTGTTGGACATTACGAAACCCTCGTCCTTTTAACGACATTACAACATGATGCCTAGCTAACGGTCATAACGGTTATTTTCCATAAGACTAAGGATGGGAAGTCGTCTTAGTAAAACTAGAATGCATGACTTGTTTCTGGACTTATGAATTACGTGTCTTTATTTCCTTTGCTGAATAACTTGCGTATTAACTAGATTTATCTTCAAAACTGTCCTGTATCATAGTGTACTATATTTCATGTTATATGTAATATAGCGAAGTTGTAAGTTTGAAGAATATTTGTATGTGATATATTATTATAATCAGTTTTTCATATAGAATTGTAGTAGTTGAATTGTATATTAGCTGCTAAGTATGAACTTAACGGGTAGGTAGTACCCAAATTTAAACTTATAAAACGCTAATATTAAGAAAAAGCTTTTATAAATGAGTTCATATTATGCTACGAGATACTATTGACTACTCTTAATATTCTGTATGATTAAATTGTTTCATTTGACTATTTTGAAGGAAATGGCACCGACTACTCGACACACCTTGAATATGAGCGAAGAGGAATTTCGTACCTTTCTTGCTTCAAACATAGCCGCAGTACAGGCCGCGATACATACCAACAATAACTCTGAATCTAGCAATACAGCTAACGGCGCACGAAATCGTGTAGGATGCTCCTACAAGGAATTCACTGCCTGCAAACCTTCAGAATTTGATGGGATCGAAGGACCAATCGGATTGAAATGGTGGACCGAGAAAGTTGAATCGGTGTTTGCCATAAGTAAGTGTGCTGAAGGAGACAAAGTGAAGTACGCTATGCATACCTTCACAGGTATTGCGTTAACATGGTGGAATACCTATCCAGAGCAAGTGGGACAAGATGCTACTTACGCACTACCGTGGTCAGCATTCAAGCACTTGATGAACGAGAAGTACCGTCCCAGAACCGAGGTCAATAAGCTCAAGTCAGAACTTAGAGGGTTACGAACACAGGGATTCGATATTACTTCGTACGAAAGACGATTCACAGAATTGTGCCTATTGTGTCTGAGAGCGTTTGAAGATAAGGAAGAGAAGATCGACGCGTTTGTGAAAGGGTTACCGGAGAGAATTCAAGAAGATATAAGTTCACACGAGCCTGCCTCCATACAAAAGGCATGTAGAATGGCTCACAAACTAGTGAACCAGATTGAGGGAAGAATTAAAGAACAGGCGGCCGAAGAGGCCAACGTGAAGCTAGTCAAAAGAAAGTGGGAGGAAAATGGGGATAAGAGTCACCAATACAACAACAACTATCCCAACAATCGCAACATCAATCGCAACAACAACAAACAGCACAACAACAACAACAACAACAACAACTACAACAATCTGTAACATCCCAAATTAATTAAGGTATTATTTTATATAATTTAATTATCAAGTATTTGGATTGTATGATTTAAATTAAATAAATGGCAATAGTTAATGTTGTTAGTTAAGTTGAAAAAGGACTAGTGATGCAAAGTTAATTTAAGGACCTCTCTTATTATGATTTTGGTGGGGAGGGTAGAAAGTGCAATTGAGGCAAAGTTGTTTTAATAAAAGAGTAAAACACTGATAAATCATTATCAGTTGTAAAAAAAATAGCAGAGAGTGTATCCTTGTGTGTGTCTGTCGACATTTACAAGAGGAAGAAGAAGAAGCTTCAATTGAAAGGATTTTGTTCATGCAATTGAAAAATTGTGTAATCTAGTGTGCTCTAATCACTCTAGCAAGCTTTAAATCTTCAATCTCTTCTTCTTTATGCACAATTAGGGTTCTTGAATCCCTAAAGACAAGGTATGAATGTTTATGTCTAAGTATTACTATTATTGGGTGTTTGTGATGAGTCTTAAGCTTAAAAGTTATTGTATGTTGAAAATGTGCACACTTGAATGCTTTAAAACGAATTTGTTAATGATTTTGGAAGTTTGTTCATGTATGAACTTACATTTTGAGTGTATGGTGTGAATGTGGTGAAATTGGTGATGTTCTAGCTTAGAATCAAGTTATGCACACTAGGTGTTTGATGAAATGTCTCAATGAAATGTTTATGTGTTTTAGTTGAAAGTTATGAAGAAGGAAGTCTATACATGAATTGTTGTTATTGTTGTAAGTAATGGAATTTGAACAATTGATGATTTAGGGTTGCTAGTAATAGAAATGGGTTTATGCACATTTGATGTTTAATAGAATATTTTAAAGAATTGCATGTTATGATTATAAGAGATGAACTAGAGAATTTTGTGATTAAGGAAATGATGTTGGCATGATAATGTGGTTATATTGGAAAAGATGAGATTAAAATGCTATGTATGTAAGTGTTTGTGTGTATATTGGAGTAAATAGGGGGTTAAGTCAATGTATAAGTGTATGAATGTGTTGAAAGTTTGTGAAAGTTGTAATTTTGTTGAATTATGATATTGATTAGATTAGCTCATGTATAGGTGCTAATCAAGGCCAATGAGCTTCAAGTAACCAAGGAATTGCGTTTAATCAAGGTGAGTTTATAGGGGGTAAAATGGGCGGGTCAAGAGTGGCTTAGTGTTCTCGGATTGCATCCGTGCAAGAGAGTAACGACTAAGTGCACTTAGATAGATTATTAGGTTCGCCTAATAATTGTATCTATAGTTGATGTTTAGCTTAGGCAAGATTATTACATTGATAGTAATCTTGTCTATGGTATGGTTTAGCTTAGACACTTTGGGGTCTATGTGCATATGTATGATTAAAATGTGATTAAGTAGCTTAGGCATAAGAGTATGCCTATGTTTAGCTTAGACATGATTACTAGGTTCGGCCTAGTAAGTTATGTCTATGGTAAGTAAGATTCGGATCCGAAAGTAAGTAAGCAACCGTTAGGTTGAAAGACAAGTAATGTGATGGTTTTGCCGAATGTATTATGCTATATTATTCACCTATAACTCACTAAGTGTAAAAGCTTACCCCCGTGTTGTTTTATGTTTTTAGGAACGAAAGGTCATCGAGAAGGTAAAGAACCCATTTGAGGGTAGCGGAGCACTGGCATTAGAGTAAGTGGTAATGCAAGTCTCTTTTTGAATCAAGCTCTATTGGTACCGCTTATCAATGCCAAGTTTTATGTATTTGATGTTTATGCTTCTGCCAGGTTTTGGGACCAAACGATGTATTTGAAATGTGTAAACGCGTTATCTTGACTTAAAGGATGTTCGTAGTGTCAAATGATGTTAGAAACTGGTTTCATCAAGTTTACATACGCTTTATGACGATTTGATGTATTTTGAGTCAATGAATTGGTAAAATGTGGTTTTAGTTTTAAGTTGCATGTTTGTACCAGTTCGAGTGTTATGTCGCGCCGCGAAAATTCGTGTCGCGCCGCGGCATAAAACGTGTTTTGGTAACAGAAAGGCTGGTAAACATGAGATAAAATCCTTTTATATGTCGCGCCGCGACAGTAGGAGCCACGCTGCGGCAAATGCCTTGACCTGGGTAGACACCTATTTAAAAAAAAATATTCTTTCGTTTAAATGGCGTTAAAAGTTGGTATCAGAGCTGTGGTTTAAGGGACTTGGATAACTCACGATAGGGATTATCTAGGCTTAAACCATTGTTGTTAAAGGATAAGCGGTTTAAGACTTGCAGGAATGTTAAGGTTGAATGAGTGTGCCATGCTCCTTAGGATGAAATTGTTGACGAGACCTATAATGTAGTATTTAGGTTGTGGATGATTTGAACGAAGAGTCTAATACTCATTAGCCATGGGTCATGATAAACTAAGTGCGTAATAAGATGGGGTAATGACGACCGGCCATTGCCATTACTTCATTTTAGTATGCACGAACGTCTACTATGGTCATGATGAAATGAGTTAAGAATTCCTTCGGTTTTCTTGGTTATGGTAAGTGATGATGCAGGTATTTGAACTAATGAGTTGGATGTTTTGTTTCAGAATGGCTATCGTATCCCCAAACAGAGGTAATGATGAGGACGATGAGTACGTCCACACCCCGTCAATGGAGTCTATAGAAGGCTCACAAAATGAATCTGATGAGGTTACTATGGCAAACGATATTTCGGGACAAATAGGACAAGCTTTGATACAATACACCCCAACCCTTTTAGAGAAGATTAAGACATTGATTAATGATCAATTGGATGAAAAGTTAAAGACTTATATGACTAATAATCCTGCTTTAAGAGGAGAAGGGGGAAGTGGGGTAAGACAGGAAGAAGTAGAAGCCCCGAGAAGAAAAGATGATCGTTTTGAGTACAAAAATTTTGCAAATTGTCATCCACCGGAGTTTCTTGGTAAGGTTGATCCGATTGTTAGTCAAAGGTGGGTTGATGAGATAGAAGAAACTTTTATGTTATGTGAATGTCCTGAACACTTAAAGGTAATTTACGCGGCTCATCAAATGAAAGGAAGTAGTTATGAATGGTGGAATTTCATAGTTAAGTCATATGGGCGAGATGTGGCAACAAGTTTTTCGTGGGATAAGTTTCGTGAAATGTTTATGACTCAATTTGCTCCACCCGCCGAAGTTAGTAGGTTGAAATCCGAATTCATGAATATCGAGCATGGAAGTAAATCGGTGACCGAGTTTAATGCCGAGTTTAATGATAAGTCTCGTTTTTGCCCGGACTTTGTGTCAAGTCCTAAGTTGATGATGGATCACTATCACGAGAAGTTAAACCCCAAAATAAGTGAGTTTATCGATAAGGGCACGTATAAGACCTTAGCCGAAATGATGAATAGGGCTCTTGTGAGAGAACATGAACTTAGGAAGAAAGCCGCGTTTAAGCGGAAGTTAGATCAATATTCAAGGTCAACGCAAAGTATGAGCCCGAAGAAGGGTAAGTTTAATTCCGAATCTCCTCACAAATCAAAAGGGGGTTTCATGTCGGTAAAGGGTGCTGGTAAAGAAGTGAAGTCATGTAATAGGTGTGGTAAGAATCATGCGGGTGAGTTTAAAGCGGGTACTACCGATTGTTATTCATGTGGGAAGCCGGGTCATAGAGCCGCCGAGTGTCCTAAGAAGGGAAAACAATGTTACTATTGTTTTGAAAAGGGTCATTTTCAAGCCGAGTGTCCGGAGTATAAGAAGGACTTGGCAAGTGGTAGTGTTAAGAAAGAAGTTAAAACGGAACCAAAGACTAGTGATAGCCGACCAAGAGCCCGAGCTCATTAGATTACCGCACTTGAAGCGAAGGAGTCCCAAAATGTGGTGTCAGGTACCTTTATTGTAAACTCTTTACCTGCGCATGTTTTGTTTGATTCCGGTGCTACGCGGTCGTTTGTTTCTTATTCTTTTTGTAAACATTTTGACATGACCCCAAGTATGTTAGAACATCCTTTAGAGGTTGAGATAGCAGATAATAAAACATTTATGGTGTATAGTATCATTAAGGGATGTGAAATTACTTTAGATGATGAGAAGTTTGTTATAGATTTAATACCCATGCATATGGGAGAATTTCAAGTAATTGTGGGTATGGATTGGCTAGATGACAATGAAGGGATAATTTTGTGTCGTAAGAAAATTGTGTTAGTTCAATCACCAAGTGGAAAAGCTACATGGATTTATGGGGAACGGGCTAGGCGTGCTATCCCTATATGCACGTATGCTAGAGCTAAAAGATTTTTGTCTCATGGGTGTTGTGCGTTTTTGGCACATGTGGTAGATGATTTGAAGAAGGTTGTCGAAATAGGTGATGTACCGATAGTTAATGGGTTTCCGGATGTGTTTCTGAATGAGTTGCCCGGTGTACCTCCCGAACGAGAGGTAGAGTTTAGAATAGATTTGATTCGCGGAGCCACGCCAATTGCCAAAGCACCTTATCGATTAGCTCCGTCGAAAATGAGAGAAATGATGACTCAACTACAAGATTTGATAGATAAGGGTTTTATACGTCGTAGTAGTTCACCTTGGGGAGCTCCGATTTTGTTTGTGAAAAAGAAGGATGGGACAATGAGAATGTGTATAGATTATCGTGAATTGAATAAGGTCACTATTAAGACTAAATATCCATTGCCGAGGATATATGATTTATTTGATCAATTACAAGGTGCATGTTTCTTTTCAAAGATAGATCTAAGGTCGGGTTATCATCAATTAAATGTGAGGGAAGAAGATATCCCTAAAATGGCCTTTCGTACGAGGTATGGTCATTATGAATTCGTGGTTATGCCTTTTGGGTTAACTAATGCTCCGGCCGTGTTTATGGATTTGATGAATAGGGTTTGTCGACCGATGCTCGATAGGTTTGTGATTGTATTCATTGATGATATTTTGGTGTATTCTAAAGGGGAAGAGGAGCATGCGGTGCATTTACAACAAGTATTAGAGGCTTTAAGAAGAGAAAAGTTGTTTGCTAAGTTCTCTAAATGCGAATTTTGGCTTCGTGAAGTTCAATTTTTGGGACATGTTGATGGAATTCAACATAATAACAAGTTGCTTAATGTTAACTTAATCATGAAACCAATTCATTTAGAGTTGTAACAAGCGGAAGCATAATTATTAAGAAAACAAGTTTATATGTTAAACCATTTAATTGAATTCCATGTAATATCAAGTCTTGAAATTATGCTTACAAATTTAAGAACAAGAGGAGAAGATTTGCATTTACCTCCTCAAGCTAGTTGAGGGTTGTTTAACACAAGGAGATGATGAACAAGTGTGTTAAAGCTCCAAGCTTTTAATGCACCAACACCACCCTTGAGCTTAGTTATGTATTAGACACTTAATCACCTTTAAACTTAGCTTGGAACCCACTTCTCTTGCACCCTAAAAACTGGACAGCAGCTTAAGAAAAGATGAAGGTGAATGGAGTCTCAAAACAATGAAACCTCAAGAGGTGATACCCCAAACTTGTACCCAACACCTAGTGCTTTGGTTAGGATTTAATAACACTTGATTATCACTTGAAAAATCAAGCTTGGAACCCTCTTTTGCTGCTCAAAAATCACGGCCAGAAACAGCAGGTTTGGAGCAGTTTTGTCCTTGGTTATCTCACTAGAATATGTGTGTTTGCATGTTGTTTTAAGTCTCCAACAAGTCCTACCTCTACCTCCCATGCTCATAAGGAATTGTGCTACTTAAAAGCAACAAAAGACTAAGCATGAGTGGACTTCTTGGAGTCCCAAAATCTGCCCACTATGTGACTATTATAACATTATTGTAATTGTTTTATAAAACTAGTTAATACAATTACAAACTTGTTAAATAAAACATGCATTATTTATGTTACTTACATTTTATAAACCTTTTATAAAATATAACATAATATAATCATTTAAACCTATAAACAATTATATATAAATCATCCAAATAATTTATCTCAAGTGATAATACTTTAGAAAACCGATTTTCTAAATTTCAAGTGTCGCGTATTTATTTAACGATCCAACCGTTAAGATTAAATACTTATAAGGTGTTGGTAAGTTTGTTATTAGGTATGACCCGACTTGGATCATAACACATTAGCCACGTTAATTTAATATGTCTCTCGGGCATACGAAATACCTTCAATCTCCCACTTGCACGAGAAACATAAGAAATTAATGCAAGTGATGGATACAGCCTAACACACCGTCCATCACCCCTAATATGTTATGACTTTGTGCCATTCAATAACATCATTCCTTTCGAGTTCCCATCTCGAATATGATTAGGTGAATCTTTCATTATATCCTTTCATCCTAGATGTCATGTTAAATCCAAGAGATATAGAGTGATCACTCTCTTATAGATTTAACTTTATCAGGCCTTAGACATCTGACTCTCAACGAATAAGAGGGACAAATTCCATCTTGATTACATACGTCCTAGACACTACACTTCATACCATACCTGAAGTCTCCCTTATGAGCTACCATTTTCAGAATAGCGAAGGAAAGAATCAAGGCACAATATTTGGTGAATATCTTAACCCTATATGTATCTCAGGTCAGAGGATACATTGATATTCTCCTTTACTCAAGATTACATGTGATCAACCACAAAGGCTCCATACAGTAAATCTTGAGAGCGGGTCTTCCAATATTTGTATCCCACAAATATTTATGAACCTTGGTAGCAACCTTGCCCCACATTCAGTCCGTGAATGTTTACCAATCCAAGTTCATAATAGTCTAAACCTCACATTCATTCCCACAAATGTGATCGACTATGGAATTTAGAATAATAGCTTATTCATGGATAAAAATATGCAAAATAGGAACATGACTCAAATAAATAAACACCATAGTTATATTAATGAGTTTGAACCACTTCGTTCCGTTACAATACTTAAAACAGATCATGACCAATCACTAGAATATCGAAGCCCTAATGCACAAACATGTCCTTCATGTTTTGCTCCATGTAAGAGCTTCGTGAGTGGATCCGTTATATTAAGATCTGTGTGAACCTTGCGAATACATATCTTTCCCTTTTCAACTTCATCCCTTATGTAGTTGAAACTCCGCTCAATGTGACGGGTCTTTTGGTGAGCACGAGGTTCCTTGATTTGAGCAATCACACCCTCGTTATCACAAAAGATCTCAAGAGGGTCCTGAATGGAAGGGACCACTCCTAAGTCGTCGATGAATTTCTTCATCCATGCAGCTTCCTCAGCTGACAATGAGACAGCGATGTATTCTGATTCTGTAGTGGATAAAGCAACAACATTCTATTTTTAACTCTTCCAAGAGACCGCACCTTTAGTTTGGAAGCTCGCGTCCACGTAACCTTTTACAGCGAGTTCCTCCTCACCAGACCCGTATATATGAAACATATCCTTAGTCCTTCTAAGGTATTTCAATATACTTTTAACCGCAGTCCCATGACTATTTCCCGGTTTATTCTGGTATCTACTTGTCATGCTAAGAGCGCATGACACATCCGGTCTAGTGCATATCATCGCATACATGATTGACCCAATAGCAGACGCATATGGGACATTCTCATGCTTTCTTGTTCATCTTTAGTGGTGGGGCACTGAGATGAACTGAGAAGCGCTCCTCTTTGAAAAGGTACCAACCTTATCTTAGAGTTCTCCATCTTGAACCTTTTAAAGACCTTTTCAATGTATGCACTTTGATTTAAACCTATCAATTTCTTGGATCTATTCCTGTAGATCCCAATCCCCAAAATGTATTTTGCTTCTCCAATATCCTTTATGGAGAAGCAGCTACTTAGCCAAGTCTTAACTCCTTGCATTTGTGGAATATCATTTCCAAATAATAATATATCATCCACATACAGTACAAGGAACATGACAGTGCTCCCACTAGCTTTCTTGTATACACAAGCTTCATCACCATTTTTAATGAAGCCAAATTTCTTGGCTTCCTCATTAAAACGATGATTCCATATTCTAGAAGCTTGTTTCAGTCCGTAGATTGACTTCTTTAGTTTACATACTTTGTCAGGATGTTTTGGATCAACAAAACCTTTAGGCTGAACCATATAGACATCTTCCTCAAGATATCCATTTAGGAAAGCGGTTTTGACATCCATTTGCCATATCTCATAATCATAATGTGTAGCAATGGCAAATAATATCCTGATAGACTTTAGCATTACTACAGGTGAAAAAGTTTCATCATAATCAACCCCTTGAGTTTGAGTGAAACTTTTGCTACAAGTCTAGCTTTGTATGTATCTAAGTTTCCATGTATGTCGGTTTTCTTCTTGGAAATCCATTTACAATCAACTAACTTGGAGCTAGTAGGTTGTGTAACCAATTCCCAAACTTGGTTGTCATACATGGATTGCATTTCAGCTTTCATGGCTTCCTGCCATTTATCTTTATCAATCCGTGATAAAGCATCTTGGTAGTTTGTTGGTTCATCCAAATCAACTGTATAGCAACCATCTATGAGATACCCATATCTCTCAGGAGGGTTACTAATTCTACCAGATCTACGAATGTTTTGTATACCTTGATCACCCATGTGATCATTCTCAACATTTTCATGTTGAGTGCTAGTGTAAACCAATTGTGTATCATCTACTTGATCTTGAACCTCTTCAAGATCTTTCTTCCTTTCACTATTTCCTTCCAGAAGGAACTTAGTTTCAAGTAATTCAACCTTCCGAGCAACAAATACATTCTGCTCGGATGGATCATAGAAATAATATCCCATATCATCCTTGGGATATCCTATGAAGATACACTTTGTGGATCGAGCATTCAATTTATTAGGGACGTAACGCTTAGGATAAGCTTCACATCCCCATACCTTTAAGTATGATAGAGATGGAGGTTTTCCAAACCACATCTCATGAGGTGTTCGTTCCACTTTCTTGGTTAGGGCCATGTTTAAAATACGAGCCGCGGAGCATAGACAATAACCCCAAAATGATAGAGGTAACGAGCTTCTTGCCATCATAGATCGAACCATATCCATTACGGTTCGGTTTCTCCTTTCGGACACTCCATTAAGCTAGGGTGTTCCGGGTGGAGTAAGTTGTGAGATAATCCCACAATTTCTAAGATGATCCTGGAAGGCATCGCTGAGGTATTCACCTCCTCTATCGGTACGAAGTACCTTAATTGTCTTGTTGAGTTGATTTTGTACTTCGTTTTGATATTCTTTGAATGCTTCAAAAGTTCCATCCTTGTGTCTTAATAAGTAGACATATCCGAAACGACTGAAGTCATCAATGAAAGTAACGAAGTATCTTTCACCATTCCTAGTCATGGGCTTAAAAGGTCCACATACATCCGAATGTATTAATCCTAATAAGTCTTTAGCCCTTTCATAGGTCCCTTTGAAAGGTGCTTTAGTCATTTTGCCTTGTAAACAAGATTCACATACATCAAACGAATCCAGCTCACTTGATTTTAAAAGACCATTCTTTTAAAGTGTATGCATTCGATTCTTGTTTATGTGACCAAGGCGACAATGCCATAAGTAGGAATCACTCAAATCCATTTTGAGTTTCTTGGTGCTTGCTTGGTATATTGAGCTATCGAATGATGTGTTATCATGAACCAATTCATAAATACCATTCAAAGGCGAAGCCTTAAAATAGAACATATCATTCAAGAAAACATGGATATCATCATTAATAAAATTAAGATTAAAACCACATTGTGTTAAACGGGAAACAGAAATAATGTTTCGTGTTAAATCAGGTGCATACAAAACATTTTTCAATATAAGCTCCAAACCACTTGGTAGCTTTAAAACAAAGTCTCCTTGAGCTTTTACGTGCACCTTTGCACCATTTCCCATATAGAGACTTGTTGTTCCCGCATTTAGTTTACTTCTTACGAACCCTTGCAATGAATTGCAAATATGAGTTCCACATCCTGTGTCTAATACCCATGTATTAGAAGAAGTAATACTAAGCTCAACGTATATCATGTATACATTACCTGAGGTTTGCCCTGCATCCCTCTTTGCATTCAACTCCTTTAGGTAGACCGGGCAGTTGCGTTTCCAGTGACCTGTCACACCGCAACCAAAGCACGGATCTTCCTTGGGGTTTGCTTGTCTGGCAACCTTTTGCGATTTAGTGTTGTTGGTTGGGGAAATCAACTTCCCTTTTCCTTTGCCCTTGTTGGTGGGTCCTTTTTTCTTAGCCACCATTGGCTTGGAAGAGGATTCATCCTTGGATCCACCTTCTTTGATCATGAGCATGGGTGAAGCCTTTTTACCCATGCTTTATTCATCCGTCCTTAGCATGGCATGTAATTCGCCAATGCTCGTATCCCAATCATTCATGATGTAATTCAACACGCATGTGTCAAACCTCTTTGACAGAGAGTTGTGGATAAGGTCCGTGGTTAATTCATTAGACACGGGACAGTTGAGACGGTGCAATCGATCAATGAGGCTTTTCATCTTTTGTACTTTAGATGAAACGGATTGGGAGTTATTTTCTTTTTCGAGGATGGACCTCAATGATAGGTTATTAAAGTTGATTGGTGCGTTTTGGAATGTTGTTGTTATTGGCGAGCATCTACAAAATTTACAAAGTTCGTTTAAGTATCGATTTTAATTTAACAATCAATACCCTTTAAATCCAATTGAATTATTAAATTCTAGAATCCAACGGTAAACCAAATTTCGGTTAGGTGACCTTTATCCCGCAATTTGATTTAGCTAGGTAGTCAATAAATGACAATTGCAATCCATTTGCAACTTCTAGAGTATGGGATCATGCAATCCTTTTGCATGGCATATTTATCCCATCAACGCCTATTTGTTCCTCATGCTTCGGTGACCCTAAGTTCATGATTCCCAAATCAAGTCGTCCTACTTGTATAGACTTGTAAATTTAACATACAAGTGGTTAGGTGACCTTTATCCCACAAGCATGCGAAATTTACCTTAATCATATTAGCTTGCTCATAACGGTTAGGTGACCTTTATCCCATCATGAGTTTCGTAATACTTTTAAGTGTCACACAATAGGATGGCGTTTAAACTTGTTTACCTTGTTTGTAAAAGGGATTTTAAGTTTTCGTTAATTCTAGTTTAAGAAAACTATTGTACCATACACCAACATGCATTTAGTGTATGGTTTATTTGAAAATTCATTTTTCATGTCATGTAATAAATCCAATATCATCACTTTGATATAAACCATTTTTATATGTGTGATCCGTTCTTGTTCTTTAATAACCATTTATTAATGTCTTTATCCATTTCAATTTAACCGATTAAATTGTAGTTTGGTACATTTCATGTTGTAAATAATTTAACCAATTAAATAGTAGTTTTGCTTGTTGTTAACTTGTGTGATAACATGTTGTAGTAACATACACAATCCACAATCATACAAGAATTTAAACAACCACGCATGCAAAACAAATGTTCACAATCAAGCCTTTTGGTAGACATTTTGTTTAGCCGAAAACAAAATGCCACCGGTCAATGGGTAAAACACAAAGTAAGAGGTTTTAACCTCCCACTTAACTTTGCATCCTTATGCTTCTTGTGTTCTTCCTTGTGATCTTCATGCAATTTCATCTTGTTACAAAATATATCCTAATACATTTTGTCTAGAAAATGAAATACAACCTAATCTACTTTACATACCAAATATAAAATAGATTACATAACCAAATGAATGAATATTACAACCAAATGAATAAATTATTATTACATACCAAATGAATAATACAAATCATTCAAACACACAACCAAACAAACACAAGGTCTAGGCATTGATTGTGAACAACAACATAGAATAAAATTGACCAAATGACAAGTTCCAAACCCTTTTTGGAACCCCAATAATTCGGCCAACTTACCAAACCCACCCAAACCCGAACATTTTTACATTCCATATTCATGCATGTACTTGGAATGCAAATATAGTGGGTTTAAAGACAATATACGAAGCATAATCCATAGACTTCGGCTCTAGATACCATTGATGGAATTCAACATAATAACAAGTTGCTTAATGTTAACTTAATCATGAAACCAATTCATTTAGAGTTGTAACAAGCGGAAGCATAATTATTAAGAAAACAAGTTTATATGTTAAACCATTTAATTGAATTCCATGTAATATCAAGTCTTGAAATTATGCTTACAAATTTAAGAACAAGAGGAGAAGATTTGCATTTACCTCCTCAAGCTAGTTGAGGGTTGTTTAACACAAGGAGATGATGAACAAGTGTGTTAAAGCTCCAAGCTTTTGATGCACCAACACCACCCTTGAGCTTAGTTATGTATTAGACACTTAATCACCTTTAAACTTAGCTTGGAACCCACTTCTCTTGCACCCTAAAAACTGGACAGCAGCTTAAGAAAAGATGAAGGTGAATGGAGTCTCAAAACAATGAAACCTCAAGAGGTGATACCCCAAACTTGTACCCAACACCTAGTGCTTTGGTTAGGATTTAATAACACTTGATTATCACTTGAAAAACCAAGCTTGGAACCCTCTTTTGCTGCTCAAAAATCACGGCCAGAAACAGCAGGTTTGGAGCAGTTTTGTGCTTGGTTATCTCACTAGAATATGTGTGTTTGCATGTTGTTTTAAGTCTCCAACAAGTCCTACCTCTACCTCCCATGCTCATAAGGAATTGTGCTACTTAAAAGCAACAAAAGACTAAGCATGAGTGGACTTCTTGGAGTCCCAAAATCTGCCCACTATGTGACTATTATAACATTATTGTAATTGTTTTATAAAACTAGTTAATACAATTACAAACTTGTTAAATAAAACATGCATTATTTATGTTACTTACATTTTATAAACCTTTTATAAAATATAACATAATATAATCATTTAAACCTATAAACAATTATATATAAATCATCCAAATAATTTATCTCAAGTGATAATACTTTAGAAAACCGATTTTCTAAATTTCAAGTGTCGCGTATTTATTTAACGATCCAACCGTTAAGATTAAATACTTATAAGGTGTTGGTAAGTTTGTTATTGGGTATGACCCGACTTGGATCATAACACGTTAGCCACGTTAATTTAATATGTCTCTCGGGCATACGAAATACCTTCACATGTCATTAATAAGAAGGGTATTTGTGTTGATCCGACAAAGATTGAGGCGATAATGAGATGGGAACCACCTACGAATCCCACCGAAGTTAGGAGTTTTCTAGGTTTAGCGAGGTATTATCGACGATTTATACAAGATTTTCTAGGATAGCCACCCCACTCACAAAGTTGACCCGTAAAGATGTGCTATGGAGATGGGAAGAAAAGCAAGAACAAGCGGTTCAACTCCTTAAGGAGAAACTTGTTCAAGCTCCTATACTAATTTTACTGGAAGGGAATGAGAATATGACGGTTTATTGCGATGCTTTTAAGAAAGGTTTAGGGTATGTGCTAATGCAAAATGGGAAAGTCATAGCTTATGCTTCTCGACAATTGAAAGAACATGAAAAACGTTATCCCACCCATCATTTAGAATTAATGGCCGTGGTTTTTACCTTTAAAATTTGGCGTCATTATCTTTATGGTGTTAGGATCTCTATTTATACCGATCATAAGAACCTAAAGTATTTATTCGATCAAAGAGATTTAAATGATAGGCAAAGGAGAGGGCTCGACTTGGTGAAAGATTATGATTGTAAAATTTTGTATCACCCCGGGAAGGCTAATGTGGTGGCGGATGCTCTTAGTAGGAAGTCGAGTCACCAACCGATTAAGATAACAAGTTTGGCTATGGTAATATCACCACAAATATTTGATAGTATCCGAGTAGCACATGATGAAGCATTATCACCCGAAAACGTGAGAAAAGAAAGGATCAAGGGGAAAGTTGGTGATTTTGTGGTAGATTCTCGTGGTCTAAGGCTTAGATATGAGAGAATTTGGGTACCTTTACAAAGTGGTGTTAGAAGTGAGCTCCTTGACTTAGCTCACAAATCTAAGTATTCGATTCACCTCGGTGCTACGAAAATGTATAGAGATCTAAGGAAAGACTATTGGTGGCCGGGAATGAAAAGAGATATAGTGAAGTATGTTCATAAATGTCTTACTTGTCTTCAAGTGAAAGCCGATCATCAAATACCTTACGGTAAGTTGCAACCATTAGAAGTACCGGTTTGGAAATGGGAACACATTACAATGGATTTAGTGACTAAGTTGTAGTGACCCGAACTTTTCCATGTTTATATATATTATTTGAGATTGATATTTACATGATTAAATGTTTCCAACATGTTAAGCAATCAAACTTGTTAAGACTTGATTAATTGAAATATGTTTCATATAGACAATTGACCACCCAAGTTGACCGGTGATTCACGAACGTTAAAACTTGTAAAAACTATATGATGACATATATATGGATATATATATATATATATATATATAGTTAACATGATACTATGATAAGTAAACATATCATTAAGTATATTAACAATGAACTACATATGTAAAAACAAGACTACTAACTTAATGATTTTTAAACGAGACATATATGTAACGATTATCGTTGTAAAGACATTTAATGTATATATATCATATTAAGAGATATTCATACATGATAATATCATGATAATATAATAATTTAAAATCTAATTTGATATTATAAACATTGGGTTAATAACATTTAACAAGATCGTTAACCTAAAGGTTTCAAAACAACACTTACATGTAACGACTAACGATGACTTAACAACTCAGTTAAAATGTATATACATGTAGTGTTTTAATATGTATTTATACACTTTTGAAAGACTTCAATACACTTATCAAAATACTTCTACTTAACAAAAATGATTACAATTACATCCTCATTCAGTTTCATCAACAATTCTACTCGTATGCACCCGTATTCGTGCTCGTACAATACACAGCTTTTAGATGTATGTACTATTGGTATATACACTCCAATGATCAGATCTTAGCAGCCCATGTGAGTCACCTAACACATGTGGGAACCATCATTTGGCAACTAGCATGAAATATCTCATAAAATTACAAAAATATGAGTAATCATTCATGACTTATTTACATGAAAACAAAATTACATATCCTTTATATCTAATCCATACACCAACGACCAAAAACACCTACAAACACTTTCATTCTTCAATTTTCTTCATCTAATTGATCTCTCTCAAGTTCTATCTTCAAGTTCTAAGTGTTCTTCATAAATTCTACAAGTTCTAGTTACATAAAATCAAGAATACTTTCAAGTTTGCTAGCTCACTTTCAATCTTGTAAGGTGATCATCTAACCTCAAGAAATCTTTGTTTCTTACAGTAGGTTATCATTCTAATACAAGAACTTCGAGCCATCCAAGGATCCGTTGAAGCTAGATCCATTTTTTCTCTTTTCCAGTAGGTTTATCCAAGGAACTTAAGGTAGTAATGATGTTCATAACATCATTCGATTCATACATATAAAGCTATCTTATTCGAAGGTTTAAACTTGTAATCACTAGAACATAGTTTAGTTAATTCTAAACTTGTTCGCAAATAAAAGTTAATCCTTCTAACTTGACTTTTAAAATCAACTAAGCACATGTTCTATATCTATATGATATGCTAACTTAATGATTTAAAACCTGGAAACACGAAAAACACCGTAAAACCGGATTTACGCCGTCGTAGTAACACTGAGGGCTGTTTTGGGTTAGTTAATTAAAAACTATGATAAACTTTGATTTAAAATTTGTTATTCTGAGAAAATGATTTTTATTATGAACATGAAACTATATCCAAAAATTATGGTTAAACTCAAAGTGGAAGTATGTTTTCTAAAATGGTCATCTAGACGTCGTTCTTTCGACAGAAATGACTACCTTTACAAAAACGACTTGTAACTTATTTTTCTGACTATAAACCTATAATTTTTCTATTTAGATTCATAAAATAGAGTTCAATATGAAACCATAGCAATTTGATTCACTCAAAACGGAGTTAAAATGAAGAAGTTATGGGTAAAACAAGATTGGATAATTTTTCTCATTTTAGCTACGTGAAAATTGGTAACAAATCTATTCCAACCATAACTTAATCAACTTGTATTGTATATTATGTAATCTTGAGATATCATAGACACGTATACAATGTTTCGACCTATCATGTCGACACATCTATATATATTTCGGAACAACCATAGACACTCTATATGTGAATGTTGGAGTTAGCTATACAGGGTTGAGGTTGATTCCAAAATATATATAGTTTGAGTTGTGATCAAAACTGAGATACGTATACACTGGGTCGTGGATTGATTCAAGATAATATTTATCGATTTATTTCTGTACATCTAACTGTGGACAACTAGTTGTAGGTTACTAACGAGGACAGCTGACTTAATAAACTTAAAACATCAAAATATATTAAAAGCGTTGTAAATATATTTTGAACATACTTTGATATATATGTATATATTGTTATAGGTTCGTGAATCAACCAGTGGCCAAGTCTTACTTCCCGACGAAGTAAAAATCTGTGAAAGTGAGTTATAGTCCCACTTTTAAAATCTAATATTTTTGGGATGAGAATACATGCAGGTTTTATAAATGATTTACAAAATAGACACAAGTACGTGAAACTACATTCTATGGTTGAATTATCGAAATCGAATATGCCCCTTTTTATTAAGTCTGGTAATCTAAGAATTAGGGAACAGACACCCTAATTGACGCGAATCCTAAAGATAGATCTATTGGGCCTAACAAACCCCATCCAAAGTACCGGATGCTTTAGTACTTCGAAATTTATATCATATCCGAAGGGTGTCCCGGAATGATGGAGATATTCTTATATATGCATCTTGTTAATGTCGGTTACCAGGTGTTCACCATATGAATGATTTTTATCTCTATGTATGGGATGTGTATTGAAATATGAAACCTTGTGGTCTATTATTATGATTTGATATATATAGGATAAACCTATAACTCACCAACATTTTTGTTGACGTTTTAAGCATGTTTATTCTCAGGTGATTATTAAGAGCTTCCGCTGTCGCATACTTAAATAAGGACGAGATTTGGAGTCCATGCTTGTATGATATTGTGTAAAAACTGCATTCAAGAAACTTATTTTGTTGTAACATATTTGTATTGTAAACCATTATGTAATGGTCGTGTGTAAACAGGATATTTTAGATTATCATTATTTGATAATCTACGTAAAGCTTTTTAAACCTTTATTGATGAAATAAAGGTTATGGTTTGTTTTAAAATGAATGCAGTCTTTGAAAAATGTCTCATATAGAGGTCAAAACCTCGCAACGAAATCAATTAATATGGAACGTTTTTAATCAATAAGAACGGGACATTTCATAAGTTGCCTAAGACCCCTCGACAACACGACGCCATCTGGGTTATTGTTGATAGATTGACTAAGAGCGCGGTATTTTTGGCAATAAGAGAAGCCTCATCATCGGAAGTAATGTCTAAGTTATATATGAAGGAGGTTGTTGCAAGGCATGGAGTGCCGGTTTCCATTGTTTCGGACCGTGACACTAGATTTACCTCACGATATTGGAGAAAGTTTCAAGAAGAGTGTAAAGACCCGTCCCAATCCATCCGGACAAAGTCCATATCGATTATAAACGATTCACAACAGTTGATTACATCGCGAGGTACTTGACCACTATATGATACATTTTACAAACATTGCATTCATTTTTGAAAAGACAATCTTTCATTACATAGAAAGTTTGCATACCATTTTATAATATATCTAACTATAATTGACTTAGTAATAATCTTGATGAACTCAACGACTCGAATGCAACATCTTTTAAAATATGTCATGAATGACTCCAAGTAATATCTTTAAAATGAGCAATTTGCACAGCGGAAGACTTCTTTCATACCTGAGAATAAACATGCTTTAAAGTGTCAACCAAAAGGTTGGTGAGTTCATTAGTTTAACATAAATAATCATTTCCATCATTATAATAGACCACAAGATTTTCATTTCCAGTTCTCATAAATATACGTCCCATGCATAGAGACAAAAATATCATTCATATGGATTGAACACCTGGTAACCGACCTTAACAAGATGCATATAGAATATCCCCATCATTCCGGGATCCTCCTTTGGACATGATATAAATTTCGAAGTATTAAAGCATCCGGTACTTTGGATGGGGCTTGTTGGGCCCAATAGATCTATCTTTAGGATTCGCGTCAATTAGGGTGTCTGTTCCCTAATTCTTAGATTACCAGACTAAAAGGGGCATATTCGGTTTAATAATCAAACCATAGAATGTAGTTTTAAGTACTTATGTCTATTTCGTCAAACATTTATAAAGCAGCGCATGTATTCTCAGTCCCAAAAATATATATTGCAAAAGCATTTAAAAAGGGAGCAAATGAAACTCACGTAATGTATTTTGTAGTAAAAATACATACGACGTCATATAACAAGTGTAGGGTTGGCCTTGGATTCACGAACCTATATCAATTGTATGTATATTAACACATATAATTGAAATCGAATAAATTTACTTATTATTATTAGTGCGAAAATTGATATATTTAATAATTTATAGGTTTCATTAATAATTTAATTAAATATTTTCATTTTATATATAAACATATTAATATAGTTAAGTTACTTGTATTAAATATAGTTTTATATAAATAATCTTTATTAGGTAATATTATTAATAATAATAAAAAATTGTATCTTTTTATAATAATAAAGTACTTGATAATAATACTTGATAAGAATAATATTAATGTTAATAATAGCAATATTCATAGTAATAATATTATTCATAATAATAATAAAAAATGATAAAGTTAATGAAATTCTAATAATAATAATAATACTTACGCTGAAAATAATAATGGTAATAATAATGATAATAATAATATTATTAATGATAAGATTAATAATAAAAATGATAGTAATGATACTTTTAATAGTAAATATCATTCATTTAATCATGACTTGATTGTAATTATAATTATAACTATATCTTTATATCATCTTAATCATACTCATATCCTAATACTTGAATCATAAACTTCATATCATTATAATTATAATCATATCCATCATTAAGTTCATCATGTTTTAAATAATAATAATAATAATAATAATATTAATATTAATAATAATAATTGATAATGATAGTAATATTAGTAACAACAATGTTATTGATAAATATAATTGTAATAATAACAATAAATGATGAGTAACAATGATAATAATTATAAGACTAATAATAATAACAATAATAAAAATAAAAAGGATTTTGATATAGAAATCTACCTTCTATAGCTTTTCCAAAAAAATTTGTCATGAACCAGACTCGAACCCGAGACCTCTTGAACACCCAAACACACTCCTAACCACTCGGCTAGATCTGTTTTTCTGATTAATACTATGTACCAATTTTATTAAACCCATTTTCTGTTTTCCTTTCTTCTTCATCTCCTTCAATTACAATTCAGTCGACCAGGAGTGAAAATCAAACAACCAATCATTTAAACGATTCTGATTCTTAAAAAAAAATATTAACGATATTTACATTAACAGCAAACGAAAAGAAAGAGAAAAAAATATATATATAGATTTATATTTCTGTTGCTGTATCGCGAAGGAAAAAAAATTAAATGACTCAAACTTTGATTCAAAAATTTAGACATTTTTAGATTAAGGTTCCTACATGAAATATCTCCCAATTCATCATCCTAATACACTAGACTTATCAAATTAACCAGAAATGAAGACACGGATTCGAATTTCTTGAAGAACATCACAGTTGACTTTTTGATTGTGAAACTTTGACTCCGAAATTTATAATCAATTTGAGAAATTGATATTTGAAACTTTACAGATACCTTAATTAGAAGATTTCTAACACTTTAGTTTTTATAAATTTTGAAATTTGATTCGGTTTTTGAATTCTTGATTTAAAGGTTTTGAACAGGGGTGTCGAACTAAATAAAAAAAAATATCCCTTTCACTCGATTACAGCTGCACAAGTCATAGATATATTGAAGGAATTTGTTTAATACTGTAAATGAATTAGACAGGTAACAACCCATCGACAGAAACAAAGTTGAGAATAGTTTGATGGCTCCTTGAAATCTAATTCGTACGACTTTTCTTTATATATTACATAATTAATATAAATATATTAATATTAATAATAATTATATAAATAATAATTATTAAATAATAACAATAATAATAATAATAATGAATAAAAATACTGGTTTTCTAATAAATACATTTATATATATCTATTTATATCTATATATCACTATATATGTATATCTCTTTATATATTTATCTTTATAGATTTTAATTAATATAAATATAACTATAATATTAAATGCTCTTAATATAATATACATAATAATAATACAAATTTATAATAATATAATATTAATAATAATATTTCTAATGATAATGATACCATTTACCATATATAATACAATAATATTATTAATAATATTAATTATACTAATATCATAACAATAATATTAATAATAATAATAATAATAACATATCAAATTATAAATACCAACTTATTCATACCCAATTTCATATATATATATATATATATATATATATATATATCTCTTGTATTAGAAATAATAATATTAATGATATAAATATTAATATTAATACTAACATTAATAATAATAATAAAAATAATAGTAGTGATATTAATTTAACAAATGTATAATTATATTTGACATATTAATAGTACATATTATAGTTGTACCACATCTAACATATGTTGAATATTATTTATTTATTTTAATATAAATACATTATACAATTTGTGTTTGTATTTTAAATATGATTGTCTTATATATTTATAAGTATTACATATGTATTTACTTGATATTGTTATTTTCTTTTGTTAATATAAGTTTCGACATATAATATCTATAACTTTTGTATATATTTATATATACATTTTTTATTTCAAATCAATTGTTCGTGAATCGTTCGGGAGTAGTCAAAGGTCAAATGATATTATGAATATAGTTTACAAACTTTGTTACTCAACATTACAGGCTTTGCTCATCGTGTCGAAATCAAATACGAATTAAGTTTAAATTTAGTCGGAAATTCCCGGGTCGTCACAGTACCTACCCGTTAAAGAAATTTCGTCTCGAAATTTGATTAGGATGGTCATGGATAACAATAAGAATGTCTTTATGGCGAATTTTGGTTGCCAAAATAGAATTTTATCATCATTGAGTAATATAGATAAAACAATTTATTTAATCTAAGAGTACGAGTGAAGCTGTCACAAAAGATTGAGATAGAGATTTAACTTTTGACGTAGTCAGGGTTGAATTTAGAAAATAAAGTGCGTCATAACTTTTGACGTCCTCTCGGTTGAATTTCGGAATTCAAGAGATATAAAGAAATCTTCGAAATCTTAAAGATTTGATTCTTCGGCGAGTAAGGAAATTAATATCTCTATAATTAAATACTGTGATCTGCCTCGATTGCTCTGTCTGATATTCCCATTATAAATAAAACTCTTCCGTTCCATTATTCTCACCATTCCTATACTTTCTTTCTTAGTTCATACACCCAAAAGATCATGAAGATGTTTAATCTAGTTCTAATCCTTGATATTTTCCTAATTATTATATCTGTCACCCTTCTTTTCAATCTTCCATCAAAATAATCTGTTTACTTCTACTATTACCTTGGGGTGATACTATTCTTAATTATCCCGTGTCTTTATATTGCTATTCGTATTAATATCCATGGTTTGTAATTTATGCGTTGTTGTTGGATTTTATATTTTCTCTTATATTTCAATGTCCCTGCTTCTGTCTCCTATAATTATTGTCATCCACATTTAATGCGCTCTCTTATTTGCTGCAATTTATACCCCTTTTCTATTTCGGAGCTTCTTGCTTTTGTTTTCTCTTCCCGATATTAAATAGATCAAGTAATGGTCCAGAATTCGTAGATATGGGGTTTCGAATGAACATAACTAATGTTCTAAAAGAGAGATTTTAATAGCACGATCTTGATCGGCCAAATTACCAGAAGTCACGGGAAAAGATAGGACTATCAACAAATATGTTCTTGATATAATTAGAGATCAAGTAGAATGCAAGAGTCATGTAACATGGCACATAATGACGATAGGGTCTGTGAATCATCATGTTCCATTTAGAAACTCAGCATGACTTACTGTAATATAATCACGTTGATCAAGTGTCATTATATTATACTAACTCATGCATCAGTTCCCAACATTACTTCAGTAACATTCATAATTTAAGCTCGAAAGTTTACAGAATATAGAAACTAACAGTTTCTATATGATGTAATACTGATAGCACGAAGAGATTAATGAATTCGGATAAGAATATGTATGAAAATATCCTCAGAAATATGGAGGATATTTATAATGAAAGATACGATGATATCTTGGAATTTCTAATATCGAAGGGTGGTGATGAAATTTTGTCCGCAAGAGTTTGGAGTCAGAAGCAAGGTATTCGCTAAAGATTTCATCAGAAACAGAATCATCAGGATTCTTTGAAGGCAGATTTTATTCTATGTGATTTGTCCGCAGTCTCCTTCATGGTTAGCCCAATCTGTTTTCCAGTTCTAACTTTTCTGAGCTTTTCCAACATACTATTCTTTTTCAACAACTTCCGATGATTAAGGTCATTTACGGTTGTCTACGGTTTCTGCTGCTTCATTCAGCTTTTTCAACATTCAGAGTATTGATTTGTAGACTGAGTGCTTTTAAGGATTTCAGATGAAAGATCATAATTCTAAGAGATAAATGTCATACATATAACTGTTGATGTAGATATGTTGTGAGTTTTCAAAGTACTGATTGCTGATTCCCGGTAATTGGTATGGCAGTTCTCGTTACAAGATGCGGATGAGTATATGATAGGGTTTCAGTGAATAAATATAATGATTTGTCAGAGAGATTTAAGCCAAGAAGCAACGAGGTTGCTGGTACGTCTGCTGATAATATGGTGGAATATAAAAGAATTCTCCGGTATCAAAAGGGTAATCGTATATATCAGGATTTATAGTAAGGCTACTTCGAATGAAAAGTCGAAGTTGACCTGCTGGAGCTGTGACAAAATTGGCTACTTTAAAAAGGGGTCGCAAAGTTATTTTTGCTAATAAATGCCAAAGGATCTGACGCGGCTACGTGTTAAACTTTTACTCAATTGCCGAGAGTTTCTTAGGTGCATAACTATATGCATAAATCTTTTATTCCGTAGATGAAGTGCGGCTGATTCATCCTATCGATTGAAGTGTTTTCAAGAATTATGAAAGGCTTGAATGCAGATTGTAATCGTCAAGATACTAATGAAGTTTAGAATAAAATCAAGTGGCAAACTTGAAGAATCGTTTAGTTTCATATGTTATAATCAATATTTTAATTCATTTTAATTGTCCAAAGTGGGTAGTCCACAGTTAGCAATCCACAATTACTAATTCAATAATTCATATACAGTTTATAATATTCGAATTAATTAATACGTATCGTGACCCATATTCGTCTCAGACTCGATCACAACTCAAAGTATATATATTATTATAGAATCAACCTCAACCATGTATAGAGAACTCGATCATTACTGCATATAGAGTGTCTACGGTTATTCCAAATAATATATATATATGTGCGTCGATATGATATATCAAAACCTTGTATACGTGTCCCGATATTTAAAGTGCGTAAAAATAAATAACAGAAATTAAATGACGATAAATAAAGTGCGTAAAGTAAATAACAGAAATTAAAAGATGATAAATAAAATTGCGAGAATGTAAATTGCGATAATTAAATTACGATAAATAAAATGTGATCAGTTAGCTAGGAACAATTAGCTAGGAACAGTTAGCATGGATTCTTAATAAAATTTTCTCATGGTTAATTTTTTTGTTTCTAACAAATTTTTATTTTTGTCCAATGTTTTCTTCATTATGCCACTTGTTGGATTCTGATAGGTCAAAATCCAAATATGAAATTGAATGAAAATGGTTATGCTGCAGTGAACGGATTCGTACTTCTGTGGTTGTAAGTAGGATAGTAATTGACTATTGAATCAGATTCGAAGAATGTACAGTGTAACTTATTAATGTGAAATCTAAATATTCCTCGGGTATTACCTACCCGTTAAAATATTTTCACCATTAACAGTTTGTACGAAAGAATTTTTAATTACAATCTTTGTGAAAATATACTTACATATATATTTTCTTCAGATGTAATCATGGATTTAATGAGTTAATATGATATTAACCTCATTTGCTTTTTGGTTTGAGCTAGAATACATAATCTCTAAGACTTTAGAGATTACATAATCGCCATGAAGAACGAAGATAATTGATGTAGATCGATACGTAGAACGGTGATTATACTCGAGGTACAGAATGAGATGTTGAGGCATGTGATGTTGAAACTTGGGTTGTTGGTAGTACTGTTGGTGCCGGTGATGTTGCTGAAGCTGGTACGTTTTGCACCATATTTTTCAAGGCTATTACTCGAGCACGAAGTTCACTGACTTCTTGTATTACTCCGGGATGATTGTCGGTCGGAATGAGTGGATGAATATGGTTTAGAATTGTGGATAGAATATAATTGTGACGAGATACCCTGGAAAAGAGAGAAAAAATGGTGTCTCGAACAGGTTCGCCGGTAAGTGCTTCAGGTTCATCATCAAGAGGGTAATTTGGTTGGTGAAAAGGATCGCCTTCTACTCGCCTCCATCGGTTAAGTAGACTACGAACCCACTCCCAATTCATCCAGAATTGAAGATGACTAGTTGGTTGATCCATTTCGTTTATACTGCTTTCGGAGCTTAGGTGAATATCCATGTCGGAATAGCTGTCGGAATAACTACCGGAATAGCTATCGGAATCTGAGGAACTGGAACTGGTTGATGGATTCATCTCGTACGATCAGATGAATGATTTTCGATAAGAAATAGATTATAGGATGTAAATTAGTACCCTGCAATACATAATTTACATATGCATATATAATACTAAAATCCCATAAGTTACGGAGGAATCTACGGAAGCTGTCATGCAAAGGTAACAATAACAAATACGCTAAGATATGAATTAGCAGCTATGCTAAGATATGAATTTTGTCTATACACTAATCATGCAATCAATGCAATAAGATGTGTCTAGACTAAGGATGATAAGCAAGTGATTCTCTAAGAATGGTAAGCAGGTAATTTTCGACAAGAAATGATAAGCAAAACTTTTGACACGCAGACACGGTCGAAGTCCAGACTCACTAATGCATCCTAACGACATATCAGTTAGACACACTAAGGTAGACCTGGTTTGCTAAGATCACCGCTCTGATACCAACTTTAAAGACCCGTCCCAATCCATCCGGACAAAGTCCATATCGATTATAAACGATTCACAACAGTTGATTACATCGCGAGGTACTTGACCTCTATATGATACATTTTACAAACATTGCATTCATTTTTGAAAAGACAATCTTTCATTACATAGAAAGTTTGCATACCATTTTATAATATATCTAACTATAATTGACTTAATAATAATCTTGATGAACTCAACGACTCGAATGCAACATCTTTTAAAATATGTCATGAATGACTCCAAGTAATATCTTTAAAATGAGCAATTTGCACAGCGGAAGACTTCTTTCATACCTGAGAATAAACATGCTTTAAAGTGTCAACCAAAAGGTTGGTGAGTTCATTAGTTTAACATAAATAATCATTTCCATCATTATAATAGACCACAAGATTTTCATTTCCAGTTCTCATAAATATACGTCCCATGCACAGAGACAAAAATATCATTCATATGGATTGAACACCTGGTAACCGACCTTAACAAGATGCATATAGAATATCCCCATCATTCCGGGATCCTCCTTCGGACATGATATAAATTTTGACATATTAAAGCATCCGGTACTTTGGATGGGGCTTGTTGGGCCCAATAGATCTATCTTTAGGATTCGCGTCAATTAGGGTGTCTGTTCCCTAATTCTTAGATTACCAGACTAAAGGGGCATATTCGGTTTAATAATCAAACCATAGAATGTAGTTTTAAGTACTTATGTCTATTTCGTCAAACATTTATAAAGCAGCGCATGTATTCTCAGTCCCAAAAATATATATTGCAAAAGCATTTAAAAAGGGAGCAAATGAAACTCACGTAATGTATTTTGTAGTAAAAATACATACGACGTCATATAACAAGTGTAGGGTTGGCCTTGGATTCACGAACCTATATCAATTGTATGTATATTAACACATATAATTGAAATCGAATAAATTTACTTATTATTATTAGTGCGAAAATTGATATATTTAATAATTTATAGGTTTCATTAATAATTTAATTAAATATTTTCATTTTATATATAAACATATTAATATAGTTAAGTTACTTGTATTAAATATAGTTTTATATAAATAATCTTTATTAGGTAATATTATTAATAATAAAGAAAATTGTATCTTTTTATAATAATAAAGTACTTGATAATAATACTTGATAAGAATAATATTAATGTTAATAATAGCAATATTCATAGTAATAATATTATTCATAATAATAATAAAAAAATGATAAAGTTAATGAAATTCTAATAATAATAATAATAATAATAATACCTACGCTGAAAATAATAATGGTAATAATAATGATAATAATAATATTATTAATGATAAGATTAATAATAAAAATGATAGTAATGATACTTCTAATAGTAAATATCATTCATTTAATCATGACTTGATTGTAATTATAATTATAACTATATCTTTATATCATCTTAATCATACTCATATCCTAATACTTGAATCATAAACTTCATATCATTATAATTATAATCATATCCATCATTAAGTTCATCATGTTTTAAATAATAATAATATTAATATTAATATTAATAATAATAATTGATAATGATAGTAATATTAGTAACAACAATGTTATTGATAAATATAATTGTAATAATAACAATAAATGATGAGTAATAATGATAATAATTATAAGACTAATAATAATAACAATAATAAAAATAAAAAGGATTTTGATATAGAAATCTACCTTCTATAGCTTTTCCAAAAAAAATTGTCATGAACCAGACTCGAACCCGAGACCTCTTGAACACCCAAACACACTCCTAACCACTCGGCTAGATCTATTTTTCTGATTAATACTATGTACCAATTTTATTAAACCCGTTTTCTGTTTTCCTTTCTTCTTCATCTCCTTCAATTACAATTCAGTCGACCAGGAGTGAAAATCAAAAAAACAATCATTTAAACGATTCTGATTCTTAAAAAAAAAAAATATTAACGATATTTACATTAACAGCAAACGAAAAGAAAGAAAAAAAATATATATAGATTTATATTTCTGTTGCTGTATCGCGAAGGAAAAAAAATTAAATGACTCAAACTTTGATTCAAAAATTTAGACATTTTTAGATTAAGGTTCCTACATGAAATATCTCCCAATTCATCATCCTAATACACTAGACTTATCAAATTAACCAGAAATGAAGACACAGATTCGAATTTCCTGAAGAACATCACAGTTGACTTTTTGATTGTGAAACTTTGACTCCGAAATTTATAATCAATTTGAGAAATTGATATTTGAAACTTTACAGATACCTTGACTAGAAGATTTCTAACACTTTAGTTTTTATAAATTTTGAAATTTGATTCGGTTTTTGAATTCTTGATTTAAAGGTTTTGAACAGGGGTGTCGAACTAAATAAAAAAAATATCCTTTTCACTCGATTACAGTTGCACAAGTCATGGATATATTGAAGGAATTTGTTTGATACTGTAAATGAGTTAGACAGGTAACAACCCATCGACAGAAACAAAGTTGAGAATAGTTTAATGGCTCCTTGAAATCTAATTTGTACGACTTTTCTTTATATATTACATAATTAATATAAATATATTAATATTAATAATAATTACATAAATAATAATTATTAAATAATAACAATAATAATAATAATAATGAATAAAAATACTGGTTTTCTAATAAATACATTTATATATATCTATTTATATCTATATATCACTATATATGTATATCTCTTTATATATTTATCTTTATAGATTTTAATTAATATAAATATAACTATAATATTAAATGCTCTTAATATAATATACATAATAATAATACAAATTTATAATAATATAATATTAATAATAATATTTCTAATGATAATGATATCATTTACCATATATAATACAATAATATTATTAATAATACTAATTATACTAATATCATAATAATAATATTAATAATAATAATAATAACAACATATCAAATTATAAATACCAACTTATTCATACCCAATTTCATATATATATATATATATATATATATATATATATATATATATATATATATATATATATATATATATATATATATATATATATATATCTTGTATTAGAAATAATAATATTAATGATATAAATATTAATATTAATACTAACATTAATAATAATAATAATAAAAATAATAGTAGTGATATTAATTTAACAAATGTATAATTATATTTGACATATTAATAGTACATATTATAGTTGTACCACATCTAACATATGTTGAATATTATTTATTCATTTTAATATAAATACATTATACAATTTGTGTTTGTATTTTAAATATGATTGTCTTATATATTTATAAGTATTACATATGTATTTACTTGATATTGTTATTTTCTTTTGTTAATATAAGTTTCGACATATAATATCTATAACTTTTGTATATATTTATATATACATTTTTTATTTCAAATCAATTGTTCGAGAATCGTTCGGGAGTAGGCAAAGGTCAAATGATATTATGAATATAGTTTACAAACTTTGTTACTCAACATTACAGGCTTTGCTCATCATGTCGAAATCAAATACGAATTAAGTTTAAATTTAGTCGGAAATTCCCGGGTCATCACAAAGAGATGGGTACTAAGTTGCATGTGAGTACCGCGTTCCACCCACAAATAGATGGTCAAAGTGAGCGAACTATCCAAACTCTTGAGGATATGTTAAGGGCGTGTGTCATCGATTTTGGTGGTAGTTGGGATGCTCACCTACCTTTAGTTGAATTTTCATATAATAATAGTTATTACTCTACCATCGGAATGACGCCTTATGAGATGTTGTACGGAAGGAGGTATAGAACCCCAATATGTTGGGGTGAAGTGGGTCAAAGGGAATTAGGAAGCACGGAAATAGTACAATAAACAACCGAAATGATAGATCAAATTCGTGAAAGAATAAAGGCGGCACAAGATCGATAAAAGTCTTATGTAGATAAAAAGAGGAAGCCGATAGAATTTCAAGTGGGTGATAAGGTAATGTTAAAAGTTTCCCCATGGAAGGGTATTATTCGTTTTAGAAAAAGAGGAAAATTGGGTCCAAGGTTTGTGGGACCATTTGAGATAGTGGCAAGGGTCGGAAAGGTAGCATATCGTTTGGCCTTACCCGAGGAATTGAGTAATATTCACGACACGTTTCACGTGTCGCAATTGAGGAAGTGTTTGGCGGATGAATCAACTTATGTTCCATTGAGTGAGATTGAGGTTGATGATAAGTTAAGATATGCGGAAAAACCAATAAAGATTTTGGATCATAAGGTGAAGCAATTAAGAAATAAGTCGGTTATGTTATTGAAAGTGTTATGGGAATTTAGAAAAGGCTCCGAATGTACGTGGGAACCCGAAGAATGGCTTATGAAGTATTATCCATCATTGCATCAAGAATGGTTCGCGAGGACGCGAACAATCCAAGGGGGGAGAGTTGTAACATCCCAAATTAATTAAGGTATTATTTTATATAATTTAATTATCAAGTATTTGGATGGTATGATTTAAATTAAATAAATGGCAATAGTTAATGTTGTTAGTTAAGTTGAAAAAGGACTAGTAATGCAAAGTTAATTTAAGGACCTCTCTTATTATGCTTTTGGTGGGGAGGGTAGAAAGTGCAATTAAGGCAAAGTTGTTTTAATAAAAGAGTAAAACACTGATAAATCATTATCAGTTGTAAAAAAAATAGTAGAGAGTGTATCCTTTTGTGTGTGTGTCGACATTTACAAGAGGAAGAAGAAGAAGCTTCAATTGAAAGGATTTTGTTCATGCAATTGAAAAATTGTGTAATCTAGTGTGCTCTAATCACTCTAGCAAGATTTAAATCTTCAATCTCTTCTTCTTTATGCACAATTAGGGTTCTTGAATCCCTAAAGACAAGGTATGAATGTTTATGTCTAAGTATTACTATTATTGGGTGTTTGTGATGAGTCTTAAGCTTAAAAGTTATTGTATGTTGAAAATGTGCACACTTGAATGCTTTAAAACGAATTTGTTAATGATTTTGGAAGTTTGTTCATGTATGAACTTACATTTTGAGTGTATGGTATGAATGTGGTGAAATTGGTGATGTTCTAGCTTAGAATCAAGTTATGCACACTAGGTATTTGATGAAATGTCTCAATAAAATGTTTATGTGTTTTAGTTGAAAGTTATGAAGAAGGAAGTCTATACATGAATTGTTGTTATTGTTGTAAGTAATGGAATTTGAACAATTGATGATTTAGGGTTGCTAGTAATAGAAATGGGTTTATGCACATTTGATGTTTAATAGAATATTTGAAAGAATTGCATGTTATGATTATAAGAGATGAACTAGAGAATTGTGTGATTAAGGAAATGATGTTGGCATGATAATGTGGTTATATTGGAAAAGATGAGATTAAAATGCTATGTATGTAAGTGTTTGTGTGTATATTGGAGTAAATAGGGGGTTAAGTCAATGTATAAGTGTATGAATGTGTTGAAAGTTTGTGAAAGTTGTAATTTTGTTGAATTATGATATTGATGAGATTAGCTCATGTATAGGTGCTAATCAAGGCCAAGGAGCTTCAAGTAACCAAGGAATTGTGTTTAATCAAGGTAAGTTTATAGGGGGTAAAATGGGCGGGTCAAGAGTGGCTTAGTGTTCTCTAATCCATTCCAAGTAATCATCAAATTCCATAAGTATAGTTTCATAAAAATCAAGAATACTTCCAAGTTTGCAAATTTACTTCCAAGCTCTCTAATCCATTCCAAGTAATCATCTAAGATCAAGGAACCTTTGTTATTTATAGTAGGTTATCTTTCTAATTCAAGGTAATATTCATATTCAAACTTTGATTCAATTTCTACAACTATAACAATCTTATTTCGAGTGAAAATCTTACTTGAACTGTTTTCGTGTCATGATTCTGCTTCAAGAACTTTCAAGCCATCTAAGGATCCTTTAAAGCTAGATCCATTTTTCTCATTTCCAGTAGTTTTATCCAGAAAACTTGAGGTAGTAATGATGTTCATAACATCATTCGATTCATACATATAAAGCTATCTTATTCAAAAGTTTAAACTTGTAATCACTAGAACATAGTTTAGTTAATTCTAAACTTGTTCGCAAACAAAAGTTAATCCTTCTAACTTGACTTTTAAAATCAACTAAACACATGTTCTATATCTATATGATATGCTAACTTAATGATTTAAAACCTGGAAACACGATGAACACCATAAAATCGGATATACGCCGTCGTAGTGAAACCGAGGGCTGTTTTGGTTTGGATAATTAAAAACTATGATAAACTTTGATTTAAAAGTTGTTCTTCTGGGAAAATGATTTTTCATATGAACATGAAACTATATCCAAAAATCAAGGTTAAACTCAAAGTGGAAGTATGTTTTCTAAAATGGTCATCTAGACGTCGTTCTTTCGACTGAAATGACTACCTTTACAAAAATGACTTGTAACTTATATTTCTGACTATAAACCTATAATTTTTCTGTTTAGATTCATAAAATAGAGTTTAATATGAAACCATAGCAATTTGATTCACTCAAAACGGATTTAAAATGAAGAAGTTATGGGTAAAACAAGATTGGATATTTTTGATCTTTTTAGCTACGGGAAATGTTTAACAAATCTATACAAATCATACCCTAGCTAACTTATATTGTATTATACATGTATTCTAATATATTATGTAATCTTGGGATACCATAGACACGTATGCAAATGTTTTGACATATCATATCGACCCATGTATATATATTATTTAGAACAACCATAGACACTCTATATGCAGTAATATTGGAGTTAGCTATACAGGGTTGAGGTTGATTCCAAAAATATATATACTTTGAGTTGTGATCTAGCCTGAGACGTGTATACACTGGGTCGTGGATTGATTTAAGATAATATATATCGATTTATTTCTGTACATCTAACTGTGGACAACTAGTTGTAGGTTATTAACGAGGACAGCTGACTTAATACACTCAAATCTTTAAAACATAATAAAAATGGTTGTAATTATATTTTGATCATACTTTGATATATATATATGTACATATTTGTATAGGTTCGTGAATCGATCCGTGGCCAAGTCTTATTTCCGAGGAAGGAAATATCTATGAAAGTGAGTTATAGTCCCACTTTTAAAATCTAATATTTTTGGGATGAGAATACATGCAGGTTTTATAAATGATTTACAAAATAGACACAAGTACGTGAAAATACATTCTATTGTTGAATTATCGAAATCGAATATGCCCCTTTTTATTAAGTCTGGTAATCTAAGAATTAGGGAACAGACACCCTAATTGACGCGAATCCTAAAGATAGATCTATTGGGCCTAACAAACCCCATCCAAAGTACCGGATGCTTTCGTACTTCAAAATTTATATCATATCCGAAGGGTGTCCCGGAATGATGGGGATATTCTTATATATGTATCTTGTTAATGTCGGTTACCAGGTATTCACCATATGAATGATTTTTATCTCTATGTATGGGATGTGTATTGAAATATGAAATCTTGTGGTCTATTGTTACGATTTGATATATATAGGTTAAACCTATAACTCACCAACATTTTTATTAACGTTTAAAGCATGTTTATTCTCAGGTGAATACTAAGAGCTTCCGCTGTTGCATACTAAAATAAGGACAAGATTTGGAGTCCATGTTTGTATGATATTGTATAAAAACTGCATTCAAGAAACATATGTCGATGTAATATATTTCTATTGTAAACCATTATGTAATGGTCGTGTGTAAATAGTATATTTTAGATTATCATTATTTGATAATCTACGTAATGTTTTTTAAAACCTTTATTGATAAAATAAAGGTTATGGTTGTTTTAAAAATGAATGCAGTCTTTGAAAAACGTCTCATATAGAGGTCAAAACCTTGCAACAAAATCAATTAATATGGAACGTTTATAATCAATATGAACGGGACATTTCAGATCAACCAATCAGCCATCATCTATTCTGGATGAATTGAGGATGGGTTCGTAGTCTACTAAATCATTGGAGACAAGAAGAAGGCGATCCCTTCCACCAACCTAATTCACCTCTTGGCGAAGAACCTGAAGCACTTACCGACGAACCTGTTCGAAACACCATTTTCTCTCTCATTTCCAGAGTATCTCATCATGATTATATACTATACCAAATTCTAGATCATATTTATCCGCACGTCCAAACCGACAATCACCCCGGTGTAATAGAAGAAGTCAACGAGCTTCGCGCTCGGGTAGTGGCTTTGGAGAATATGGTGCAAAGATTACAAACACCAGCAGCAGCACCAGCAGCATAACCAGTACCACCATCATCAACGCCAACAGTACCATTACCACTACCAACAACAACCGCCGCAAACCTCAACTTCACAATCTGTCACACGAACATCAACGTCATACGTGTGATGACCCGGGAATTTCTGACCAAATTTAAACTTTAACCTTTATATGTTTCCGACACGATAAGCAAAGTCTGTAATATTGAAATCTCAAAAACTTTGAACTGTGTTCATGTATTCATTTACCCTTCGACTGCTCTCGACGATTCACGAACAATTAATTGTAAATAGATAGGTGTGTATATATATAAGTAGTAATTAGAAATATAATTTGAAGTATTATATGTTGTTGCTATTAAAATTAAATTATATAAAAAAAATAAAAAATAAAAATAAGTTATAAAATAATTAAGTACAGTTTAAAATGAATCTATATATATAAAAACATATGAGATATATGTATAACAATTATATATAATATATATAAAATTAAATAATAAAGAATCAATAAACGCTATATTATAATATATTATGTGATCATTAAATATTACATAATTAATATATTATTAACAAATTAAAATATAGCTGTTACAATAAGAATTTTTATTACTTTCATTATTATTATTAATACTAAGGTTAATATTAATAATGAATATTAGTATTAGTTATAATATTATAGATAATATATAGGTATGAAATTTAATGCTTTTGCTACCTTTACTAATATTATAATTACTTTCACTACTATCATTAGAATATATATCTAATATTAACAGCAATGTTATTATTATTTTGTAAAATACATAAAAATGAAATTTGATATAATTGATGTCTGGGATGATTACTATTATTATTAGTATTGTTCATATTGTAATTATCATCATTCATATTAGTAATAAGATTATAACTTTAGTTAATATAAATTATTATGTATTATTATTATTATTACCTTTAGCAAAATTATTAATATTAATATCATTATTATTATAGTAATTATCAATAGAAATTAATATAATCTATTACCATCAATAATAATATAATTATTATACGTTTTAGGATTATTTGTATTTTTTATTTATTTATTATTATTATAATTGTTAGTATTAATAATACATTTATTAATTATTAGTATTAATATATTTTATAAATTTATAAAGCCAGGAACCCAGCACGAAATCAGATTTACATACCAACCCTACTGTAATAGATTTTGTCTCTATATCCCTAATCTTATATAATTGAATCCAATCAGATACAATCTGTTAACTATCCTTATCATTCGTACCAATCAATGTATTATTTATTCAAAGTTTTATTTTACTCTTCTGTTTTCTTTTGAACAAATAATTGGTCGACCAGTCAGATATATGGAACCATCGATCAATTCATGTAGGAGAGCAGTCATCCAAGATTCTTTTCACCATCAATCTCAATTACCAAACCTAAATAGCTGTAAATGAAGAATTAAACAGAAAAATTCAAGAAATAGTCCCGGTTCTTTGCTCAAGTAACTTTTCATACAAAAATTGATTTTCGAATGAAACTTAAAAATCTATTAATGCAGAGTTATTTGAATTTGTCTACTCAAACTATCTGTGAAATCTCACGACCTAATTTTCCTTATCGAATTCGAATTTTACAAGTCAAACTTTTAAATCAAAAAGTCAAACGAGGTGTTCTTTGTGAAATTCAAATCTGCTTTGATGTTTCATGTATAATTGATGATACACGAGCATTTTAGAAGTAATTTGAAAACTAGTTCGTGTATGAACTTTTGCTTAAAACGTTACCAAATTCGAAATCAAATTTATTTTTTTTATTTGTTTCAGCGACGGTCTGCAACAGAGTTTTTTTTTATTTTTTTCCAATAAATTACAAATTGTTAATTGTTTTTAATTCAATATAACAGTCTAAATTAAATCGATAAATTCTTGTGTTGGTTGTTAAACTCGACTGAAGAAATGGAATTGTAAATGATGAAGAAGAAGAAAAGGAGTCAGAAAAACTAAACGGGTTATATCTATTTACAAGTAGTAATAATCAGAAAAATATGTAGCAGTGTAATGGTTAAGGGTTAGCTTGGGTGTGCGAGAGGTCGCGAGTTCGAGTCCCGTTCGGGGCAATTCTTTTTACAAAAAGCTTCAAGGGTATATTTTTATTACTTTTATTATTATTATTTTTATATTATTATTATTATTATTAGATTATTATCAGAATTGTTATTATGATGATTGTTATTATAGTTAAGACACTTAGTATTATTATTATGTTATTATTATTATTATTACTATGATTATCATTATTAATTATTATTATTGCTAGCATGTTAGATATTATTAATAACAAAATGATTAATGATATAATTTATGATATTATCATTATTATTACTAATACTATCATTTATAAACTATTAGTATTATCATTACTAAGATTATTATATTTATTTACATTATTAGTATTGATATCATTATTATGACTTTGACTATTATTAGTATTATCATTTTATAAATATTAGAACTATTATTATTAACATAGGTATATTATTAGTATTAGTATCATTTTCTATAATTTTTAGTATTATTAATATTGACATAAGTATTATTACTAATATTATCACTTTCATTAAAATAATTATCATTTACGAGTACTGTTATTATTTAAAAATTTGTATAATCATTACTAAAAAGTATCATTACTTTGAATATGTATATTTTTTTTATATAAAAACTATTACTAATACTATCAATATTATTATTAAGAAAATTATTATTTTTATCATTATATTTATTTTAGTATTAGTATAACTATATTATGTAAATAAAAGATTTGCTTAAATAAAAAGATATATAATATAAAACTTAACTATATTAAAATTGTTATTTATTTAAATATATAAAATAGCATATAATTTATTAATATAAAAATTATATCACTAATAATAAATATATTTATTCGAATTACGATTATGTGTGTTAATATATATATGCAAATGATATAGGTTCGTGAATTCGAGGCCAACCCTGCATTGTTCAATATAGTCATATGTATTTTTACTACAAAATACATTAGGTGAGTTTCATATGATCCCTTTTATTCTTTACATTTTTGGGCTGAGAATACATGCGCTGCTTTATAACTGTTTTATGAAATGGATACAAATACTAAAACTGATTTTTGTGTGAGTTTCATTTGCCTTTCTACCCTTTATATTCTTGGGCTGAGAATACATGCGCAATTTTTATAAATGTTTTACGAAATAGACACAAGTAATTGAAACTACATTATATGGTTGAATGATCGAAATCGAATATGTCCCTTTTATTAAGTCTGGTAATCTAAGAATTAGGGAACAGACACCCTAATTGACGCGAACTCTAAAGATAGATCTATCGGGCCCAACAAACCCCATCCATAGTACCGGATGCTTTAGTACTTCAAAATTTATATCATGTCCGAAGGAGGATCCCGGAATGATGGGGATATTCTTATATGCATATTGTTAATGTCGGTTACCAGGTGTTCAATCCATATGAATGATATTTTTGTCTCTATGCATGGGACGTATGTTTATGAGAAATGGAAATATGAAATCTTGTGGTCTATTAAAATTATGAAATGATTATTTATGTTAAACTAATGAACTCACCAACCTTTTGGTTGATACTTTAAAGCATGTTTATTCTCAGGTATGAAAGAAATCTTCCGCTGTGCATTTGCTCATCTTAGAGATATTACTTGGAGTCATTCATGACATATTTCAAAAGACGTTGCATTCGAGTCGTTGAGTTCATCAAGATTATTATTAAGTCAATTATAGTAAGATATATTACGAAATGGTATGCATGTTGTTAACTTTCGATGTAATGAAAGATTGTCTTTTCAAAAACGAATGCAATGTTTATAAAATATATCATATAGAGGTCAAGTACCTCGCAATGTAATCAACTGTTGTGAATCATTTATAATCGATATGGACTTCGTCCGGATGGATTAGGACGGGTCGCTTCAGTTGGTATCAGAGCGATGGTCTTAGCGAACCAGGTCTGCGTTAGTGTGTCTAACTGATAAGTCGTTAGGATGCATTAGTGAGTCTGGACTTCGACCGTGTCTGCATGTCAAAAGTTTTGCTTATCATTTCTAGTCGGAAATCATCTGCTTATCATCCTTAGTCTAGACACATCTTATTGCATTGATTGCATGATTAGTGTATAGATAAAATTCATATCTTATCATATCTGCTAATTCATATCTTAACGTATCTGTTACTGTAGACTTTGCCTGACAGCTTCCGTAGATTCCTCCATAAATTATGGGATTTTAGTATTATATATGCATATGTAAATTATGTATTGCAGGGTACTAATCTACATCCTATAATCTATTTCTTATCGAAAATCATTCATCTGATCGTACGAGATGAATCCCTCAACCAGTTCGAATCCCTCGGATTCCGACAGCTATTCCGATATGGATTTTCACCTAAGCTCCGAAAGCAGCATCACCAGAATGAATCAACCAATCATCCATCCCCAATTCATCTGATGGATTCGTAGTCAACTTAATTAATGGAAATGCAAAGAAGGCGATCCTTTCCACCAACCGAATTCATCTCTTGGCGGAGAACCTGAAGCACTTACCGGCGAACCACTTCGATACACTATATTTACTCTCATTTCCAGGATATCTCGCCATGATTATATGATATCCAAAATTCTCAACCTTATTCATCCGCTCGTTCCGACCGACACTCATCCCGGAATAATAGAATAAGTCAACGAACTTCGCGCTCGAGTAATCAATTTGGAGAATATGGTGCAAAATTAACCAGCTTCAGCAACATCACCGACACCAACAGTACCATCAGTAACAGCACCTGTATCATCAACAATCCTTGCCTCAACATCTCGTTCTGTATCTCGAGCATAATCATCGTTCTACATTATTTATCTTCGTTCGACATGACAATTATGTAATCTCTAATGTTTTAGAGATTATATATTCTTGTTATAACGGTAACTCAAATGAGATTAATATCATATTAACTCATTAAATCCATGATTACATCTGAAGAGAATATATATGTAAGTATATTTTCATAAAGATTGTAATTAAAAATTCATTTGTACAAACGAATTAATAGTGAAAATATTTTAACGGGTAGGTAATACCCGAGGAATATTCAGATTTCACATTAATAAGTTACAATATACATTCTTCGAAACTGATTCAACAGTTGTTTACTATCCTACTTACATCCACAGATATACGAATCTGATTCACAACAGAATAACCATATTCATCCAATTTCATATTTGGATTTTGATTTATCAAAAATCAAGTGGTATAATGAAGGAAACATTTGACAAAATAAAATTTGTTAGAAACAAACAAATTAACTATGAGAAATTTTGTTAAGAATCCACGCTAACTGTCCCGAGCTAATTATTCCCAGCTAACTAATTACACTTTATTTATCGCAATTTAATTATCGCAATTTAAATTCTCGCAATTTTATTTATCGTCATTTAATTTCTGTTATTTACTTTACGCACTTTATTTATCTTCATTTATTTTCTGTTATTTATTTTACGCACTTTAAATATCGGGACACGTATACAAGGTTTTGACATATCATATCGACGCATCTATATATATTATTTGGAATCACCATAGACACTCTATATGCAGTAATGATCGAGTTCTCTATACAGGGTTGAGGTTGATTCTACAATAATATATATACTTTGAGTTGTGATCGAGTTTGAGACATGTACACGGGTCACGACATGTATTAATTAATTCGAATATAATATACTAAACTATATATGAATTATTGAACTGTTAACTGTGGACTATCAACTGAGGACTACCAACATTGGACAATTAAAATGAATTAAAATATTGATTATAACATATGAAACTAAACAATTCTTCAAGTTTGCCACTTGATTTCATCTTAAACCTCATTTGTATTTTCACAATTTCAATCTACGTTCAAACCTTTCATGATTCATGAAAACACCTCCATCAAGAGTATGAACCAACCGCACTTCATCTACGGAAGAAGAGATTGATGCATATAGTTATGCACCTGAAAACACTCGGAACCTGAGTAAAACGTTTAACCCGTATCTGCGTTAGCTCCTTTAGCATTATTATTACCCAAAATAACTTGGTAATCCCTTTCAAAGTAGCAAATTTTATCACAGCTCCAACAAGTCAACTTCGACTTTTCGTTCAAAACAACCTTATTATAACCTTGATATATATGTGTACTCTTTTATTGTTACCGAGGAACCTTTTATATTCCACGACATTATCAGAAGATGTACCAGCAACTCCGTTGATCTTTGATTTTCCGAAAATCATTATATTCATTGAAACCCTATCATATACTCATCCGCATCTTGTAACGAGTATTGCCATACCAAATACCGGGAATCAGCAATCATTATTTTGAATCTTGCAACAATTTTACAACAACAGTTATATGTGTGTGTGTATATATATATATATATATATATATATATATATATATATATACCTCTTAAAAAAATCATGATCTTCAATTCTGAAATTTTGAACAGCACCTAGTCTACAAATCAATACCACAAATTCTGAAAAAGCTGAATACAGCAGCACAAACTGTACACGACCTTAATTGTTGAAAGTTTGATGATAAAGAATGGAGTATTGGAAACACTCAATAGAAAATTTAGTACCGAAAAGCGAATTATGCGAAACTATGAAGGAAGCCGTGGACAAATCACAAAGAATAAGTTTGACTTCAAAGAATCCAAATGATTCAATGCCTGCTGAAATCTTTAGCGAATACCTTGCTTCTGACTCCAAACTCTTGCAGACAAATTTTCTTCACCATCCTTCGATATTAGAAATTCCAAGATATCATCGTATCTTTCGTTATAAATATCCACCATATTTCTGAAGATAATTTCATAACTATTCTTATCTGAAATCATTAATCTCTTCGTGCTATCAGTGTTACATCATATAGAAACTGTTAGTTTCTATATTCTATAAACTTTCGAGCTTAAAATATGAATGTTATTGAAGTAATGTTGGGAACTGATGCATGAGTTAGTATAATATAATGACACTTGATCAACGTGATTATATTACAGTAAGTCATGCTGAGTTTCTAATGAAACGTGATGATGGTTCACAGTAAATCATACCATCATCATGTGTCATGTTACATAACTCTTTCATTCTACTTAACCTCTGAACATATCAAGAAAATATATTCTTGAGAGTTCCATCCTCAGTGACTCTGGTAATTTGACAAATCAAATCGTGCTAATATATTCCTTCTTATTTAGAACATGATGTTTATCCAAAATTCCATACTTATGAGTTCTGGACCGTTACTCGCTCTACTAGAGGTCGAGAGGATAAGCAAAAGGCAAAGAGCTCCAAAATATAAGAGAAAATATAAAGCCCAATAACAACACGGAAGTTACAAACCGTGGATATTAATACGAATAGCAATATAAAGACACGGGAGAATTAAAAAACATTATAACTCCAAGGGTAAAGTAGAAGTAAACAGATCCCTCTGGTGGTAGATGAAAAAGGAGAATGATAGATACTAAAGTCAGGAATATATTCATAATTAAAACTGGAAGAAGCACATTGACTGATGATCTAGAGGAATGAATTAAAGTATAGAAAATAGGAGTGGTAAAAACAATAGAACGGAAGAAGTTCATTTATAGTGAAAATACCAGACAAAGTAATCTGGACAGATGATCGCATTTAATTATAGAGATCTTAATTTCCATAAATCTCAAAGAATCAGATCTTATAGATTTCCAAGATTTTCTTTAAATCCCTTGAATTCCGGAATTCAACCAAGGCAACGTCAAAAGTTAAAATGAAACCTCATTTATTCATTTCACTCTGTTGTGATATCTTCATTCGTGCTCTTCGAATAATCGAATTATTTTATTTGTATTATTCAATAATGATAAAACTTTATTTATCAGCTCATATTCGTCAAGAAAACATATTTATTGTTAGCCATGACGACCTCACTCAAATTTCGGGACAACATTTCTTTAACGGGTAGGTAGTGTGATGACCCGGGAATTTCTGACCAAATTTAAACTTTAACCTTTATATGTTTCCGACACGATAAGCAAATTCTGTAATATTGAAATCTCAAAAACTTTGAACTGTGTTCATGTATTCATTTACCCTGCGAATGCTCTCGACGATTCATGAACAATTAATTGTAAATAGATAGGTGTGTATATATATATAAGTAGTAATTAGAAATATAATTTGAAGTATTATATGTTGTTGCTATTAAAATTAAATTATATAAAAAAATAAAAAATAAAAATAAGATATAAAATAATTAAGTACAGTTTAAAATCAATCTATATATATAAAAACATATGAGATCTATGTATAACAATTATATATAATATATATAAAATTAAATAATAAAGAATCAATAAAAGCTATATTATAATATATTATGTGATCATTAAATATTACATAATTAATATATTATTAACAAATTAAAATATAGCTGTTACAATAAGAATTTTTATTACTTTCATTATTATTATTAATACTAAGGTTAATATTAATAATGAATATCAGTATTAGTTATAATATTATAGATAATATATAGGTATGAAATTTAATGCTTTTGCTACCTTTACTAATATTATAATTACTTTCACTACTATCATTAGAATATATATCTAATATTAACAGCAATGTTATTATTACTTTGTAAAATACATAAGAATGAAATTTGATATAATTGATGTCTGGGATGATTACTATTATTATTAGTATTATTAATATTGTAATTATCATCATTCATATTAGTAATAAGATTACAACTTTAGTTAATATAAATTATTATGTATTATTATTATTATTACCTTTAGCAAAATTATTAATATTAATATCATTATTATTATAGTAATTATCAATATAAATTAATATAATCTATTACCATCAATAATAATATAATTATTATACGTTTTTAGATTATTTGTATTTTTTATTTATTTATTATTATTAATATAATTGTTAGTATTAATAATACATTTATTAATTATTAGTATTAATATATTTTATAAATTTATAAAGCCAGGAACCCAGCACGAATCAGATTTACATACCAACCCTACTGTAATCGATTTTGTCTCAATATCCCTAATCTTATATAATTGAATCCAATCAGATACAATCTGTTAACTATCCTTATCATTCGTACCAATCAATGTATTATTTATTCAAAGTTTTATTTTACTCTTCTGTTTTCTTTTGAACAAATAATTGGTCGACTAGTCAGATATATGGAACCATCGATCAATTCATGTAGGAGAGCAGTCATACAAGATTCTTTTCACCATCAATCTCAATTACCAAACCTAAATAGCTGTAAATGAAGAATTAAACAGAAAAATTCAAGAAATAGTCCCGGTTCTTTGCTCAAGTAACTTTTCATACAAAAATCGATTTTCGAATGAAACTTAAAAATCTATTAATGCAGAGTTGTTTGAATTTGTCTACTCAAACTATCTGTGAAATCTCACGACCCAATTTTCCTTATCGAATTCGAATTTTACAAGTCAAACTTTTAAATCAAAAAGTCAAACGAGGTGTTCTTTGTGAAATTCAAATCTGCTTTGATGTTTCATGTACAATTGATGATACACGAGCGTTTTAGAAGTGATTTGAAAACTAGTTCGTGTATGAACTTTTGCTTAAAACGTTACCAAATTCGAAATCAAATTTATTTTTTTATTTGTTTCAGCGACGGTCTGCAACAGAGTTTTTTTTTTTATTTTTTTCCAATAAATTACAAATTGTTAATTGTTTTTAATTTAATATAATAGTCTAAATTAAATCGATAAATTCTTGTGTTGGTTGTTAAACTCGACTGAAGAAATGGAATTGTAAATGATGAAGAAGAAGAAAAGGAGTCAGAAAAACTAAACGGGTTATATCTATTTACAAGTAGTAATAATCAGAAAAATATGTATCAGTGTAATGGTTAAGGGTTAGCTTGGGTGTGCGAGAGGTCGCGAGTTCGAGTCCCGTTCGGGGCAATTCTTTTTACAAAAAGCTTCAAGGGTATATTTTTATTACTTTTATTATTATTATTTTTATATTATTATTATTATTATTATTAGATTATTATCAGAATTGTTATTATGATGATTGTTATTATAGTTACGACACTTAGTATTATTATTATGTTATTATTATTATTATTACTATGATTATCATTATTAATTATTATTATTGCTAGCATGTTAGATATTATTAATAACAAAATGATTAATGATATAATTTATGATATTATCATTATTATTACTAATACTATCATTTATAAACTATTAGTATTATCATTACTAAGATTATTATATTTATTTATATTATTAGTATTGATATCATTATTATGACTTTGACTATTATTAGTATTATCATTTTATAAATATTAGAACTATTATTATTAACATAGGTATATTATTAGTATTAGTATCATTTTCTATAATTTTTAGTATTATTAATATTGACATAAGTATTATTACTAATATTATCACTTTCATTAAAATGATTATCATTTACGAGTACTGTTATTATTTAAAAATTTGTATAATCATTACTAAAAAGTATCATTACTTTGAATATGTATATTTTTTTTATATAAAAACTATTACTAATACTATCAATATTATTATTAAGAAAATTATTATTTTTATCATTATACTTATTTTAGTATTAGTATAACTATATTATGTAAATAAAAGATTTGCTTAAATAAAAAGATATATAATATAAAACTTAACTATATTAAAATTGTTATTTATTTAAATATATAAAATAGCATATAATTTATTAATATAAAAATTATATCACTAATAATAAATATATTTATTCGAATTACGATTATGTGTGTTAATATATATATGCAAATGATATAGGTTCGTGAATCCGAGGCCAACTCTACATTGTTCAATATAGTCATATGTATTTTTACTACAAAATACATTAGGTGAGTTTCATATGATCCCTTTTACTCTTTACATTTTTGGGCTGAGAATACATGCGCTGCTTTATAACTGTTTTATGAAATGGATACAAATACTAAAACTGATTTTTGTGTAAGTTTCATTTACCTTTCTACCCTTTATATTCTTGGGCTGAGAATACATGCGTAATTTTTATAAATGTTTTACGAAATAGACACAAGTAATTGAAACTACATTATATGGTTGAATGATCGAAATCGAATATGTCCCTTTTTATTAAGTCTGGTAATCTAAGAATTAGGAAACGGACACCCTAATTGACGCGAACTCTAAAGATAGATCTATCAGGCCCAACAAGCCCCATCCAAAGTTCCGGATGCTTTAGTACTTTGAAATTTATATCATGTCCGAAGGAGGATCCCGGAATGATGGGGATATTCTTATATGTATATTGTTAATGTCGGTTACCAGGTGTTCAATCCATATGAATGATATTTTTGTCTCTATGCATGGGACGTATGTTTATGAGAAATAGAAATATGAAATCTTGTGGTCTATTAAAATTATGAAATGATTATTTATGTTAAACTAATGAACTCACCAACCTTTTGGTTGACACTTTAAAGCATGTTTATTCTCAGGTATGAAAGAAATCTTCCGCTGTAGTGACCCGAACTTTTCCATGTTTATATATATTAATTGAGATTGATATTTACATGATTAAATGTTTCCAACATGTTAAGCAATCAAACTTGTTAAGACTTGATTAATTGAAATATGTTTCATATAGATAATTTACCACCCAAGTTGACCGGCGATTCACGAACGTTAAAACTTGTAAAAACGACTTGACGATATATATATGGATATACATATGGTTAACATGAGATTATGATAAGTAAGTATCTCCATAAGTATATTAACAATGAGTTATATACATATAAACAAGACTACTAACTTAAGGATTTCGAAACGAGACATATATGTAACGATTATCGTTGTAACGACATTTAAATGTATATATATCATATTAAGATATATTAATATATCATAATATCATGATAATATAATAATTTAACATCTCATTAGATATAATAAACAATGGGTTAACAACATTAATTGAGATCGTTAACTTAAAGGTTTCAAAACAACACTTACATGTAACGACTAACGATGACTTAACGACTCAGTTAAAATGTATATACAAGTAGTGTATTTAGATGTATTAAAATACTTTTGGAAGACTTCAAGACATATATCAAAACACTCATACTTAACGAAAATGGTTACAGTTACTTTTCCATTCTTTTCTTTCATCAAGAATTCTAGTCGTATTCTTACCCGTATTATACACAGCTTCAAAACGTACTTACTATGAGTATATACCAATAGGAACTAGCATGGGATTCCACTCTTGATTATGTCATGTATGACTAATCAATTTTAACTTCTACCATGAGCTAGTCAACTAACTAGAACTCCTTTTAACCCCACTCACCACTCACCAATTACCACTCATCATTCACTCCATTTCACTTCCAATTCTCTTTCTAATTCTCTCTCAACACACATACACTATTATGAACGTATTTTTCCAGTAGTTAATCATCATCTTCATCAAAAATCACTTCAAGAATCAAGCTATAATCATCATAGGAAGAACACTTCAAGAACACTTCAAAAATCCCTTCAAGTTTACTAATTTACTTCCAAGCTTTCTAATCCATTCCAAGTAATCATCTAAGATCAAGAAACCTTTGTTATATACAGTAGGTTATCTTTCTTATTCAAGGTAATATTCATATCTAAACTTTGATTCAATTTCTATAACTATAAACTATGTTAATTCGAGTAAAAATCTTACTTGAACTTGTTTTTGTGTCATGATCCTACTTCAAGAACTTTCAAGCCATCCAAGATCCTTTGAAGCTAGATCATTTCTTGTCACTTCCAGTAGGTTTATCTACTAAACTTGAGGTAGTAATGATGTTCATAACATCATTCGATTCATATATATAAAACTATCTTATTCGAAGGTTTAAACTCGTAATCACTAGAACATAGTTTAGTTAATTCTAAACGTGTTCGCAAACAAAAGTTAATCCTTCTAACTTGACTTTTAAAATTAACTACACACATGTTCTATATCTATATGATATGCTAACTTAATGATTTAAAACCTGGAAACACGAAAAACACCGTAAAACCGGATTTACGCCGTCGTAGTAACACCACGGGCTGTTTTGGGTTAGTTAATTAAAAACTATGATAAACTTTGATTTAAAAGTTGTTATTCTGAGAAAATGATTTTTATTATGAACATGAAACTATATCCAAAAATTATGGTTAAACTCAAAGTGGAAGTATGTTTTCTAAAATGGTCATCTAGACGTCGTTCTTTCGACTGAAATGACTACCTTTACAAAAACGACTTGTAACTTATTTTTCCGACTATAAACCTATACTTTTTCTGTTTAGATTCATAAAATAGAGTTCAATATGAAACCATAGCAATTTGATTCACTCAAAACGGATTTAAAATGAAGAAGTTATGGGTAAAACAAGATTGGATAATTTTTCTCATTTTAGCTACGTGAAAATTGGTAACAAATCTATTCCAACCATAACTTAATCAACTTGTATTGTATATTATGTAATCTTGAGATACCATAGACACGTATACAATGTTTCGACCTATCATGTCGACACATCTATATATATTTCGGAACAACCATAGACACTCTATATGTGAATGTTGGAGTTAGCTATACAGGGTTGAGGTTGATTCCAAAATATATATAGTTTGAGTTGTGATCAATACTGAGATACGTATACACTGGGTCGTGGATTGATTCAAGATAATATTTATCGATTTATTTCTGTACATCTAACTGTGGACAACTAGTTGTAGGTTACTAACGAGGATAGCTGACTTAATAAACTTAAAACATCAAAATATATTAAAAGTGTTGTAAATATATTTTAAACATACTTTGATATATATGTATATATTGTTATAGGTTCGTGAATCAACCAGTGGCCAAGTCTTACTTCCCAACGAAGTAAAAATCTGTGAAAGTGAGTTATAGTCCCACTTTTAAAATCTAATATTTTTGGGATGAGAATACATGCAGGTTTTATAAATGATTTACAAAATAGACACAAGTACGTGAAACTACATTCTATGGTTGAATTATCGAAATCGAATATGCCCCTTTTTATTAAGTCTGGTAATCTAAGAATTAGGGAACAGACACCCTAATTGATGTGAATCCTAAAGATAGATCTATTGGGCCTAACAAACCCCATCCAAAGTACCGGATGCTTTAGTACTTCGAAATTTATATCATATCCGAAGGGTGTCCCGGAATGATGGGGATATTCTTATATATATGCATCTTGTTAATGTCGGTTACCAGGTGTTCACCATATGAATGATTTTTATCTCTATGTATGGGATGTGTATTGAAATATGAAATCTTGTGGTCTATTGTTACGATTTGATACATATAAGTTAAACCTATAACTCACCAACATTTTTGTTGACGTTTAAAGCATGTTTATTCTCAGGTGAATACTAAGAGCTTCCGCTGTTGCATTCAAGAAACTGCATTCAAGAACTGCATTCAAGAAACTGATTTCGATGTAACATATTTGTATTGTAAACCATTATGTAATGGTCGTGTGTAAACAGGATATTTTAGATTATCATTATTTGATAATCTACGTAAAGCTTTTAAACCTTTATTTATGAAATAAAGGTTATGGTTTGTTTTAAAAATGAATGCAGTCTTTGAAAAACGTCTCATATAGAGGTCAAAACCTCGCAACGAAATCAATTAATATGGAACGTTTTTAATCAATAAGAACGGGACATTTCAGTTGGTATCCGAGCGTTGGTCTTAGAGAACCAGAAAATTTGCATTAGTGTGTCTTATCGAGTTTGTTAGGATGCATTAGTGAGTCTGGACTTCGACCGTGTTTTCTTTAAAAATGATTGCTTAACATTTTTGTTGGAAACTATATATTTTCAACATATGAATATTATGTGATATATTAATCTCTTATCGTGTTTGATATTATGTGATAGATGTCTACCTCTAGAACAAGTCCCATTGACTCACCTAATAATAATGAAGAGTCAAATGTAAATTGGAATGATTCGTGGACTGATTCACAAGTTCCTGAAGAGGAACCGGAAGAAGAGTCGGAACCGGAAGAAGAATCGGAACCGGAAGAAGAATCGGAACCGGAAGAAGAAATAGAACCGGTGGGGGAAATAATAAAACGGTTAAGTAAAAGAGAATCCTCAACCAACCGACCAAGGTTAATTATGGTCAATGGTGTTTCCACCAAGGAAGCAAAATATTGGGAGGATTACCAATTCTCCGATGAATCGGATTCCGACGAGAATTCCGATGATGTTATAGAAATTACCCCAACTGAATTTAAAAAGGCAAAAGAAAATAATAAGGGAAAGGGCATAAAAATAGAGAAATCTAATTCCAACCCCGATGAACTTTATATGTATCGTCAACCCCCGAAGTCCTTAAGTTGTAACAATGACCTGGGAACCTCTAAACCACCAAGTTTTTCTAAACCAATGTGGACAACGACAGCTCATATTAGGGCAACATCATATATCCCTAGAAACTTGGCAAAACGAACCAAAACCGAACAAGAATAAACGAGCGAGTCGGAATAAGATAATTATATTCGTGTGGTGTAATATATGTAATATAGTGTGCTTATGCTTTATGATATATGTAAAAATTGCTTGTATTAATAAGTATTTTTTTTATGAATCTAACTCTTGTCTATTTTACAGTATAAAAACACAAAATGGATAGGCAACCCAATATTTTAAGAGACCTACCCGGAGACATGATTGATGAAATCTTGTCTAGAGTCGGTCAGAATTCCTCGGCACAACTATTTAAGGCGAGATCAGTTTGTAAGACATTCGAAGAACGTTCCAAGAATGATTTGGTTTATAAAAGGCTTTCGTTCGGAAGATGGGGGATATCACATTGGGAAATCCATAAGTTACGATGTGTTTACTTTGACGCATATATTGCGGGGAACCCAAATGCTATTTTACGCAATGGGTTAAGAAATTATTTTGACTCAGTATATCCAAATATAGGACTTCGTGATTTAGAAAAAGCGGCTAACATGCAACATAAAGAAGCATGTTATGCTTACGGGTTAGTAATGTTCGCTTCTCACCAAAGTGAGAACAAGAACATCGGGCTACAACTATTAAACAAAACGTTCCCACAAGTGACGGAGTCGGTAATTGGGGTAAGAAATGAGGTTTTTAGGTTATTACGAGACTGTTGGTCATTACGTAACCCTCGTCCCTTTGACGACGTTACAACACGCTGTCTTATCAACGGCCATAACGGTTATGTTCCACAAGACCAAGGATGGGAAGTAGTCCTAGTAAAACCAGAATGCATGACTTGTTTCTGGACGTATGAATTACGTGTCTTTATTGCCTTTGCTGAACGACTTGTGTACTAGCTAGAATTATCGTCACAACTATCTTGTATCAAAGTTATTGTGTGCTATATTTCATGCTTTATGTAAAATAAGCGGTATTGTAAGTTTGTAAAATATTGTATAAAAGTTTGAACGTGAAATATTATTACAATCAGTTTTTCATATAGAATTGTAGTAGTTGAATTGTATATTAGCTACTAAGTATGAACTTAACGGGTAGGTACTACCCGAATTTAAACTTATAAAACGCTAATATGAAGAAAAAGCTTTTATAAATGAGTTCATATTATGCTACGAAATACTATTAACTACTCTTAATATTCTGTATGATTAACTTGTTCCCTTTGACTATTTTGAAGGAAATGGCACCGACTACTCGACACACCGTGAATATGAATGAAGAGGAATTCCGTACTTTTCTAGCTTCAAACATAGCCGCAGTACAGGCTGCGCTATATACCAACAATAACCTTGGATCTGGCAGTACAGGAAATCGTGTAGGATGCACCTACAAAGAATTCACTGCCTGCAAACCTTTGGAATTTGATGGAACCGAAGGACCGATCGGATTGAAACGGTGGACCGAGAAGGTCGAATCGGTGTTTGCCATAAGTAAGTGTACTGAAGAGGACAAAGTGAAGTACGCTACGCATACCTTCACAGGTTCTGCGTTAACATGGTGGAATACCTATCTAGAGCAAGTGGGACAAGATGATGCGTACGCACTACCGTGGTCAGCATTCAAGCACTTGATGAACGAGAAGTATCGTCCTAGAACCGAGGTCAATAAGCTCAAGACAGAACTTAGAGGGTTACGAACCCAAGGATTTGATATTACCACGTACGAAAGATGATTCACAGAATTGTGCCTATTGTGTCCGGGAGCATTCGAAGATGAGGAAGAGAAGATCGACGCGTTTGTGAAAGGATTACCGGAAAGAATCCAAGAAGATATAAGTTCACACGAGCCTGCCTCCATACAACAGGCATGTAGAATGGCTCACAAACTAGTGAACCAAATTGAAGAAAGAATTAAAGAACGGACTGCTGAAGAGGCCAATGTGAAGCAAGTCAAAAGAAAGTGGGAGGAAAACGGTGATAAGAATCACCAATACAACAACAACAGCAATTACAACAATAATCGCAACAATTATCCCAACAATCGCAACATCAATCGTAACTACAACAAACGGCCCAACAACAACAACAACAACAACAACAACAACAACAACAACAGCAACTACAACAATCATCCCAACAACAATAATAACCGCAACAACAACAACAATCAGAAGCAGCTATGCCAAAGGTGTGAAAAGTATCACTCGGGGTTCTGCACCAAATTTTGCAACAAGTGTAAAAGAAATGGTCATAGCGCGGCGAAGTGTGAGGTCTACGGACCAGGGGTTAATAGAACGAAAGGAACAAATGGTGTCGGAACGAGTAATGGCGGAGCAAGTAGTGTCGGAGCAAGTTATGCCAATGTAGTTTGTTATAAATGTGGAAAACCGGGCCACATTATTAGAAATTGCCCGAACCAGGAGAACACGAATGGACAAGGCCTCGGAAGAGTTTTCAATATTAATGCGGCAGAGGCACAGGAAGACCCGGAGCTTGTTACGGGTACATTTCTTATTGACAATAAATCTGCTTACGTTTTATTTGATTCGGGTGCGGATAGAAGCTATATGAGTAGAGATTTTTGTGCTAAATTAAGTTGTCCATTGACGCCTTTGGATAGTAAATTTTTACTCGAATTAGCAAATGGTAAATTAATTTCAGCAGATAATATATGTCGGAATCGAGAAATTAAACTGGTTAGCAAAACATTTAAGATTGATTTGATACCAGTAGAGTTAGGGAGTTTTGATGTGATAATCGGTATGGACTGGTTGAAAGAAGTGAAAGCAGAGATCGTTTGTTACAAAAATGCAATTCGCATTATACGAGAAAAAGGAAAACCCTTAATGGTGTACGGAGAAAAGGGTAACACGAAGCTACATCTTATTAGTAATTTGAAGGCACAAAAACTAATAAGAAAAGGTTGCTATGCTGTTCTAGCACACGTCGAGAAAGTACAAACTGAAGAAAAGAGCATCAATGATGTGCCCATTGCAAAAGAATTTCCCGATGTATTTCCGAAAGAATTACCGGGATTACCCCCACAGCGATCCGTTGAATTTCAAATAGATCTTGTACCAGGAGCTGTACCAATAGCTCGTGCTCCTTACAGACTCGCACCCAGCGAGATGAAAGAACTGCAAAGCCAATTACAAGAACTTTTAGAGCGTGGTTTCATTCGACCAAGCACATCACCGTGGGGAGCTCCTGTTTTGTTTGTCAAGAAGAAAGATGGTACATTCAGGTTGTGTATCGACTACCGAGAGTTGAACAAACTTACCATCAAGAACCGCTACCCACTACCGAGAATCGACGACTTATTTGATCAACTACAAGGCTCGTCTGTTTATTCAAAGATTGACTTATGTTCCGGGTATCATCAAATGCGGGTGAAAGAAGATGATATTCCAAAGACTGCTTTCAGAACACGTTACGGTCATTACGAGTTTATGGTCATGCCGTTTGGTTTAACTAATGCACCAGCTGTGTTCATGGACCTTATGAACCGAGTGTGTGGACCATACCTTGACAAGTTTGTCATTGTTTTCATTGATGACATACTTATTTACTCAAAGAATGACCAAGAACACGGTGAACATTTGAGAAAGGTGTTAGAAGTATTGAGGAAGGAAGAATTGTACGCTAAGTTTTCAAAGTGTGCATTTTGGTTGGAAGAAGTTCAATTCCTCGGTCACATAGTGAACAAAGAAGGTATTAAGGTGGATCCGGCAAAGATAGAAACTGTTGAAAAGTGGGAAACCCCGAAAACTCCGAAACACATACGCCAGTTTTTAGGACTAGCTGGTTACTACAGAAGGTTCATCCAAGACTTTTCCAGAATAGCAAAACCCTTGACTGCATTAACGCATAAAGAGAAGAAATTTGAATGGAATGATGAACAAGAGAAAGCGTTTCAGTTATTGAAGAAAAAGCTAACTACGGCACCTATATTGTCATTGCCTGAAGGGAATGATGATTTTGTGATTTATTGTGACGCATCAAAGCAAGGTCTCGGTTGTGTATTAATGCAACGAACGAAGGTGATTGCTTATGCGTCTAGACAATTGAAGATTCACGAACAAAATTATACGACGCATGATTTGGAATTAGGCGCGGTTGTTTTTGCATTAAAGACTTGGAGGCACTACTTATATGGGGTCAAAAGTATTATATATACCGACCACAAAAGTCTTCAACACATATTTAATCAGAAACAACTGAATATGAGGCAGCGTAGGTGGATTGAATTATTGAATGATTACGACTTTGAGATTCGTTACCACCCGGGGAAGGCAAATGTGGTAGCCGAGGCCTTGAGCAGGAAGGACAGAGAACCCATTCGAGTAAAATCTATGAATATAATGATTCATAATAACCTTACTACTCAAATAAAGGAGGCGCAACAAGGAGTTTTAAAAGAGGGAAATTTAAAGGATGAAATACCCAAAGGATCGGAGAAGCATCTTAATATTCGGGAAGACGGAACCCGGTTTAGGGCTGAAAGGATTTGGGTACCAAAATTTGGAGATATGAGAGAAATGGTACTTAGAGAAGCTCATAAAACCAGATACTCAATACATCCTGGAACGGGGAAGATGTACAAGGATCTCAAGAAACATTTTTGGTGGCCGGGTATGAAAGCCGATGTTGCTAAATACGTAGGAGAATGTTTGACGTGTTCTAAGGTCAAAGCTGAGCATCAGAAACCATCAGGTCTACTTCAACAACCCGAAATCCCGGAATGGAAATGGGAAAACATTACCATGGATTTCATCACTAAATTGCCAAGGACTGCAAGTGGTTTTGATACTATTTGGGTAATAGTTGATCGTCTCACCAAATCAGCACATTTCCTGCCAATAAGAGAAGATGACAAGATGGAGAAGTTAGCACGACTGTATTTGAAGGAAGTCGTCTCCAGACATGGAATACCAATCTCTATTATCTCTGATAGGGATGGCAGATTTATTTCAAGATTCTGGTAGACATTACAGCAAGCATTAGGAACTCGTCTAGACATGAGTACTACCTATCATCCACAAACTGATGGGCAGAGCGAAAGGACGATACAAACGCTTGAAGACATGCTACGAGCATGTGTTATTGATTTCGGAAACAGTTGGGATCGACATCTACCATTAGCAGAATTTTCCTACAACAACAGCTACCATTCAAGCATTGAGATGGCGCCGTTTGAAGCACTTTATGGTAGAAAGTGCAGGTCTCCGATTTGTTGGAGTGAAGTGGGGGATAGACAGATTACGGGTCCAGAGATTATACAAGAAACTACCGAGAAGATCATCCAAATTCAACAACGGTTGAAAACTGCCCAAAGTCGACAAAAGAGCTACGCTGACATTAAAAGAAAAGATATAGAATTTAAAATTGGAGAGATGGTCATGCTTAAAGTTGAACCTTGGAAAGGCGTTGTTCGATTTGGTAAACGAGGGAAATTAAATCCAAGGTATATTGGACCATTCAAGATTATTGATCGTGTCGGACCAGTAGCTTACCGACTTAAGTTACCTCAACAACTCGCGGCTGTACATAACACTTTCCACGTCTCGAATTTGAAGAAATGTTTTGCTAAAGAAGATCTCACTATTCCGTTAGATGAAATCCAAATCAACGAAAAACTCCAATTCATCGAAGAACCCGTTGAAATAATGGATCGTGAGGTTAAAAGACTTAAGCAAAACAAGATACCAATTGTTAAGGTTCGATGGAATGCTCGTAGAGGACCCGAGTTCACCTAGGAGTGTGAAGATCAGATGAAGAAGAAATACCCGCATCTATTTCCAGAAGATTCGTCAACACCTTCAACAGCTTAAAATTTCGGGACGAAATTTATTTAACGGGTAGGTACTGTAGTGACCCGAACTTTTCCATGTTTATATATATTAATTGAGATTGATATTTACATGATTAAATGTTTCCAACATGTTAAGCAATCAAACTTGTTAAGACTTGATTAATTAAAATATGTTTCATATAGACAATTGACCACCCAAGTTGACCGGCAATTCACGAACGTTAAAACTTGTAAAAACGACTTGACGATATATATATGGATATACATATGGTTAACATGAGATTATGATAAGTAAGTATCTCCATAAGTATATTAACAATGAGTTATATACATATAAACAAGACTACTAACTTAAGGATTTCGAAACGAGACATATATGTAACGATTATCGTTGTAACGACATTTAAATGTATATATATCATATTAAGATATATTAATATATCATAATATCATGATAATATAATAATTTAACATCTCATTAGATATAATAAACAATGGGTTAACAACATTAATTGAGATCGTTAACTTAAAGGTTTCAAAACAACACTTACATGTAACGACTAACGATGACTTAACGACTCAGTTAAAATGTATATACAAGTAGTGTATTTAGATGTATTAAAATACTTTTGGAAGACTTCAAGACATATATCAAAACACTCATACTTAACGAAAATGGTTACAGTTACTTTTCCATTCTTTTCTTTCATCAAGAATTCTAGTCGTATTCTTACCCGTATTATACACAGCTTCAAAACGTACTTACTATGAGTATATACCAATAGGAACTAGCATGGGATTCCACTCTTGATTATGTCATGTATGACTAATCAATTTTAACTTCTACCATGAGCTAGTCAACTAACTAGAACTCCTTTTAACCCCACTCACCACTCACCAATTACCACTCATCATTCACTCCATTTCACTTCCAATTCTCTTTCTAATTCTCTCTCAACACACATACACTATTATGAACGTATTTTTCCAGTAGTTAATCATCATCTTCATCAAAAATCACTTCAAGAATCAAGCTATAATCATCATAGGAAGAACACTTCAAGAACACTTCAAAAATCCCTTCAAGTTTACTAATTTACTTCCAAGCTTTCTAATCCATTCCAAGTAATCATCTAAGATCAAGAAACCTTTGTTATATACAGTAGGTTATCTTTCTTATTCAAGGTAATATTCATATCTAAACTTTGATTCAATTTCTATAACTATAAACTATGTTAATTCGAGTAAAAATCTTACTTGAACTTGTTTTTGTGTCATGATCCTACTTCAAGAACTTTCAAGCCATCCAAGATCCTTTGAAGCTAGATCATTTCTTGTCACTTCCAGTAGGTTTATCTACTAAACTTGAGGTAGTAATGATGTTCATAACATCATTCGATTCATATATATAAAACTATCTTATTCGAAGGTTTAAACTCGTAATCACTAGAACATAGTTTAGTTAATTCTAAACTTGTTCGCAAACAAAAGTTAATCCTTCTAACTTGACTTTTAAAATTAACTACACACATGTTCTATATCTATATGATATGCTAACTTAATGATTTAAAACCTGGAAACACGAAAAACACCGTAAAACCGGATTTACGCCGTCGTAGTAACACCACGGGCTGTTTTGGGTTAGTTAATTAAAAACTATGATAAACTTTGATTTAAAAGTTGTTATTCTGAGAAAATGATTTTTATTATGAACATGAAACTATATCCAAAAATTATGGTTAAACTCAAAGTGGAAGTATGTTTTCTAAAATGGTCATCTAGACGTCGTTCTTTCGACTGAAATGACTACCTTTACAAAAACGACTTGTAACTTATTTTTCCGACTATAAACCTATACTTTTTCTGTTTAGATTCATAAAATAGAGTTCAATATGAAACCATAGCAATTTGATTCACTCAAAACGGATTTAAAATGAAGAAGTTATGGGTAAAACAAGATTGGATAATTTTTCTCATTTTAGCTACGTGAAAATTGGTAACAAATCTATTCCAACCATAACTTAATCAACTTGTATTGTATATTATGTAATCTTGAGATACCATAGACACGTATACAATGTTTCGACCTATCATGTCGACACATCTATATATATTTCGGAACAACCATAGACACTCTATATGTGAATGTTGGAGTTAGCTATACAGGGTTGAGGTTGATTCCAAAATATATATAGTTTGAGTTGTGATAAATATTGAGATACGTATACACTGGGTCGTGGATTGATTCAAGATAATATTTATCGATTTATTTCTGTACATCTAACTGTGGACAACTAGTTGTAGGTTACTAACGAGGACAGCTGACTTAATAAACTTAAAACATCAAAATATATTAAAAGTGTTGTAAATATATTTTAAACATACTTTGATATATATGTATATATTGTTATAGGTTCGTGAATCAACCAGTGGCCAAGTCTTACTTCCCGACGAAGTAAAAATCTGTGAAAGTGAGTTATAGTCCCACTTTTAAAATCTAATATTTTTGGGATGAGAATACATGCAGGTTTTATAAATGATTTACAAAATAGACACAAGTACGTGAAACTACATTCTATGGTTGAATTATCGAAATCGAATATGCCCCTTTTTATTAAGTCTGGTAATCTAAGAATTAGGGAACAGACACCCTAATTGACGCGAATCCTAAAGATAGATCTATTGGGCCTAACAAACCCCATCCAAAGTACCGGATGCTTTAGTACTTCGAAATTTATATCATATCCGAAGGGTGTCCCGGAATGATGGGGATATTCTTATATATATGCATCTTGTTAATATCGATTACCAGGTGTTCACCATATGAATGATTTTTATCTCTATGTATGGGATGTGTATTGAAATATGAAAGCTTGTGGTCTATTGTTACGATTTGATACATATAAGTTAAACCTATAACTCACCAACATTTTTGTTGACGTTTAAAGCATGTTTATTCTCAGGTGAATACTAAGAGCTTCCGCTGTTGCATACTAAAATAAGGACAAGATTTGGAGTCCATGTTTGTATGATATTGTGTAAAAACTGCATTCAAGAAACTGATTTCGATGTAACATATTTGTATTGTAAACCATTATGTAATGGTCGTGTGTAAACAGGATATTTTAGATTATCATTATTTGATAATCTACGTAAAGCTTTTAAACCTTTATTTATGAAATAAAGGTTATGGTTTGTTTTAAAAATGAATGCAGTCTTTGAAAAACGTCTCATATAGAGGTCAAAACCTCGCAACGAAATCAATTAATATGGAACGTTTTTAATCAATAAGAACGGGACATTTCATCCGCTGTGCATTTGCTCATCTTAGAGAAATTACTTGGAGTCATTCATGACATATTTCAAAATACGTTGCATTCGAGACGTTGAGTTCATCAAGATTATTATTAAGTCAATTATAGTAAGATATATTACGAAATGGTATGCATGTTGTTAACTTTCGATGTAATGAAAGATTGTCTTTTCAAAAACGAATGCAATATTTATAAAATGTATCATATAGAGGTCAAGTACCTCGCGATGTAATCAACTGTTGTGAATCGTTTATAATCGATATGGACTTCGACCGGATGGATTAGGACGGGTCGCTTCAGTTGGCACCATAGATACCAAGGAGTACCAACAACAATGAACGATGAAGTATTAATTCATAACTTCATTGAAGAAATATTCTGCGAAGAATATGTGGTTTCTAAAATTTTTAGAGATTATTTATTCTAGCTCAAACCTAAAATCAAATGAGTTTAATATCATATTGACTCATTAAATACATGATTACATCTGAAGAAAATATATATGTATATATGTTTTCATAAAGATTGTAATTAAAAATTCTTTTGTACAAATTGTTAATGGTGAAAATATTTTAACGGATAGGTAATACCCGAGGAATATTTAAATTTCATATTAATAAGTTACACTGTACATTCTTCAAGTCAGATTCAACAGTCATTTACTATCTTACTTACATCCGCAGATATACGTATCCGTTCACCGCAGAATAACCATTTTCATTCAATTTCATATTTGGATTTTGACCTATCAAAATCCAACAAGTGGCATAATGAAGAAAACATTGGACAAAATAAAATTTGTTAGAAACAAACAAATTAACTATGAGAAAAATTTTGTTAAGAATCCACGCTAACTGTTACTAGCTAATTGTTCCTAGGTAACTGATTATATTTTATTTATCGCAATTTAATTATCGCAATTTATATTCTCGTAATTTTATTTATTGTCATTTAATTTCTGTTATTTATTTTACGCACTTTAAATATCGGGACACGTATACAATGTTTTGACATATCATATCGACGCATCTATATATATTGTTTGGAAAAACCATAGACACTCTATATGCAGTAATGATCGAGTTCTCTATACAGGGTTGAGGTTGATTCTATAATAATATATATACTTTGAGTTGTGATCGAGTCTGAGACATGTATAACGGGTCACGATACGTATTAATTAATTCGAATATTATATATTAAACTATATATGAATTATTGGACTGTTAACTGTGGACTATTGACTATGGACTAATAACATTGGACAATTAAAATGAATTAAAATATTGATTATAACATATGAAACTAAACAATTCTTCAAGTTTGCCACTTGATTTCATCCTAAAACCTCATTTGTATATTGACGATAACAATCTGCATTCAAACCTTTCACTATTCTTGGAAACACCTCAATCGAGAGGATGAACCAACCGCACTTCATCTACAGAAGAAAAGATTGATGCATATAGTTATGCACCTAAAAACCACTCGGAACCTGAGTAAACGATTAACACGCATCCGTGCTATCTTCTTTGGCGTTGTTATTACTGAAAATAACTTTGCAATCCCTCTCCAAGTAGCCAATTTTGTCACAGCTCCATCAAATCAATTTCGACTTTGCATTCGGATTAGCCTTATTATAACCTTGATATATAAGTTACCTTTCGTTATCGTTACAGGAGAACCGTTTATATCCCACCACATTAGCAGTAAACTTACTAACAACTTTGTTGATCTTTGATTTTTTGAAAAATCATTATATTCATTGAAACCCTATCATGCACTCATCTGCATCTTGTAATGGTAATTGTCATACCAAAAAGCTTCAATCATTATTCTCGAATTTCGCAGCAATTCTACGCCAACAGTTATATATGTACATATAACATCTATCTTCTAGACTTACATACTTCAATTGTGAACTTCTGAAAAGCACCCCAAACTATGAATTAGCTCTCTGAAAATTTTTGAAAAATGCTGATGAAGCAGCAAAAACTATAAACGACTTTAACAGTCAAAAGTTTGATGATACAGAATAGTATGTCGGCAAAGCTCAGAAAAGTTAGAACTGGAAAAAGAATTGAGCAAACCATGAAGGAGACTGTGGACAAATCACACAGACTAAACCTGCCTTCAAAGAATCCAAATGATTCAATATCTGCTAAAGTCATTAATGAATACATTGCTCCTGACTCTACACTTTTACGGACAAATCTTCATCATCATCCATCGATATTAGAAATTCTAAGATATTATCATATCTTTCATTATAAATATTCTCGATATTTCTGAATATATTTTCATAACTATTCTTATCTAAAATCATCTATCTTCTCACGTTATCTGTATTACATCAGAAAGAAAACTGTTTTAGTTTCTAAATTCTGAAAAATTTGAATGTAAATTATGAATGTTTTTGAAGTAGTGTTGGGAACTGAAGCATGAGTTAGAATAATATAATGACACTTGATCAATGTGATTATATTGCAGTAATTCATGATGAGTTTCTAAATGAAACGTGATGATTCACAGATCATAACATCATCATGTGCCATGTTACACGACTCTTACATTTTATCTAATCTATAGACATATCAAGAACATATTTTCTTGATAGTTCTATCTTTTCTCTGGAATTCTGGTAATTTAACCAATCAAGATCGTGCTATTACAAATTCTCTCTTAGAACATTAGTTATGTTCATTTTGAATTTCATACCTACGAATTCTGGACCATTATTCGCTTGACTTAAAGTCGGGAAGAGAAAACAAAAGGATGGAACTTCCAAAATATAAAGGAAATGAAGGAAATGGATTTATAATGAAAATATCAGACAGAGTAGTCGAGGCAGATCACCGTATCTAATTAAAGAGATCCTAATTCCCTTAAATCCCGAAGAATCGGATCTTATAGATTTCCAAGATTTTCTTTTAAACCCATTGAATTCCGGAATTCAACCGTTACTACGTCAAAAGTTAAGACGAAACTTTATTTCTCATTTCATTATTTTGTGATAGCTTCACTCGTACTCTTCAAGTAACCGCAACATTTTATTCATATTACTCAATGATGATACAACTTTATTTATCAACTCATATTCGTCATGAAAACATTTTTATTGTTAGCCATGACAACCTCAATCAAAATTCGGGACGAAATTTCTTTAACGGGTAGGTACTGTGATGACCCGAAAATTTCCGATCAAATTTAAACTTTAATCTTATATGGTTTCGACACGATAAGCAAAATCTGTAATGTTGAGTCTCAAAATTTTGAACTGTTTCATATATTCAATTGACCTTCGACCAGTCTCGACGATTCACGAACCATTATTTGTAAATAAATATGTATACATATAAAAATAAATATAAATATATGTATAGAGTATATTAAATATAATTATTTAATGATTGTAATACTCGTTGGATGTTTCGATTATTATTTAGAGAAGTTTAATTCGAACTTATATGATTTTAAAATAAACGGTGATCCGAAAATGTGTTCTATGAATTTTAGGCTTATTAAAAATATATTTAGAAGCAAATTAGTAAATTTCAACACTTTTTATATTTTACCCAGGATAGGGGTGGACAGTGAGTTAATTTTTGTTTAATAGTTAATGATCGAATTTTATACCATAATGAATGGAATAAATAAAGATATTTAATTTGGACATTTTTCGAAGACTTTTATCCGCCAGCAATTAACAACAAGTACGAAACCCGGTCTGTGAAAGGTGACGTCTAATATATTCACACGTTTAAATTATTAATTATTATTATATTATAATTATTATTCAATTACTGTGTTTGAAAAGGTTATGCAACTGAATTGGTTCCATTTTGGGCTGTAAAATTTATATTGAGATGATTGATAAACTTAATTAATATAAACTAGTACTATGTTTTGTTCGTGTGTGTTTGTTTAGAATATGAAACTATCCCCACCATCCACCACTCCATTACTTCTCTAACTACTTCCTAAATTCTTTTAAATTTTTTAAACATGTATCATTGTTTATGATTGATAATCATTAATAATTGCTTACTGTAATTGAATGTGATTTGCGTCACTATTTCTATAGTGTAATCAAGATATTTAAGTCACTATTTTTGTCTATCTACTATATCTCAATCAATTTTTACAGTGTAACTATATTTATATATAATCTACATATTCACATAGATATAGATACATACATATCTGATCATTTATCCACTACCATCAACCTCCTAATCATCCACACCACAAAAATCATTGAGAACCACTTCAATCACATCTTCTTCTTCACTCGAAACACCATTAACAAATACTAGCATCTTTTGTTTCATGGTTCAACCGTCGACCACCACTTTGTCTTCTTCAACCACTAAACAACCGCCTCTTGAATCACAATAATCATAACCGAATCCCGTCATCAAATATGAACAACCATGTCACCACTTTAGTCAACCTTCGAACTGCTTTTGCCACGGCTTGGTAACCCCCTTGTAGCCACTTTGGATGCTACTAAGTCGAAGAACACCAACTGTAACCATCGCTAGCCATCTTCTATTCTACTACGATCAACAACCACATCTTTTCCTCTCGCTATTGCCGTTGTAAGTCCCTACTGCTATAATTATAATTTTTTTTCTCAAACACCAAGTACTTTCTATTCGTTGTCATTATGATCGACACACACCACTCTCTTTTCTCTCTTCTTTCGGATATGAACACCAAACAACCACCTGCAACTCGTTTGGGAAACCTGCTGCTACTACAATTTTTCTATTTTCCTGTTGCAACCGAGTCCCAAATGAAAAACAAATAATCCTTTTAATGTCGACTGCAACAACTATTATGGTTTCTGTTTCTGTCCGAAGTCACACCAACAAACACCACTGCAAAACCATCACCACCCTCTCCATTAATCACCACCCTTGTCTCTCTCTCTTCTCTTTTTCTCTCTCTCTTAAAATTTGAATTATGGACTGTGACTTCTGTTGCGTTCTTCTTATTTTCTGTTTCAACAACACCCCTACAAACTGCTCCTACTAATACTCTCTTCTCGTTGCTGCTAAATAAAGATGATACAAGATTTGATAGGGATGATGAAACAGAAAAGATGAGATGATGATGAACATTGACGTTGAACCAGTTTGCAATTGATATTATCATTCAAGGCCGCTGTTACTTGATTTTCCTTCATGTCCGACAATCCACAAAAGAATAACCCAACATCGAAACCCCACTCACTTTTATTGCTATTAGTCGGTTCCTGTTTGACAGCTAACACCCACGACAACAGCTAATTGATTATATTTTTGTTACTTGTAGGGCCAAACCCTAATACCCACTTATTCTATACTGCTTCTGATTTTCCTATCTGTTTTTTATTTAAAACACGAACCCAAATTCACCAAACTCTATTTCATAAGGCTGCTGGGCCGTATTATTGGACTACCAAAAGTTAACCAAGTTTTTTTTTCCCCTTAAACTAGAATGGGCCGTATATATGTTTTTCTAATTGAGCCGAGGGATTTATAAATGATGATGAGTGATCGTATGATGATGTGATGATGAGTGAAGACGATATGATATTGATGTTATTGGATGATCATAATAGATAATGTGTTGTGAAATAAAAAAGGTTGATGATGGTATTGACTATTGAAGATGGTTACAGAAAATCGAGTTAAAACCATTTAGTGTAATAACTATATCTGAAAGTAAAATACAGTTCAATGGTTGAGAGTGTTTGGGGTTGAGTGGGAGGTCGCGGGTTCGAGTCCATGCATGGACTGTTATTTTTTTTGGGACTCATTTTATTTGAGGTAGTCTTCAATTTTATGATTATTATAATTATTATTATTATTGTTATTATTATTATTATTGTTATTATTATTTTTATTAATTAAATTATTAGTATTATTATTGTTATCATTGTTATGCTAAGTATTGTTATTATTAACATTAATATTATGATTATGATTAACAAATATAATTTTTATTATTATTATCATAAGTATTAGTAGTATCCTTATAATTAAAACCAATATTATTATTATTATTATTATTATTATTATTATTATTATTATTATTATTATTATTATTATTATTATTATTATTATTATTATCATCATTTTTAATGTAAGTAGTATTATTATTAAAACTAATTTTTTTATAAAAATTATCATTTTTTGTTATTAGAACTATCATTATTATTATTATTAGAATTATCATTATTTCTATCATTATTATTTTTATTATCATTTTTATTATTTCTAACACTAATATTATTATTTTTATCATCATTATTATTAGTATTATTAATATATCAAATAAAGATTTTCTATATAAAAATATATTATTTACATAAAACATAACTATATTAATATGTTTGTATTAAATATTAATTATCTATTTAATGTATATAAAAATAAATATAGTTAATTTAGTTATTAATGAAACGTACAAGTTACAAAAATAACAATTAATAATAATAACTAAATTTGTTCGATTACCATTATATGTGTTAATATATATAAATGATATAGTTTCGTGAATCCGAGGCCAACCCTGCATTGTTCAGTTTCGTCATATGTATTTTTACTACAAAATACAGTATCGTGAGTTTCATTTGCTCCTTTTTTAAATGCTTTTGCAATATATATTTTTGGGACTGAGAATACATGCGCTATTTTTATAACTGTTTTACGAAATAGACACAAGTAATTGAAACTACATTATATGGTTGAATGGATCGAAGCCGGATATGCCCCTTTTAGCTTGGTAGCCTAAGAATTAGGGAACAGACCCCCTAATTGACTCGAATCCTAAAGATAGATCTATCGGGCCCAACAAGCCTCATTCTGAAATTTGGAATGCTTTAGTACTTCGATTTTATCATGTCCGATGGGTGTTCCGGAATGATGGGGATATTCTATATGCATCTTGTTAAGGTCGGTTACCAGGTGTTCAATCCATATGAATGATATTTTTGTCTCTATGCATGGGATGTATATTTATGAGAACTGAAAATGAAAACCTTGTGGTCTATTAAAATGATGGAAATGATTATTTATGTTAAACTAATGAACTCACCAACCCTTTGATTGACACTTTAAAGCATGTTTATTCTCAGGTATGAAAGAAATCTTCCGCTGTGCATTTGCTCATTTTAGAGACATTACTTGGAGTCATTCATGACATATTTCAAAAGACGTTGCATTCGAGTCGTTGAGTTCAACAAGATTACTATTAAGCCATTTATAGTTTGGATAAATTATGAAAGGGTAGACATGCCTGTCAACTATCGATGAAATGAAAGTTTGTCTTTTAAAACGAATGCAATGTTTGTAAAATGTATCATATAGAGGTCAAGTACCTCGCGATGAAATCAACTATTGTGAATCGTTTATAATGTATATGAATGGGTCCTTTCGTGGTTAACCATAAGCACAAGGGAATGGTACTCGCAAATGACCATCAGTGTTCGCAATAACCATTAGTATACATACGCGTTGTATCACTAACCCCTGGGTGGTATCGAATGCCTGAAATTTAAACCTACCCGTCTCGTGAAATGTGGTATCGAACGCCCGAACTTTAAACCCACACTTCACGCCCACGCACACATGATAATATGGTATCGAACGCCCGAACTTTAAACCCGTATCACATTCCAATACGATGTAGTATCGAACGCCTGAACTTTAAACCCACATCGCATCCCACACAAGTAAATACACCATATACATACATGTATAATTATTTCACTCACCTTATCGCTTAGGTCACGATAATATAAAATCATGCAACCTTCAAAGCAATGTACCTATTACATTAATCACACAATTAACACACACAGACAAGTTGGACTACTTACCAACTCATAACCCCTAGTGCAATTATGAACCATAGTGCAAATGTGACCCCATTTGCACTACTAACACACACACACTAGGCCATGACTATCACAAATCACTAATAACTAGTGATTATAGTCCAAATACACTAACTAATACAAGTTTTGAGTAATTAAATCATCATCTTGCTAGTTGGGTCACACAACACGCATTTGGCCCATTTCAAGGTCAACACTTACATTTGGGTCAACCATGGAACCTAACAACACCCATTCACTAACACATAATTGTGCTAGTGATTCAACAATAATTTAAGACTCATAAACCCGAATTTACAACATCAAACCCTAGATTATATATCTTTGGGTCTAGGTACATAAATCTTACCCAAAATCCCCAATTTACCAAAGAAATGGGGCTTACACCTAACACATGACCAAAACCCTAGCCATAACTTAAAATAAACAATAGAACTTGGAATTGGAACTTACCACGACACCAAAAGAAGGTTAGCAAGTGGATTCAATAAAAATCCAACACCAATTGGTGAGAAATAGCTTCTTCTTCACTTGAATCAAACTTTCTCTTTCTAGGGTTCTTACTCTCTCTCTCTCTCTCTCTCTCTCTAAATGGGAGCATTTTAATGGATAAGAAATGAGCTCAAGATGATCTTTGAACCAGATTTGTGGCCTAAAACTCGACCTCAAAGTGAAAAGATCATTATGCCCCTTTTTAAAACCCAAAAACATGGTCTAAAAATTTGTTGCCAGACACGCGTCGCGACCGCGATGGGTCTGGTCGCGACCGCGATCCTGCGAACCAAAACTACTAGTCACCTGTTAACATACCGCGATATGGTTTGTCGCGACCGCGATGACCTGCAGTTTCAGCAACTTTCTCTTTTGGTCAATTTTTAGGTCAAACGCGGTCAATTTTACATTCTAAAGATCGATGACATACCTTGGAACTCAAACGACGTCCAAAGCAATACGTTTCTAAAAAACAGGGTGTTACAAGCTCACGACATCAAAACCTAATCGAAGCAAACCAAAACACAAAAGTCACATTCTAACACAACAATATAAGGAAGATGAAAATGAATGTAGACGACACACGTAAGATTAGAAACCACCAAAAAACCAAAAGAATAACGATCGAAGGCACAAAAATAATAACTCGAGCATCCTTGATAAAATCACCGAAAGTATCCTTGTCTGCTCCTGAACCAATTTCTTCTTTTTTCGTTTTATTTTATTTTTTGCTTTTTAGGTTAAACCATTGAATTAGGAGGGTCACTTGAATTAATAACAAGTCCCTTTTGAACACCCTCCATGTTGTCCATCATTTCGTTAAACACCGCAAATGGGGAAGGGGAAGATGTGGATTCAAATGGACCCGTCCGTTCAATCACATGACCCTTCCCATTTGACTTATCGAATTTAGGTGCTAGAGAAGCAAATGAACTGGACCTGATAATAACACTGGAATCCAACCCAATAACACAATCTTTAGAATTCGCACCTCTTTTTCCAAAAAAAAAAGGCCCATCATCACAATCGGTGGGATCTAAGCCCCCTGTACGCAGATCACTATTCGTCCCAAAAGGAGAAACAGAGGTATTCGGGTCTGGAGCCGAAGCAACAAAATTACCGCAATCGTTAACCACACTAATATGACCAAATAAATGTAAGTCTCCTTTAAAACACAAGTCGCAACTATAAATTATATGGCCTAACTTTTCTAATCTCATATATCCGTATTTAATTTACAACCTGCTCATTTATCAATTTGGAAATATAGTTTGATTTGCATTATTATTATTAGAAATTATTATAGATATTATAATTATATGGAACTACTAAATTGAAAACTAGAATAACACAATTCACGGCAGCTGGATAGCTGGTGATTAGCATATCACAGGCGACAAATGTTTTTTTTATTAAGCTATATTCTTTTTAACAATTTTTATTGCATATAATATTTGTTATATTTGCGATTCTATTATCCATGTTAGTCGACTGCCGTTAAATAACACTTGTGCACCTTATGTGAGGGTATATTTATCGTTTTACCTACCTTTCTCTTTCTCTTTCTTATTCATCTCTTTTCTCTTTTGCCTCTTGTAACTCATCGTCTCATTTAACCCACACCTCTTATAACTCATTGTCTAGTAACATTAAATCTTGATTTGTTGTTTGCAACTTTAAGAAAATAAATTGACATAATTTAGACGTTTTGGCATGATGCTATTTGCAGGTGGGTTAAAGGGGACATGAGTTACTAGAGGAAAAAGAGTAAAGAGATCGATAAGGAAGAGAAAGATAACCGACGAGTAAAATGACAAAAATATCATCACATGAGGTGCACATGGAGTTATTTAACAGCAAATGACTAACGTCTCTTAGAGTCAGGTACCAAACCCACAATATATGCAAACATTAGTGTTATTCGCGTCAAAAATAATTTAAATACATTCATAAAATTTGAATAAAATATTAAGGACCAACTGTGTAATTTAATCAAAATGTACATGATGATACGCATAATGACTCGTATTGATTAAACGCATCTTTTCACAATTTGACAAAAGTTCCGTCTTGAACTTAATTGGCATATCAGTCCAGGAAGGAGTGCATTCTCTTGAACATTCTCAAGAAAGCCATCCAGAAGACCATTCAAGTGCACATCTGGGAAGAAGCACCTTGAATAAGAGCAGGTCGTCACTCCGCATTAAGCCCATCCTATCCAGACAAGTGAGTCAGACAACGGCACCATTCACCCGGGTACGCATGTGTCGAAAAGGTCACAAGCTATGTTGCCACGCCAAGGTTTACTCAGCCAAATACACTAGTTATCCTACAAACCCCCGATAAAAGAACACTAGGATGAATATATGAACCGATTGCAACCATACCTGGTCAGGAGAACACCGTGAAGAAATTCGTCTGTCACATCGTAGTTGGATCAGCCACACCATTCTGGAACAACTATATCACATCAAGGCTATCATATAGTCTCAGAGTGGAGCATAGTCTCGAAATAGAGCATAGTCCCGGAACAAGCATTTGGTCCCAGAACAGACACACAAACGGGTTGTGTGCCACCTCAGCCCGAGAATCTAGGAAAGTTCGTTAGGATCTGTTTGTTATGCAATGAAAAGGACAGGTGCCACGTCAGCTCATGAAAAGTTCGTTATAACCATGAAAGGGACATACGCCGCGTCATCATTTCCTCAAAACACCTTTAAATACACTCAATGGTCATTCATTACAGACCACTGGACACACACCGTTACTCTGCCCAAAAAATCTTACTGTAACGTTATCCAGCTAAAAATACAACTCCGATAAATATTCCGGTTGATATCGGAGTTAACTTTTATCCAAGATATTAACTCATTCGATCTAATAGAGTGAGGTTAATCCCCTCGTTTGTTTTACGCATTTGGAATCCAGATTTCAAATCGGGGTTTGCGATTTAAAACATTCGATCGATTCTTTTTCACAAATCAAGCACTCAAGTCCAAATCTATAATTCACCAAACCAGATTTAGGCATGATCACTACATTATTGTATTACTTCACCTTCTTCTTGTTAATTTATTATATTTTTATTTTAAAATCTTACCGGTAGCCTGGCGGTACAATTATATTACTTTACAGCCCATAGTTACCACTTGGCCCCATCACACGTACATATACTTAGAGCACTGGGAGTGGTGACCCAGGTCATTTAGCATGCCAGACGTGATTTGCTGAGTCAGAAAAAGTGGGGAGTGATGACCTGTGTCAGTTAGTGGGTTAGTTAGTGTATTAAAATAATATTTTATTATATTTAATAATTTATCCCTTTGAAAAACAAATGCAAAAATAAAAAAAAGGGGGTGACATCCGTCGTCATAGCGACTGACCTAAGGGGGACGGAGGTATGCGACGGGAGGAGGGAGTGGACAAATAGGCGACGAGGTGTGCGACGTGGGGAGGCTGACTTCCACTCCTGGTGCTCTTATGTGTTTTTTTTTACTACAAGTAGTAAACATTGTAATTGTAGTTTGTAATTAATTTTAATTTTACTGATGAGTTTTCTTCATCTAAAACCTGCAGTCAAATCTGGTACGAGTATTATCTTTTAACGTTGTGTTCATATCTTGTAATCATCGTCACTGGTCATTTACCAAAGAAGGTTTCTTTTCCCATGTGCCTGTAAATATAACATATACTAATAATTAAGACATAACTGTGTAATTCGTCCCTAAAGTTTGCATTTTTTTTCATCCTCGTCCCTAATGTAATTTTATCTCATCCTCACCCTTAAAGTTACAACTCAGTTTCAATTTGGTCCTTAATGGTAACTGCCGTTAAATCTTAGCAGTTTATGACTAGTCACGTGTTTAAACACCAAGGGCATATTAGTATTTTAGCTATTTAACTTATATAAACCCTATTAAAATAAGCCGGCTATGTATAAGTGTATATGACAGACGACTTTTGGTTTATCTGATGTACCAGTCTACGTTTCATATTAATCATCACGTAAACCTTCATTCATCAAGCAAACCCTAAAAAATTCTTTCCATTATCGATCTACCAATGGATGTTCCTACGTACACAATACGAACGGAGTATGCAAACTTGGATGTTTTACATTTAGAACAATTATATTGTAAGTATTCATCACATTTATATCGTTTCATTCGTTCAGAATAATTTTCTTGTTTCAGTAATTTACAACATCCTGTTACAGCCGTTTTTACAGCCATTTACAACAGCTTGTTCTAACAGTTATATAGTTGTTTTAGATTTACAACAGCTTTTTTTATTTTAGATTTACAGGAAGTTTTCTAACTGCTATTTATCCAGAATTACTGTTACATCCATCATTGATTTTTTTTTATTACAGCCATTTTTCCAGAATTATGTACTGTGAAGATGCATCATGGAGGATATTTTAGTGATAACCCATGTCGTGAATACTTGAGTGGTAATATTACTTATGTGGATATGGTTAACATGGTTGATTTTTCATCTAAAAAGGTGACTGATATTGTAGAGGAATTGGGATATGATGGTTCAAGTAAAATGTTTTATCATTATCTCATTCCTTGTACTAGTTTGGATTATGGTTTATGTCCTATTGATTCTGATAGTTCAACATTTTTCTTGAGTCAATATGTTGGTTTATATAAAGAAATCAGTCTTTATATTGAGCATGGGTCTAGTGTTTTCAATAAAATTAAAGCTAGTGATAACATGACCCAATTGTCTGATTTCTTGCAAAATGACCCAAAGGCTGCTAGTAATGAAGTAGATGATGGCTATGAATCTGATAAAACTGATGCAACTAGTGATAGTGACTTTGTGCCTAATGACCATGAGAAAGCTTATGATGCTGAGGTTAATATGAAAGAATTTAACTTTAGTATTGATAAGGATGTTGAATATATTGGGAATGGAACTCTATCTGCAACCAAAATATTTGAAGGAAATCAGAAAGATGCACATAAGTTGACTGTTTTATGGAATGGTGATGGAAAGTACCAAGTTAATGGACCCAATGGTGAACAAGTTGTGGTTGATATTGTGAATAAAGTGTGTGATTGTCGAAGATGGGAGCTCACGGGTATACCTTGTAAACATGTAGTGGTTGTACTTTGGAATATGTCTAGGGTTAATGATGAGACTGTTGGTCCACTTAAGTCTTGGGTGCATCGAGTACACTGGTTGGATACTTGGAAGAATACTTACAAATACAAAATTAATCCAGTCAACGGAATAGATTTGTGGCATAAGAGTGATGTACCAACCAAATTGTTACCTCCAATAAAGGAAGCTATAACTGGACGACCTAAGAAGAATAGAAAGAAAGGGGTGGATGAAAAAGTTGACTTGAAAGGAAAGACCAAATTGTCAAAGAAGGGTACAGTTAATCGTTGTGGTAATTGCAAGGAACCTGGGCATAACAAGAGGCGTTGTACTAATGACAGTGTCAACACCGGTCAAGGTCAATGAGGGTCAAGATTGCTACTTTGCATCAACAATGGGTCAATTATGGGTCAAGATTGCTACTTTTGGTGTTTTATGCAACTTTGGATCAAGAACTTTTATTTTAATGTTTTTTCATGATTTATTATATGTACTTTGGGTAGGCATTGCCACTTTGGGTCAAGATGTTATTTTGTTGGTATTTTGTTCTTTTGGTTGTACTTTGATAATACTCTGCAAGACTGCAACATGCCATGGAATTTTATTATTTTGATGTTTTTTGGTAGTACTTGGATGAACTGCACTAAACTAAACAGAACAGGCTGTACAGTACACATTACTTAAATAATTCGAATTCATTTAAACTGAACAGGCTGTACAGTGCACAATCTGATGCATAGTATGCTATTTAAACTGCACTATATGTTATTTACTTGAATTTTGTTACTTTGAACTGAACAAAATGAGTGAACAAATAGGCTATTTAGATTGGTCAAACAAACACCACAATATGCTGTACAAACTGCACAATATGCTATTTACTTGAATTTTGTTACTTTGATTAGTCAAACAAACTGCACAAACTGCACAATATGCTGTACAAACTGCACAATATGCTGCACAAACTGCACAATATGCTGTACAAACTGCACAATATGGTATTTACATTGGTAAAAAAAACTGCACAATATGAATGTTGCACAAAAACTAAACACAAATAAGAGAACTTCCATTAAGTACACAAACTGCATTACATTCGAAAAAAGTACATTTACATCCTCAAAAAACCTACAATTGGTTCAACTGTCTATAAAAATTTGCAATAAAAAATAGCTAAACATAACAAAATCAATAGAAACTGGAGACGTCTACTTTTTCGTTCCTCGTTCTTGAGTTTCAATGCAAGCATTTTATTCATCTCCAATAACTCTTCTCGTGACTTCACGGGTGGGTCATACCACTGTACAAACTCACATTCGGACCACTATACAAAAAATACAACAATTATTTCACATCACAGTTCATAATAAACTATGAATCGACTAACGAATTTCAAAAAGAAAAAATATGGTAAATACCGGAATTGGGCAGCTGTAGAATCTCCTTCCTGGGTTTTTCACAGTCTTTGATATGCGAAGAATGGCTTTTCTACCACACCAACAATTAACCATATTGCTAATTTTAGAATTAGGGTTCGTGACAATAGATCCAATTTGGGAATTAGGGTTTAATGAACTGAAACTAATGGAAGCAGATTCATACGATGGGAACATAAATATATATTTTAATTACGCATTTGGTCCTTAGAGTATGTGGTGGTTTCATTCTCTTCCCCAAAGTATTTATTGTACGAATGCATAATATAAATACACGCAAATGACATTATTACCCTCACGTGTTTGTCACGTGAGTATACCTTTCTAGTTTGCAGTTAACGGGCTGGTAACAGCGGGGACCAATTTGAAACTGAGTTGTAACTTTAAGGGTGAGGATGAGATAAAATTACATTAGGGACGAGGATGAAAAAAAATGCAAACTTTAGGGACGAATTACACAGTTATGTCAATAATTAATCAAAAAGTGGAAACGGCGATTGCCCCTTTGCGGTGTTTTAATTCACCATAACTACATACTGTAAGTTTAGCATTTCTTTTTTCTTTTTCTGTTTATATAATAAGGATATAATAATATATAATATAATAACAATAATAATAAAATTATTATTATTATAATTATTATACTGCAAGTCGGATTCCGAATGTGTGTGTCTGTGTCGGCGCAAGGTCACTTTCTGTCGGCATTGTTTCTCTCTGTCCAAATGATGAGATAGTTTTTTTTTTTTTTGTTTTTTTTTTTTAATTCAATTGTAAATTCATCCTTGATTCCATTCTATATTATTAGCTACTTATTTGTTAGCCTTTACAGATATATTCCCATCTTCAATCATTCATCAATTTCATTACTTTACAACTGATTGATTATTGACCTTGTTTTCAGCCTACACTGATTCTTAATTTTGAAATAAATTCATCATCTGGTCTGTGGTTGCTGAGGACACCCTATTTCTTCAACATCATCCATTATTGGCAGATGAAGTTGGGTCTTTTAGGGATCTTGCTAAGCTGCTATTCTGGTTTCAATTCTGTTGTACAACAACAGTTGATTAATTTGGGTATTCTTTACATTCTGGTTTCAAAATGTACTTTACATTTCCCCAGCTGTCACTCGTATTACAGTTGATAGTTAGGTTTCAGAATTGATTTTGTTTTTTACCCATTTGGACACCATTTTGTGTGTTTAATTAGACAGGTGAATAGAAGTAGGTGGTGATACCAACCAAATGTCAAGGACTCTTGCAGCAATAGTGGGAGGTGCTGCAGGAGCTGTAGCGTTGATTGGCGTTGTGATTTTAGTTACATGGTTGTTTCTTTGTAATAACAGGAGTGCCTCCAGAACCTCAGAAGGTGCTTCTTCTGATCCATCTCAAGGTACACTGTATGTAATTTTGTTATACTACTAATTGAAGCTCAATGTAAAATATTATTAGCATATACTTGTACTGAGTATATAATATAATATAATATATTAGTTGCTCAAAATATGTATATGATATTCAGTTGGAGGAAGACCTCAAGGGGTTGAATTAGTGATCCGAGAAACCAGGCGGTTTGAGATTGAGGAATTGTCGTTGGCTACCAAAAATTTTAGTGACAAGAGTTTGATTGGGGAAGGAAAATTTGGGGCGGTGTATAAAGGCTTACTTCATGATGGTATGTTAGTAGCAATAAAAAGTCGACCCTCTCCCCCTACTCAAGAATTCATTGAAGAGGTAAAAACCAGTTTAGATTTTGCAATTGAAGAATTTTTTTTGTCTAATTTGTTCTGTAAATGAAATGACTACTTACTGTTGCATTGAAAATGATCAAGGTGTAAAATGTACATTCAAAACTTGTCTACTTTCCAAATGTACAAGGTTTGATTTTTTTCTTTTATCTTGCTTTTGGCATCTTGTGGAATGATTCCACGTTAAATCAGGCAAGGTATCTGGCATCTATTCAGCATCGGAATATAGTGACCCTTCTAGGTTACTGTCAAGCAAACGGTCAACAGATCCTTGTTTACGAGTACGTTCCAAATGGAAGTGTTTCGATCCACTTGTATGGTAATCCTCTATCTATTTTTTTTTTTTTTTTTTTCTACCTCTGTAATTTTTTAGATTTTTGTACCTACCATTTAAATTAATTATATACCTTCCTGATTTTAATTTGTGTTTTGAACATGCAGGGGAGGGTCAGGTGACTAAAGAGAAGCTTGAATTCAAGCATAGGCTTTCAATAGCTATTGGTGCAGCTAAAGGTGATCCTCTGCAAAATCAGTGAGCATTTTTGGCTTTCCTGGTATTAGTTCTTCATCTTTTTTGTAGATTAAAAACAAAAAGTATTCTGTAAGTTCAATTAAAATGATTTAAGCTACTTTATGGTCACTATATATTATTGATAGCATAAAAAAGAAAAAAAAAAATAATAATAATAACAAGATTTATACAAGTAACCACCAAATTATATTTTCCAATTCAGGTTTAGTTCACCTCCACTCCCTAAGCCCCCGGTTGGCTCATAAGGATTTCAAAACAGCCAATGTTCTTGTAGATGAGAACTTTATAGCTAAAGTTGCTGATGCAGGGGTCCGCAACTTTCTGGGACGAGCTGACTCAGCGTCCTCGTCCTCCTCTCAAATTACAGCTGATGAGATTTTCCTTGCACCAGAGTGAGTTATACCCTCTCCGTAGACTTAATTTTTATTCACAAAAATTTTCTAAAAACTTATTCTGAAACTCTACTTTTTTATAGGGTGAGAGAGTTTAAACGCTTCTCTGAAAAGAGTGACATATACAGCTTTGGTGTATTTTTGCTCGAGTTGGTAAGTGGGAAGGAAGCAGTAGAATTGCTATCTTCAGACTCCAACCAAAACGTTGCGGAATGGGTATTCAACTAATTCATTACTAGTCCTGCATCTTTGTCGAGGTTGCAAAAATCGTTACTCGAGAATACTCGGTCGAGACTCTCTTTTTAGGGAGCACTTGGCAACTCGGGGAGTACTTGGATGTTGACCAAGTTTGACTTTCACCGAGTTTTGACCAATTTTGACTGATTTTTCAGGGAGTACTCGGATATTTGACCTAGTCTGACTTTGACCGAGTTTTGACCAATTTTGACTGATTTTCTGGGGAATACTCGTATGTTGACCAAGTTTGACTCTGACCGAGATTTGACCAGTTTTGACTGATTTTCAGAGTAAGCTTTGGCCGAGAACTTGCCCAGTACTCGCCGAGTAATTCCGAGTTCTGCTTGTGTTTAAACAAATCTGATATGTTTTCTGTTGTTATTCCTAAAGGTGCAAAACTGTCAAGAAGCAGGCACTATTTCTAGTATTATTGATCCACGACTTGGGAACAGCTTCACAACCGAAGGTATGGAAGAGTACATCCACTTGATAATTGGATGTGTCGAGGTTTCTAGTGAGAGAAGACCTGCAATGAGTTATGTCGTAACTGAATTGGATCGAATTCTCGACAAAGAAATGAGCTTGACGACAATCATGGGGGAAGGAACCCCGGTTGTGACCCTTGGAAGTCAACTTTTCAGGGCTGCAAAATAAATAAATTCCATTTGCATTGAATTTAATTATTATTAATTATTTATTTTTATCTCATCTCCAAATTGTTGTGTGATTTGTCAAATATATGATTCTTATGTTTGGGAAGGAGATTCAGCTGTTTGATAAGTGTGTAAAATAACAGCTGGTTGATTTTATTTTTTTCTTTCTCAATTGTACGTCATTAGCTTTTTTATTGATATTGATTGATGATTGTGATGTAAAAAGAAAGCTGTGTGATATTGTAAATTTTATGATTATTACTGTCTAATATTCTGACGCTTGGCTATTACGAATTTAAGAAAGTACGGTTTTTGTACTCTGGTAAACGTTAGCATTATGATAAGGATTTGGGTACTGTCAACTCGCATTGGCAATTTTTTTTTTTTTTTACTCCGTATTCATTTTCAGGTCTGCTTCTTTTGTAGATTGATTCAAGTTTTATGAAAACACATCATCCTGTTTTAATCAGGCGTTATGATCTCCTTTTATGTATACTACTGCTGTTTTAGTTTTATGTAGTTTTCATGTATTATACTGCATTATGCTTCTACTGTATTGCCACCTGTTGTAGTCCGAGCAAACTTATCCATGCCACAGTAACATTTTCAGTTAATATACTAAGTACTTGTCCAGTTGTATTAGGCCAAACAAGTGTACTAATGTTCATTTTGTCTTGGTAACACCTTGATCTCTTTAAACTCTACTGATTAAAAGATGGCTTACGGTATAAACTCGGTTCTTCTAAGAGATTGGGAAGTGTTATGCGTAGTTCTCGTTCATTTTACGCGGACGTCAATGTCATTATTGTTTCAGATTGGGGGCCAGGAGTTAGATGTCGAATATTGTTAATATATTTAACAAGTTTGCTATTGTTTTAGGTCTCAATATTAGCATCAACAAATAAACGTTTATGGTGTTAGTGTGAGCAGGGATGAGATCCAAGATATGTCCGATGTTACAGGTTGTCGGCCAGGGGTTGCGCTTTTGCTTATCTAGGCTTGCCTATGGGTTTTAACATGAAAAGCATTAAGCATTGGGATTCTATCAAAGATCGGTTTGATAAAAGGTTAACAAAGTGGAAATCGAATCTGTTATCCATCGGAGGTAGGCTAAGTTTGATTAAATCGATTCTTTGTACTTTAGGGATCTATTACATTTTATCATCTAAATGCCCGAAAACTGTTTTTGAAGTATCTTGAAAGCTTGTGTTAGATTCTTTTGGGGAAGTGAGAATGGAGCAAAAAAGATGGTGCGGGTTAAGTGGGATTATAGTGATGGCATCGTTACATAAAGTGAGTTTAAACATGGGTAGCTTAAAAGCGTTTAATTCAACAGTTTTATTCAAATGGAGGTGGATATATATTACATACTACTGCTACAGCTAGATTGCACGCTATAAGAGCGTTTTTCGAATGGTGTTCGGAAATGAAAGTGGTCTTGTGGTGAGCTATCAAGTTGGCATTCATCTTTGTTACAGGCTCTCAAAGCTGAATTAGCCAAATAGCCAATGCCTCTGAGAAAGGCTAAATCATACTCTCAACATGATTTTTATCCAACAAAATTGATCATTTTATTTGTTTGATATCTATTCTATTCATATTCAGCGTTCTTTTTATCTATCTATTTATTTGTTTTTTTTTTTTTTAATGGCTAACTCAATACTCTCAACATGATTTTTATCCACGAACATATACACATTGTTCGCCCTAAACTTGAACTTATAACCTTGTGAGCCATAACCTCGTGACTAGTGCTAAGCCAATGACTTTTGGTAGTCTATTTCATCCTTGTACATCTATAATTCTTATGCAGCATTATCTCTATCTTACTGTCAAAATATCGAATTTTATGGTTCAAATGTTGGTATCTCACTCTCAAGACCATTCTGGAGCTGGTAAAGTAATCGAGATAGAATACTCCGATAAGGATCATTTTCTCTCTTTTGTTTTAGATAAGCAAGACAACTCTCTACTTGCAACTTCACTTGTAAGTACAGCTCGTGTGCCTTGTCCCTATTCCTTAGCTCTTGCTGTCTCCCTGCAATCGCATTTAACAACATCTATACATTTGCACTAACATATAAAATACACATGTGCTTCAAATTAATGTCGAATAATATATAGTAATAAAACATACCCTTTGTCTCAATCGCTTTCCCAAATAAGTAATAGAAGCGCCCAGGAAGTTTAGGACGCATCACTGGCAAGTGTACATCTTGGTTAGCCACCTCTCCTTCATTATTACTCCTGTCAATGCATGCATAATAATACCATGATATCACTCCATCACTTACTGAAAAAATCAATATTACAAACAAATTTTTTGGTACCTGAGTTGTACTGCCTCATCTGTTAATTCCTGAATAAAGTTTCTCAGATATGGAACCTTCATTTGGTCATTATAGTCAAAAACTAACTGAATACAGAAAGAAAAGTCATAAGTCATTTTAAAAATCATGATGATTACATTAAGGATTTATTTATTTATATTTCAAATAAAGATATTAGAAGCCTTACTTCACCAATATCATCTTCTCCAACAACACCAAATGGTACAATTTTTGCTCCAAATCTAGCAGCCATCCTCACAAATTCTGACTGCTCTGGCCAGAATAATGTATACTCTTCACCCTAAATAATCAAAAAATCAATTCGATCATCCATGAAAAAAGAAAAGTTATAATTTTACATACCTTTCGATGAAGAGCCTCGCGCATGCCACCTGGATACAGCAGGATATGGGACTTTGATTTCAAGAGTTTAAAAAGGTTGGTTGCTGACACAGGAACCGCACCCATAATTCTGGATGTATCATATTGAGATGTATCAGGTAATCTTCCTTCTTTTAATTTATTAAACATCAGTGGATGTGCTAGTCCACGCACAATTATCCCTCGTTCAGAATATATATTTGCAACCAAAGGAGCCAATTCAAGCCCTAACATCATGTGATACCCGACAAATAAAACGGGACCTTCTGATGGAATCCCCGAGAGTCCCCTAATGACATTCCCGTTTTCCAACGTTGATAACATTACCGGAGAGAAAGCTTCCTCCACAAATCTGCATATTTTATACATTGTTTTTAATTAGTTATTTTTATGTATATAAAACACAGATACTTAATGTGGTTGTGTTGAGGTATACCTGAATGATTCTCTTTCTTTTTTGAATTCGTTGGGGGTTGGTGGTAAGTAATCTGATACGTAATCAATATTTCTTGTACGGCGATAGAAGCTGGTAGCTTTTAAAATGGTAACTAGGTCTTGATTTTGATCCTGGGACGTGTATATAAGTTTAACATCTAGATACAAAATTAATAGAATAAAAGATAAATGAATGAATTTTTGTACCATAAAGAGCATGTGAGAACTGTCATCGAATATACGAATGTCAGATTTTGGGAGTATACGATTAAGTCTCTCACCTTCTTCTCGACTTGGTAATAACTGATCTCTGCCACTGCAGGGATCATTAGTTTTATGAATTAAAAGGTTACATATATATTTACCTTGAGCTAGTTCAGTTTGATAGTTAAGTTGACAGTTGGCCAGGTTCAAGACCATGACAAACCATTAAATGTCTAAGCAGAATTTGTTTTGAATTTTCTTCAAAAACATTTGCTCGTAATACATCAAATTTAGATTAAATACGTTAAAATGAAAAAGATGGTGAAACCTAGATAGAATTAGTGTCTGAGCTTTGACAGCATGAAGGCGTGAGTTGGTGTATGAACAAGCTGAATCAAGCAACCTCAATTTCCATACAAGTGTTTGAAACGAGATTACTTCAGTTAGGGCCTGTAACATCAAACATCAGTTTGTTTTAATATTATAATAAGTTGAAGGGAAATTTGTTAGTTGGGCAACTGGTCCAACAGGTAATTTTTGGTGCGGCACGAAACGGGATAAATCAGGTTGGGTTCAACCGTAACACTTTTAAAATATAAGCAATAACATATAATAATTTCATATGAAGTATATGAAAGTTCAATGATAATCTAGGTCAAGTAAATAACAAGATAACTCAATAGTTTCACCTATTTTTTCAAATACAAAAAGTCGTTGAAACAAAACTTAGGTTAAAAGACAAGATATGCCATTCATACACTTATTGATCACAAGTGTCACTTACAGAAGATATGCATATAATAAGAGCGCAGTATTTAAAATCTAATCAAGTTTAAATAATGCGAAGCAGTTACGTTTATTGAAAATCTGAAGCTTACAGGAAGGTCAGAAGACATGGCTATAAGAGCCTCTGAAAGCCTTGTATCTACTTCTTGTGAAACTCGTTTCCCCGCAGTTTCAGCTCCCATGCCTACATTTATGAATAACAGAAATCGATCACTTCAAAACTATAACGAGTTTCGTCTTACTCCTATTCATTCATATAAATATGAATATATGATATATTATATTCACATTTCATATATATATTCATTATTTGTAAAAATAAAAGAAGTAACAAGTGAAAAGAGAAACCTTAAAGCACCTGTTGTTGTAATAATCAGATTAAGAATAGTATCAAGTCCAACATCAAGTTCCTTTGACATGGATTCTAACACGGGTAAGAATGGACGCAAATGTGATCCATTGAAAGATGTAGCTGCAAAAAAGGAGCATGTAACATATGGATTACTATACTACATCCTCAAATATAATTGCGTATTGAATTGAATTATGTAAGTGTGTCACCTGAATTGGCTAAAACTAAAAGAAGATCGATATGAGGATTGCGTGCAGCAACAGCTAGTGCAAGGCAAGCCCCAAAAGACTGGCCCACAAGATAGATTGGCCTCCCAGGATACTGGTAATTCTGAGACTTAACAGTGCTTTCAACTAGTTTCACTAATTCTGAACCAATCAAAGTCTTAGTTAGTACGTACAGACAAATCTAACCGATGAAGCAAAAGGTGAATACAGTAAAAGGTGTAGCTAGGGATATCTAAAAACCGTATGATAATATATATATATATATATATATATATATATATATATATATATATATATATATATATATATATATATATATATATATATATATATATATATATATATAAGTTGAATACCTGGAAATGGTGTTCTATCAGTAGGAGGTATATGCAGGCACCATATATCAAACATCCTAGTTAGTAGAATAATAATACAAATGAATTAGGCATGTTACTAGGGCATGTCACATATAATATTGATAGTCTAAATATATATTAGACTCATTCATATTCAAATATATACTAGTAACTGAAGTGACGTAGTAGATAACTAATTACTGTCCAAGTCTTTGATGATGCAAAGAAAGGCCAAGTCCAGATCCACCTATCCCTGATCAATGAGATCAGAATACAAAAATATAAATACATAATTTTATTTTAATTAGTTATTAGTATTATTATTATTATTATTATTATTATTATTATTATTATTATTATTATTATTATATTATATAGAAGAGTACACAACAGAACAGAACATAATAGAAGAGAATATAATAGAATACCTGGTAAGTAGAGTAGAAGAGGGGAGTTGGGTAAACGGGAGGAGGAGAAACAATCCAAAGGACAAAACCACCGAGGAGGATGTGATGACGTCATCATGTCAACCCTTCGATTCCCATTCCCATTGAAAGTCACATCTGGAATTTGCAGATTTGATGAAGAATCAGTGGAAGAAGCAACAGCAGCAGCAGAGTAACGATGATTGGGCAGCGAATGTTCTACTGCTTTACTACAACTACATCTTCTTGTACATGTTTTATTAATATTGGACTTTTGAGATTGAAATGTAGATGCAACAGCAGCAGCAGGTGTTGTTGGCTGATGATGGAATATGAAACAGGAGGATGAGTAACACCAGAGCTTAGTTGCCATATATGAATATGAATGAATTTATAAATACGGTAATAAACACACACGTGTGATGCTGCTCTTCTCTTTTGAGGATGTTTTAATCATGAGAAAACCTTGAAAACAATAATTATTAAGAAACAATTGTAGAAGAAACAAGAAAAAGGCAACCACAAGACTTTAATTCCATTCACTCTATCACTTATTTAAATTAATTAATTAATTTGTCATCTGTTTTTAGTGGATGACAATTGGCCATTCCACACCCGCCTTCCCAGGAAAAATCATTCACATCTATCGATCTGGAATACCGGGTGTTATGAATAAGACTAATTACTCATTACTCGTTTAATTTATATTTTTATTTTAATTGAATTTGGATTTGAATTTAGACAAATTACATGGTTCGTCCCTAAATTTATACTCAAATTTCACTCTTCGTCTTTTTATTTTTTCTAAGCTCGTCCCTCATGTTGTAATGTTTAACGAGAGACGTCCGTCCGTCAAAAAGTCATTAACTTTTTCCACTTTTTCCGTTATATCTTGTCATGTGCCAGACATGTGAGGGTGTATTAAGTAGACAAAATTACGCTCGTCGTCCCTGAACTTGTATCCAGCCTTCTCGGGTCATCCTTAAACTTTTTTTTTGCCGGCGTCGTCCCTGAACTTGTACTTTGTAACTCCAGTTGTCCCTCTGTCTATATTCCATCCCATTTTTCTGTTATCTCATCCCATGTGCAAGACACATGAGGGTATTTTAGTCTTTACATCAAGTTTTGGTGTCCCCCTTTATCTTCATCTTCAACAAAACCTTTAACCAAATACTTTTAAACCAAAATCAAATCAATCTAATCTAATCTAAATTAGATTAATATAAAAAAACAAATCAAAACTATAAGCAATTGAAAAAAAACATCAATCAAACTTATTTTATGCCACCGTCTATTAACCGTAATGAGATTGTGAACATAACAAAAATATAGATTATAAACTAAAAATACAATGAATAAGATATAGACATAGATGTTCTATGTAAAAGTCCCATGTAGACTTTAAGAACAATGTTATTAAGGTGCCAATAAGAATGATCCATCTGCCACGAACAATTTATAAATTAATTTAAATTAGAATAAGCTGATATGGGATGGAACTCACGCAAATTGGTAAAAAAAAAAAAAAAAAATTTGCATTTGTGTTTGCAGATGCAGACATGGGTATTTTCATGGACCACACTCAATGGGAATTTGGTATGATATCAAGTCATAAAGAGAGTGGATACAACTGTATATAAACGGATACATTACAACTTGCTTCACCTTTCACATCTGAGCATACCTTCAACATCGTCATCATCGCTAAAGCCAGATCTGAAATTTGCTTCACCTTCGATTAAATCATCTGAGCAAACCTTCGATTAAATCACGAACGATTTGCTTCACCTTCAACATCGTCATCATCACAAAAGCCAGATCTGAAATTTAACACCCAGATCTGAGATTGAACAAAACCCAGATATGAATGTGAAGAAATCAGGCGGTGGTGGCGCGGCTCAGATTCCGGTGGTTCATGGTTGCTTGTGGTGGTAAGAATGCAATGATTTAATGGATTTTTATTGTTCATAAGTTGTACAAAGGATTTTAGGGATGATTTTGTATTTATGAAATGGTGCAAGAATTTTTAAAAAGAAATTGTTTTTGACTAAGACATTGTCCATATGCTTTTTAATTTGTTGGAGAAATTAATTTTAATTTGTAATTGATTAGGGTTTATAATTTGGGATAAAATGAAATTGAGAATGTCAAAGATGAATAAAAGGTGAATGAAGTTGGTAGGAATGAGAAATGAGGTGGTTGAATTTTAAAAGACAAAATTACCCTCACATGTATTGCACATGGGATGAGATAACAGAATAATTGGACGGAATATAGACGGAGGGACGACCGGAGTTACAAAGTACAAGTTCAGGGACGACGCTAGCAAAAAAAAAGTTTAAGGATGACATGAGAAGGCTGGATACAAGTTCAGGAACGACGAGTGTAATTTTGTCTTTTAAGTATTTGAACACTTCCTTTGTCACTTTTCTCTTCCCGTTCATCTTCATCTTTAACAATATCTTTAATCAAATACTTTTAAATCTAAACCAAATCAAATCTAATCTAAATTAAAATCAAAAACAAATTAAAACATCAATTTCAAAGAATTTGTTCAAACCCATTTAAAAACTCATGTATTCTTAATATTAGTGTGTGAATATCATAATCAAAGGCAACATTAAATTATAAAAACCCATTTAAAATTTATGCTTACAGAAACTATTTGCAAAACTCATTTTTTATGCACAATCTGAAAGCCATTTTACAAGCAAAATCATTTTTTGCAGCTCTTCACCATAAATGTATACAACCGAAATCATATCTACAACCACCATCATCTTTACAGATCAACATCATCATCATCATGACTATTTGCTTCACCTTTAACATCTGAGCATAAACCTTCGATAACCTCCACGATCCATTGTTTGGTCAAAACCGTAGGATTAATGTGCAAGGTACAACATATAACCATATGGCCAACTTCATTTGAGCCTTCGGGGTCACACACATTGTGACGACCCAGAAATTTCCGATCAAATTTAGACTTAATCTTTATATGGTTTCGACACGATAAGCAAAGTCTGTAATGTTGAGTCTTAAAATCTTTAAACTGTATCATTTACCCATTTGACCTTCGACTGTTCTCGACAATTCACGAACAATTGCTTGTAATTGAATATGTACATATATATAAATGTAAATACATACAATGATTTAAAATTATAAATTATAATTTAATCATTAGAATTAAATATGGAAAATAATATATAAGATAATAATTTTGTAATTTAAAATGAATCTATAAATATATATATATATTCAATACATAAATATTATTATATATATATTGTAATAAATAAATATTAAATAATTCAATATAATATAATTAGTAAATATGATATAACTAATAAATTGTATTATATCAAACTTAATTACAAGATTGTATTATACTTTCATTATTATTATTTATAAAACTGATATCTATAACTTGTTATATTATTAGTATTATTATGATTATTGTTATCAATGTTAATATAATTACTAATATAACTAATAAGTGAAATTATAATTTTAGATATTGTGATTAATATTAGTATTATTATTATTTATTGATATTAGAGATTACTATTTGTATGATTAATATTATTATGCTTCTTTAAATATTTAATATACAAATATATATATATATATATATTTGTATATATATATATATATATATATATATATATATATATATATATATATATATATATATATCAGTTATATGTATATGAATTTACATATATATATATATGTATTTATATAGTTGTATCTCAAATATATATATATATATATATATATATATATATATATATATATATATATATATATATATATATATATATATATATATATATATATATATATATATATATATATATATATATATATATTAAATACATAAGAATCAGTATTCTGTTTCAAGTCATTTTCGGAGCTCTTGATAATTTGCCTTTCTGTTTAATCAATCGTACTAGTTAGTAATCAAACATAAGGATAATCCAAAATTTCTGTAACCACGGATTCCTATTTTATTTCTTTTAATATATTTTTGTACTATCGAATATTTTCATGTCGACACAAATCAATATAGAACATTGAAATTACTTCTTCCTTTCATTATGTGTCACAACCCACCCTCTCTTATCCTCGAACCATGATAACCACCATCAACCTCCAACAATAAACAATCACCTTAACCACATATGTATTAACACAACCCATGAACGATCACCATATCTCAATGCTATTGTTTGATTTCTTATTACTACTCGACGAAGGCTGCTGCTTTATGAATCACCATGGTTCATCATAATCGTAACATCATCTTCATCAATCATTACCATCGAAACCCATTTAAACACCACCTTAGACAATCACCTTCGAAAACAACCTCAAAACCACTTCATTCACCACCTTTCTATTTTTCCTATCAACGAAAACCATCATCAACACCTCATCACCTCAACCATCAAACTGCAACCTACTTTGGTCTATCTGTTTCTCTTTTCTCTGTTCGACAGCCCCAAAACAAACTCCACCACTTTCATCTCCAAACCACCTCCGCCATTATCCTTCACCATATAAGAATTTTTCTGTTGATCACCCGTCATCACCACACTTGTATATCACCTCCATTAAACCAACACTCGAACTACTATGATTCTGTTTCCTTTCTATCTTGGTTCACCACGAACACCCATCACCATCAAAAAAACCTGCAAACGTTAGCATTGTACTCGATTACTACAGCTGTAACACCACCGTTAAAAACATAAAAAGCCGTAGCTGATATTGCTAACCTTTTTCTGTTGTTCGACGCAAAGCAAATAGAGAAGAGTGTACTTGTTTTGTTGGTTTGTGAACTTACAAGAATCAAAAGGAGAAAGAAGAAACACTACATAATTGTTAGAAGTTTACCAACTTAATTGACTATTTATAACATTAGAATCTACAAGTGACACTAATTGAGAGTTAATGGCAGACAAAGGCCACCTAAAAGTGATATGGGGATATAATTGAAATGGTACACAAGGAATGAGCTGTTAGTTATATATATTCTTTTTCAATGATTGTCGGTCGAGTGAAAGGAATACAGACAGCCACGAAAATGTTACTTGGGTCGTTCTTTTCTTTTTCCTAGTGATGGGCTGTTGTTGTTGGGCCAAGGATTACATTTTTCTGTTTGGGCCGTATCCTATGTATGCTGTTGGGCCCAAGATACGATCCATATTGCTGTATGTTAGATCGGTTTAGCTAGGATTGATTTGTTAGGAAAGAAGAACAAAAAGCCAGAGATAAAGGTTATATATATTTAGGTCACACATAAATTACAGAAAGAAATAGATAGCACGCTGGTTAGAGGTGTGGTTTGTTAAGCGAGAGGTCGCGGGTTCAATCCTCGGCCATGTCAAATTTTTTTTTTAGAAAAAAGAAAAAGAAGAGGGACTGATGATTATATAGGTTATATAAAATAAACTCGGGATTAATTTCAGAAAAAAACGAGTAGAGCAGATGGTTTGAGAGTGTTTGAGTGAGCGAGAGGTCATGGATTCGAGCCCTGGCCATGGCATTTATTTCTTTTAAAGCTTCTTTTAAAGGTAGTCTTATTTTGTTATTATTATTATTATTATTATTACTACTGTTATTATTATTACTATTATTGTTTTGTTATCATTATCATTAATAAAATTTATATTATTATCATTATTATTATTAATATAAGTATTATTATTATTTATATCATCCTTACATATCATTGTTAGTAAAAAGTATTAATATATGCGTATTAGTTATTATTATTATTACTATTATTATTATCATTATCATTTTTATTAAAAGTATCATTAATATTAAGGATTATCATTTTATTAAAGTTATCATTATTACTAAAATTATTACTAAAATTATTATTATTATTATCAATATTATTATTATTATCATTATTATTATTATTATTTTCATATTAACAATATTATTATTACAAATAAATTCTTTCTATATAAGAGTATATTTATTACGACTACCATAATATTACATATAATTATATATATTAAAAATTAATTATATAAAGATTTACATATAACAAATTATTGATTTTTAATATAATATCAATCATATACATATATATATATATATATATATATATATATATATATATATATATATATATATATATATATATATATATATATATATATATATATATATATATATATATATATATATATATATATATATATATATATATATATATATATATATATAAATATATATATATAAATATAAAACTATATAAATATTAATTATTTTAAATATATATACAAATTAAATATATAAGATATATAATATATAAGATATAATATATAAATTGTTCGATTACCATTATATGTGTTAATATATATATAAATGATATAGGTTCGTGAATCCAAGGCCAACCCTACATTATTCAGTAGTAAATGTCGTCATATGTATTTTTACTACAAAATACAGTATGGTGAGTTCATTTGATTCCCTTTTACTCTTTACATTTTTTGGGACTGAGAATACATGCGCTACTTTTATAACTGCTTTATTAAATGCTTTTGAAATACATTTTGAACTGCGAATACATGAAATGCTCTTATAAATGTTTGACGAGATAGACACAAGCAAAATATTCCTCGAATGAATTATGTGGACGTGATAATTGCCACCATTGAATTATGTGGACGTGATAATTGCCACCATTGATATGAATATTTTTCCCCTGATTATTATTGCTTGGTAACCTAAGAATTAGGGAATATCACTAATTTTGAGAATTAGTGCACGCCTAATTGACGCGAATCCTAAAGGTAGCTACCGGGTTTAACACCCCCACCCAGAATGTTCACAAGACAGAAGGGCTAGTGGGCGTGGTGTTTAGTACTTCGAAGTTTATATGATTATTATACAGACGAGATGTTCTGTTTTGGGGATATTTGTTGAGTCCCCAAAATAATTAAGGATTTAATTATGACAAAACTGTAATTTATTTGCACTAAAATGATATGTGCAGTCAGCACAAGTTTGTTTATGTATAGACAGCAGATATTGTTGTGTCGAGTGTTTAGTTTGCTGCTCAGTCTACCAGTACAAGGTAGACAGTGTTCTTCAATCAGCACAAGATGTGTACTCAGCAAATCAAGAACATGAAGTGGCTCAGCAATAAAGAACCAGCACAGCTGAAATGCAGCTTACTACACAAGACAGCTATGCTCCATTATAAGCATAGTAGTTTCCCAAGTGGTCTACATCAATGGTACTATTCAACAGAAGTCTAAGACAAAGTTGAACAGAAAAGAACACGCGTCGGCGGCTGACAAGTGACCTTACAAGACCACGTGGGAATGCAGAAGTTTAACGCATGTGCAGATATGGGTTATACTTTGTCAACACCTAGGGAACACAACATTCTATTTGTATAATCAAATAGTGGTGCCAAACTGAATTGGAGTGTTCCTGCAAATAGCTACCAAAGAGGAAAGAGGAGAGCATGCTCTCTGATATAGTTGTCCCCACAAGTACAGACATCCTATGTACCAATGGACAATAGAACCATTACACGGATAATAGGACTACTATAAATTATTGTATCCACTATTGTAACAACTAGTGGTGTGGGTTTATTTTTATAGAGTCAAAACGTGTAATAGCTGTTAGTTTACCTCTTAGCTATAATCTAGGTATTCTGTATCAACCAACTATCATTCCGCCAAGGATATTTGTGATTCTTTGTGATTCAATCAATAAAGAATAACTGTTAAAAATTACCTGTGACTCTATTTATTTGCATGCTTGAATACTAATCTTGTTTAACTGTTAAGTTATTTTTAAAAAAAATTGTATTCATCCCCCCTCTACAATACTCCTGTTGTTATCAAGGGACCAACAACTGGTATCAGAGCTTCAGTCTTGATAATCAGTATCTTGGATCTGAATTCTCTCATGGCTGCATATTCAAATACAGCTTACCTTGAAAATGGCTCATCCAATAGACCACCCAAATTTGATGAAGATGAGTATGAAACTTGGAAGGCAAGATTCATGCTTCACCTTGAGTCTATTGACCCACTCATGCCTGGTATTGCCATAGGTGGTCCATTTGTACCTACTGAGACTATTGGTAGTGCTTCAGCTACAGCTGACACTCCTGGTGTTCCTGCAGAGAGGTTATTCTCACCCCTTCTAAATGGGATGCTGAGGATAAACGTCGTGTTGGACTTGACCCTAAAATCAGAACCTTGTTAGCTATAACTTTGCCTAACCCACTGTTCAAACTGATTAAGGGAAAAGAAAATGCCAAGCTTATGTTGGACTATCTAGATGTTACCTATGAGGGTATGGGAGAAGTTAGGCAGAACAGAATGATTGCTTTAAAACGAGAATATGAAATGTTCTTTGCCTACAAGAATGAAACCCTTAAGCAAACCTTCATTAGGTTTAACTCCTTGATTGCTGACCTGATCACTTTGAATGTCACCTATACTGAGTTTAAACAAGTAAACAAATTCATAGATTCACTGCCTACTAAATGGAAATCTGTTACTGACCCTTTAAGAACCACTCAGACCCTAAAGAACTTTAACATGTCTTCTCTCTACAGTTCACTTTGGAACCATGAGAAGGCAGACGCTAAATATGAACTTAACTTGAAAGAAAACTTTAGGTCTGCCCCCACCACTTCAAAATATTCTAAGACAGATGATACTGCTCTTATTGCTGCTGCTAAAAAGAAAGCTCAAAAAGCTTTACTGGTTCAAAAGTTGTTGGCAGAAGAAGAGACAGCTGAGAGTGAAGTGGATAGTGGTACTGGGTCTGAAGAAAGCAGTGATGATGAAAGTGATGCAGAAGGGTTTGCTGAAGGTATGGCTTTGCTGGCTAGGAAGTTCAAAAGGTTCAACCATAATAGAACCAGCAAGTCATACAAAGGGAGTAAGAAACCGAGTGCTAGGTATAGCAGCAAGTCAGTCAAGGGTCCTAAATCCGAGTGTTAAAATTGTGGGAAGGTTGGACATTTTGCTGCTGAATGCATGTCCAGGAAACCTTCAACTTCCCATGCTAACTCTTTCTCAAAAGCTAACAAGTACAAGAATAAGTACAAAGCTATGAAAGCTCAGATGAAGGAAAGTGCTAAGACTGATAAGAAGGGTAAAAAGCCAGAAAAGGTTCTAGTTGCTGAGCATCATGATTGGGATGAAACCAGCTCGTCGTCTTCCTTTGATAGTGATACTGATGATGATGGTGCTGGTTATGCTCCAGAGAAGAAGCTGTGTTTAATGGCCAAGGAGGTCAAGGAGTCTGATGAGGATGATAGTGGTAGTAAGTTTTTGGCTGATATGAGGGAAGCTGATCAGAAAAGAGATTCACCTCAATGGAAAACTGAATTGATGTATAAGGTTGATAATTTTCGAACTTATACTGATGATGAAAAAGCCGAAATGTTTGACTACCTAAGAGTTGACTTATGTAGATGCAGCAAACGTAAAGAAGTTTTGAAAACTGACAACAAATCTTTAAATGAGAAACTTAAAATCAAAAATGATGAAATTAAAATCTTGAAAGATGAAATTTCCAAACTTGAAAAACAAAACTTTGCTTTAAGGTCTCTTCACGTTGAGGCAGCAGAAGTCAAGAACCAGCTGGATAATCTTAAAAAGGTTGTCGCTTCATGGTGTACATCTGCTCAACACACAGCAAAGTGTGTTAACGAGCAGGTGCCTGCCCAAGTTGAAGCTTTTTTGCTGGTGACTATGCTGCTACTGCTGCTATTGCAGAAGTTACTTTCATGGACCCAAATCTTGAAACAGATCCTGAAGCTGTCTTGCCAAATACTTTTGCCAAGATAGTTAAGGGTAAAAAGGTCTTGACAAATAAGTTTGTTAGACCTACTGTGTCCCCACCACCTGCCATAAAAGAGATTTTGGAGGATGAAGTTAGAGCAAGAGAAGCCAGTACCTCAATTGATGAGACTACTGACCCCTCAAGCATCTACTACATGACTCCAAAAGAAAGACGTATCAAAAGGGAAATCACTAAAAATAATCTTAGAAAAATTAAACCTACTGATTCCCCTTCGTGCTCGAGTTTCAATTGTGTTGAGCCAGCTGATGACAAACTTACTAGTCAACCAGTAGCTGTAGACAAGCCAGTCAAACGTAATTCTGGCAAGTCCAAGGCAGCAGGAAAAACTTCCTCTAGCTCATCAGTTTCAGTAGACAAGCCAGTAACTTCCCACGCTGGCTCGTCAAATGATAAAGGCAAAGCAATACGTCATGACTATGGTACTAGTTCCAAGAAGAAAGCTGCCCTTAAGGGAAAAGCAAAAGTGGACTCGAATAAAGAGCTGTCTATCACTGAGATTATGACAGTCAAGCTTGACCAGCTAATTGAGGCAGTAACCAAAAATCGACCCGATCTTACTGCACCCCTTTACCCAGTGTATGACTAGTCACCAATACCAAATGTGAGAAAATGCAACAAATGTGGCAACAAGTTTCACTTAGCCAATCGGTGTCCTTTAACCCCAACCCCATCTGCTGCTGCTTCTTCTAGCAAACCAGCAGACAGGAAGAGATCATCAAAGATGACCCTTCCAGAACCCATCCTTGGATGGGTTCCCAAAAAGAAATAATCTCTTAGCTACTGTGCAGGGCATTCAAAACAAGCAAATCTGGTATCTCGATAGTGGTTGTTCGAGACATATGACCGGATGTAAGTCCCTGCTGATGGACTATCAAGAAAAAGATGGTCCAGTTGTTTCGTATGGAGATAATTCGTTGGGTTACACAAAGGGTTTTGATACTTTGACTAATGGGAATGTCACATTCTAAAATGTTGCATATGTCGTTGGGCTTAAACATAATTTACTCAGCATAAGCCAACTGACAAGTAAGAATAAGATAGTCGAATTCAGAAGGAAAATTGGCACTATTTTTGATAAGATAGGGAAGCCTCTGCTAACTGCAAAACGTCATGAAAACATGTATCAAATTGACATGAACACAGCTGTCACAACAACTGATACTTGTTTCTATTCGAAGGCAGCAGACAACCTAAAATGGTTATGGCACAAGAGACTCTCACATCTCAACTTCAAAGATATTCACAAATGATCCAGTAGAAGTTTGGTGTCTGGGCTACCCACCATGTCTTATGTAAAGGACAGATTGTGTCCTGGTTGTGAAAAAGGAAAACATCACCATGCCTCATTCAAATCAAAGCAAATCTCATCTGTTGAGAAACCATTTCATTTACTTCATATGGATCTTTTTGGTCCTGTTAATGTGGCCAGCTGTAGTGGGAAGAAGTATACACTGGTTATTGTTGATGAATATTCCAGATACACCTGGGTATTCTTTTTGAAGTAAAAGAGTGAAGCTGCTGATGAAATTATCAATTTTATCAAAAGAATGGAGCTTTTAAATGGGCAACTGGTGAAACAGCTAAGAAGTGATCATGGTACAGAATTCAGAAATGCTACATTAGAAGAATTTTGTGCTGATAAAGGTATTTCATAGAACTTTTCTGCGGTAAGAACACCTCAACAAAATGGTGTTGGAGAAAGAAGAAACAGTACTCTCATTGAAGCAGCAAGATCTATATTAGCTGAGTCTGGGCTGAAAAATTCATATTGGGCAGAAGCTGTGAACACTGCATGTTTTACTCAGAATAGATCTTTAATAGTGAAAAGACATCAGAAAACTGCTTATGAAGTCCTCAACGGAAGAAAACCCTCAATCTCATTTCTTCATATATTTGGCACTCCCTGTTTCATTCTAAACAATAGGGATCAGCTAGGCAAGTTTGATGCTAAGGCTGATGAAGGTATATTCTTGGGATATTCCAACATGTCAAAGGCATATAGGGTTTTCAATAAAAGAAGGGACTGTTTTGAAGAATTAATTAATGTTAGATTTGATGAAACTACCCCAGCCTCATCTCCCAGTCAAGAAGATGAAGAGTTATTGTTTGAAGAGCCTAATCAGCAAGCTCTTGATGATGAAGAGGAACCAGCTGCAAATCCCTCACCAATCCATGTTGCTGAGTTCTCTGATGATGAGATGGAACATTCTGTTCCATCTGTGTCTAAACCTAGTGGACCTACTGGCTCTACTGAAGTTCTACAACTTGAGCATAGGTCTACTGGTTCTAAAGGAACACAAGCTGGTACTGGTTACATTAATACTGAACAGTTGTCTCCAACTGCTGCTCATACCTTTGAACCAGCTGATGATCAAGATGCTTTGTGTTCCACGACAAGCTCACCGGTTCATAACACTAGATGGACAAAAGAGCATCCAATTGAGCAAGTTATTGGTAATCTAGCTAGTGGTGTTAAAACAAGAAGGCATGCAACCAGCAATTTTTGTATGCATGTAAATTTTGTGTCTACCATTGAACCTAAATGTCCTGATGAAGCAATCAAAGTTCCAAGCTTGGCAGAAGCTATGCAAGAAGAGATCTCCCAGTTTGATAGGAATAAAGTTTGGACATTGGTGCCTAAACCTGATGATGAAACTAAGAAAATCATTGGCACCAAGTGGGTTTTCAAGAACAAGATGGATGAAGATGGGATTGTGATCAGAAACAAAGCTAGATTGGTAGCTCAAGGGTTCAAACAGGAAGAAGAATTAGATTATGGAGAGACTTATGCTCCAGTGGCTAGGATGGAAGCTATCAGATTGTTCTTGGCATATGCTGCTAAGATGAACTTTAGGGTATTCCAGATGGATGTCAAATCTGCATTTCTAAATGAGAAGCTGTAAGAAGAAGTTTATGTCAAACAGCCTCCTGGTTTTGAAAGCAGTAAATATCCAGACCATGTCAATAAGCTAGACAAAGCTCTTTATGGCCTCAAACAGGCTCCAAGAGCATGGTATGAGACACTTCATGTGTATCTCACTGGTATAGGTTTTAAAGTTGGAACAATTGATACCACTCTTTTCTCAAAAGAGACAGATGGTGATCTCTTGCTGGTACAGATATATGTAGATGATATTATTTATGGATCTAAAAATGAGAAACATTGTCAAGATTTTTCAAAACTTATGTCAAAGACATATGAAATGAGCTTACAAAGAGATTTGCAATACTTTTTGAGATTGCAAATTAAACAACTTGATGATGGAATTTTTATAAGTCAGGATAAATATATCAAAGATATGCTAAAGAAATTTAGTCTGACCTGTTTAAAAGATATAGGGACCCCAATGGCAGCATCTATTAAAATAGATGCTGATCCCAATGGTGAACCAGTCAATATCACTGAATATAGAGGTATGATTGGATCACTACTTTATCTCACAGCCAGCAGACCAGATATTATGTTTGCTATATGTCTCTGTACCAGATATCAAGCTGATCCTAAAGAGTCACACTTGCTAGCAGTCAAAATGATATTTAGGTATCTGAAAGCTACTGCTAAATGTGGTCTTTGGTACCCCAAAGACCAGGATTTTGAGCTAATTGGGTATTCAGATGCTGATTTTGCAGGGTGTAAAATAGACAGAAAAAGTACTACTGGTGGTTGCCAGTTACTGGGTGGTAGGCTAGTCAGCTGGACGAGCAAAAAGTAAAATACTGTGTCCACATCTACTGCTAGGTAGAATACGTTTCTGTTGGTAGTTGTACTGCTCAAGTATTGTGGATGCAAAGCCAGCTGAAAGACTATGGTGTTCATGTTACAAAGACTCCAATCTACTGTGACAACACAAGTGCAATCGCTATCACCAACAATCCTGTGATGCATTCAAGAACAAAGCACATTGACGTTCGATATCAATTCATAAGGGATCATGTTCAAAAAGGAGATGTGGAGCTACATTTTATTTCAACAGACTAGCAGTTAGCAGATCTATTCACAAAGCCCTTAGATGAGAAACGTTTTAACTATATCATCTATGAGCTGGGTATGCTTGAACTTTAAATAAAAGACAATTTTTGTTGGTGTGCTGGCTCTACAACATGTAGGGCAAACCAGTAAGTCATTTTTGTTAACTTATTGCCTACATGTAAAACACTCAGTACAATAAGGTCTTTTATACTTTGGTTACTCAAAATGTTTTTAATTGAAATAATAAATAACTCACAAACTTAAATGATTCCTTAAATCTGAAACTCATTTACTCCCAATGATTTAAATTAAATTCATGTCATATTAAATGTAACAAAGTATATTGTATCTAATACAAAACTTATTTTGTGGTTTTTAAATCATTTTTTTGTAATTAAAACCTGCTGCATTTAATGCTGAATGAGAGGTATGAGTGTTCAAGCCGTATATACGTCAAATCAATAGTCTGTGTCCCCTCGAAAGTGTGCCAGTCTATCACATCTGCCCACGCGCCTGCTAATGGCAGTTGCCATTTTCTCTCTCCTGCCTTTTTCATCCAATCACAACGGTTAAAAGAGTGTTTTATCTTCTATAATAACCTTCGGTTATTCAGTTTTCAAATTCACACTCTTCTCTCTAACATCCCCAAATCTTCAAATCAATTCATACATCCATCTTCTAAGAAATCATCAATGGCAAAACAACAACAACATCAATCACCACCTGCTGCAAACTAGCCAGAGGAACAACAACCACAGCAACAATAACCGGTAGAACCACAACAACCGAAACAGCAACCACCACCGGTCATCGAAGAATAAGTGGTGCAGGGCCCTCTGTTCAACCTGCACCCAAGCCTTGTTAGGGCTGCAAATGCACCTGAACACTCTTCCATTCGCCTATCGCGAGGTAATGCTGCTCATGCCCTTTCAATTCCCAAATCTAAATCCAACATGGGCTATGATACGCTTATCGATTACATAAGACAATCACCACTGGCTCGAGCTATTACCGGCATACCTTCTCGTCATTATCTGGCCTGTTTGGCCAGATTCTGGTATACTGCCACCACGGCCACCACTCAATAGAACGTTCCATGTATTCATGGCATGGTGACTGAAACCCTACCCTGCTCCATCACTGTTGATGCCATCTGACGTGCTCTCCAGTTACCTATTGGTCCATTTGTTAATTCACTAATCAGTGATGAGTTTAGAAGAGAAGTACTGGAAATTATAGGGTTTGATGGACCAGTGGCTCATACGCCCTTAAGGAAGCAGATGCTACCTCTGTAGAATTACTTCTTTGGCTTGCTGATGTAGTGACCCGAACTTTTCCATGTTTATATATATTAAATGAAATTGATATTTACATAATTAAGTGTTTCCAACATGTTAAGCAATCAAACTTGTTAATACTTGATTAATTGAAATAGGTTTCATATAGACAATTGACCACCCAAGTTGACCGGTGATTCACGAACGTTAAAACTTGTAAAAACTATATGATGACATATATATGATTATATATATAATTAACATGATATTATGATAAGTAAGTATCTCATTAGGTATTTTAACAATGATTTATATACATAAAATTGAGTTTATTGAATTAAGAAACTCGAAACGATATATATAACGATTATCGTTATAACAACGTCTTACTAATTATATATGAATCATATTAAAATATTGTTACACTATGTTTAATCATCATAAATGATAAGTAAACATGTCATTATGTATATTAACAATGAACTACATATGTAAAAACAGGACTACTAACTTAAGGATTTCGAAACGAGACATATATGTAACAATTATCGTGGTAACTACATTTAAATGTATATATATCATATTAAGATATATTAATATATCATAATATCATGATAATATAATAATTTAACATCTCATTAGATATAATAAACATTAGGTTAACAACATTTAACAAGATCGTTAACTTAAAGGTTTCAAATCAACATTTACATGTAACGACTAACGATGACTTAACGACTCAGTTAAAATGTATATACATGTAGTGTTTTAATATGTAATCATACAATTTTGAAAGACTTCAAGACACTTATCAAAATACATCTACTTAACAAAAATGCTTACAATTACATCCTCGTTCAGTTTCATCAACAATTCTACTCGTATGCACCCGTATTCGTACTCGTACAATACACAGCTTTTAGATGTATGTACTATTGGTATATACACTTCAATGATTAGCTCTTAGCAGCCCATGTGAGTCACCTAACACATGTGGGAACCATCATTTGGCTACTAGCATGAAATATCTCATAAAATTACAAAAATATTAGTAATCATTCATGACTTATTTACATGTAAACAAAATTACACATCCTTTATATCTAATCCATATACTAAAGACCAAAAACACCTACAAACACTTTCATTCTTCAATTTTCTTCATCTAATTGATCTCTCTCAAGTTCTATCTTCAAGTTCTAAGTGTTCTTCATAAATTCTATAAGTTCTAGTTTCATAAAATCAAGAATACTTCCAAGTTTGCTAGCTTACTTCCAATCTTGTAAAGTGATCATCCAACCTCAAGAAATCTTTTTTATTACAGTAAAATATCTTTCTAATATAAGGTAATACTCATATTCAAACTTTGATTCAATTTCTATAACTATAACAATCTTATTTCGAGTGGAAATCTTACTTGAACTTGTTTTCGTGTCATGATTCTGCTTCAAGAACTTTCAAGCCATCCAAGGATCCTTTGAAGCTAGATCTATTTTTCTCATTTCCAGTAGGTTTATCCACAAAACCTGAGGTAGTAATGATGTTCTTAACATCATTCGATTCATATATATAAAACTGCCTTATTCGAAGGTTTAAACTTGAAATCACTAGAACATAGTTTAGTTAATTCTAAACTTGTTCGCAAACAAAAGTTAATCCTTCTAACTTGACTTTTAAAATCAACTAAACACATGTTCTATATCTATATAATATTCTAACTTAATGATTTAAAACCTGGAAACACGAAAAACACCGTAAAACCGGACATACGCCGTCGTAGTAACACCGCGGGCTGTTTTGGGTTTGATAATTAAAAACTATGAAAAACTTTGATTTAAAAGTTGTTCTTCTGCGAAAATGATTTTTCTTATGAACATGAAACTATATCCAAAAATCAAGGTTAAACTCAAAGTGGAAGTATGTTTTTCAAAATGGTCATCAAGACGTCGTTCTTTTGACTGAAATGACTACCTGTTACAAAAATGACTTGTAACTTATATTTCCGTCGATAAACCTATACTTTTTATGTTTAGATTCATAAAATAGAGTTCAATATGAAACCATAGCAATTTGATTCACTCAAAACAGATTTAAAACGAAGAAGTTATGGGTAAAACAAGATTGGATATTTTTTGATTGTTGTAGCTACGGGAAATATTGTAACAATTCTATACAAATCATATCCTAGCTAACTTATATTGTATTATACATGTATTCTAATATATTATGTAATCTTGGAATACCATAGACACGTATACAAATGTTTTGACATATCATATCGACCCATGTATATATATTATTTGGAACAACCATAGACACTCTATATGCAGTAATGTTTGAGTTAGCTATACAGGGTTGAGGTTGATTCCAAAAATATATATACTTTGAGTTGTGATCTAGCCTGAGACGTGTATACACTGGGTCGTGGATTGATTCAAGATAATATATATCAATTTATTTCTGTACATCTTACTATGGACAACTAGTTGTAGGTTACTAACGAGGACAGCTGACTTAATAAACTTAAAACATCAAAATGATTTAAAAATGTTGTAAATATATTTTGAACATACTTTGATATATATATATATATATATATATATATATATATATATATATATATATATGTATATATTTGACCAGTGGCCAAGTCTTACTCCCGACGAAGTAAAAATTTGTGAAAGTGAGTTATAGTCCCACTTTTAAAATCTAATATTTTGGGATGAGAATACATGCAATTTTATAAATGTTTTACGAAATAGACACAAGTAAATGAAACTACATTATATGGGTGAATGATCGAAGCCGAATATGCCCTTTTTGCTTGGTAACCTAAGAATTAGTAAACCGATCTACTAATTGACGCGAATCCTAAAGATAGATCTATTGGGCCTAACGAACCCCGTCCAAAGTACCGGATGCTTTAGTACTTCGAATTCGTTTTTATCATGTCCGAAGGATTTCCCGGAATGATAGGGGATATTCTTATATGCATCTTGTTAATGTCGGTTACCAGGTGTTCACCATATGAATGATTTTTATCTCTATGTATGGGATGTATATTGAAATATGAAATCTTGTGGTCTATTATTATGATTTGATAATATATAGGTTAAACCTATAACTCACCAACATTTTTGTTGATGTTTTAAGCATGTTTATTCTCAGATGATTATTAAGAGCTTCCGTTGTTGCATACTAAAATAAGGACAAGATTTGGAGTCCATGCTTGTATGATATTATGTAAAAACTGCATTCAAGAATCTTATTTTTGATGTAATATATTCTTATTGTAAACCATTATGTAATGGTCGTGTGTAAACGGTATATTTTAGATTATCATTATTTGATAATCTACGTAATGCTTTTTAAACCTTTATAGATAAAATAAAGGTTATGGTTGTTTTAAAAATGAATGCAGTCTTTGAAAAACATCTCATATAGAGGTCAAAACCTCGTGACGAAATCAATTAATATGAAACGTTTATAATCAATATGAACGGGACATTTCAGTTGGTATCCGAGCGTTGGTCTTAGAGAACCGAAAAATTGCATTAGTGTGTCTTACCGAGTTTGTTAGGATGCATTAGTGAGTCTGGACTTCGACCGTGTTTTTCTTCAAAAACGATTGCTTAACATTTTTTGTTGTTGGAAACTATATATTATTAACATGTAAATATTATGTGATATATTAATCTCTTAACGTGTTTGATATTGTGTGATAGATGTTTACCTCTAGTACAAATTTCATTGATTCACCTAATAATAATGAAGAGTCGAATATATTTTGGGAAGACTCACAAATTCCCGAAGAGGAACCGGAAGAGGAGGAACCGGAAGAGGAGGAACCGGAAGAAGAGGAACCAGAAGAGGAGGAATCGGAAGAGGAGGAACCAGAAGAAGAAGAGGTTCTGGAGGAAGAAATATTGATACCTATAGTAAATCAATTAAATAAAAGAAAATGCTCAACCAACGGACCAAAGTTAATAATGGTCAATGGTGTTTCCGCCGAGGAAGCAAAATATTGGGAAGATTACTAATTTTTCGATGAATCGAATCCCGATGAGGATTCCGATGATGTTATAGAAATTACCTCGACCCAATTTAATAAAGCGAAAGAAAATAATAAGGAAAAAGGTATAAAAATTGAGAAACCCGATTCCAACTCCGATGAACTTTATATGTATCGGCAACATCCGTATTTCCTAAAATGTAACAATGACCCGAGAACCTCTAAACCACCAGGTTTTTCTAAACCATTGTGGAAAACGACGGCTCGTATTAGAGGAACACCATATATTCCTAGAAAATTAGGAAGCGAACCAAGTCCGAAGAAGAAGAAACCAGTGATTTAGATTAGAGGGTTGTAATCATGTTGTGTATTATATGTATTGTAGTGTGCTTGTACTTTTATATTCTATGTAAAAATTGCTTGTATTGTTTGTTAATTATCTTTTACGAATCTAATCCTTGTCTATTTTACAGTAAAAAAACAAAATGGACGTTAAGGGTAAACAACCGAATATTTTAGAAGATCTACCAGAGGATATGATTGAGAAAATCTTGTCTAGAGTCGGTCAGAATTCATCAGCACAATTAATTAGGCAAAATTAACTTGTTAAACATTTGAAAGACCTTCCAGAAATGCCTTAGTTTATAAAAGGCTTTCCTTTGATAGGTGGGGTATATCACATTGGGGAGACCATAAGTTACGTCGTGTTTTCTTTAAAGCATTAAATGCGGAGAACCCAAATGCAATTGTACATTACGGGTTAAGAACCTATTTTGACTCAATATATCCCAACATAGGATTTCGTGAATTAGAAAGAGCTTCTAACGTGCAACATAAAGAAGCATGTTATGCTTACGGGTTAGTGATGTTCGCTTCTTACCAAAGTGAGAAAAAGAACATCGGATTGCAACTTTTAAATAAAACCTTCCCACAAGTGACGGATTCAGTAGTTAGGGTGAGAAACAAGGTTTTTAGATTATTACGGGGTTGTTAGACATTACGAAACCCTCGTCATTTTGGCGACATTACAACATGCTGCCTAGCCAATGGTCATAACGGTTATTTTCCACAAGACCAAGGATGGGAAGTCGTCTTAGTGAAACCAGAATGCATGACTTGTTTCTGGACTTATGAATTACGTGTCTTTATTTCCTTTGCTGAACAACTTGCGTATTAACTAGGTTTATCTTCAAAACTATCCTGTATCAAAGTGTACTATATTTCATGTAATATGTAATATAGCGAAGTTGTAAGTTTGAAGAATATTTGTATGTGATATATTATTATAATCAGTTTTTCATATGGAATTGTAGTAATTGAATTGTATATTAGCTACTAAGTATGAACTTAACGGGTAGGTAGTACCCGAATTTAAACTTATAAAACGCTAATATGAAGAAAAAGCTTTTATAAATGAGTTCATATTATGCTACGAAATACTATTGACTACTCTTAATATTCTGTATGATTAACTCGATTCAGTTGGCTATTTTGAAGGAAATGGCACCGACTACTCGACACACCATGAATATGAGCGAAGAGATATTTCGTACCTTTCTTGCTGCAAACATAGCCGCAGTACAGGCTGCGCTACATACCAACAATAACTCTGAATCTAGCAATGCAGCTAACGGCGCAAGAAATTGTGTAGGATGCTCCTACAAAGAATTCACTGCCTGCAAACCTTTGGAATTTGATGGAACTGAAGGACCAATTGGATTGAAACGGTGGACCGAGAAAGTCGAATCGGTGTTTGCTATAAGTAAGTGTACTGAAGAGGACAAAGTTAAGTACGCTACGCATACCTTCACAGGTATTGCGTTAACGTGGTGGAACACCTATCTTGAACAGGTAGGACAAAATGCTGCTTACGCACTACCGTGGTCGGCATTCAAGCAATTGATGAACGAGCAGTACCGTCCTAGAAATGAAGTCAATAAACTCAAGGCAGAACTTAGAGAGTTACGAACACAAGGGTTCGACATTACCACATATGAACGACGATTCATAGAGTTGTACCTATTGTGTCTGGGAGCATTCGAAGATGAAGAAGAGAAGATGAACGCGTTTGTAAAAGGGTTACCAGTAAGGATTCAAGAAGATGTGAGTTCACACGAGCCCGCTTCTATACAGAAGGCAAGTCGAATGGCTCATAAACTCATAAATCAGATTGAGGGAAGAATTAAAGAGCTTTCGGTCAAAGAAGCCAACACGAAACAACTCAAGAGGAAGTGGGAGGAAAACAGTGACAAGAGTCACCAGTACAACAACAACAACAACAACAACAACAACAACAATTACAACCACAATCGCAACAACTATCCCAACAACCGCAACAACAATCGCAACAATAACTGTAATCCTAACAATAACTACAACAAACATCCTAACAAAAACAACAACAACAACAACTACAAAAACCGTTTCAACAACAATAACAATCCCAACAACAACCTCAATAACAACAACGGCAACAAAAACCAAAAACAGCCATGTCATAGGTGTGAAGAAAATCATCAGGGGTTTGTACGACATTTTGCAACAGGTGTAAAAGAAATGGTCATAGCGCGACAAAGTGTGAGGTCTACGGACCAAAGTTTAACAGAACTAAAGGAACAAATAATGTCGGAACAAGTAATGCCGAAACGAATAGTGTCGGAGCAAGTAATACCAACGCTATTTGTTATAAATGTGGAAAACCGGGCCACATTATTAGAAATTTCCCGAATCAGGGGAATACTAATGGGCAGGGCCGTGGAAGAGTTTTCAATATTAATGTGGCAGAAGCACAGGAAGACCCGGAGCTTGTTACGGGTACGTTTCTTATTGACGATAAATATGCTTATGTTTTATTTGATTCGGGTGCAGATAGAAGCTATATGAGTAGAGAATTCTGTGCTAAATTAAATTGCCCATTGACACCTTTGGATAGTAAATTTTTACTCGAATTAGCAAACGGTAAATTAATTTTAGCAGATATTATATGTCGGGAGAGAGAAATTAAACTGGGGGATGAAACGTTTAAAATTGATTTAATACCAGTCGAGTTAGGGAGTTTTGATGTAATAATTAGCATGGACTGGTTGAAAAAGGTGAGAGCAGAGGTCATTTGTTACAAAAATACGATTCACATTATGCGTGAAAAAGGAAAACCTTTAATGGTGTACGGAGAAAAGAACAATGCGAAATTAAATCTTATTAGTAGTTTGAAGGCGCAAAAATTAATAAGAAAAGGTTGTTACGTCATTCTTGCACACATCGAGGAAGTTAAACCTGAAGAAAAGAACATCAGTGATGTTTCTGTCGCAAAAGAATTTTCCGATGTATTTTCGAAAGAATTATCGGGATTACCCCCACATCGATCCGTTGAATTTCAAATAGACCTTGTATCAGGAGCTGCACCAATAGCTCGTGCTCCATACAGACTCGCACCCAGCGAAATGAAAGAATTACAAAGTCAGTTACAGGAACTTTTAGAGCGTGGTTTCATTCGACCAAGCACATCACCATGGGGAGCTCCTGTTTTGTTTGTCAAGAAGAAAGATGGTACATTCAGGTTGTGTATCAACTACCGAGAGTTGAACAAACTTACCATCAAGAACCGCTACCCACTACCGAGAATCGACGACTTATTTGATCAACTACAAGGCTCGTCTGTTTATTCGAAGATCGATTTACGTTCTGGATATCATCAAATGCGGTTGAAGGAGGATGATATTCCAAAGACTGCTTTTAGGACGCGTTACGGTCATTGCAAGTTTATGGTTATGACGTTTGGATTGACTAACGCACCAGCTGTGTTCATGGGCCTCATGAATCGAGTGTGTGGGCCATATCTTGACAAGTTTGTCATTGTTTTCATCGATGACATACTTATTTACTCGAAGAATGATCAAGAGCATGAAGAACATTTGAGAAAAGTGCTAGAGTTGCTGAGAAAAGAAAAACTGTACGCTAAGTTTTCAAAGTGTACATTTTGGTTGGAAGAAGTTCAATTCCTCGGTCACATAGTGAACAAAGAAGGTATTCAGGTGGATCCAACAAAGATTGAAACCGTTGAAAAGTGGGAAACACCGAAAACTCCGAAACACATATGCCAGTTTTTAGGACTAGCTGGTTACTACAGAAGGTTCATCCAAGACTTTTCCAGAATAGCAAAGCCCTTGACTGCATTAACGCATAAAGGGAAGAAATTTGAATGGAAAGATGAACAAGAGAAAGCGTTTCAATTGTTAAAGAAAAAGTTAACTACGACACCTATATTGTCATTACCTGAAGGGAATGATGATTTTGTGATATATTGTGACGCCTCAAAGCAAGGTCTCGGTTGTGTATTAATGCAACGAATGAAAGTAATTGCTTATGCGTCAAGACAATTGAAGATTCACGAACAGAATTATACGACGCATGATTTGGAATTAGGTGCGGTTGTTTTTGCATTAAAGACTTGGAGGCACTATTTATATGGGGTCAAAAGTATTATATATACCGACTACAAAAGTCTTCAACACATATTTAATCAGAAACAACTGAATATGAGGCAGCGTAGGTGGATTGAATTGTTAAATGATTACGACTTTGAGATTCGTTACCACCCGGGGAAGGCAAATGTGGTAGCCGACGCCTTGAGCAGAAAGGACAGAGAACCCATTTGAGTAAAAGCTATGAATATAATGATTCACACTAACCTTACTACGTAAATAAAGGAGGCTCAACAAGGAGTTTTAAAAGAGGGAAATTTAAAGGTTGAAATACCTAAAGGATCAGAGAAGCATTTTAATATTCGGGAAGACGGAACCCGGTATAGGGCTAAAAGAATTTGTGTACCAAAATTTGGAGATATGAGAGAAATGGTACTTAGAGAAGCTCATAAAACCATATACTCAATACATCCTGGAACGGGGAAGATGTACAAGGATCTCAAGAAACATTTTTGGTGGCGAGGTATGAAATCCGATGTTGCTAAATACGTAGAGGAATGTTTGACGTGTTCTAAGGTCAAAGCGAAGCATCAGAAACCATCAGGTCTACTTCAACAACCTGAAATCCCGAAATGGAAATGGGAAAACATTACCATGGATTTCATCACTAAATTGCCAAGGACTACAAGTGGTTTTGATACTATTTGGGTAATAGCTGATCATCTCACCAAATCAACACACTTCCTGCCAATAAGAGAAGATGACAAGATGGAGAAGTTAGCACGACTGTATTTTAAGGAAGTCGTCTCCAGACATGGAATACCAATCTCTATTATCTCTGATAGGGATGGCAGATTTATTTCAAGATTCTGGCAGACATTACAGCAAGCATTAGGAACTCGTCTAGACATGAGTACTGCCTATCATCCACAAACTGATGGGCAGAGTGAAAGGACGATACAAACGCTTGAAGACATGCTACGAGCATGTGTTATTGATTTCGGAAACAGTTGGGATCAACATCTACCGTTAGCAGAATTTTCCTACAACAACAGCTACCATTCAAGCATTGAGATGGCGCTGTTTGAAGCACTTTATGGTAGAAAGTTCAGGTCTCCGATTTATTGGAGTGAAGTGGGAGATAGACAGATTACGGAAGATCATCCAAATTCAACAACGGTTGAAAACTGCCCAAAGTCGACAAAAGAGCTACGCCGACATTAAAAGAAAAGATATAGAATTTGAAATTGGAGAGATGGTCATGCTTAAGGTTGTACCTTGGAAAGGCGTTGTTCGATTTGGTAAACGAGGAAAATTAAATCCAAGGTATATTGGACCATTCAAGATTATTGATCGTGTCGGACCAGTAGCTTACCGACTTAAGTTACCTCAACAACTCGAGGCTGTACATAACACTTTCCACGTCTCGAATTTGAAGAAATGTTTTGCTAAAGAAGATCTCACTATTCCATTAGACGAAATCCAAATCAACGAAAAACTTCAATTCATCGAAGAACCCGTCGAAATAATGGATCGTGAGGTTAAAAGACTTAAACAAAACAAGATACCAATTGTTAAGGTTCGATGGAAAGCTCATAGAGGACCCGAGTTCACCTGGGAACGAGAAGATCAGATGAAGAAGAAATATCCGCACTGATTTCCAGAAGATACGTCAACACCTCCAACTGCTTAAAATTTCGGGACGAAATTTATCTAACGGGTAGGTACTGTAGTGACCCGAACTTTTCCATGTTTATATATATTAAATGAAATTAATAATTACATGATTAATTGTTTCCAACATGTTAAGCAATCAAACTTGTTAATACTTTATTAATTGAAATAGGTTTCATATAGACAATTGACCACCCAAGTTGACCGGTGATTCACGAACGTTAAAACTTGTAAAAACTATATGATGACATATATGTAGTGACCCGAACTTTTCCATGTTTATATATATTAATTGAGATTGATATTTACATGATTAAATGTTTCCAACATGTTAAGCAATCAAACTTGTTAAGACTTGATTAATTGAAATAGGTTTCATATAGACAATTGACCACCCAAGTTGACCGGTGATTCACGAACGTTAAAACTTGTAAAAACTATATGATGACATATATATGGTTATATATATAGTTAACATGATATTATGATAAGTAAACATATCATTAATTATATTAACAATGAACTACATATGTAAAAACAAGACTACTAACTTAATGATTTTGAAACGAGACATATATGTAACGATTATCATTGTAACGACATTTAATGTATATATATCATATTAAGAGATATTCGTACATCATAATATCATGATAATATAATAATTTAAAATCTCTTTTGATATTATAAACATTGGGTTAACAACATTTAACAAGATCGTTAACCTAAAGGTTTCAAAACAACATTTACATGTAACGACTAATGATGACTTAACGACTCAGTTAAAATGTATATACATGTAGTGTTTTAATATGTATTCATACACTTTTGAAAGACTTCAAGACACTTATCAAAATACTTCTACTTAACAAAAATGCTTACAATTACATCCTCGTTCAGTTTCATCAACAATTCTACTCGTATGCACCCGTATTCGTACTCGTACAATACACAGCTTTTAGATGTATGTACTATTGGTATATACACTCCAATGATCAGCTCTTAGCAGCCCATGTGAGTCACCTAACACATGTGGGAACCATCATTTGGCAACTAGCATGAAATATCTCATAAAATTACAAAATATGAGTAATCATTCATGACTTATTTACATGAAAACAAAATTACATATCCTTTATATCTAATCCATACACCAACGACCAAAAACACCTACAAACACTTTCATTCTTCAATTTTCTTCATCTAATTGATCTCTCTCAAGTTCTATCTTCAAGTTCTAAGTGTTCTTCATATATTTTACAAGTTCTAGTTACATAAAATCAAGAATACTTTCAAGTTTGCTAGCTCACTTCCAATCTTGTAAGGTGATCATCCAACCTCAAGAAATCTTTGTTTCTTACAGTAGGTTATCATTCTAATACAAGGTAATAATCATATTCAAACTTTGGTTCAATTTCTATAACTATAACAATCTTATTTCAAGTGATGATCTTACTTGAACTTGTTTTCGTGTCATGATTCTGCTTCAAGAACTTCGAGCCATCCAAGGATCCGTTGAAGCTAGATCCATTTTTCTCTTTTCCAGTAGGTTTATCCAAGGAACTTAAGGTAGTAATGATGTTCATAACATCATTCGATTCATACATATAAAGCTATCTTATTCGAAGGTTTAAACTTGTAATCACTAGAACATAGTTTAGTTAATTCTAAACTTGTTCGCAAACAAAAGTTAATCCTTCTAACTTGACTTTTAAAATCAACTAAACACATGTTCTATATCTATATGATATGCTAACTTAATGATTTAAAACCTGGAAACACGAAAAACACCGTAAAACCGGATTTACGCCGTCGTAGTAACACCGCGGGCTGTTTTGGGTTAGTTAATTAAAAACTATGATAAACTTTGATTTAAAAGTTGTTATTCTGAGAAAATGATTTTTATTATGAACATGAAACTATATCCAAAAATTATGGTTAAACTCAAAGTGGAAGTATGTTTTCTAAAATGGTCATCTAGACGTCTTTCTTTCGACTGAAATGACTACCTTTACAAAAACGACTTGTAACTTATTTTTCTGACTATAAACCTATACTTTTTCTGTTTAGATTCATAAATTAGAGTTCAATATGAAATCATAGCAATTTGATTCACTCAAAACGGATTTAAAATGAAGAAGTTATGGGTAAAACAAGATTGGATAATTTTTCTCATTTTAGCTACGTGAAAATTGGTAACAAATCTATTCCAACCATAACTTAATCAACTTGTATTGTATATTATGTAATCTTGAGATACCATAGACACGTATACAATGTTTCGACCTATCATGTCGACACATCTATATATATTTCGGAACAACCATAGACACTCTATATGTGAATGTTGGAGTTAGCTATACAGGGTTGAGGTTGATTCCAAAATATATATAGTTTGAGTTGTGATCAATACTGAGATACGTATACACTGGGTCGTGGATTGATTCAAGATAATATTTATCGATTTATTTCTTTACATCTAACTGTGGACAACTAGTTATAGGTTACTAACGAGGACAGCTGACTTAATAAACTTAAAACATCAAAAAATATTAAAAGTGTTGTAAATATATTTTGAACATACTTTGATATATATGTATATATTGTTATAGGTTCGTGAATCAACCAGTGGCCAAGTCTTACTTCCCGACGAAGTAAAAATCTGTGAAAGTGAGTTATAGTCCCACTTTTAAAATCTAATATTTTTGAGATGAGAATACATGCAGGTTTTATAAATGATTTACAAAATAGACACAAGTACGTGAAACTACATTCTATGGTTGAATTATCGAAATCGAATATGCCCCTTTTTATTAAGTCTGGTAATCTAAGAATTAGGGAACAGACACCCTAATTGACGCGAATCCTAAAGATAGATCTATTGGGCTTAACAAACCCCATCCAAAGTACCGGATGCTTTAGTACTTCGAAATTTATATCATATCCGAAGGGTGTCCCGGAATGATGGGGATATTCTTATATATGCATCTTGTTAATGTCGGTTACCAGGTGTTCACCATATGAATGATTTTTATCTCTATGTATGGGATGTGTATTGAAATATGAAATCTTGTGGTCTATTATTATGATTTGATATATATAGGTTAAACCTATAACTCACCAACATTTTTGTTGACGTTTTAAGCATGTTTATTCTCAGGTGATTATTAAGAGCTTCCGCTGTCGCATACTTAAATAAGGACGAGATTTGGAGTCCATGCTTGTATGATATTGTGTAAAAACTGCATTCAAGAAACTTATTTTGTTGTAACATATTTGTATTGTAAACCATTATGTAATGGTCGTGTGTAAACAGGATATTTTAGATTATCATTATTTGATAATCTACGTAAAGCTTTTTAAACCTTTATTGATGAAATAAAGGTTATGGTTTGTTTTAAAATGAATGCAGTCTTTGAAAAAGGTCTCATATAGAGGTCAAAACCTCGCAACGAAATCAATTAATATGGAACGTTTTTAATCAATAAGAACGGGACATTTCAATATATATGATTATATATATAATTAACATGATATTATGATAAGTAAGTATCTCATTAGGTATTTTAACAATGAGTTATATACATAAAATTGAGTTTATTGAATTAAGAAACTCGAAACGATATATATAACGATTATCGTTATAACAACGTCTTTCTAATTATATATGAATCATATTAAGATATTGTTACACTATGTTTAATCATGATAAATGATAAGTAAACATGTCATTATGTATATTAACAATGAACTACATATATAAAAACAAGGCTACTAACTTAAGGATTTCGAAACGAGACATATATGTAACAATTATCGTTGTAACGACATTTAAATGTTTATATATCATATTAAGATATATTAATATATCATAATATCATGATAATATAATAATTTAACATCTCATTAGATATAATAAACATTGGTTTACAACATTTAACAAGATCGTTAACTTAAAGGTTTCAAATCAACATTTACATGTAACGACTAACGATGACTTAACGACTCAGTTAAAATGTATATACATGTAGTGTTTTAATATGTATTCATGCAATTTTGAAAGACTTCAAGACACTTATCAAGATACTTCTACTTAACAAAAATACTTACAATTACATCCTCGTTCAGTTTCATCAACAATTCTACTCGTATGCACCCGTATTCGTACTCGTACAATACACAGCTTTTAGATGTATGTACTATTGGTATATACACTCCAATGATCTGCTATTAGCAGCCCATGTGAGTCACCTAACATATGTGGTAACCATAATTTGGCTACTAGCATGAAATATCTCATAAAATTACGAAAATATTAGTAATCATTCATGACTTATTTACATGTAAACAAAATTACACATCCTTTATATCTAATCCATATACCAATGACCAAAAACACCTAAACACTTTCATTATTTAATTTTCTTCATCTAATTGATCTCTCTCAAGTTCTATCTTCAAGTTCTAAGTGTTCTTCATAAATTCTATAAGTTCTAGTTTCATAAAATCAAGAATACTTCCATGTTTGCTAGCTTACTTTCAATCTTGTAAAGTGATCATCCAACCTCAAGAAATCTTTCTTATTTACAGTAAGATATCTTTCTAATACAAGGTAATACTCATATTCAAACTTTGAATCAATTTCTATAAATATAACAATCTTATTTCGAGTGGAAATCTTACTTGAACTTGTTTTCGTGTCATGATTCTGCTTCAAGAACTTTCAAGCCATCCAAGGATCCTTTGAAGCTATATCTATTTTTCTCATTTTCAGTAGGTTTATCCACAAAACCTGAGGTAGTAATGATGTTCTTAACATCATTCAATTCATATATATAAAACTACCTTATTCGAAGGTTTAAACTTGAAATCACTAGAACATAGTTTAGTTAATTCTAAACTTGTTCGCAAACAGAAGTTAATCCTTCTAACTTGACTTTTAAAATCAACTAAACAAATGTTATATATCTATATGATATGCTAACTTAATGATTTAAAATCTGGAAACACGAAAAACACCGTAAAACCGGACATACGCCGTCGTAGTAACACCGCGGGCTGTCTTGGGTTTGATAATTAAAAACTAGGATAAACTTTGATTTAAAAGTTATTCTTCTGGAAAAATGATTTTTCTTATGAACATGAAACTATATCCAAAAATCATGGTTAAACTCAAAGTGAAAGTATGTTTTTCAAAATGGTCATCAAGACGTCGTTCTTTCGACTGAAATGACTACCTCTTACAAAAATGACTTGTAACTTATATTTCTGACTATAAACCTATACTTTTTCTTTTTAGATTCATAAAATAGAGTTCAATATGAAACCATAGCAATTTGATTCACTCAAAACGGATTTAAAATGAAGAAGTTATGGGTAAAACAAGATTGGATATTTTTTTTATTGTTGTAGCTACGGGAAATATTGTAACAATTCTATACAAATCATATCCTAGCTAACTTATATTGTATTATACATGTATTCTAATATATTATGTAATCTTGGAATACCATAGACACGTATGCAAATGTTTTGACATATCATATCGACCCATGTATATATATTATTTGGAACAACCATAGACACTCTATATGCAGTAATGTTTGAGTTAGCTATACAGGGTTGAGGTTGATTCCAAAAATATATATACTTTGAGTTGTGATCTAGCCTGAGACGTGTATACACTGGATCGTGGATTGATTCAAGATAATATATATCAATTTATTTCTGTACATCTTACTATGAACAACTAGTTGTAGGTTACTAACGAGGACAGCTGACTTAATAAACTTAAAACATCAAAATGATTTAAAAATGTTGTAAATATATTTTGAACATACTTTAATATATATATATATATATATATATATATATATATATATATATATATATATATATATATATATATATATATATATATATATATATATATATGTATATATTTGACCAGTGGCCAAGTCTTACTCCCGAAGAAGTAAAAATCTGTGAAAGTGAGTTATAGTCCCACTTTTAAAATCTAATATTTTGGGATGAGAATACATGCAGTTTTATAAATGTTTTACGAAATAGACACAAGTAAATGAAACTACGTTATATGGGTGAATGATCGAAGCCGAATATGCCCCATTTGCTTGGTAACCTAAGAATTAGTTGTAGTGACCCGAACTTTTCCATGTTTATATATATTAATTGAGATTGATATTTACATGATTAAATGTTTCCAACATGTTAAGCAATCAAACTTGTTAAGACTTGATTAATTAAAATATGTTTCATATAGACAATTGACCACCCAAGTTGACCGGTGATTCACGAACGTTAAAACTTGTAAAAACTATATGATGACATATATATGGATATATATATAGTTAACATGATACTATGATAAGTAAACATATCATTAAGTATATTAACAATGAACTACATATGTAAAAACAAGACTACTAACTTAATGATTTTTAAACGAGACATATATGTAACGATTATCGTTGTAAAGACATTTAATGTATATATATATATCATATTAAGAGATATTCATACATGATAATATCATGATAATATAATAATTTAAAATCTCATTTGATATTATAAACATTGGGTTAACAACATTTAACAAGATCGTTAACCTAAAGGTTTCAAAACAACACTTACATGTAACGACTAACGATGACTTAACGACTCAGTTAAAATGTATATACATGTAGTGTTTTAATATGTATTTATACACTTTTGAAAGACTTCAATACACTTATCAAAATACTTCTACTTAACAAAAATGCTTACAATTACATCCTCGTTCAGTTTCATCAACAATTCTACTCGCATGCACCCATATTCGTACTCGTACAATACACAGCTTTTAGATGTATGTACTATTGGTATATACACTCCAATGATCAGCTCTTAGCAGCCCATGTGAGTCACCTAACACATGTGGGAACCATCATTTGGCAACTAGCATAAAATATCTCATAAAATTACAAAAATATGAGTAATCATTCATGACTTATTTACATGAAAACAAAATTACATATCCTTTATATCTAATCCATACACCAACGACCAAAAACACCTACAAACACTTTCATTCTTCAATTTTCTTCATCTAATTGATCTCTCTCAAGTTCTATCTTCAAGTTCTAAGTGTTCTTCATAAATTCCAAAAGTTCTAGTTTTATAAAATCAAGAATACTTTCAAGTTTGCTAGCTCACTTCCAATCTTGTAAGGTGATCATCCAACCTCAAGAAATCTTTGTTTCTTACAGTAGGTTATCATTCTAATATAAGGTAATAATCATATTCAAACTTTGGTTCAATTTCTATAACTATAACAATCTTATTTCAATTGATGATCTTACTTGAACTTGTTTTCGTGTCATGATTCTGCTTCAAGAACTTCGAGCCATCCAAGGATCCATTGAAGCTAGATCCATTTTTCTCTTTTCCAGTAGGTTTATCCAAGGAACTTAAGGTAGTAATGATGTTCATAACATCATTCGATTCATACATATAAAGCTATCTTATTCGAAGGTTTAAACTTGTAATCACTAGAACATAGTTTAGTTAATTCTAAACTTGTTCGCAAACAAAAGTTAATCCTTCTAACTTGACTTTTAAAATAAACTAAACACATGTTCTATATCTATATGATATGCTAACTTAATGATTTAAAACCTGCAAACACGAAAAACACCGTAAAACCGGATTTACGCCGTCGTAGTAACACCGCGGGCTGTTTTGGGTTAGTTAATTAAAAACTATGATAAACTTTGATTTAAAAGTTGTTATTCTGAGAAAATGATTTTTATTATGAACATGAAACTATATCCAAAAATTATGGTTAAACTCAAAGTGGAAGTATGTTTTCTAAAATGGTCATCTAGACGTCGTTCTTTCGACTGAAATGACTACCTTTACAAAAACGACTTGTAACTTATTTTTCTGACTATAAACCTATACTTTTTCTGTTTATATTCATAAAATAGAGTTCAATATGAAACCATAGCAATTTGATTCACTCAAAACGGATTTAAAATGAAGAAGTTATGGGTAAAACAAGATTGGATAATTTTTCTCATTTTAGCTACGTGAAAATTGGTAACAAATCTATTCCAACCATAGCTTAATCAACTTGTATTGTATATTATGTAATCTTGAGATACCATAGACACGTATACAATGTTTCGACCTATCATGTCGACACATCTATATATATTTCGGAACAACCATAGACACTCTATATGTGAATGTTGGAGTTAGCTATACAGGGTTGAGGTTGATTCCAAAATATATATAGTTTGAGTTGTGATCAATACTGAGATACGTATACACTGGGTCGTGGATTGATTCAAGATAATATTTATCGATTTATTTCTGTACATCTAACTGTGGACAACTAGTTGTAGGTTACTAACGAGGACAGCTGACTTAATAAACTTAAAACATCAAAATATATTAAAAGTGTTGTAAATATATTTTGAACATACTTTGATATATATGTATATATTGTTATAGGTTCGTGAATCAACCAGTGGCCAAGTCTTACTTCCCGACGAAGTAAAAAAATCTGTGAAAGTGAGTTATAGTCCCACTTTTAAAATCTAATATTTTTGGGATGAGAATACATGCAGGTTTTATAAATGATTTACAAAATAGACACAAGTACGTGAAACTACATTCTATGGTTGAATTATCAAAATTGAATATGCCCCTTTTTATTAAGTCTGGTAATCTAAGAATTAGGGAACAGACACCCTAATTGACGCGAATCCTAAAGATAGATCTATTGGGCCTAACAAACCCCATCCAAAGTACCGGATGCTTTAGTACTTCGAAATTTATATCATATCCGAAGGGTGTCCCGGAATGATGGGGATATTCTTATATATGCATCTTGTTAATGTCGGTTACCAGGTGTTCACCATATGAATGATTTTTATCTCTATGTATGGGATGTGTATTGAAATATGAAATCTTGTGGTCTATTGTTACGATTTGATATATATAGGTTAAACCTATAACTCACCAACATTTTTGTTGACGTTTAAAGCATGTTTATTCTCAGGTGAATATTAAGAGCTTCCGCTGTTGCATACTAAAATAAGGACAAGATTTGGAGTCCATGTTTGTATGATATTGTGTAAAAACTGCATTCAAGAAACTGATTTCGATGTAACATATTTGTATTGTAAACCATTATGTAATGGTCGTGTGTAAACAGGATATTTTAGATTATCATTATTTGATAATCTACGTAAAGCTTTTTAAACCTTTATTTATGAAATAAAGGTTATGGTTTGTTTTAAAAATGAATGCAGTCTTTGAAAAACGTCTCATATAGAGGTCAAAACCTCGCAACGAAATCAATTAATATGGAAAGTTTTTAATCAATAAGAACGGGACATTTCAGTTGGTATCAGAGCGTTGGTCTTAGAGAACCAGAATTTTGCATTAGTGTGTCTTATCGAGTTTGTTAGGATGCATTAGTGAGTCTGGACTTCGACCGTGTTTACTTGAAAAATGATTGCTTAACAAATTTTGTTGGAAACTATATATTTTTAACATGTGAATATTATGTGATATATTAATCTCTTAACGCGTTTGATATTATGTGATAGATGTCTACCTCTAGAACAAGTCCCATTGACTCACCTAATAATAATGAAGAGTCAAATGTAAATTGGAATGATTCGTGGACTGATTCACAAGTTCCCGAAGAGGAACCGGAAGAAGAGTCGGAACCGGAAGAAGAATCGGAACCGGAAGAAGAATCGGAACCGGATGAAGAAATAGAACCGGTGGGGGAAATAATAAAACGGTTAAGTAAAAGAAAATCCTCAACCAACCGACCAAGGTTAATTATGGTCAATGGTGTTTCCGCCAAGGAAGCAAAATATTAGGAGGATTACCAATTCTCCGATGAATCGGATTCCGACAAGAATTCCGATGATGTTATAGAAATTACCCCAACTGAATTTAAAAAGGCAAAAGAAAATAATAAGGGAAAGGGCATAAAAATAGAGAAATCTAATTCCAACCCCGATGAACTTTATATGTATCGTCAACCCCCGAAGTCCTTAAGTTGTAACAATGACCCGGGAACCTCTAAACCACCAGGTTTTTCTAAACCAATGTGGATCACGACGGCTCGTATTAGGGGAACATCATATATCCCTAGAAACTTGGCAAAACGAACTAAAACCGAAGAAGAAGAAACAAGCGAGTCGGAATAAGATAGTTGTATTCGTGTGGTATAATATATGTAATATAGTGTGCTTATGCTTTATGATATATGTAAAAATTGCTTGTATTAATAAGTATTTTTTTTATGAATCTAACTCTTGTCTATTTTACAGTATAAAAACACAAAATGGATAGACAACCCAATATTTTAAGAGACCTACCCGGAGACATGATTGATGAAATCTTGTCTAGAGTCGGTCAGAATTCTTCGGCACAACTATTTAAGGCGAGATCAGTTTGTAAGACATTCGAAGAACGTTCCAAGAATTTCTTGGTTTATAAGAGACTTTCGTTTGAAAGATGGGGGATATCACATTGGGAAACCAATAAGTTACGATGTGTTTACTTTGACGCATATATTGCGGGGAACCCAAATGCTATTTTACGCAATGGGTTAAGAAATTATTTTGACTCAATATATCCGAATATTGGACTTCGTGATTTAGAAAAAGCTGCTAACATGCAACATAAAGAAGCATGTTATGCTTACGGATTAGTAATGTTCGCTTCTCACCAAAGTGAGAACAAGAACATCGGGCTACAACTATTAAACAAAACGTTCCCACAAGTGACTGAGTCGGTAATTGGGGTAAGAAATGAGGTTTTTAGATTGTTACGGGACTGTTGGACATTACGTAACCCTCGTCCCTTTGACGATGTTACAACACGCTGTCTTATCAATGGCCATAACGGTTATGTTCCACAAGACCAAGGATGGGAAGTAGTCCTAGTAAAACCAGAATGCATGACTTGTTTCTGGACGTATGAATTACGTGTCTTTATTGCCTTTGCTGAATGACTTGTGTACTAGCTAGAATTATCTTCACAACCATCTTGTATCAAATTTATTGTGTGCTATATTTCATGCTATATGTAAAATAAGCGGTATTGTAAGTTTGTAAAATATTGTGTAAAAGTTTGAACGCGAAATATTATTATAATCAGTTTTTCATATAGAATTGTAGTAGTTGAATTGTATATTAGCTACTAAGTATGAACTTAACGGGTAGGTACTACCCGAATTTAAACTTATAAAACGCTAATATGAAGAAAAAGCTTTTATAAATGAGTTCATATTATGCTACGAAATACTATTAACTACTCTTAATATTCTGTATGATTAACTTGTTCCATTTAACTATTTTGAAGGAAATGGCACCGACTACTCGACACACCGTGAATATGAATGAAGAGGAATTCCGAACTTTTCTAGCTTCAAACATAGCCGCAGTACAGGCTGCGCTACATACCAACAATAACCTTGGATCTAGCAGTACAGGAAATCGTGTAGGATGCACCTACAAAGAATTCACTGCCTGCAAACCTTTGGAATTTGATGGAACCGAAGGACCGATCAGATTGAAACGGTGGACCGAGAAGGTCGAATCGGTGTTTGCCATAAGTAAGTGTACTGAAGAGGACAAAGTGAAGTACGCTACACATACCTTCACAGGTTCTGCGTTAACATGGTGGAATACCTATCTAGAGCAAGTGGGACAAGGTGATGCGTACGCACTACCGTGGTCAGCATTCAAGCACTTGATGAACGAGAAGTACCGTCCTAGAACCGAGGTCAATAAGCTCAAGACAGAACTTAGAGGGTTACGAACCCAAGGATTTGATATTACCACGTACGAAAGACGATTCACAGAATTGTGCCTATTGTGTCCGGGAGCATTCGAAGATGAGGAAGAGAAGATCGACGCGTTTGTGAAAGGATTACCGGAAAGAATCCAAGAAGATATAAGTTCACACGAGCCCGCCTCTATACAACAGGCATGTAGAATGGCTCACAAACTAGTGAACCAGATTGAAGAAAGAATTAAAGAACAGACTGCTGAAGAGGCCAATGTGAAGCAAGTCAAAAGAAAGTGGGAGGAAAACGGTGATAAGAATCACCAATACAACAACAACAGCAATTACAACAATAATCGCAGCAATTATCCCAACAATCGCAACATCAATCGCAACTACAACAAATGGCCCAACAACAACAACAACAACAGCAACTACAACAATCATCCCAACAACAATAATAACCGCAACCACAACAACAATCAGAAGCAGCTATGCCAAAGGTGTGAAAAGAATCACTCGGGGTTCTGCACCAAATTTTGCAACAAGTGTAAAAGAAATGGTCATAGCGCGGTGAAGTGTGAGGTCTACGGACCAGGGGTTAATAGAACGAAAGGAACAAATGGTGTCGGAACGAGTAATGGCAGAGCAAGTAGTGTCGGAGCAAGTTATGCCAATGTAGTTTGTTATAAATGTGGAAAACCGGGCCACATTATTAGAAATTGCCCGAATCAGGAGAACACGGATGGACAAGGCCGTGGAAGAGTTTTCAATATTAATGCGGCAGAGGCACAGGAAGACCCGGAGCTTGTTACGGGTACGTTTCTTATTGACAATAAATCTGCTTACGTTTTATTTGATTCGGGTGCGGATAGAAGCTATATGAGTAGAGATTTTTGTGCTAAATTAAGTTGTCCATTGACGCCTTTGGATAGTAAATTTTTACTCGAATTAGCAAATGGTAAATTAATTTCAGCAGATAATATATGTCGGAATCGAGAAATTAAACTGGTTAGCGAAACATTTAAGATTGATTTGATACCAGTAGAGTTAGGGAGTTTTGATGTGATAATCGGTATGGACTGGTTGAAAGAAGTGAAAGCGGAGATCGTTTGTTACAAAAATGCAATTCGCATTATACGAGAAAAAGGAAAACCCTTAATGGTGTACGGAGAAAAGGGCAACACGAAGCTACATCTTATTAGTAATTTGAAGGCACAAAAACTAATAAGAAAAGGTTGCTATGCTGTTCTAGCACACGTCGAGAAAGTACAAACTGAAGAAAAGAGCATCAATGATGTTCCCGTCGCAAAAGAATTTCCTGATGTATTTCCGAAAGAATTACCGGGATTACCCCCACATCGATCCGTTGAATTTCAAATAGATCTTGTACCAGGAGCTGTACCAATAGCTCGTGCTCCTTACAGACTCGCACCCAGCGAGATGAAAGAACTACAAAGCCAATTACAAGAACTTTTAGAGCGTGGTTTCATTCGACCAAGCACATCACCGTGGGGAGCTCCTGTTTTGTTTGTCAAGAAGAAAGATGGTACATTCAGGTTGTGTATTGACTACCGAGAGTTGAACAAACTTACCATCAAGAACCGCTACCCACTACCGAGAATCGATGACTTATTTGATCAACTACAAGGCTCGTCTGTTTATTCAAAGATTGACTTACGTTCCGGGTATCATCAAATGCGGGTGAAAGAAGATGATATTTCAAAGACTGCTTTCAGAACACGTTACGGTCATTACGAGTTTATGGTCATGCCGTTTGGTTTAACTAATGCACCAGCTGTGTTCATGGACCTTATGAACCGAGTGTATGGACCATACCTTGACAAGTTTGTCATTGTTTTCATTGATGACATAGTTATTTACTCAAAGAATGACCAAGAACACGGTGAACATTTGAGAAAGGTGTTAGAAGTATTGAGGAAGGAAGAATTGTACGCTAAGTTTTCAAAGTGTGCATTTTGGTTGGAAGAAGTTCAATTCCTCGGTCACATAGTGAACAAAGAAGGTATTAAGTTGGATCCGGCAAAGATAGAAACTGTTGAAAAGTGGGAAACCCCGAAAACTCCGAAACACATACGCCAGTTTTTAGGACTAGCTGGTTACTACAGAAGGTTCATCCAAGACTTTTCCAGAATAGCAAAACCCTTGACTGCATTAACGCATAAAGGGAAGAAATTTGAATGGAATGATGAACAAGAGAAAGCATTTCAGTTATTGAAGAAAAAGCTAACTACGACACCTATATTGTCATTGCCTGAAGGGAATGATGATTTTGTGATTTATTGTGATGCATCAAAGCAAGGTCTCGGTTGTGTATTAATGCAACGAACGAAGGTGATTGCTTATGCGTCTAGACAATTGAAGATTCACGAACAAAATTATACGACGCATGATTTGGAATTAGGCGCGGTTGTTTTTGCATTAAAGACTTGGAGGCACTACTTATATGGGGTCAAAAGTATTATATATACCGACCACAAAAGTCTTCAACACATATTTAATCAGAAACAACTGAATATGAGGCAGCGTAGGTGGATTGAATTATTGAATCATTACGACTTTGAGATTCGTTACCACCCGGGGAAGGCAAATGTGGTAGCCGATGCCTTGAGCAGGAAGGACAGAGAACCCATTCGAGTAAAATCTATGAATATAATGATTCATAATAACATTACTACTCAAATAAAGGAGGCGCAACAAGGAGTTTTAAAAGAGGGAAATTTAAAGGAAGAAATACCCAAAGGATCAGAGAAGTATCTTAATATTCGAGAAGACGGAACCCGGTATAGGACTGAAAGGATTTGGGTACCAAAATTTGGAGATATGAGAGAAATGGTACTTAGAGAAGCTCATAAAACCAGATACTCAATACATCCTGGAACGGGGAAGATGTACAAGGATCTCAAGAAACATTTTTGGTGGCCGGGTATGAAAGCCGATGTTGCTAAATACGTAGGAGAATGTTTGACGTGTTCTAAGGTCAAAGCTGAGCATCAGAAACCATCAGGTCTACTTCAACAACCCGAAATCCCGGAATGGAAATGGGAAAACATTACCATGGATTTCATCACTAAATTGCCAAGGACTGCAAGTGGTTTTGATACTATTTAGGTAATAGTTGATCGTCTCACCAAATCAGCACACTTCCTGCCAATAAGAGAAGATGACAAGATGGAGAAGTTAGCACGACTGTATTTGAAGGAAGTCGTCTCCAGACATGGAATACCAATCTCTATTATCTCTGATAGGGATGGTAGATTTATTTCAAGATTCTGGCAGACATTACAGCAAGCATTAGGAACTCGTCTAGACATGAGTACTGCCTATCATCCACAAACTGATGGGCAGAGCGAAAGGACGATACAAATGCTTGAAGACATGCTACGAGCATGTGTTATTGATTTCGGAAACAGTTGGGATCGACATCTACCATTAGCAGAATTTTCCTACAACAACAGCTACCATTCAAGCATTGAGATGGCGCCATTTGAAGCACTTTATGGTAGAAAGTGCATGTCTCCGATTTGTTGGAGTGAAGTGGGGGATAGACAGATTACGGGTCCGGAGATTATACAAGAAACTACCGAAAAGATCATCCAAATTCAACAACGGTTGAAAACCGCCCAAAGTCGACAAAAGAGCTACGCTGACATTAAAAGAAAAGATATAGAATTTGAAATTGGAGAGATGGTCATGCTTAAAGTTGCACCTTGGAAAGGCGTTGTTCGATTTGGTAAACGAGGGAAATTAAATCCAAGGTATATTGGACCATTCAAGATTATTGATCGTGTCGGACCAGTAGCTTACCGACTAGAGTTACCTCAACAACTCGCGGCTGTACATAACACTTTCCACGTCTCGAATTTGAAGAAATGTTTTGCTAAAGAAGATCTCACTATTCCGTTAGATGAAATCCAAATCAACGAAAAACTTTAATTCATCGAAGAACCCGTCGAAATAATGGATCGTGAGGTTAAAAGACTTAAGCAAAACAAGATACCAATTGTTAAGGTTCGATGGAATGCTCGTAGAGGACCCGAGTTCACCTGGGAGCATGAAGATCAGATGAAGAAGAAATACCCGCATCTATTTCCAGAAGATTCGTCAACACCTTCAACAGCTTAAAATTTCGGGACGAAATTTATTTAACGAGTAGGTACTGTAGTGACCCGAACTTTTCCATGTTTATATATATTAATTGAGATTGATATTTACATGATTAAATGTTTCCAACATGTTAAGCAATCAAACTTGTTAAGACTTGATTAATTAAAATATGTTTCATATAGACAATTGACCACCCAAGTTGACCGGTGATTCACGAACGTTAAAACTTGTAAAAACTATATGATGACATATATATGGATATATATATAGTTAACATGATACTATGATAAGTAAACATATCATTAAGTATATTAACAATGAACTACATATGTAAAAACAAGACTACTAACTTAATGATTTTTAAACGAGACATATATGTAACGATTATCGTTGTAAAGACATTTAATGTATATATATCATATTAAGAGATATTGATACATGATAATATCATGATAATATAATAATTTAAAATCTCATTTGATATTATAAACATTGGGTTAACAACATTTAACAAGATCGTTAACCTAAAGGTTTCAAAACAACACTTACATGTAACGACTAACGATGACTTAACGACTCAGTTAAAATGTATATACATGTAGTGTTTTAATATGTATTTATACACTTTTGAAAGACTTCAATACACTTATCAAAATACTTCTACTTAACAAAAATGCTTACAATTACATCCTCGTTCAGTTTCATCAACAATTCTACTCGCATGCACCCGTATTCGTACTCGTACAATACACAGCTTTTAGATGTATGTACTATTGGTATATACACTCCAATGATAAGCTCTTAGCAGCCCATGTGAGTCACCTAACACATGTGGGAACCATCATTTGGCAACTAGCATGAAATATCTCATAAAATTACAAAAATATGAGTAATCATTCATGACTTATTTACATGAAAACAAAATTACATATCCTTTATATCTAATCCATACACCAACGACCAAAAACACCTACAAACACTTTCATTCTTCAATTTTCTTCATCTAATTGATCTCTCTCAAGTTCTATCTTCAAGTTCTAAGTGTTCTTCATAAATTCCAAAAGTTCTAGTTTCATAAAATCAAGAATACTTTCAAGTTTGCTAGCTCACTTCCAATCTTGTAAGGTGATCATCCAACCTCAATAAATCTTTGTTTCTTACAGTAGGTTATCATTCTAATACAAGGTAATAATCATATTCAAACTTTGGTTCAATTTCTATAACTATAACAATCTTATTTCAAGTGATGATCTTACTTGAACTTGTTTTCGTGTCATGATTCTGCTTCAAGAACTTCGAGCCATCCAAGGATCCATTGAAGCTAGATCCATTTTTCTCTTTTCCAGTAGGTTTATCCAAGGAACTTAAGGTAGTAATGATGTTCATAACATCATTCGATTCATACATATAAAGCTATCTTATTCGAAGGTTTAAACTTGTAATCACTAGAACATAGTTTAGTTAATTCTAAACTTGTTCGCAAACAAAAGTTAATCCTTATAACTTGACTTTTAAAATAAACTAAACACATGTTCTATATCTATATGATATGCTAACTTAATGATTTAAAACCTGCAAACACGAAAAACACCGTAAAACCGGATTTACGCCGTCGTAGTAACACCGCGGGCTGTTTTGGGTTAGTTAATTAAAAACTATGATAAACTTTGATTTAAAAGTTGTTATTCTGAGAAAATTATTTTTATTATGAATATGAAACTATATCTAAAAATTATGGTTAAACTCAAAGTGGAAGTATGTTTTCTAAAATGGTCATCTAGACGTCGTTCTTTCGACTGAAATGACTACCTTTACAAAAACGACTTGTAACTTATTTTTCTGACTATAAACCTATACTTTTTCTGTTTAGATTCATAAAATAGAGTTCAATATGAAACCATAGCAATTTGATTCACTCAAAACGGATTTAAAATGAAGAAGTTATGGGTAAAACAAGATTGGATAATTTTTCTCATTTTAGCTACGTGAAAATTGGTAACAAATCTATTCCAACCATAACTTAATCAACTTGTATTTTATATTATGTAATCTTGAGATACCATAGACACGTATACAATGTTTCGACCTATCATGTCGACACATCTATATATATTTCGGAACAACCATAGACACTCTATATGTGAATGTTGGAGTTAGCTATACAGGGTTGAGGTTGATTCCAAAATATATATAGTTTGAGTTGTGATCAATACTGAGATACGTATACACTGGGTCATGGATTGATTCAAGATAATATTTATCGATTTATTTCTGTACATCTAACTGTGGACAACTAGTTGTAGGTTACTAACGAGGACAGCTGACTTAATAAACTTAAAACATCAAAATATATTAAAAGTGTTGTAAATATATTTTGAACATACTTTGATATATATGTATATATTGTTATAGGTTCGTGAATCAACCAGTGGCCAAGTCTTACTTCCCGACGAAGTAAAAAAATCTGTGAAAGTGAGTTATAGTCCCACTTTTAAAATCTAATATTTTTGGGATGAGAATACATGCAGGTTTTATAAATGATTTACAAAATAGACACAAGTACGTGAAACTACATTCTATGGTTGAATTATCAAAATTGAATATGCCCCTTTTTATTAAGTCTGGTAATCTAAGAATTAGGGAACAGACACCCTAATTGACGCGAATCCTAAAGATAGATCTATTGGGCCTAACAAACCCCATCCAAAGTACCGGATGCTTTAGTACTTCGAAATTTATATCATATCCGAAGGGTGTCCCGGAATGATGGGGATATTCTTATATATGCATCTTGTTAATGTCGGTTACCAGGTGTTCACCATATGAATGATTTTTATCTCTATGTATGGGATGTGTATTGAAATATGAAATCTTGTGGTCTATTGTTACGATTTGATATATATAGGTTAAACCTATAACTCACCAACATTTTTGTTGACGTTTAAAGCATGTTTATTCTCAGGTGAATATTAAGAGCTTCCGCTGTTGCATACTAAAATAAGGACAAGATTTGGAGTCCATGTTTGTATGATATTGTGTAAAAACTGCATTCAAGAAACTGATTTCGATGTAACATATTTGTATTGTAAACCATTATGTAATGGTCGTGTGTAAACAGGATATTTTAGATTATCATTATTTGATAATCTACGTAAAGCTTTTTAAACCTTTATTTATGAAATAAAGGTTATGGTTTGTTTTAAAAATGAATGCAGTCTTTGAAAAACGTCTCATATAGAGGTCAAAACCTCGCAACGAAATCAATTAATATGGAACGTTTTTAATCAATAAGAACGGGACATTTCGTTAGTAAACCGATCTACTAATTGACGCGAAACCTAAAGATAGATCTATTGGGCCTAACGAACTCCATCCAAAGTATCGGATGCTTTAGTACTTCGAATTCATTTTTATCATGTCTGAAGGATTTCCCAGAATGATAGGGGATATTCTTATGTGCATCTTGTTAATATCGGTTACCAGGTGTTCACCATATGAATGATTTTTATCTCTATGTATGGGATGTATATTGAAATATGAAATCTTGTGGTCTATTATTATGATTTGATAATATATAGGTTAAACCTATAACTCACCAACATTTTTGTTGACGTTTTAAGCATGTTTATTCTCAGGTGATTATTAAGAGCTTCCGTTGTTGCATACTAAAATAAGGACAAGATTTGGAGTCCATGCTTGTATGATATTATGTAAAAACTGCATTCAAGAAACTTATTTTTGATGTAATATATTCTTATTGTAAACCATTATGTAATGGTCATGTGTAAATGGTATATTTTAGATTATCATTATTTGATAATCTACGTAATTCTTTTTAAACCTTTATAGATAAAATAATGGTTATGGTTGTTTTAAAAATGAATGCAGTCTTTGAAAAACGTCTCATATAGAGGTCAAAACCTCGCGACAAAAACAATTAATATGGAACGTTTATAATCAATATGAACGGGACATTTCAGCTGACTCACTGCATCAGTCAGAAGTCTGGGAGCTTTGATCAGTGCTCAGATTTTGAGCTGAAGATTGGTCACGGGATGCTGTTCAATCGAAATATTGATTATGCCGGTGAAATTTACTTAAGGCTAAGGGAAATGGTGCTTGCACCCAAACTAACACACTTAATCCCCTTTTCAAAGTTTTTGAACCTTGTTTTTGAAAATGAGCTGGGTGAAGCTTACCAGCAGATTGCTGATGAATCATTCGACCTGCCTCCAAAATAAGGGGGAATGCCAAAAGATGCTCCTGCTGCTCCATATAATGTCTTGACACCAGGCATGCTTGACTATCTTGCTGCTCGAGGTGGAGTGAACCAACCGACTGCCTCTGCTGCCGCACCAGCTGAGGGGGAGGGACCTCAGCGAAAGCCAACTGTAAAAAGGAAGAAGCCAGCTACCTCAACTAGTACAGCCACCGTCTCATATACTGGTAAAGCAGTAGTTGTATTAGAATCTAGTGCTCTCTGATCATAAAGAACAGCCCTAGTCTTATATACTGACTACCCACCTCTAGTATTGGAATCCATTGCTTAACTATTTCTTGGTAACAGGCAAATCCAAACGTGCAAAAGCTGGCTCCAAGCATACCACAGGGGAGATTGCACCAGTCTCAACTGCTGCTCCTGCAAAGGATGTGGCTATGGAACCTGGTGCGTTTCTAGACCAAACAGCAGAAACTTCTAACTTAATTAAAAATCTTTTACCTGCTGACTTGAAAAATGAAAGTGGAGTTAAAGGTATAACCTTGGCCCCCAAGCTGACTGGTTTTAAAACTAGTGTTAAGAAGAATAGCAACCCATACTCTTCTAGCCAGACACTTCCACATTTTTCTAAAATGAACTTAATGCTATATCCTCTGCTGACAATACAACCATCAGAGCACATACCTGACCCTCAAAGCAAACTTGAGCTGGGTCCTCATCGTGTTGAACCAGCTCAAGATACTGCACAGCCATTATGTTACTCGGATCATGATAAGAGTCTCACTCCTACATCATTACCAGCCAGAACTCTTACACTATATGGGTCAACATGTGTCGCCAATGAGTCAGCAGAGTCACAGCTGTACTTACAGACACCTTATTCTGTCTCAATCGAAGGACTAACCAAATCACCAGTCTGTCCCCAGAGACCAACAACAGATGCAATTGTTGAGTCAAATTTATTTGGTTCTACAGTTGTTAACATAAAATGTTCTATTGTTTCAGTTCTTAGCAGGGTAGATAACAGGCAGAGGGGGAGCATGTTAAAGATGTTATTGTTCCTACTCATGAGATTGCTGCCTCTGCTACTGGTGTTCGTGCTACTGTTTCTCCTACTGTTGGTGCTGACGCTGGTACTGTTACTTCTACAGCTGCTGGTGATACTGCTCCTAGTATTGCTGCTTCCACTATTGAACCTGAAGTGGAAGATGAAATCATAGTGGATCCTCCTGTTCTTAAAAAGGTAATTGACAATATTGTCAAGGATGTTCTACTTGATAAACCTGTCACTGAACCAAAGGGTGCTGATAAAGCTGCTGATTCTGCTGCTGTTTCTGCTGATGTACAGAATGTTTTTGTGGATGCTAGTACTTGTGCTACTTTTCCATCTGATTCTAATGTACATGATGTTATCATGGATGCTGGTACAAGTGCTACTTTTCCATCTGACTCTGGAGCACAGGGTAATATTGTTCTGGAGGGTCTTGATTTTGTTAATGCTGGCTATGTTGGCTATGTTTCCAAAGAGCCAAAGGTGGATACTGCTGCTACTAATGTTATTCCGGACATTTCTGATATTCAATCGAGACAATTTATTACTGTGGATTCCTCTAGTAATCTACAGGTGTCTGATTCCACACCGGATATTTTCTTTCAAGGTGCTGCAGATGCTGCTTCTTCACATACTGCACAGTCACCTACTGCTGCTACTGGCTCTGCGGAACCCATTATGGATGCTGGTACCTCTGCTACTGCCACTACTGACTCTTCTCAGGCTACTGTTTCTGCTGAAAAGAAACCATATGTGTGCCAGGTGCCAGATCCTGATGAAGTTGTACCTAACTTCATCTATTGGGGAGCGTCTATCACTCCCAGAGTTGCTCTGCTGGTGGATCAGCTAACTATTGATCCTCAAACTGCCATAGTCTCAGCCAGTAAATTGCCTCGCAAAGAGCTGACTGAACTGTTGTCTCAGCTTGATCCACCAGCAAGAGAAGAAGTATATGAGAGGCTGGCAACTTTAGAACAGATAAACGAGCAGCCATACTATCATTTTTTTGGTATGGCTCCAGTTGCTTCTCCATGACCTGGTACATGGAGGCCTCTCAAGTTCATCAGAGATCCCACTACTGGTAAGTTTATCATGCAACAACTTCCTGATTCGCCAGTACCTTCCGATTCCTCAGCTTCTTCCTCATCATCTTCTTCATCTGATGGTGATGCTGATCAAGGTACTGGTAAGGAAAAGTCAGTCATTCATGATAATGTGACTGGCTCCAAAGATAAACCAGTGGATCTCACTGATGATGCTGATAATGATGCTGACAAGAATACCAGTGGTTCTAAACCTTTGGGTGAAGGTAAAAATGATGGTGATCATGGTGACGAGTCAGATTCTGACCTTCCACCTCCATCACCCCATAGAGGTAGTTCTGTGTTAGCTGCTACTTACCACCCCTCAACCAGCTATGTTAAATTTAATGCTGATGAGGTGGCTGACATCTCTACCTTGGCTGTCTATAAGACACTCGCCGAAGTTACACCTGATCTACAACACACCATTCGCACTGCTATTGTTGATAGCATGACTGAAGCCATACGCAATGCTGGGCAAGTTACCACTTCCAATATTGAAGCCCAGCTCAGACAAGTATGTGCCTTTGCAGATCTTGCGGTGGATGCCATTGTCAGACAACATGAAGAGGAGGAGGACTTAAAGAAATGAATCATCTCTCACAATGAGTATACTAAGGATATTGCCCGTCTTCAAGCTGATTTGGACGCTGTTAATCGCAGAATTCTTTTTCTTAATGAAAGAAATACGGTGCTACATGAGAGATTGGATTCACAGGAACAGCAAATGGCTAACATGATTCCTGCTTCTGCCTATGTTCAAATGGTAGAAAATATGCAACGACTGGCTGCCCTACAGGGTGATATTAGGGCCATTGTTGAACAGATGGCTATGGGTGTTACAAGGAATGAAGTTAGGGCTTTCAACCTCCTTCTTTGACAATTTGGCATGGATCCTGGTGCCCATCTTACTCCTGAAGTTGCTGACTGGAACAATTTTGCATTCTCTGTTCCAGATTCAGATAGTGACCTTGATGCACAGGTCTCCCCTGTTCACCCTTCTGCCCCTGCAGATGACAAAAAGGGGGAGAAGAAATCTAAAAAGAAACTCAAAAAGAGAAAACAATCAGAGGGGGAGCATGAGCATGAAAAGGCTCCAAAACAACCAAGGAGGGATGGTGATGGTGATGGTACTACTGGTCAAGACTCTGGCACTAAGCCCAGCAACGCTCATACTGAAGCTGGTGTACAGGAAGCTGGTGAATCTTAACCCAGTGTGTCTACCACCTCAGTGGATGATATTGGTTCTAGCAGTAAGCCAGTGATGTTTCTGCATTGACTGTTGCTGAAGCTTTTGTTGTCTCTCAAACTATTGAAAGAAGAATGAAGAGAAAACTGGAGAGACATCAAAAGAGACACCAAGATTTAAATGATGCCTTCAATGTCAAATGGGATGCCTATGTTACTCTTAAATGCCACAGAATTGAGCATAGGAGATGGCTGACCCCAAAAAAGAGGGACATTGATGATGACCTGATTGGCATTGACAAATTCAAAAAGGATGCACGAAAAAGAAATGCTAAGTTCATGGTCAAATACGACAAAAAGAGGGCAAAGCTGTATGCTGAGCGAGTAGACAGGATCAAACGGATGACTCCTGAAGAAATGAAAGATTATCTTGCATCTACTGAGTCAGGGGAGGAGTTAGAGCTGACATTTTTATGAAGTGGTTAGATGCTATGTTAGAAACCATCTCATCTTCTCGACCTACATCTTCTGCACAGCCAGCTACACAACAACAACCAGCAGAACTAATTAACCTTGGTGATGATGATATTCAGGGGGAGCATCTTGCTATCGTTCCCTATCTGCCTCCACTTGAGCCAGTATCAACACAAGAACCATCAGCTGAACCCATGCCCATTGATAAACAAAGGGTAAAATCTACTCCTAGAGACAATCAGCCCCTAAGGAAAGGACCCTTATTTGAGGCAGCTGATGAAGATACTGAGGTGGTTGTACCAGCTGATACTATTCAGTCAGCTGGTACTAAAGATACAACAAGGAGTGCTGTGAATGAAGACCCAGCCAGAAGTGTGCTGCTGGGTGTTACAAGTGTTGAAGACCCAGCCAAGCTGGTTGAGCTGGGTGCTAATCAAGATGATGATACGGTTAATCCTGCTGACTTTACAGTCTGGGGTAGTGGAGATCACCTATTTGTTCAATCACCTATCTCTCCCCAGACCCTTACTTATTTTAACAGAACACAAGATAATCGTGTTAATCAGTTTCCAGTGAGTTCATTTGGCATAAGCGAATCAATCATGTATCCTCCATCTTCCCCAAAACGTCATGGTAAACACATAATTTGGGAAGATGATTCAGTTACCCGTGGTGAGCCAGACTTATTTAAAATGAATCCAGATGAAAGAGATGCTTACAGGCTGGAGATCACTGTACAAGAATTTCTTGAGCAAAGATAAGCTGCTATTAATGAAAGGATACGCCAAGTTAGATTGCTGCATCATCCCCTTGATCAGCCACACTACATCACTGCCTTGACTTATGGCATTGAAATTGGTGTATACTTAAACAACAGTGGTCAAAGGCTCTCTACTAATGAGGAGAAAGCTCAATTTCAAGAGGCTCGCCAGCTGGGTATGGATCTAAGGGAGTATCGTGCTGCCCTTAGAACTGAAGAGGGTAGAAAGATGATTGAAACAGCAAAATCCCTGAAAATTACTGCTGACGATTATTTGTTGGGCTTACAATATGAAATTCAAAGAAATGAGGCTGCTGATGCTGAACTCGCTAAGAGGGTAAGGCTTCAGGATATAGAAGATAAATTGGCTGCTGATAGAAAGCAAGAGGCTGAGTCCCTAAAATTAGCCAAAGACATTGTCAAAGAACAGGATAAGACACTTGATGAGATGGAAGCTGCTGAGAAAGCACCTGCTACTACTCCTATAGAACCTATTCGTTCCATTGAATTTCTTGATCATTATTATAGGAGTAGGTATGGTGATGTGATGAATAGAAGATCCAATCCCAGCAGGATCATCAAAGTGAACAGAGGGTCAAAAAGAGCTTTCAATGTCATAAGGGAGAATAAGGTTCAAGAAAGAATAAACTATGACGAGTTAAGATCCCTAGGATTTAGTGAATGGATGGAGATCTTGGAGTATTTCATTGGTAAGAGTGAAAGTGCTATCAAAAATACACTTATATCTGAACTCCAACAGCTCTTCAAGAAAGCAACAATGTTTGGGAATGCACCAGTAGTGAATGTAGAAGAAGTTCTTTCTCAAAAGCCTAAAGGAAAGCAATCTACTAGTGAAGGACCAACCGGAAGAGGCCCCATCATTCTACCTCCTCATATCCCTGTATTTGACCCTGCTGATGTACCTTATCTGTTTCCTGAAGCCTGGAGAATCAAACAAGAGGAGCTATTTGAAGAAGAACGAGATAAAGATAAAGATAGATAGTCTCCTATGTGCTCAAATTGTATCTTTTGTTTAATTCACTTTTCATTTTGCTGTTGCTGTAATTACTGTACATTCTCTGTTGTAATGAAAGTGAAATGAGTTTATCTTCAAAATCATATCAAATTATAAGATATGGATAACTCAACAAAAGATCCCAAAAACAAACTTGAAAAGGGACAAATTTACTGCCTATTTTTCATTAGGTCCCTCGGTGCTGGCTTTAGTGTATTCTCTATATGCCATAGGTTTTGTCATCATCAAATAGGGGGAGATTGTTGAGTCCCCAAAATAATTAAGAATTTAATTATGACAAAACTGTAATTTATTTGCACTAAAATGATATGTGCAGTCAGCACAATTTTGTTTATGTATAGACAGCAGATATTTCTGTGTCGAGTGTTTAGTTTGCTGCTCAATCTACCAGCAAAAGATAGACAATGTTCTTCAATCAGCACAGGATGTGTACTCAGCAAATCAAGAACATGAAGTGGCTCAGCAATGAAGAACCAGCACAACTAGAATGCAGCTTACTACACAACACAGCTATGCTCCATTATAAGCATAGTAGTTTCCCAAGTGGTCTACATCAATGGTACTATTCAACAGAAGTCTAAGACAAAGTTGAACAGAAAAGGACACGCGTCGACGGCTGACAAGTGACCTTACAAGACCACGTAGGAATGCAGAAGTTTAACACATGTGCAGACATGGGTTATACTTTGTCAACACCTAGGGAACACAACATTCTATTTGTATAATCAAATAGTGGTGCCAAACCGAATTGGGGTGTTCCTGCAAATAGCTACCAAAGAGGAAAGAGAAGAGCATGCTCTTTGATATAGTTGTCCCCACAAGTACAGACATCCTATGTACAAATGGACAATAGAACCATTACATGGATAATAGGACTACTATAAATTGTTGTATCCACTATTGTAACAACTAGTGGTGTGGGTTTATTTTTATAGAGTCAAAACGTTCAATAGCTGTTAGTTTACCTCTTAGCTATAATCTAGGTAATCTGTATCAACCAACTATCATTCCGCCAAGGATAGTTGTGATTCTTTGTGATTCAATCAATAAAGAATAACTATTGAAAATTACATGTGACTCTATTTATTTGCATGCTTGAATACTAATTGTGTTTAACTGTTAAGTTATTTTAAAAGAAATTGTATTCACCCCCCCCCCAATCTACAATACTCCTGTTGTTATCAAGGGGCCAACAATATTATTATGCGCATTATATGTTAAGGTCGGTTACCAAGCCAAGCTATGAAAGCAATGAAAAGTGAATGTTATGTATCGAGAGAATGATTTTATACATAGGTTATGTGTATGTTATTTTTGTGCACAAGATATGTGTACGGTTACTAAGATTTATGAAAGATGATTTCGTACACGAGAAAAGTGTACTGTATTTAAAAGATATCGCATGTACATTACATGTGGATATAGGATTCGGGCCCATTTGTACCATGCAGGATTTAAATCTTGTGGTCTATCAAAATGATGAATTTTATTGTTTTATGATAAACCTATGAACTCACCAACCTTTTGGTTGACACTTGAAAGCATGTTTATTCTCAGGTATGAAAGAAATCTTCCGCTGTGCATTTGCTCATATTAGAGATATTACTTGGAGTCATTCATGACATATTTCAAAAGATGTTGCATTCGAGTTGTCGAGTTCATCAAGATTATTATTAAGTCAATTATAGTTGGAGGTATTATGAAATAGTATAATTGCCGTCAACTTTCGATGTAAAGAAAGTTTGTCGTTTAAAAACGAATGCGATGTTTGTAAAATGTATCATATAGAGGTCAATTACCTCACGATGTAATCAACTATTGTGAATCGTTTATATTGTATATGAATGGGGCATTTCAGTTGGTATCAGAGCTGGTATAACACCGTCCATGTGTGGCGGGTTAGTCGTAAAGGAGGTTCTCACAGTGTTACCTGTGACGAAGCATTGGCTCTTACTCCTTGCGATCCCTTACGAGGGTTAGCAGTAGCCGAGAGGCAGGTCCTAAAATCAGTATCTGAGGTACACTCAGTGGTCACCAGGCGGTTAGCTGGGAAGGCACTAGGTGGGACGGTGGTTGTCCCCAACTGTATTTCAGTTTGTATCAGAGCGGTGGTCTTAGCGAACCAGGTCTTGCATTAGTGTGTCTAACTGATAGTTGTTTAGATACATTAGTGAGTCTAGACTTCGATCGTGTCTGCATGTCAAAAGTTTTGCTTATCATTTAGTGTCGAAAAATTATTTGCTTATCATCCTTAAAGTCTAGACACGTCTTACTGCCTCTATTGCATAGACAGTGTATAGATAAATTCATATCTTAGTGTATCTGTTATTGTTACCTTTACCTGACAGCTTCCGTAGATTCCTCCGTAACTTATGGGATTTTAGTATTATATATGCATATGTAAATTATGTATTGCAGGGTACTAATCTACATCCTATAATCTATTTCTTATCAAAAATACTTCATCTGATCGTACGAGATGAATCCCTCAACTAGTTCGAGTCCCTCAGATTTCGATAGCTATTCTGATAGTTATTCCGACAGCTATTCCGATATGGATTTCCACTCGAGCTCTAAAAGCAGTGTAACCAGAATGAATCAACCAATTAGCCATCATCTATTCTGGATGAATTGGAGATGGGTTCGTAGTTGACTTAATCAATGGAGACGCGAAGAAGGCGATTCTTTCCACCAACCAAATTACCCTTTTGACGATGAACCTGAAGCACTTACCGGCGAACCTGTTCGAGACACCATTTTCTCTCTCATTTCCAGAGTATCTCGTCACAATTATATTCTATCCACAATTCTAAACCTTATTCATCCACTCGTTCCGATTGACAATCATCCCGGAGTAATACAAGAAGTCAGCGAACTTCGTGCTCGAGTAATAGTTTTGGAAAATATGGTGCAAACTTACCAGCTTCAGCAACATCACCGACATCAACATGACCACCAGCAATAGCACCCATACCATTAACAACACACGCCTCAACATCTCATTCTGTACCTCGAGTATAATCACCGTTCTACGTATCGATCTACATCAATTACCTTCGTTCTTCATGGCGATTATGTAATCTCTAAAGTCTTAGAGATTATTTATTCTAGCTCAAACCGAAAAGTAAATGAGATTAATATCATATTAACTCATTAAATCCATGATTACATCTGAGGAAAATATATATGTAAGTATATTTTCATAAAGAATGTAATTAAAAATTCTTTTTTACAAACTGTTAATGGTAAAAATATTTTAACGGGTAGGCAATACCCTAGAAATATTTAGATTTCACATTAATAAGTTACACTGTAGATTCTTCGAATCTGATTCAACAGTCATTTACTATCCTACTTACAACCACCGATATACGTATCCGTTCACCGCAGAATAACCATTTTCATTCAATTTCATAATTGGATTTTGACCTATCAGAATCCAACAAGTGGCATAATGAAGAAAACATTGGACAAAATAAAATTTGTTAGAAACAAACAAATTAACTATGAGAAAAAAAATTGTTAAGAATCCACGCCAACTGTTCCTACCTAACTGTTCCTAGCTAACTGATTACATTTTATTTATCGCAATTTATATTCTCGCAATTTTATTTATCGTCATTTAATTTCTGTTATTTATTTTATGCACTTTAAATATCGGGACACGTATACAAGGTTTTGACATATCATATCGACACATCTATATATATTATTTGGAACAACCATAGACACTCTATATGCAGTAATGATCGAGTTCTCTATACAGGGTTGAGGTTGATTCTACAATAATATATATACTTTGAGTTGTGATCGAGTCTGAGACATGTACACGGGTCACGATACGTATTAATTAATTCAAATATTATATATATATATATATATATATATATATATATATATATATATATATATATATATATATATATATATATATATATATATATATATATATATATGAATTATTGAATTACAAACTGTGGACTGCTAACTGTGGACTACCAACATTGGACAATTAAAATGAATTAAAATATTGATTATAACATATGAAACTAAACAATTCTTCAAGTTTGCCACTTGATTTCATCTTAAACAACTATCAGTTAGATTGATGCGTATAGTTATGTATCAGAAAGAAAGATTAATGCGTATAGTTATGCACCTGAAAACTCTCGAAAACTGAGTAAACGTTTAACGCGTAGCTGTGCTAATTCCTTTAGCATTATTATTACCGAAAATAACTTTGCAATCTCTTTCCAAATTAGTCAATTTTGTCACAGCTCCAGCAAGTCAACTTCGACTTTTCATTCGAAACAACCTTATTATAACCTTGATATATATGCGTGCTCTTTTATTGTTACAGGGGAACCTTTTATATTCCACCATATTTCCATCAGCGTTTAATCATCTAAAAACACAATTCTCCTGAAACCACCTCGGATTGATAACCGATGATTCAGATATCGTAGCATTAAATGCAGAGGAAATAGAAAAATTGTAGATGGTCTAAATGGCCAAAAGTTGATAATAAAGAAAGGAGTGTTAGGAACGCTCGATAGAAAATTTGGTACTGAAAAACAGATTGAACAAACCATGAAGGAGACCAAGGCCAAATACAAGGACCATACCATAAATTTAAAGAAACCAGGTAATTTTGGATCCAATTAAACCTTCAACGAATATCTAGCTTCGTACTCATGATAAAATCTTGCGGAAAATCTTTCTTTATCAACCATCGAACTCAGAAATTCCAAAATATCATCATAAATATCTTCGATATTTCTGAAGATATTTTCATAAATATTCTCGTCCAAAATTATTTATCTCTTCGTGCTATCTATATTACATCATAAAGGAAACTACTTTAGTTTCTAAATTTCTTTAAAAAAAATCGAATTTGAATTATGAATGATTTTGAAGTAGTGTTGGAAATTGATGCATGAGTTAGTATAATATAATGACACTTGATCAACGTGATTATATTACAGTAAGTCATGCTGAGTTTCTAATGGAACGTGATGATTCACAGATCATAACGTCATCATGTGCCATATTACACGACTCTTGTATTCTATTTAATCTATAAAAATATCAAGAAAATATTTTCTCGATGATTCGGTTTTTCCAGGATATTCTGGTAATTTGACAAATCAAATCGTACTATTACGTTCTTTCTTGTTTAGAACATTAAGTTCATTCGAAACTCCATACTTACGAAATTCTGGACCATTACTCTCTTTACTAGAGATCGAGAGAAAATAAAAAGGCAAAGAGCTCCAAAATATAAGAGAAAATATATAGCCAATAACAACACGGAGGTTACAAACCATGAATATTAATACGAATAGCAATATAAGGACATGGTAGAATTAAGAATAGTATCACCCTAAAATAATAGTAAACGTAAACAGATTTTTCTGGTGGAAGATTGAAAAGAAGGATGACAGAAATGATAATTAGGAAAGACATCAAGGATTAGAATGAGATTAAGCATTTTCACAATCTTATGGATGTATGAACTAAGAAAGAACGTATAGAAATGGTGAAAATAATGGTACGAAAGAAGCTCATTTATAGTGGAAATACCAGACAGAGTAATCGAGACAGATGATCGCATTTAATTAAACAGATCTTAAATTCCATAAATCCCGAAGAATCAGATCTTATAGATTTCCAAGATTTTCTTTAAATCCCTTGAATTTCGGAATTCAACCATGACTAGTCAAAAGTTATGATGAAACTTGTCTTTCTCATTTCATTATTTAGTGATAGCTTCATTCGTACTATTCGAGTAATCGAATTATTTTATCAATATTACTCAGTATTAATAAAACTCTAATTTACCAACTCATATTCGTCATGAAAACATACATATTGTTAACCATGATGATCCCACTCAAATTTCGGGACGAAATTTCTTTAACAGGTAGGTACTGTGACGACCCGGAAATTTCTGATTAAATTTAAACTTAATCTTTATATGGTTTTGACACGATAAGAAAAGTTTGTAATGTTGAGTCTTAAAATCTTTGAACTGTATCATTTACCCATTTGACCTTCGACTGTTCTCGACGATTCACGAACAATTGCTTGTAATTGAATATGTACATATATATAAATGTAAATACATACAATGATTTAAAATTATAAATTATAATTTAATCATTAGAATTAAATATGAAAAATAATATATAAGATAATAATTTTGTAATTTAAAATGAATCTATAAATATATATATTCAATACATAAATATTATTATATATATATTGTAATAAATAAATATTAAATAATTCAATATAATATAATTAGTAAATATGATATAACTAATAAATTGTATTATATCAAACTTAATTACAAGATTGTATTATACTTTCATTATTATTATTTATAAAAGTGATATGTATAACTTTTTATATTATTATTAGTATTATTATGATTATTGTTATCAATGTTAATATCATTACTAATATAACTAATAAGTGAAATTATAATTTTAGATATTGTGATTAATATTAATATTAGTATTATTATTATTTATTGATATTAGAGATTAATATTTGTATGATTAATATTATTATGCTTCTTTAAATATTTAATATATATATATATATATATATATATATATATATATATATATATATATATATATATATATATATATATATATATATATATATATATATATATGTAAATTCATATACATATAACTGAGATATATATATATATAAAATTATATATATATATATATATATATATATATATATATAAATACATATACATATATATAAATAAATAAATAGCGTATATATATATTAAATACATAAGAATCAGTATTCTGTTTCAAGTCGTTTTTGGAGCTCTTGATAATTTGCCTTTCTGTTTAATCAATCGTACTAGTTAGTAATCAAACATAAGGATAATCTAAAATTTCTGTAACCAAGGACTCCTATTTTATTTCTTTTAATATATTTTTGTACTATCGAATATTTTCATGTCGACACAAATCAATATAGAACATTGGAATTACTTCTTCCTTTCATTATGAGTCACAACCCACCATCTCTTATCCTCGAACCATGATAACCACCATCAACCTCCAACAATAAACAATCACCTTAACCACATATGTATTAACACAACCCATGAACGATCACCATATCTCAATGCTATTGTTTGATTTCTTATTACTACTCGATGAAGGCTGCTGCTTTATCAATCACCATGGTTCATCATCATCTTCATCAATCATTACCATCGAAACCCATTTAAACACCACCTTAGACAATCACCTTCGAAAACAACCTCAAAACCACTTCATTCACCACCTTTCTATTTTTCCTATCAACGAAAACCATCATCATCACCTCAACCATCAAACTGCAACCTACTTTGGTCTATCTGTTTCTCTTTTCTCTGTTCGACAGCCCCAAAACAAACTCCACCACTTTCATCTCCAAACCACCTCCGCCATTATCCTTCACCATATAAGAATTTTTCTGTTGATCACCCGTCATCACCACACTTGTATATCACCTCCATTAAACCAATACTCGAACTACTACGATTCTATTTCCTTTCTATCTTGGTTCACCACGAACACCCATCACCATCAAAAAAACCTGCAAACGTTAGCATTGTACTCGATTACTACAGCTGTAACACCACCGTTAAAAACATAAAAAGCCGTAGCTGATATTGCTAACCTTTTTCTGTTGTTCGACGCAAAGCAAATAGAGAAGAGTGTACTTGTTTTGTTGGTTCGTGAACTTACAAGAATCAAAAGGAGAAAGAAGAAACACTACATAATTGTTAGAAGTTTACCAACTTAATTGATTATTTATAACATTAGAATCTACAAGTGACACTAATTGATAGTTAATGGCAGACAAAGGCCACCTAAAAGTGATATGGGGATATAATTGAAATGGTACACAAGGAATGAGCTGTTAGTTATATATATTCTTTTTCAATGATTATCGGTCGAGTGAAAGGAATACAGACAACCACGAGAATGTTACTTGGGTCGTTCTTTTTCATTTTCCTAGTGATGTGCTGTTGTTGTTGGGCCAAGGATTACATTTTTCTGTTTGGGCCGTATCCTATGTATGCTGTTGGGCCCAAGATATAATCCATATTACCGTATGTTAGATCGGTTTAGCTAGGATCGATTTGTTAGGAAAGAAGGACAAGAAGCCAGAGATAAAGGTTATATATATTTAGGTCACACATAAATTACAGAAAGAAATAGATAGCACGCTGGTTAGAATGGTGTGGTTTGTTAAGCGAGAGGTCGCGGGTTCAATCCTCGGCCATGTCAAAAAAAATTTATAAAAAAGAAGAAGAAGAGGGACTGATGATTATATAGGTTATATAAAATAAACTCGGGATTAATTTCAGAAAAAACGAGTAGAGCAGATGGTTTGAGAGTGTTTGAGTGAGCGAGAGGTCATGGATTCGAGCCCTGGCCATGGCATTTATTTCTTTTAAAGCTTCTTTTAAAGGTAGTCTTATTTTGTTATTATTATTATTATTACTACTGTTATTATTATTACTATTATTGTTTTGTTATCATTATCATTAATAAAATTTATATTATTATCATTATTATTAATAATATAAGTATTATTATTATTTATATCATCCTTACATATCATTGTTAGTAAAAAGTATTAATATAGGCATATTAGTTATTATTATTATTACTATTATTATTATCATTATCATTTTTATTAAAAGTATCATTAATATTAAGGATTATCATTTTATTAAAGTTATCATTATTACTAAAATTATTATTAAGATTGTTATTATTATTATCAATATTATTATTATTATTATTATTATTATTATCATTATTATTATTATTATTATTTTCATATTAACAATATTATTATTACAAATAAATTCTTTCTATATAAGAGTATATTTATTACGACTACCATAATATTACATATAATTATATATATTAAAAATTAATTATTTAAAGATTTACATATAACAAATTATTGATTTTTAATATAATATCAATCATATACATATATATCTAAAACTATATAAATATTAATTATTTTAAATATATATACAAATTAAATATATAAGATATATAATATATAAGATATAATATATAAATTGTTCGATTACCATTATATGTGTTAATATATATATAAATGATATAGGTTCGTGAATCCAAGGTCAACCCTGCATTATTCAGTAGTAAATGTCGTCATATATATTTTTACTACAAAATACAGTATGGTGAGTTCATTTGATTCCCTTTTACTCTTTACATTTTTTGGGACTGAGAATACATGCGCTACTTTTACAACTGCTTTTTTAAATGCTTTTGAAATACATTTTGAACTGCGAATACATGAAATGCTCTTATAAATATTTGACGAGATAGAGACAAGCAAAACATTCCTCGAATGAATTATGTGGACGTGATAATTGCCACCATTGAATTATGTGGACGTGATAATTGCCACAATTGATATGAATATTTTTCCCCTGATTATTATTGCTTGGTAACCTAAGAATTAGGGAACATCACTAATTTTGAGAATTAGTGCATGCCTAAATGATGTGAATCCTAAAGGTAGCTACCGGGTTTAACACCCCCACCCAGAATGTTCACTAGACGGAAGGGCTAGTGGGCGTGGTGTTTAGTACTTCGAAGTTTATATGATTATTATACAGGCGAGATGTTCTGTTTTGGGGATATTATTATACGCATTATATGTTAAGGTCGGTTACCAAGCCAAGCTATGAAAGCAATGAAAAGAATGTTATGTATCGAGAGAATGATTTTATACACAGGTTATGTGTATGTTATTTTTGTGCACAAGATATGTGTACGGTTACTAAAATTTATGAAAGATGATTTCGTACACGAGAAAGGTGTACTGTATATAAAAGATATCGCATGTACATTACAGGTGGGTATAGGATTCGGGCCCATTTGTACCATGCAAGATTTAAATCTTGTGGTCTATCAAAATGATGAATTTTATTATTTTATGATAAACCTATGAACTCACCAACCTTTTGGTTGACACTTGAAAGCATGTTTATTCTCAGGTATGAAAGAAATCTTCCGCTGTGCATTTGCTCATATTAGAGATATTACTTGGAGTCATTCATGACATATTTCAAAAGACGTTGTATTCGAGTCATCGAGTTCATCAAGATTATTATTAAGTCAATTATAGTTGGAGGTATTATGAAATAATATGCTTGCCGTCAACTTTTGATGTAAAGAAAGTTTGTCTTTTAAAAACGAATGCGATGTTTGTAAAATGTATCATATAGAGGTTAATTACCTCGCGATGTAATCAACTATTGTGAATCGTTTATATTGTATATGAACGGGGCATTTCACACATATACACCGAGACGTCAAATAAAATATATATATGATGTATATATATTACTCAAGTAACAAAATAGTAAATCAAAATTAATTCATTTACTATTCATATGAATAGTAAATGAAACGAAATTAATTAATTTACTATTCACATGAAAGCGACATGATAGAAATTATTAATTATAAGTTACATAACATACCCCTAAAGTATTTGAGAAATACGACTTTATCGTTTAATGAATTTATACTCCGTATCTTATTTCTATTTCAATATCTTTTTTTGAAAAAGTTGTTTGTCTTATAAAGAAAAACATATCTGTGATTCAGATTGATTGATACGTTTTACTTTACTTCATATTATATATATGGTCTTTTGCCTTCATAGAGAAACGAGAGAATTGAAAAGAGAAAAGAGAGAATTGAAAAGAGAAAAGAGAGAAAGTAAGAAAAGAAATAACATTGTTTCATACGAAGTATTATTTTAGGTTCATAATATTAATCAAAGGTTGATTAATTATTACTTGGGTTTGGACTAGCATCCATTGACATTGTTTGAAGTGTAGTGTGGACTATCCAAAGAGACGGTCATACTTTTGATCGTAGGTTTCTCTCCGTTCATCTGTTTCTTCAAGAAAGATATATCGTTAACTCATCTTATGATTTAATATTCATAACAATTATTATGGTGTAACTGGATCTTTGGGATCGTTAATCATGTGCATGTTTTATTAAATTTAAATATATTAATATTTAATTTTGTAAATGGTTTATAAAATAATAATTGATTATTATTTCAACTATCCACTGCGTTAATCTGATTTAAAGGTACACACGGTTTTCCAACAGTGGTATCAGAGCCGCTTTTACACCATCTTAATTGTCGCGTGATTTTATTTAGATTTAGCTTTGTGGTGAATTGGTAAAAGTCGAAACCTTTTTGGTTTTTAAAGTCATCACGGTTGATTTAGACTTAACCTTGACACACAAATATGATTGAAAGAATATCACTATTTTAAATTGTAGATTTAATTGTTATGGCTTGAATATTTATTATAATTGTTGATTGTTATATTACATGGTTATACACATGCATTATAACCATGGACAAGCCATATATAGGTTTTAATAATGTAGTTATTAAAATTGTATTTGCATACATAGCCCGTAATGCTCTGACCTATGTGTTTGATTATATGTGATTGTTGTGATTGTTGATTACGACAATATTATGTCATGTTGATTATTTTATTAGAAATGCCATTTTGAAGCCAAATTTGTATTATATTTATTTTACATTTTCATAGTATTGTATTTAAGTTTATTCTAAATTGTAAAAGTATTAGATTAGTTGTACTTTTCAATTTTAAATAAATGTAATAAGATGAAGATTAAACATAAAGATGCAACGTGGATTTTGACTTAGAAGATGGCAAACAGGACATTTTGACAACGATGACGTTTGTCAAGTTTTCACTTGATTCTTGAATTAAGTGGGAGCTACGATATTACCCTTAGTTTGACCTCTTGATCCCATGTCGGCTCATGGGATCAAGCATAGGATTTTTGGGCTAGGCTATGTGTGTGATGCATGATTGTGTTTTATTTTACGCATTTATATTTAATTGTTGATTATAATATACGCTAAATGTTTTTGATGAAAACATTAAATAAAACCGGTAACGAGTTTCAAATATTAAAATTGATGATTTTAAAGAGTTTAAAGTTAAATAATTTTGAGACTTAAATTACATATGTTTTTGATGGAAACATTAAATAAAACTCTAAACGAGTTTCAAAGATTAAAATTGATGATTTTAAAATAAGTTAAACTCTAACGAGTTTATTGTTAAAATGATTTTGAAAGTCAAATAACATATATGGACTTTCATGACCCGTCCTAATCCATCTGAATGAATACATTACATTTGGTTACATCGCGAGGTACTTGACCTCTATATGATATATTTTACAAATATTGCATTCGTTTTTAAAAAACAAACTTTCATCACATTAAAAATTGACAGGCATGCATACCATTTCATAATATATCTAAACTATAAATGACTTGATAATATTCTTGATGAACTCAATGACTCGAATCAACGTCTTTTGAAATATGTCATGAATGACTCCAAGTAATATCTCTAAAATGAGCAAATGCACATCGGAAGATTTCTTTCAAACCTGAGAATAAACATGCTTTCAAGTGTCAACCAAAAGGTTGGTGAGTTCATTAGTTTATCATAAACATTCATTTCCATCATTTTAATAGACCACAAGATTTTCATTTCCTTTTCTCATAAATATACGTCCCATGCATAGAGACAAAAATATCATTCATATGGATTGAACACCTGGTAACCGACATTGTGACGACCCGAAAATTTTTGATCAAATTTAAACTTAATCTTATTATGATTCGACACGATAAGCAAAGTCTGTTATGTTGAAGTCTTAACAATTTTGAACTGTGTTCATATTTTCATTTAACCTTTGACTACTCCCGAACAATTCACGAACAACTAGTTTGTAAATAGATATATATAATTTGAAATAATATATGATTTAATTATTGGAAATAAATATATATAATAATATCAGTATATTTAATATTATTAATTTAATATATAATATATAGATATTCATATAATTATATATATATATATATATATATATATATATATATATATATATATATATATATATATATATATATATAAAGTATATAGAATATATATTTTGTGATTTTGAAGTTATTTAATAAACGACGGTAACGCTCAATTATCATTCGATAAATAGTAAATGAGTTAAAAAGGAACTTATGTGATTTTAAAATAAACGGTGATTCAAAAATGGGTTTTATAAATTATAGGCTTAGTAAAAATGTATTTAGGAGCTATTTTTTAAATTTTAAAACTTTTTATATTTTATTTGGGATTGGGAGTGAATAATTAATGTAATTTTTATTTAATAATTAATGACCGAATTTTATACCATAATGACCAAAATAAATAAATATAGTTAATTTAAAAATATGGGATTTTTCTGAACACTTTTATCCGCCACTAATTTAACAACGGGGTACGATATTTCAGTCCGTGAATGAAATAGTAGACGACGGATAACTTATTCACACATTTTAATTTCATTTGAATAAATTAATATTATTATATATATTACTATTCTTTAAAGTGAACCAAGACAAATAATATCGAATCTCTGAATAACTGAATGATATATATTACTATTACGATTACTGTTTTAAAATTGAATTCAGATTCTTATTATTATAATAAATATCTTGCACTGTGACTTTTTTACTTTCTGTTATCATCTGTTCCTTTCACTTACAATTAGAATTATATAAGTATTATTATATTATTATTAATTATTATAAATTAGTATTGGTAATCTATTATTAACTATATCTTCTATATATGTTACATACAAGAGATCGATAGAGGGAAAAATCATGAACACCAATCACCAACTTTTCTCCTACACATTTCTTCCATTTATGTTTTCGGTTAATATATTCATAATTCAAGTTCCTCTTCATTCTTCATCTTCGAACTCAAACTCCACCGCCGTTACAACCTTAGTTTGTTACATGGTTATTGTTTTTGTTTTTCTATCGAAGACCCACCACTTGTACTCTGGCCACCATCTTCAATCTCCAACATCAACCACCACAAACACCATCATTCGAAAACACCGTCGCCCACCTGCAACAAACAACCACCGGTTAACACCATGAAACACCATCAATACTAGACCATCACCATCATTGTCACCATTCAAACACCACCACACCATCACCACGACACCATCTCACTCTCTCTAAAACCTTTGTTTCATCGAAACCCACTTCACCACCTTGTAACCAAAAGTCATCGACAACCCATGCCACCATGACCTGCGATTTTTTTTTCTTTTCTGTTTCCTTCTTTTCTTGTCGCACCACAAACCCATTTCTTATCCTTATTTTTAAACAACCCTCATGACCATCGCAGCAACCATTTGAAAGCCATTTTTAACTGCTAAACTACTGCTCATTTATTTGTTTTGTTCCAATGATCACTACCACAATGAACCCATTCAAACACTCCCTAAGCCGTCAACTAACTTTCTGCTACATCTCCTGTTTAATTTATGTTTGAAAATGGCTGCGGCATTTTTTTTTTTTGTGTTTCCTGCTAGAACAAATAGCCTCCATCATTAGATTATCATCCCTTGCTTGTAGCCGACAATCACCAATTGATAACCCCACTTGAATATTTAATAAAAAGGGAACCAAATTGCTTTAACTGTTTCATAATATTTTAAAATGAACTAGGATGTACTCCTTAGATATTGGACCGAATAATAAATACTTGTTGGGCCGAGATCTTATTCTAGTTGTTGGGCCGAGATCTTATTTTTGTTGTTGGGTTTGCTTTAATCGGTTGGGCAGATTTTTTTTTAGATATTAATTGGGCCTGAATTATGGATAAATGATGATAGTGATCGAGAAGGTCTAATGAGGATTGATTATGATAAATTATATTGTTGATGGTAATCGAATAGATTAATTAGTGATGATGCGAGTAAAGATGATGAATTGGTTTTAAGTTTAAGAAGGAAAGAAAACCGGCTCATACATGTTATAAGATTAAACCTGCATATTATTTCAAGAATGTAGCAGACAGATAAATGGTTGGTGGTATGGTTGTTAAGTGAGAGGTCATGGGTTCGATCCCGGGCAGTGTCAGTTATTCTTTTTGGAAGCTTATTAATTCTCTTAAGGTAGTATTCTTGTTATTATTTTTATTATTATTATCATAATTATTATTATTATTATTACTAACATAATTATTATTATCATCATTCCTATTATTATTATTAGAATAGAATTAGTATTATTATTATTTTTATCATTATTATATCTATAATTATTATTATTATCAGTATTTTTATTATTATTAATATTATCATTATATGCAAATACAACTTTTTAATATTATGTTACTAAATAAATATTTTGTATATAAAAAATATACTTTCAGTAATGTTACATATAAGTATGTATTATTCATATTAACATTTTTATATAAATATTCATATATAACAAATTAGGTATATTTTTTTCATAGATATTAATATAACTATATAAATATTAATCGTTTTAAATATATACACAAATTAATTATATAAAATATATAACTTAAGATATAATATATCAATTTGTTTTATTACGATTATATGTGTTAATATATATATAAATGATATAGGTTCGTGAATTCGATGCCAACCCTGCATTGTTCAGTGTCGTCATATGTATTTTTACTACAAAATACAGTATCGTGAGTTTTATTTGCTCCTTTTTTTTAAATGCTATTGCAATATATATTTTTGGGACTGAGAATACATGCGCTGCTTTTATAAATGTTTTGCGAAATAGACACAAGTAATCGAAACTACATTCTATGGCTGGATTATTAAACCGAATATGCCCCTTTTAGCTTGGTAGCCTAAGAATTAGGGAACATCACTAATTTTGAGAATTAATGCACCCCTAATTGACGCGAATCCTAAAGGTAGATCTACGGGAACTAACAACCCCCATTCTGGAATTTGGAATGCTTTAGTACTTCGAGTTTATCATGTCCGATGGGTGTCCCGGAATGATGGGGATATTCTATATGAATCTTGTTAATGTCGGTTACCAGGTGTTCACCATATGAATGAATTTTATCTCTATGCAGTTTGCGAAATGCCTGATATGAGATGTATATTTATGAAAAAATGAAATCTTGTGGTCTATTAAAATAATAGAAATAATTGTTTATGATAAAATAATGAACTCACCAACCTTTTGGTTGACACTTTAAAGCAGGTTTATTCTCAGGTATGAAAGAAATCTTCCGCTATGCATTAGCTCATTTTAAGGATATTACTTGGAGTCATTCATGACATATTTCAAAAGACATTGCATTCGAGTCGTTGAGTTCATCAGGATTATTATTAAGTCAATTATAGTTAGATATATTATGAAATGATATGCATGCTGTCAACTTTCAATATAAAGAAAGATTGTCTTTTAAAAACGAATGCAATATTTGTAAAATGTATCATATAGAGGTCAAATACCTCGCGATGTAACCAAATGTAATGTATTCGTCCAGATGGATTAGGACGGGTCATTAGAGACATTAACAAGATGCATATAAGAATATCCCCTATCATTCCGGGACATCCATCGGGCATGATAAAACAACATCGAAGTACTAAAGCATCCGCTACAACGGATGGGGCTTGTTAGGCCCAATAGATCTATCTTTAGGATTCGCGTCAATTAGTAGACTAGTTTACTAATTCTTAGGCTACCAAGCAAAAGGGGCATATTCGGCTTCGATCATTCAACCATAGAATGTAGTTTCGATTACTTGTGTCTATTTCATAAAATATTTATAAAAGCAGCGCATGTATTCTCAGTCCCAAAAATATATATTGCACAAGCATTTAAAAAGGGAGCAAATGAAACTCACAATACTGTATTTTGTAGTAAAAATACATATGACGGCATTGAACAACTGAACAACGCAGGGTTGGCCTCGGATTCACGAACCTATATCATTCGTATATATATATTAAAATATATACTCGTAATCGAACAATTTCATATCTTATAACCTTATATATTATATATTTAGTTTGTATATATATTTGAAAATGATTATTATTTATATAGTTATATTAATATGTCTATATCTGAAAAATACCTAATTTGTTGTATATAAGTTTTTTTATATAAATAATGTTAATATGCTTTATATATAGTTATATGGCTTATTAATATAATTTTAGTATATGTAATAAGTATGTTTTATATTTAAAATATTTATTTGTTTAAAAATGATGGTTTGGATATTAATGTTTTACTAAGAATAATTATAATACTATTAATAACTTTATTAAAAATGATATTTTTAATAATAATAATGATATTGTTAATAATGATACTTTTATCTAATTATAAGAATAACAATACTAATAGTTACAAAAGTGATACTAATATTAATATTAATCATAATCATATTAATAATAATAATAATAACACTAAAATGACAAGATTTATAATAATCTTACTTATAACAATATTATTGATAATTAATGTTTCTAATACTTATAAATATAATTATAATATTTGTAATAATAATATTTGTAACACTAATAATATCAATAATAATAATGATAACAACAATAATCCTAATTGTAATTATGATACTTATACTAATGTTAACGAATTTGATAATACTCTTTATTTGATTAAAATAATGATGTTTCTAAATAATAATAAATAATAATAATTCTATTACTTAATGATATTAATAATAATAACAATAATTATAAGTGTAATAATAAAAATAATCATAATAATCATAATAAAAATAATAATAATAATAATAACAATAATAATAATAATAATAATAATAATAATAATAATAATAATAATAATAATAATAATAATAATAATAATAATAATAATAATAATAATAATAATAAATAATAATAATAAAAATTAAGTAACTACCGCAAGTGAAATGGGTTCCCAAAAAAAAATATGACAGCCCCTGGACTCGAACCCGTGACCTCCTGTTCACCCAAACCACACACAAACCGTTTCTCTAACTTCGTTTTTCTGCTATTATATCTAATCCAAATCGATATAACCTGTTTCTATTATCCTCCATCTTCTTCTTCATTTTATCAAACACAGACTCAATCAATATAACAAATAAATCACAAATTAATTTCAGAATTTGAGTTTGAAACAAAAAAAATGAGGTGTTGGTGATTTTGAGTCAATATAAAATGAAACAAAATTGAATATCACAGGGTCTGTGAACGAACAAAAAAAATTGAAATTGAAAATCAAATCATACAACCCATCGACCAATACTCAATACCATCGGATACACTAATTACCATTTTGACTTGAATTGTAAAACAGAAACAGATTTGTTTAGAATGTATGTGAATTACTAGAACAGAAGAAAGAAAAAAAACAAAATTAATCGTTACAACTTTTTTTATTTATTTATGAAGAACGTGACCCAAAATCTTGATTTTGATATTGAAAACATTTTAGACAAAATTTATAACATGAATTGTGTTCTAAATGATCCATAGAAACTTTCTCCATCCTTAATTTTAACAAAAACGATCCATAAAACTTCAATTTAACTGAAGAACACAGTTTTGACTTTTTGTTCTTAAACTTTTAACTTCAAAATTCTTAATCAATACAATGAATTGAAACCTATAATTTTGCAGAAAGTTTGCTTAAAGGATTACTAACAAACCTACATTTATAGATTTTGAAATACAATTTGAATTCGAGCCTTTTGTAATTCCACTCAAGAACAGAGGTAAGAAGACAGGTTATTTTCTTTTCTTTTTATTTCTGTTTCTAATTTTTGAATGAAATCAGTAGGGTAGTGTATAGAGGAATTGTGTGATTGATACATGTAACAAAATTTGACTTAGATTGGATTATAGTGAAATAAGTCGACAAGTTAAATCAAGCAGAAGAAAGAAAATACAGAAAATAAGAATCAGATAAAGACATAAACTGAATCGAATAATTTGCAGTACTTTGTGATCTTAGATATAGACATATTTATCAATCAAGCAGACAGATTACACAGATATAACAACGACATGAAACTGAATTTCGTATTTATCTCATATTTATTTGTATATACCGTATTTTTATACTTGTATATAATTGTATATATGTATTTATATATGAATCTGTATTTTATAATTATATAGTAAATATATATATATATATATATATATATATATATATATATATATATATATATATATATTTTATTTTAAATATATAATGAATCATAATAATAACATTATTTATATAAATTTTAACATCTAATATTAATAATAATACTATTAATAACAATAGTTTATAAGAGTGATAATATTGATATCAATAATAAGTTTAATAATAATAATGATAATAATTCTATTATTAATGATACTAATAAAATTAGTTATAATAATATTGATATTATTAATGATAATAATAATATCAATAAATATAATATAATAACTTATACATATCTAGTTCTTATATATACATTTATATCTCATATCAGAATTAATAATATCAATAATACAAGTATTAATATCAATATTAACATTTAGGAATAATAATGAAAGTAATAATAATAATATTTATATATCATTTATATTTTAACTTGTAATTACAAATAATATATTAACTTTACACTATACTATATAATATCATTTATTAAATATTATATATCACCATATATTAATAATTATTAATAGAAATCATATATAGACTTGTAATAATATATATGTATCATAGTAATTTATTTAATCTATTTATTGTTTTACATATTTAATCACTAATGATTAAAGCATACTTTATTAATTCAAAATAGTATATATGCACTTGTATTTATATATATATTTACATTTTTATTTACACACAGTTGTTCGTGAATCATCGAGAATGGTCACAGGTTAACTGCATAAATGAAAACACTTCAAAATTTTGAGATTCAATACGACAGACTTTGCTTATCGTGTCGAAATCATATAAAGTTTAAGTTTAAATTTGGTCAGAAATTTCCGGGTCGTCACATGGACGACATCTTTTAAAACTGTTTTAAAACGATACACGTTTGTGTATTTGTTATTTTTATGCTAGAAATTAAATAACAAATTAGATCACAAACATAATCGACATATACAATTGGTTAAAATGTTTTTTAACTAATAGTGTAGCGAATCTTGTGTGCATGTATTATTCGTTGACACAAACTTTTTCCAAAATACCCGTCAAATTTAAGTCATGCCATCCAATAAGCTTGCAAACACTTCTGGTTATTTTTTTGATCTAGTGAGACTAGGCTGAATTATAGCCACGAGGTGGATTTTTCGATCTAGTGAGACTAGCATGAATTTTCACTGTTTCCAAATTGGACGACTTAATCGTATTCACGGTGAGACCTGAGTTCGAGGCAATGATGGGACAAACATGCCATTAGATAATAGTGGCTTGTTGGACTACATATATCTCTAGGTCCCATAAAGATCTAAGAGTTGTACTTGTAATGCAATTGTTACCCGCTACCTACCAATAGACTCCATAACTGCTAGCTGATCAATAGATGTGGCTATGGAACCTCTATGTGGATCTTAGGCTTTCGTAAATTAATTATTTTTGAAAAATATTATAAAAAAAACTTGGGTAGTTAATTTATTAAAGCTCAATATCGAAAATACTAAATTGAATATTATATCTATTGTAGATGTCAAATAATCAAAATGTAAACCAAAACACACTTCCTTCTTTGTTGAAGAAGGATAAACTCAATGTTCAAACTTCCTAGACTGGCACTGCAACCTGAGAATTGTTCTCAAGCATAACTGGAAGTTGAATAAAGTTTAGAACCCATATCCTTTCTTCCTGTTGTGGCAGTTGTTGCTGCTCAGCAAAATGATTATCGAATGTTGTTCGATGATCAGGAAGAAATAGGATTGAAGGATGAAAAAGAATAAGCCGGATACTTTGTGGAAGGAAAATGACAAATCATTTGCTAGGAAAAATATTCCACCTTCCAAGAAGGAAAGCCCAACAAAAGACGCTGAATGTTTCCATTATGGAAAGGTTGGCAATTGGAGAAGGAAATTGTCCTATCTTCCAATCTGAGCTGAGAAAAGTCAACGCTGGCGAGACTAGCAAATCAGGTATATTCCATATATAGTTATATACTTCTTCTAGTGATTCCTAGATCTTTGTTAACTGGTAGTGGCCTTTACACCTGTAACAATATGAAGGGAATGAGAAGAAGTAATAGACTGAAGAAAGACACACTGGATTTGCAAGTAGGCAAAGGGGATCAAGCTTTTGTTAAAGCTATTGGTACCTCTGAACTTACTTCTCTAAGTGGTCTTATTGTTTTGTTGGAACAATAGCATTATGCTCTCAATGTTCATTACGCTCTCAATTTTCTAGGGTATTCTGATAATTTAACAAATCAAGACCATGCCATTACCATTTCCTTCTTAGAACATTAATAATGTTCATTCCGAAATTTATATCTGCGAATTATGGACCATTACAAGCGATGCTTAATCGCAAGAAGAAGAAACGGAAGGAAAAAGCTCCAAAATAGAAATTGGAGTATAAATCATAGCAAACAGGAGGGAGTATTAACTGTGGATGCCAATGATTATAGAAGATAGAAGCAGGGACTTTGAAGTATAAGGGAAGATATAAAACCCAACAACAACCCAGAAATTACAAACCATATATATCGATGCATATAGCAATATAAAGACACGGGAGAACTAAAAACACTATAAAACCAAGAGTATAGTAGAAGTAAATAGATTCTTCCTGCGGCAGATGAAAAAGAAGAATGACAGATATGAAAGTTAGGAGTATATCAAGAATCAAAACTGGATGGAGCATATTAGCGAATGCTATAAAGTATGAATTGAGGGAGAAAGAATAAAAGGTGTGAGTTGTGGAAATAAGGAAACGAAGGGGGTGGATATATAGTAAAATATCCGACAGAGAAATCAAAACAGAATATCGCATTTAATCAAAGCGGATCCTAATTTTCTTAATTACCGAAGAACTAAATCTTATTACGAAGATTTTCTCTAAATTCCTTGAATTCCGAAAATCAACTGTGACTATGTCATTGGTTAAAAAGAACGTGCATTTACTCATTTCATTCTTTTGCGATAACTTCACTCGTAATCTTCACAAAAATCAAATTGCTTTATCTATATTATTTGATGATAATAAAACTCTAATTTCCAACTCGTATACATCATGAAAACGTACTTATTGTCAGTCATGACCATCCCGTTCAAATTTTGGGACGAAATTTCTTTAACGGGTAGGTACCGTGACAACCCGGAAATTTCCAACCAAATTTAAACTTTATCTTTATATTATTCTGACACGATAAGCAAAGTTTGTTAAGTTAAATCTCAAGAATTTTAAATTGTGTTCATACATTCATTATAACCTCAACCAAATTCTAATGATTCATGAACGGTTATATATAAATAAATATGTATATATATATATTATAACTTGAGAATATTAATAAAGTATTAAACGTATAATACTTTACATGAATGTATTTGTTTCAATATGTTTATCGATGGAATTAGAAGATAATATCAAATGATTGATTTATCAGATACATTGTGATATGATTACGGGTCTCTGTTATGAGGTCCACTGTGATTTAAGAAATCTATTCTTTCTGACAACATTCGGAAAATGGTAAAGTGATTTATAAGTAAGAACGTGGAGTGTAAATAACTTAGATGTTGGATATCGACAAGTTAAGTAACTCGACATTTTTCATTAAGATGATTTCATACGTTTATTTAACCTTTGAACTTTATCGCATGCTTCACCAACAGATTGTAATTTAAAAACTTGAAACCTATTATGAATATATATGATTCTACTTTTCTAAAACGTTTTATGATATAACGATTTCCATTATTTTAACCTTTAAACAAAATGATTCTTAAATATATTTAGTTTTGGAAAACAAAAATTATCATATTTATTTGATTTAGTTTCAAACGTACAAAAACGTTTTCAGTTTAAAAAGAACTTTATTATTAAAACGTATATAATTTTTATAAATATCTAGAACCACTTTTGACAACTCATTACTTAACCAGTATGATAAAGATAACGATATTTATATTTTATTTTATTAAATATATATAACGATTTAAATTAATATTATATATATTTATACGCGTATTATACGTACATAGTTTTCTACTTTTACTATACTTAAACTTTACCTTTACTTTATTTTTACTTTACTTTAACTTTAATAATTCACTTTAATAATTCATACTTTAATAATTCACTTTAATAATTCACTTTAATAATTAAAAGTCTATTATAAATAGAATTCAATAGGTTTCATTATTTCATAAAAACTTGAAAATATTTTTCTCTAAACTCTCTCAATCGATTTATATATATATATATATATATATTTACTCCGTATTATTTCAAGATATTATTAGTATACATAAAATATTACGACGGAGTGCTGTCCGAGTGATTTTGAAATTGTTTTTCGAGCGGGATGGAGCTAAGGAAATTATGGGTTATAGCTATGGAGGTTACGGGTATGGTTCGGGAGTATTGCTTGTGAGTCAAACTAGTGTTTATCATCTCCGTTACATCTACGTACTTTTCCTGCAATATTGAATCTCAATATTGATACGTGAGCACTCATAACTTAACTTTTATATATTATTAGTGTATCCCTGACTAGCGCTCGAGTATATATATATAGGATTATGCATGCTTATACGTTCGTTATTGTCGTTAGATAGGTTATGTCGAATCTTGAATTAAATACATATGCTATTAAGATAAAGTATATTATATGCATGTCGTTGAAAAGAAATCAAAAATTTGAAAACTTTTCATTTAGATATCGAATGGTTTCGATGAACGGTTTAGAAGTTATAGTCAATTGAATTTTTGTATTATTATTAAAAATGATTATTATTATCGTCGTTATTATCGTCATTATAATCTAATAATTATTATTATTATTATTATTATTATTATTATTATTATTATTATTATTATTATCATTGTCGTTATTAATAAAAGATAATATTTTTATTTTTATTATTATTACTATCGTTTTTATCGTTAAGGTTATAATTAGTATTATTATTATTATTATTATTATCATTCAAATAGTTATTAGTATTATCATTAATATTATTATTATTAGTATTATTATAATTAAAACTAATATTAGTAACATCTAATTATTATGATTACTATTATTATTATTATTAATATGAATGCGATATAAAAGACGACTAAAAGCTACTAAACGAAGCGATTAGGAAATAATAAGTATGAGTATCATGATGAAATTAAGATATTGTAAGATATTGATTTAAAGGAAAAATATCGTTTTAATTATTTTACTATTATTATTATTAAAAGTATAATTAATATTAAAACTATCATTTTTACTAAAATTATTATTTTTAATACAAATATCATTGTTAATATGAAATATCATTATTATTATCATTTTAGTACTATTGTTAATAAATTATCATTTTATCATTTTTAGAAAATATAATTATTGTTATTTTTATTAGTAGAATAATAATAATTATTACAAAATAATACAACTTTTACTTATTATTATTATTATCAATATTATTTTATCAAATAAATATGTGATACAAAGATATTTTACTACGTATAATATAATTACATTAATAATACCTATTATATTATTTTTATGATATTAAATGAACTTTATAAATTTTATTACTTAAGATATATAAAAGTATATTTTTATTATATAAATTTTAATATAAAATTTTATTTATTAATAAAAGAACTATATTATTTACTTTAATAAAATCTATTAAAAATATTTAAATAAATAAAATGACTATATTTAAACTATATAATAATCATGTATAAATTTTGGAAGACATTTGGGTCAATATGACTTTTGTTGACTTTTGCATATTTAGTCTCGAGCATTAGGATTGTGATACACTACGACTTGACCTAAATTGTTAGACAGATATTCATCAAACATATAAATATATATAATTAATATAGGTTCGTGAATCCAAGTCCAACATTGCACTTGTTCAATGACGTCATATGTATTTTTACTACAAAATACAGTATTGTGAGTTTCATTTGCTCCCTTTTTTAAATGCTTTTGCAATATATATTTTTGGGACTGAGAATATATGTGCTGTTTTAAAAATGTTTGATGAAATAGACACAAGTAATTGAAACTACATTCTATGGTTGAATGATCGAAATCGAATATGCCCCCTTTAGCTTGGTAACCTAAGAATTAGGGAACAGTACCCCTAATTGACGCGAATCCAAAAGATAGATCTATGGGCCTAACAAACCCCATCCGAGGTACAGATGCTTTAGTACTTCGATTTTTATACAGACGAGAGGATTCTGTTATACAGACGAGAGGATTCTGTTTTGGGGATATTCTATATGCATCTTGTTAATGTCGGTTACCAGGTGTTCACCATATGAATGATTTTACCTTAATACGGACGAGAGGATTCTGCTTGAGGATTATGTTTATGAAAAATGAAAATCTTGTGGTCTATTATATTATTGGAAATGATTTTACCTTTATGCAGACGAGAGGATTCTGCTATTGGAATTATGTTTAATAAAAATCTTGTGGTTTATTTAAATAATGGAAATGAATGATTATGATAAACTAATGAACTCACAAACCTTTTGGTTGACACTTGAAAGCATGTTTATTCTCAGGTTTGAAAGAAATATTCCGCTGTGCATTAGCTCATTTTAAGGATATTACTTGGAGTCATTCATGGCATATTTCGAAAGACGTTGCATTCGAGTCATTGATTTCATCAAGATTATTATTAAGTCAATTATAGTTGGATGTATTATGAAATGGTATGCATGCCGTCAACTTTAGATGTGAATAAAGTTTGTCTTTTAAAAACGAATGCAATGTTTGTAAAATGTATCATATAGAGGTCAAATACCTCACAATGTAATCAACTATTGTGAATCATTTATAATGTATATGAACGGGTCCTTTCAATTGTCTCATAGTTCACTCTACTTTACACACCACAACACGATGGTATGTGTCTGAGTAAGAGGAATCGAACTTTACTTGATATAGTTTGATTTATGATGAGTCTGATTTCTCTACTACCGTCTTTTAGGGATATGCATGAGAGTCTGCTACAGGCATACTCAATGTGATTCCAACTATGAAGGTAGAAAAGACACCATATGAGTTATGGCATGGGAAGAATCCCAAGTTGTCTTATCTGAAACTCTGGGGTTGTAAAGCGTACGTGAAGCATGACACTTCAAACAAATTAGAACCCAGAACTATCTAATGTTACTTTGTACAATACATAAAGGAAACAATGGGTTACTACTTTTACTACCAAGCTGAAGACAACGTGTTTTCTGCTCGGTCTGCTGAATTCCTTGAAAGAGATCTTCTCTTACAAGAAGTCAGTGGGAGTAAAGTAGATCTTGAAGAAATTCAAGTAATTTAAAGTAACATACCTTCAGTAAGTACTAGCAATCCACACGTTGAAACTGAGTGCACTGTTGGTGAGCCAGAACGTGTTATACCTGCACTTTATAGATCTAGTAGAACTCATCGGCTTATGAGGTTTAATTATCTGATTAATTCAGATAAACCTCAACTAAGGGATTATGATGACCCTCTAGCTGCGTGAGGCCATATCAGATCCTGAATCTAAATTATTACTAGATTCTATGAATATGGATATACAGTCCATGAAGGATAATCAAGTATGAGACTTGATTGATCTTCTACTCAATTGTAAGACAATGAGGTAAAAATGGGTCTTCAAAGGAAGACTGATATGGACGGTAATGTAAACACTTTTAAAACTCGATTGGTGACAAAAGGTTATGATGAATGTTGTTCACCAGTCGCGAGCCTTAAAACAATTAGGATACTTATTACCATGGTTACCTTTCATAATAATAAAATATGGCTAATGGATGTCAAAACCACTTTCCTAAATGGCGACCTAAGCGAGGATGTAGCCGGAAGGGTTTATGAATCCTAAGCATCCTAATAAAGTATGCAAGCTTCTAAAATCCATTTATGGTTTAAAGCAAGCATCTAAGAGCTAGAATCTTAAGTTTAATGAGAAAATCAAAGTGTTTAATTTTTCTCAAAACCAAGATAAGCCCTGAGTTTACATTAGAGCTAGTGGGAGCAAAGTAGTCTTCTTGATCTTATATGTTGATGACATATTACTTATTAGAAATAACATTCCAACTTGCAAGATGTCAAGTCTTGGCTTGGAAAATGTATTTCCATAAAGGATCTTGATGAAGCTACTTATATTATTGGAATGAGGATCTATACAATAGATCCAATTGGCTTATTAGTTTGAATCAAATTACATACATTACCTTGCAGAGATTTAGCATGCAAAACTCTAAGCATGGAGCTTTGCCAATGCAAAAGGGCATAACCTTGAGAAAGTCTCAAAAGTCCTATCACGGCAGATGAGATAAGACAAGTGAAATGTATCACATATGCTTCGGCTATATGATCCATTATGTATGCCATGATATGTACTATACTCGATGTTTCATTAGTTTTGAGTTTGACGAGTCATTGTCAACATAATCCAGGTGAAGTACATTGGATTGTTGTTAAGAATATTCTTTAGTATTTGCAGAGTACTAATGATATGTTCTTGGTTTACGGTAGTTTGGAAGAAGAGTTAAGTATTAAGTTTTATACCGATTCTAGTTTCCAAACTGATCAAGATGATTCTCAATCCATTCACATTGTTTCTTTGTCATGATGGGCAAGACAGTTGATTGGAAGAGCTCTAGGCAGAGCACTATTGAACAATCTACAACAAAAGCAGAATACATTGTTGATTGAGAAGCTGCTCAGAAAGCTGTCTGGATAAGGAAGTTTGTTGTTGTACTCAGAGTAGTACACACTATTAAATCTTCTATAAAATGTACTGTGATAGTTCGAGTATTAATATACTTTTGAAAGAATCACATATACATAAAAGTATCTGGCACATTCTTCAAAAGTTTGACTACATTCATGAAGTCGTTAAGAAGAATGATATTAGTATTCTTAAGGTTCATACAGATGATACTGTGGCTGACCCGTTCATGAATCCCATGATGCACAACAAGCATGATGATCATTCTAGTAATACTTGACTTCGTTATGCTGCTGATCTTTTTCATTTGTAATTTAGTATTTGGATATTTTTGGAACATTAAGCAGTTCTATATTAATGAATTGATATATAGTTGGTATGATCGTTTTCATTTATATCACTGTGTTCTATATTAGCATGTTTAATCCATGAATAATTGTTGATTATTCAAAATCTCCATAATCGGTCATGTTATGGGAATAACATGAATTAAGATTAATGTGAATTTTTTGTTATATTCATTGATGATGAATAGTTAACTTGTTGAGACCAAAATTCATATGTATTCATTGATGATGAATATTGGAATGACCCAACCATGAGATGTCACTACATGGATCGTAGTCAGTAGTGAATCTTTTAGTGATTATGTCTTTGTGTCCTTAGACTTGAGATGCACGCCCATCTTATGAGTGTAGCATTGTATTTTGATATGGTTAAACGCTGTCCTGAATAAGGCTGTTATAAAGGCCATTATTGGGTATAATGTAAAGCTCGTGATAGACACGTGTATGCAATATAGGATTTGTTCCTCTAAAATGTTTGGAGTTAGATACTTTTTGAGCTCCTCAATGAATGAATAAGATATTTGTGTGGCCGCACCCATATGTAATTAAGATGATACTTAATTAATTTGGTGATCTAATTCACTTCTAAGATTGACAAACAAATTTGTTAAACAAATGAGAATGACCGATGATCCATATCTCAAGTTTAACTAAAGTATCTGAAACAAAAGGACGAATGACATTTAAAACTTAACATAAACAGTTTTGAGAAACTACCCTCACATGAATTTGGGGACAACGACGTGTTGCTAGACGCTTACCATTGTTTGTATAGTTACTTGGTGTTGTGCCATGCACAAGCCAACTTCATTTGAGCCTTCGGGGTCACACACATATACACCGAGACGTCAAATAAAATATATATATGATGTATATATATTACTCAAGTAACAAAATAGTAATCGAAATTAATTCATTTACTATTTATATGAATAGTAAATGAAACGAAATTAATTAATTTACTATTCACATGAAAGCGACATGATAGAAATTATTAATTATAAGTTACATAACATACCCCTAAAGTATTTGAGAAATACGACTTTATCGTTTAATGAATTTATACTCCGTATCTTATTTCTATTTCAATTGAAAAAGTTATTTCTCTTATAAAGAAAAATATATCTGTGATTTAGATTGATTGATACGTTTTACTTTACTTCATATTATATATATGGTCTTTTGCCTTCATAGAGAAACGAGAGAATTGAAAAGAGAAAAGAGAGAATTGAAAAGAGAAAAGAGAGAAAGTAAGAAAAGAAATAGCATTGTTTCATACGAAGTATTATTTTGGGTTCATAATATTAATCAAAGGTTGATTAATTATTACTTGGGTTTGGACTAACATCAATTGACGTTGTTTGAAGTGTAGTGTGGACTATCCAAAGAGACGGTCATACTTTTGATCGTAGGTTTCTCTCCGTTCATCAGTTTCTTCAAGAAAGGTATATCGTTAACTCATCTTATGATTTAATATTCATGACAATTATTATGGTGTAGCTGGATCTTTGGGATCGTTAATCATGTGCATGTTTTATTAAATTTAAATATATTAATATTTAATTTTGTAAATGGTTTATAAAATAATAGTTGATTATTATTTCAACTATCCGCTATGTTAATCTGATTTAAAGGTACACACGGTTTTCCAACAAAAACTTCGCGCTCTAATGCCAAATAACGACGAATCGTGACTGTTAGTACGATTTTCCGTATAGCGGCTGTAAGGTACTAGTACAGAAAGTTAGCTGCTCAGCGTGTGGCGTATACTGTTGATTGTTGTTTGCCCTTGAGAAATAATCTCTGCAGACCCGGAACACAGATGTGAGATCTGTGGGGTGGCCTCAATCAATCTGTGGATCAATCTGTAATGATCCGTTCAGCGCACTACTGCTAAGCGGCTAATGTTATTTTAGAGTGAGAAAGAACTGTGTGAGAGAGAAAGTGTACTTCTCTCTGACTTAAGTTTAGATCAGAATGATGTGAAATGTGGTGATCCAGGGGGTCTATTTATAGGCGTAGAATGTCCGAAATTCACGGGATACACATGTCAATCACTGAATGGTTCTGTTACGTGAAGTATCCTGAATGTCAGTGGCGTGTGCTGATGTGGCTGCGTGCCGTTCACTCGCTGAGTTAAAGGGCTTATGCATAGAAGCTTCCTGCAGGGCTTACGCTTGATGCTGGGCGGCCTGCTGGACGTTGGGCGGCAAGTGCTGAAAACTGCTAAATTTCATCATGTCTTGTGTTCTTTGATCTAGTTTTCTGTATAAAAATGATGTTTTTATGCGTGTATCTCCTAGGATACATCATTAATTCTCCCCAGTTTAATGTCTTTATTTTTGTAAAAAATAAAGTCATTAAACTAAAAATAAAAGATGCCTTTTTCCTCGAAGACACAAAACTTCTGTAGCCGTCTGATTTTCTGCTCTGACGTCATTTTATCAATCATGAATTTGCCCCCAAAATCATTCTGATTTATTTTCGAAATTCAAATTGTTTTGTTCACTTAATCTGATCCATACACGTGTCTCAATCTCATCTCTTTGTCATCCATCAGTTGAATTATAAATAAGTCGTTCCTCTTTTCTGTTTCCGCTTCCGAAAACCGTTCGTCTGCTTTGAAGATAACTACAATTAATCATTTTAGCAAAGCTATTAAGTGCAAGGTTAGTACAATTATTCATTACTCGTCTTCTTCTCCTTTTTATTTTTTCACTACCATGGCCGAATCCAGTAGCACCTCATCTCAAAGAGATAACCGAGATGTGAGCACTATTCCGTCGAGTATCACTAAAGCCGAAATAGATAGACTATGTATAGATCATAGGAACCTTAGTTTGTTGAACCCCATAGTTCCTTCTCCTGATGATAGGGCACACAACCCTCCGAAAAAGATGATTACACTGTATAAGCTTCAACTTACAATAGGTAATTTTCATATTCCTCCCACCACTTTCTTGCAAGAACTTCTATCTCATTATGGGATTAGCCTTAGTCAAATTCACCCATTTGGTATGCAAAAAATTGTGCTTTTTGAATTGTACTGTAATGCTGTTGGGAAAATTCCAAGTATAAACGTTTTTCACGAGTTGTTTAGAACTCGATTGATGAGTAAATGCTGGTCCACTTTTGATTGTAAAGCTAATAAGGCCTTTACCGGAACGAAAGAAACCTCCTTGAAAAGATGGAAATAACCATTCTTTTTTGTTAATGAAAGAGTTATACAGGACAATTGGGCAAACATTCGAAAGTGGAGGAAAACTAAAATAGGAATAAGTAAATCAATTATTTTGTCTGATGATGAGAGAACAACTGTTGAAGAGTGGAAATCGTTGGAACTACCACAACGTTCATATGCTGATAACGAAGCCATTTTAGCACGCTGTGGGATGAGTGACAATTGGCGTGATGGATTTGTACTAGTGATGCACTAGAAAGGCTGTGGTAGGCAATTTATAAATATGCCTTATTTGCACTATGTCAATGTAGAATGCATTCTTATTGCTATGCATTTAATGTGTCTGGTTTTTTGCAGAAGAAGAAATGCAGGTCTTTAAAGTATTTAAGAAGGCCAATATGGATTCTCTTACTCTTACTGAATGGCCAAAGACTGCTACTGAACTTGAGGCCGATAAGGTGAAAGACGCTATTTTTGAAGAGCAACTGAATAGCCCTGAACGGCCTACGGAAGGTGGTAATGATGATACTGCACATCCCTCTTCATCTGATGTGGAAATTACTGAGACTAATCCAAAACCGCCTACCGCCAAGAAAACTGGGAAACGCACAAAGCGTCTATGGAAGCGTGCAACTGGCACTGCTTCTCAACAAGCAAAGAAAAGGAGTATGTTTTCAATATTGTCTTCTGCCTTGACATAATATGTATAATATGTGTTGATGCTTATTCTGGAAAGTTGGTTATCTTGAATGCAGAACCAACTTTGTCAACAGGTGGTGATGAAACCACTGCTAGTAGTGATAAAAGTGGTAAAGCTGTTAATGCTGAAGATGATAATGATGAAGAAGGAGAAGATGAAGGAACCGATGAGAATAACATTGTCAAAACTCCTCCCTTCACCAATCCAATAACTTCCACAAAAATAGGTACAGCACAGTCTTCATCATCTTCTCAACCGGCTTTCGTTTTCCCTCTAGCCAGCTTAAGAAGCTTTGTGGAAAATCCTGTTAACAAATCTGACAGCTTTATTAATTTTCTGAAGGTACATTTCGCCAGTTGACTCATGAAAATCCATTTGCATTGACTATTTTGTTTGTGATTTCTGAATATGTAGTTTATTTTTATAGGGAAATATGATTGCTGATCTTTCAACATCCTTATCTGCAATGACCCTTAAACAAAGTTGCCAATCAACTGCTGCATCACTGGTGCTTCTGAATCAGCATGTTCTTTATAGCCTGAAAATGCAAGAGGCTCAATCAAGTCTTGTTGATAATGCTCTCCAGAATGCCAGTAAATTGAAAAGGATGGAAGTTGAGCTAAAAGATGTTAATCTGAAGTGGAAAACAGCAGTGGATTTAGCGCAAAAGAAGGAGGAGGCACTGCAGCTAGTTGAGAAAAAATGCGTTGCTGAGAGGACTGAGAAAGAGAAGGTTATAGAAGAGAAAGATAAACTGTTGAAAGAAGTGGAAGAGTTGAAAAGGATGATTGAACGAGAAAAATGTCATGCTGATGAAAAAACCATTACTGCTGCTGTTTCAGAGAAAAAATTTGTGGATTTGAAGAATGGGATTCCTGCGCTAGTGCAGAGGGTATTGAGTGATGGAATTCAACATAACAACATGTTTATAATGTCAACATAATCACAAATCCATTTTATGATAGTAAAGTAAGCGGAAGCATGATGATTAATAAAACAAGTTTATATGCATAACCATTTAGATTGAATTCCATGTAGTTATCAAGTTATGAAATAATGCTTACAAATAACATAGAAGGAAGAAGATTATACCTCTTCTATGATGAGTTAAGGGCTGAATTTGGACAGCAATATGGATGATAAATATGATGGAATAAAGCCTCTAACTTGAAGCCTCAAGTGTGTAATACCCCAAGCTTTTCATGCACCAACACAACCTTTAATTTGTTAGGATTTTAGACACTTGAACACTTGATTTTACAAGCAAAATCCTCTCTTTTGGGGCTGAAACAGTTCGACAGAATGAAGGGAAAAGGAGCTGCCAAAATGCAGTTTTTTTTTGAGCATTTATCACTTGTAAACTTTGGTCAAACTTTGGTATTAAAGCCCTTGCATTTTACATGAGGAATCTTGTGTTAAAAGTAGCAAAATGGCATGTGTTTGTCATCCTTGGAGACACAAAAATCTGCATACACATGCCCTTTAAACAATAATATTTTTAAGTTTATAAAAGTTTATAAACTTGTTATAAACTTATGTATTATTATTTGTTACTTATACATTTTATAAAACCTTTTATAAAATGTAACACAATGCAATCATTTAAACCTATAAACAATTATATATAAATTATCCCAATAATTTATCTCAAGTGATTATATTTTAGAAACCCGATTTTCTAAAATCCAAGTGTCGCGTATTTGTTTAATCATCCAATCGTTAAGATCAAATACGTATACGGTGTCGGTAAGCTTGTTATTGGGTATGACCCGACTTGGATCATAACATATTGGCCACATTAATTTAATATGTCTCTCGGGCATACGAAATACCTTCAATCTCCCACTTGCACGAGAAACATAAGGAATTAATGCAAGTGACGGATACCACCTAACGACCGTCCATCACCCCAATGCGTTATGACTTAGTGCCATTCAATAACATCATCCCTTTCGAGTTCCCATCTCGAACATGATTAGGTGAATCTTTCAATATATCCTTTTGTCCTAGATGTCATGTTAAATCCAAGAGACATAGAGTGATCACTCTCTTATAGATTTAACTTTATCAGGCCTTAGACATCTGACTCTCAACGAATAAGAGGGACAAATTCCATCTTGGCTACATACGTCCTAGACACTACACTTTGTACCATACCTGAAGCCTCCCTTATGAGCTACCTTTTCAGAATAGCGAAGGAAAGAATCAAGGCACGATATTCGGTGAATATCTGAACCCAATATGTATCTCAGGTCAGAGGATACAATGATATTCTCCTTTACTCAAGATTACATGTGATCAACCACAAAGGCTCCATACAGTAAATCTTGAGAGCGGGTCCTCCAATATTTGTGTCCCACAAATATCTATGAACCTTGGTTGCAACCTTGCCCCACATTCTCCATTTGAATGTTAACCAATCCAAGTTCATAATAGTCTAGACCTCACACTTGTTCCCACAAATGTGATCAACTACGGAATTTAGAATAATAGTTTATTCATGGATAAAATATGCAAAATTGGAACATGACTCATAATTAAATTAATACCATAATTATATTAATGAGTTTGAATAATTTCGTTCCGGTACAATACATAAAATAGATCATATCCAATCACTAGAATATCGAAGCCCTAATGCACAAACATGTCCCTCATGTTTTGGCCCATGTAAAAGCTTCGTGAGTGGATCCGCAACATTATGATCTGTATGAACTTTGCGAATACATATCTTTCCTTTTTCAACTTCATCCCTTATGTAGTTGAATCTCCGCTCAATGTGACGAGTCTTTTGATGGGCACGAGGTTCTTTGATTTGAGCAATCGCACCCTCGTTGTCACAAAAGATCTCAAGAGGGTCCTGAATGGAAGGGACCACTCCTAAGTCATCGATGAATTTCTTCATCCATGCAGCTTCCTGAGCTGCCAGTGAGGCGGCAATGTACTCTGACTCTGTAGTGGATAACGCAACAACCTCCTGTTTTGAACTCTTCCAAGAGACCGCACCACCATTTAACATGAATACATAACCGGATTGTGATCGAGAGTCATCTCGATCAGTTTGGAAACTCGCGTCCACGTAACCTTTTACAGCGAGTTCCTCCTCACCAGACCCATATATTAGAAACATATCCTTAGTTCTCCTAAGGTATTTCAATATACTTTTAACAGTAATCCAATGACTGTTTCCTGGGTTGTTCTGGTATCTACTTGTCAAGCTTAGAGCGCATGACACATCCGGTCTAGTACATATCATTGCATACATGATAGACCCAATTGCAGATGCGTATGGGACTTTCTTCATTCTCTCTTGTTCATCTTTCGTGGTAGGACACTGAGATGAACTGAGAACAGTTCCTCTTTGAATAGGTACCAAACCTTTCTTAGAGTTTTCCATCTTGAACCTTTTCAAGATTTTATCAATGTATGTACTTTGACTTAAACCTATCAATCTCTTGGATCTATTCCTATAGATCCCTATCCCCAATATGTATTGTGCTTCTCCAAGATCCTTAATGGAGAAGCAACTCTTTAGCCAAGTTTTGACTTCTTGCATTGTGGTAATATCATTCCCAAATAATAATATATCATCCACATACAGCACAAGGAACATTATAGAGCTCCCACTAGCCTTCTTGTATACACAAGCTTCATCACCATTTTTAATGAAGCCAAATTTCTTTGCTTCTTCATTAAAACGATGATTCCACATTCTAGATGCTTGTTTCAATCCGTAGATTGATTTCTTTAACTTGCATACCTTTTTAGGATTTTTCGGATCAACAAAACCTTCGGGCTGTACCATATAGACATCTTCCTCAAGATATCCATTTAGGAAAGCGGTTTTGACATCCATTTGCCATATTTCATAGTCATAATGAGCAGCTATGGCAAATAATATCCTAATAGACTTTAGCATTGCCACTGGTGAGAAGGTTTCATCATAATCAACCCCTTGAGTTTGAGTGAAACCTTTTGCTACAAGTCTAGCTTTATATGTATCCAAGTTTCCATGTATGTCGGTTTTCATCTTGAAAAGCCATTTACAATCAACTAGCCTTGAGCCAGTAGGTTGTTCAACAAGTTCCCAAACTTGGTTGTCATACATGGATTGCATCTCAGCGTTCATGGCTTCCTGCCATTTATCCTTATCAATCCTTGATAAAGCATCTTGGTAGTTTGTTGGTTCATCCAAATCAACCACATAGCAACCATCCATGAGAAATCCATATCTCTCAGGAGGATTACTAATCCTACCAGATCTGCGAACGTCTTGTGTATTTTGATCATCTATTTGATCACTCTCAACATTTTCATGTTGAGTGCTAGTGTCAACCAATTGTGTATCATCTACTTGATCTTGAACCTCTTCAAGATCTATCTTCCTTTCACTATTTCCTTCCATTAGGAACTTAGTTTCAAGGAATTCAGCCTTTCGAGCAACAAATACATTTTGCTCGGATGGATCATAGAAATAATATCCCATATCATCCTTGGGATATCCTATGAAGATACACTTCGTGGATCGAGCATTCAACTTATTAGGGACGTAACGCTTAGGATAAGCTTCACATCCCCATACCTTTAAGTATGATAGAGATGGAGGTTTTCCAAACCACATCTCATGAGGAGTTCGTTCCACTTTCTTGGTTGGGGCCATATTTAAAATACGGGCCGCGGAGCATAGACAATAACCCCAAAATGATAGAGGTAACATGCTTCTAGCCATCATAGATCGAACCATATCCATTAGGGTTCGGTTCCTCCTTTCGGAAACTCCATTAAGTTGGGGTGTTCCAGGTGGAGTAAGTTGTGAGATAATCCCACAACTCCTAAGATGATCTTGGAAGGCATCGCTTAGGTATTCACCTCCTCTATCGGTACGAAGTACCTTGATTGTCTTATTGAGTTGATTTTGTACTTCGCTTTGATATTCTTTGAATGCTTCAAAAGTTTCGTCCTTATGTCTTAACAAGTAGACATATCCAAAACGACTGAAGTCATCAATGAAAGTAACGAAGTATCTTTCACCATTCCTAGCTATGGGCTTAAAGGGTCCACATACATCCGAATGTATTAATCCCAATAAGTCCTTAGCCCTTTCATAGGTCCCTTTGAAAGGTGCTTTAGTCATTTTGCCTTGTAAACAAGATTCACACACATCAAACGAGTCCATCTCATTTGATTTCAAGAGTCCATTCTTTTGAAGTGTATGCATTCGGTTCTTGTTTATGTGACCAAGGCGACAATGCCATAAGTAGGAATCACTCAAATCCCTTTTGAGTTTCTTGGTGCTAGTATGGTATATAGAGCTCGATGATGTGTCATCATGAACCAATTCATAAATTCCATTTGAAGGCGAAGCCTTGAAATAGAATACATTATCTTTAGAAACATGAATATCATCATCAATAAAATTAACAACGTAACCACATTGTCTTAAGCAAGAAATAGAAATAATGTTTCTACACAAATCCGGAGCATACAAAACATTTTCTAAAATAAGTTCCAATCCGCTTGGAAGCTTCAAAATAAAATCTCCTTGAGCTTTAACATGCACCTTTGCACCATTGCCCATATAGAGACTTGATGTTCCCGCCTTATGATCACTTCTTTTGAACCCCTGCAAAGAATTGCAAATATGAGTTCCACATCCCGTGTCTAATACCCATGTATTAGAAGAAGTAATACTAAGCTCTATATATACCATATACATATTACCTGAGGTTTGCCCTGCATCCCTCTTGTCCTTCAACTCCTTAAGATAGACCGGACAGTTTCGTTTCCAATGACCCATCTCACCGCAACCGAAACATGGGTCTTCTTTGGGGTTTGCCTTCTCGGCTACCTTTTGCTTCTTAGCCTTGTTGATGGTTGGGGTAACCATCTTCCCTTTCCCTTTGCCTTGATGGGCGGGTCCTTTTCTCTTGGCCACCTTTGGCTTAGAGGTGTTACCTTTTGACCCACCTTGATCGATTGCTAACACGGGTAAAGCCCTTTTACCCATGCTAGTTTCCGCCGTTCTAAGCATACCGTGAAGCTCACCTATGCTCTTATCCATCCCATTCATATTGTAATTAATTACAAATTGATCAAACCTTTTTGATAGGGAGTTAAGGATAAGATCGGTGGCTAACTCATTTGATATGTTTAGGTTAAGACGGTTAGCACGATCAATAAGGCTTTTCATCTTAAGGACATAAGATGAAACCGATTGGGTATCGTCCATACGACAAGCATGTAGCGCCCGAACGGTCTCGAAGCGCTCGACACGTGCTTGTTGAAGGAACATCTCCTTCAATTGCGTTATCATGTCGTATGCACTATGATGCTCGAAATCCTTTTGGAGTTCGGGAATCATAGTCCCAAGCATTAGGCATGAGACTTGAAGGGAGTCGTGGCAATACTTGTCGTAAAAGGCCATTGCCTCCTCATCATCCTCATCCGGTTGATCGGGAATGGGGTCCTCAAGTACATACGCTTTATCCTCTTGTTTGAGGACAATCCGAAGATTGCGGAACCAATCCATAAAGTTGGTATGGTTGAGTTTGTCTTTCTCTAAGAGAGACCTTAATGATAGGTTGTTAAGGTTAAGTGGTGTGTTTTGCATGTTGTTGTTGTTATTGGCGGCCATCTACAAAATTTAACAAAGTTCATTTAAGTAATGATTTTAAATTTAATAAACAATACCCTTTTAATTTGTTTTATTAAATATTAGAATCCAACGGTAAATCAAATTTCGGTTAGGTGACCTTTATCCCGTCATTTGATTTGGCTAGGTAGTCATAATGACAATTGCAATCCTTTTGCAACTTCTAATTTATGGGATCATGCAATCCTTTTGCATGGCATATTAATCCCATCAACGCCTATTTGTTCATCATGCTTCGGTGACCCTAAGTTCATGATTCCCAAATCAAGTCGTCCTACTTGTGTAAACATGTAAATTCAACATACAAGTGGTTAGGTGATCTTTATCCCACAAGTGTGCGAAATTTACCTTATTCATATTAGTCCGCTCATGACGGTTAGGTGACCTTTATCCCGTCAAGAGTTTCTTAATATGTCTAAGTGTTTTCACAAAAGGATGGCATTAAACTTGTTTAGCTTGTTTGTTAAAGGGATTTTGAGTTTTCGTTATTTCTAGTTTAGGAAAACTTTTGCACCATACACCAACATGCATTTAGTGTATGGTTTATTTGAAAATCCATTTTCATGTTTTGTAATTAAGCCAATTACTTGATATAAACCATTTTATATGTATGATCCTTATCATGTTCTTAATAACCGTTTATTAATGTCCTTTTAGCCATTTCAATTTAACCATTTAAATTGTCGTTTTGCATGTCGTTAATAACGTCTAATTTAACCAATTAAATTTCATTTTAGCTTGTTGTTAACTTGTGTGATTAATTTTTAGCAACCAAACATACAAACCATAATCAAACAACACAACTATGCATGCAAAACAATTTTGTTCACAATCAAGCCTTTTGGTAAGCATTTTGTTTAGCCGAAAACAAAATGCCACCGGGTAATGGGTCATAACAAAAAATAGGAGATTTTACCACTCCCACTTATTCTTGCATCCAAGTAGATTCTTCTTGTGTTCTTCCTTTGACTCCATCCTTTCATCTTCATTTTTACAAAAAATATATCCTAATACATTTTTTTTAAAAAATGAAAATACAACCTAATCTATTTTACATACCAAATATAAAATAAATTACATAACTAAAATTAATATTACATACCAAATGAATAATTAATTTTACAAACCAAATGAATGAATATTACAACCATATCAATTGAATAATAAATCAACCAAACAAGCATTCATTCAAACACATGGTCATGGCTATGATTGTGAACAATAATATAACAACAAATATGAACCAAATGGCAAGTCCAAAACCACTTTTGGAACCCCTCCAAATTCGGCCTAAATGATAACCCACCCAAACCCGAACATTTTTACATTCTACCTTCATGCATGTTAATAGAATGCAAAGTTGGTGGGTTTTAAAGACCATAAATAAGAAGCATATTTCATAGACTTCGGCTCTAGATACCATTGATGGAATTCAACATAACAACATGTTTATAATGTCAACATAATCACAAATCCATTTTATGATAGTAAAGTAAGCGGAAGCATGATGATTAATAAAACAAGTTTATATGCATAACCATTTAGATTGAATTCCATGTAGTTATCAAGTTATGAAATAATGCTTACAAATAACATAGAAGGAAGAAGATTATACCTCTTCTATGATGAGTTAAGGGCTGAATTTGGACAGCAATATGGATGATAAATATGATGGAATAAAGCCTCTAACTTGAAGCCTCAAGTGTGTAATACCCCAAGCTTTTCATGCACCAACACAACCTTTAATTTGTTAGGATTTTAGACACTTGAACACTTGATTTTACAAGCAAAATCCTCTCTTTTGGGGCTGAAACAGTTCGACAGAATGAAGGGAAAAGGAGCTGCCAAAATGCAGTTTTTTTTTGAGCATTTATCACTTGTAAACTTTGGTCAAACTTTGGTATTAAAGCCCTTGCATTTTACATGAGGAATCTTGTGTTAAAAGTAGCAAAATGGCATGTGTTTGTCATCCTTGGAGACACAAAAATCTGCATACACATGCCCTTTAAACAATAATATTTTTAAGTTTATAAAAGTTTATAAACTTGTTATAAACTTATGTATTATTATTTGTTACTTATACATTTTATAAAACCTTTTATAAAATGTAACACAATGCAATCATTTAAACCTATAAACAATTATATATAAATTATCCCAATAATTTATCTCAAGTGATTATATTTTAGAAACCCGATTTTCTAAAATCCAAGTGTCGCGTATTTGTTTAATCATCCAATCGTTAAGATCAAATACGTATACGGTGTCGGTAAGCTTGTTATTGGGTATGACCCGACTTGGATCATAACATATTGGCCACATTAATTTAATATGTCTCTCGGGCATACGAAATACCTTCATTGAGTTCTCCCCTTGTTGGCCAAACTTTTCATAAATATCTGGAGGCATCCACAGAAAGTGATCTTTCAGATGCCACTTTGGAAATTTTGGATGCCCTTCCTGCGAAGCCGGACCCCCTACCAGCTGCTATTGCAAAGTTTATCAAACCAGGTGCTGATGCCAGACTGAAAGTGGCCATGGATGAAGTATCGCCTTTGAAGATTAACTCTGCGGAGGAGGTGTGTGCTAGGGAAGATGTGTCAGTTAAGGACATTTTGGATGTGCCCATTTAAGAACATATTTTCTCTGTAATAACAATATGTAATAACTTGATGTTTATAATTTGTTTTATATACTATTGTTATGCTTAATGTTAGCATGCTCTGTTGCTTTTATTATATTGCTGCTATTCTTATGTGAATTTCATATATCATGTCATATGAAATGATGTTTGTCTTAAACTGATTTTTGATTATGTATTGAACTGTTATCCGTCGTTCGTTGTCCGTAATGCACCATCATATAATTCCTCTTTATGGATCTACAGTATACTGCTACCTAAATGTCATTGTATATTCAGGTTAAAAATTGTATATCTGGTTTGTATTGAGCAAATCATGTATAATTCTATGATTACTGCGTAAACAATGTATCCGTTCTCCGTTCTACTTTAGCTGGATTATTTTATGAAGAAATATCGAGAAGTCTTTCAATAACTTCTGAAATAGGATATGAATGAATCATAATGTTGGTATTCTGTCTATATGTTGTAATATTTGGTAAATGTGTTGGAGAAAATTCTGTTTATGGAACAAGCGATGTTCCGTCTAGCGTGTTGCGCTTAGGTTTTGTGCGGCTTACAAAATACACTTGTATTTAATGTTTTCTATTTACAAGTTATAAATGGATTTATGCCATTGTGATAAACCATTCTGTATGTCATGACATTATGAGATCTTTAGTTTTACCTCGGTGCACTCTAGCGAAGTAAATACTTTACGCTAGCCAATCCCTTGTGTCTATAATGTTGACACAAGAGCTTCTACCATCGGGGGCATAAAAATGTCTTGCCTTATGTGGGTAGGAATGAATGCCATGCTTTAAATTCGAACGCGTAATGCTGTGCGCAAGAAAAATTTAAAATTTTATTGATAATACTGTCACACATACAACATTTTTGTGTAATATCTTCGCATGGGGTGATCAAGTCCCAATTAGAAAATTACAAAAAGTGTATTGTGTTGTTGCCTGAACTGATGAAAATTAAAAATGTGATAAAAACTGTTCTGTGAGATTCATGCTGTTATACTGTCTTCTGTGTACCGTGTTGCGTCCTGTTTTCAATGTTGCCACATTTTAGGTGGTTTGAAGTACCCCTTCACATCATTTCTACTGAACAACTACCTTGATGATTCCCCCTGACAAAATTTCCTGGAGCTTCATGAACAACTGATCTCTCTCTTGGTGGTCCAACATATTCAGAGTGTATTACTGTTACACCGTTTAGTGTTGGGAACCGCAATTCTGCATGCGGTGTAGAAGTAATTGCTACGAATTTGCGAAGGGTCCGTCTACCGAACAACGCACTGAACCGTGATCTGCCATCAAGAACTGTAAAGTCTACAATTTCTGTACGGACTAAAGGGTGTGTTCCCAGTGTGACATCCAGTTTCACTTTACCAACTGCTCTTATTGATTCACCCGTGATACCAGCAATCTTTAAGTTCGTATAGCGTAGCCGATCCTTCACGCTGAATGGATATTCCTTAAAATAATGCAAATACAAAATATCTGCTTCACTACCTGTGTCAGTAAAAATGCGAGTGATGTTTCTGTTTGCTATTACAGCTGAAATGACCACAGGCTCTTCTGATAGGAACCAATTTGGAATGGTATGAAATATGATTGGAGCATACATCCAGCTCTCCGTTCTGCGTTCTCCGTATGCTTCATTTTTTTGCTCCTCATTCCATATGACCTTGATGTGCATTTCTGGAGTTGGATCTCTTTCATCATTCCGTTCTTCCCTTCTGTTCCAGTCACGTCGTCCACCGTGACGCACTTTTCCCTGCCAAGCAAAACGTTTGTTTGGATCATTTCGCCGATACTTTTTTCCTGGCAACAGATGATTCAGCTTGCCAGCTTTGATCTTTGCAATGATCTCTCTCATTAATGACTTGCAATTATCTGTTTCATGTCCATATGCCTCATGGAAGTCACACCGCTTGTCACTCTATGGTCCCTGACGCTCTTCCATCGGCGGTGGAGGGTGAAATGATTCCTTAATTGGCTCTGTGAACAAGATTTCCTTTGGAGTTTTTGTTAATGCCATAATAAGTGGATGCCTGTCTAATGGCTTTCGATGGTGATAATTGTCATTTGGATGATTATTTCCTCTTCAACTGCTCTGCTGTTGCTGGTAATTATTGTCATAACCCCGTTGCCTCTGATAATTATCATTCTTGTTCCGCTCTCGGCCTTGCTGCCTGAAGTTTCTCTGGTAATTATCCACTCTTGGATATCCCATTTCACCTGCTCGTAAATGCTTCTGAGCAATACCCAACACTTGATGTAATGTCTTTGGAATATCATAACGCAAAGCATGAATTAGTCGTCCAAAACGTCGCTGATCGAGACAAAATATAAATCCTGAAACAAGCTGAGACTCTAGTATATCTTGTATTTTCTGACATTCAATGGTATAACGCTTCATAAAATCACTCAATGATTCATTCTGACGCATTGTTATCTCATGTGCATCAAGATGTGACAACATGCAGCTTCTCAAGGTCTGATACTGCATCACGAACTTTGCCCTCAAATCAAGAAAACTGGTAATACTCCTTGGTGGCAAACTAGCAAACCACTCGCGGGCCATTTTCTGCAGTACCATTGGAAACATGTGACACACAGTTTCATCTTCCCAATGCTGTAACCTCATAACACCTTCAAACATAGTCAAAAAATCCTCTGAATCTGTTGTACCATCATAAACACCGATTGATGGAATTCCCAAATTTCTTGGTAATGGAAAATCTGCAATTCGAGGAATAAAACACTGTGTTGATTCTGCCATTGCTGGTGGTTTGATAGCTTTATCACCAGTAATCAAAGCAAACAAATTGTCCACAGCTATTGCACGGATGGTTGGTTGTGCTAACTTTTGTTTAAATCGTGATGGCGCTGTTTTAGTTAAAATTCCATCCAGTAACTTGCTTGCCATTTCTTCAGTCATAAAGAACTGTTCACCTTCTTCTTCAAAATTCCAATCATCGTCCAAAAAACCTTCATCACTGTGTTGATTGTCCGTATCATCAACTAAGGCATTCAACTGATTGAATATCTTGGACAATTGTGATTTGGAAATTGACTTTCCTTTCCTGTTATGCCTAGCGTTCACATCAGAAGTCTTCTTGAAAGAGACATTATGTGTTCCTCGCCTGGGCTTCCACATTCCTGTGCTGAAATCTCCCATCAATGGTTTTCTCAATCGTGTTATGGTTTCATGAACTTGACCATCTGCTGTGTCAGTGTTCAAATGATCTTCTTCTTCAATGGAAGTCTCTTCGAGAGTTAACTGATCAACTGGTATATTTTCAATGAGATTTTCATCGACTGGTTCAAGTGTTGTTTTCGATGAGGTTGTTTCAGTTGCCTTCGTACTCTTGGTGGTTTTGGTGGTCTTTGAGACGGGTGGCGCCATCTGTTAGTACGATTTTCCGTATAGCTGTTGTAAGGTACTAGTACAGACTGCTCAGCGTGTGGCGTATACTGTTGATTGTTGTTTGCCCTTGAGAAATAATCTCTGCAGACCCGGAACACAGATGTGAGATCTGTGGGGTGGCCTCAATCAATCTGTGGATCAATCTGTAATTTTAGAGTGAGAAAGAACTGTGTGAGAGAGAAAGTGTACTTCTCTCTGACTGAAGTTCAGATCAGAATGATGTGAAATGTGGTGACCCAGGGGGTCTATTTATTGGCGTAGAATGTCCGAAATTCACGGGATACACGTGTCAATCACTGAATGGTTCTGTTACGTGAAGTATCCTGAATGTCGGTGGTGTGTGCTGATGTGGCTGTGTGCCGTTCACGTGCTGAGTTAAAGGGCTTATGCATAGAAGCTGTCTGCAGGGCTTACGCTTGACGCTGGGCGGCCTGCTGGACGCTGGGCGGCAAGTGCTGAAAACTGCTAAACTTCATCATGTCTTGTGTTCTTTGATCTAATTTTCTGTATAAAAATGATGTTTTTATGCGTGTATCTCCTAGGACGCACCATTAGTGGCCAAACAAATCGATAGTATGGAGATAAAATAAGAACACAAAAAAAAAGCCCGCAGCTTTTCTTAATTTCACGTGAATATTGAATAATATTATGATCGTCAGAGTTTTAAAGGTAACAAAAAAGAATGTAAACACTAGCATCAAATAAAACCATAACTTGAAAAACAAGATCCCCATGCATCAGGAGTTTCTGTCATCGATCTTCATTCCTTCATTCCAATTTTCTTGTTCGGCCCAAATAACTCTCTAGCACATTTACATATTAACTAATAGACAAAAGTTATGAATAGTGCTAGGGGCATTTTTGACTTTTCACCCTTTTTTTGTAATTTTAACTAAATTTTATTTTACCAACAAAGGCCCCCACATTTTTTTGAAAAATTCAAATCGACCCCCCAAACACGGGGGTAAAGTGTCAAATAACCATTTTCATAAAAAATCTTAAATAAACTCCACCCAAATATTTACGGGTCATCTCTTCTCGCTCGCAACGAGTTAAATTTTTCCGACACCATCGCTATGCTCGAAATAATTTTAGGAACACAATGTCACTAGCTATACGCAAAACGGACGCTTTTTAAAAAAACGCTAAATATTTGGGGTACTTTTCATACACGTTGATTTTGCGTTAAATTTTTAAAAGTCGACAATTCCATAGCGAAACGCGGAGATGCACATATATTGTTAATTTAAAATAACATTTAAATCTCTCACGGGTTATACCTTTTAGTTCGACTTGAGTTGCGCTTCAACGACATCATCGTTAGCCACAAAATAATTTTACTAAACGCAATAAAATACATTAAAAATCGAACCCCCGACGCGAAGCGAGAGTTCAATAACTAGTTTAGAAACAATACCTAAATAAGTAACAACTATTGTTGTTGTGTTGGGCTTACCTGGATCATACACATATGCATCAGAATTTGTGTTGAATTTATAAATAAAATAATAAAAGATTGTAAGTAATAAATGAGGGTAAATTCGGAAATCTAATGATATAATAATGAGGTCGACCACAACCTTAAAACCTACTTCATTGTCTTTCGCATCTCCGCTGGTTCACTGACCCAAAACATAGTTATGATTTCTATCAACACATTTTCTCTTAGTCAGGTCGCTCCCACTGTATACGTTCCAATTATTATGACTCACTCGAGAATATTAGATAGAATCATGTGCTTTAATTTATAAGGAATGCAATAATAAACCTAATCAAATATACGCTTATTCAAACAAGGAAATAGGGGTGTTTATGGGTTCGGTTTTTGGTTCGGTGTATTCGATTTTTAATCTTTTTTCATAGAAAAACAGAAAACCGGATTCAAAATTGAAAACTGAACCTGAACCGAAACCGAAAATCAAATTCAAAATCGATTCGGTTTCGGTAAAAACCGGAAATCATAAAAAAATCATAATAATGGTAGTTTGATTGTGGCGTTACTCGCGTCTTGATTATTTACAACCTAAAATAATGGTGTATTATTAAATTGCCAAGATTTCAGTGATTTATTAATATTTACAGCTTAATTGTGATGTTTACTGCCTGCATTATTAAGAAGAAGAACATAACATTTTCAATAAAATAATTACAATGTGTGATACTAAATCGTCATATGATGGGAACTAATTTAGATGGATCCCAATCTATAATGACATTAGCACATAAATATAAAAATTAAATATATTTAATTTGAATTCGAATTTCGGTTTAACCGAATTCAAAATTTTCAAAACCAAAACCCATCAAAAACCGAACTGAAAATCGAATTCGGTTTCGGTTAGCGTCGATCCGAAACTGGTTTTTAATTCTGTTTGAACTTTCCAGTTTGATTTCGGTTTGATTTTTGGATGAATTGGTTTCAAACCAAATATTTGAATACCCTTACTAGGAAATACAATGTTCAATTTCACATTCAAAACAACATAAATATAAGAGGAAGGAAATAAATAAATATAAATAATTGGATTACTTTTGAACAACTACATTATTGTAAATAAGTTAAAACATAATAATCACGCAATTGCATTTTCAGAAATATATGCAGATATTATTTTTTAGAACGTAAATATATATCTCTATGAATGTTACCCAATAAACGGATAAGATTCCATTCATGCAACCATTGAAATAATTTTTCTCGGATGTACGTAGTTTAATTGGGTTATTCCGTAATTGTTTCCGACCCTTTACCCCGACAACCCAAATGTTAATGAGGTCCGAAGTTAAAACCTTTTGTGAGAAAATTAAAATCACAACTGCTAAGTATCTTATGATCTGGAGTTTGATGAATATTACCAAGTATCCTATCAACTAAGTATTAAATCTCAAAAAAAATATTTGTCAAGAAACATTAAGATTGATTATATTGATTTTGATTATCATATTATAAATATCACTTTTCTATTTTGTTTTCGACAATATACATTTAAACGTTTTGATGTGGACCATAGATGAGAAGGTACAAAAAAAATATGGAGGAAAATAGGGGGAGTAATTTGAAAATAACATATCCATATTCATATTCTTGTAACATAGGCTAAACCAATAAACTAATTTCTTCTTTATTTATCCATCTCTGATCTCTGATGATCTGATCCCCCAACATCAAAAAAAGCCAAGAAACTAATGAGCTATCAAACCTATCCACGATCATCAGGTAATTGTATCCTAATAGTGATTTAGGCTCTAATATTCTTATATGAATGTTTCTTTTAATGATAACCTAACCATTATATTTTTTTTTGTATGTGCATATTAATATTAATTGTTTCTTAAAGAATATGGTTTAGTATACCCTCCAGTTTCACCGCAACCGCATGGATATCATCATCATCATCCATCGGCACCACCTCCACCTTCTTCGCCAGGCCATCCTTCACCACAATATACAGGTGGTTATCCTCCATCAGCTGGCCCGGTTGGATATTCATATCCGCCGCCACCGGCCCATCCCGGTGGTTATTATCAAGGATACTTTGGTCAAAATTATCCCCCACCTCCACCTCCACCACAGCCTTATCAAGCATACGATTGTGAACATCACCATCATGATAATGAATGTTCATCTTTTCTTAGAGGCTGGTACGTACCTTAAAATTTTTATTTTCATTTTTTTTTATATCCATATCACCTTATATCCGTATTTTTCATCATTGCACTAGTCACCATCTGATATCTAATACAAAATAATACATTTCATTTCTGCAGTTTAAGTGCCCTTTGCTTCTGTTGTGTCGTGGAGGAATTCTGTGGGCTAGCTTAGAGATGTTATTTTTATATTCATTTTATATTTTATATTACATAATTTGTGGTTAGATAACTTCTTCAACATCGTAAGTTCTATTATCATTTTATTTTTTATGTTAAGTATGGGGTAATATGATATTAGTTACTGTTTCCTCTAAACAAGCATGTTGACTTCTTTCAAATCTTCCAAGAAGTAAGTGGTGTGACTACTATACCCCGCATTTCAAAGCCTGAAAATCTTAACCTGAAACGAAAATAATTGAAAATATCATCAAACTAATACTCCGTAGCAGTTTTGCTATGGTTTCTGTTAATATAAACTTTTTGCAGAAAACTAGCCAGGTTTGAAACTCACCAACTGGTAACCAACTAACAATAGTAGTGGTGGAAGGTTTAGCCAAACAGTAATAAATTGTCTTTAAAAAAAACCTAATTCGAATCAAAATTAATATGGGGAGGGGAGATGGGGCAAGAACCATGTCAGCTTCCTAAAAAGCCAGTCCGGGCAGGGTCCATCTGCTTAGTAGACAAGGCTAGTTCCATACTTTATTTATAAGCCCATTTGGAAATGAGGACGTCCGAAGTCAAGTGCAGGAATTGCTGTCAGGAGCGTCTCAGCCCGTGTTTAACGATGCACACAATGAGGGTCACTACACTAATAACACGAGGCTTGTTATGCCATATGTGGGGAATATGAGAACACACATTATAATGCAACTCACTAGCTAAATAAAAAGAGTATATGCCCACTAAATAATTATGAACATAGTAAATATAAGAAGACCTGAGAAACCATAGGATCAGAAGAATACAAGTTTTGAATAAAGAAATCGAAGCAGAATAAGAGTTTTCCTTTCATATTGAATAGTGCATCTGCAGGCATTCTAGCACGTACAATGTTGATTCTCATTAACATTACAAGATCTCAAGACCGAACACCTCATAATTTCATCTGGATCTAAAGGCCTTGTGTGCATTAATTTCTCTGCTTCATCAAACTGTCTACATCTGTACAACAACAGATCAATCATGCATGCTCAATGTTTTCTTATGACGACGATTTTATACCTCTGACCCATTGAATTAAAGTGAGCAAGCCCTTCCACAATAAGCCCATGGTGGCTAAACATTCAAGGACCTTAGTGATTCGATTCGGGCTAGAGACCAGATTTGTTAAACTCCTCAAAGGTTTTTAATGTGGCTTCACCATCACCTTCTTGCACTTATGCATATATCATTATATTCCAAGAGACTGAATTTCTACAAGGCATTTCTTTGAGCACTTGAATTGCTTCTTTTATGTACCCAGATTTGGCATACATTACATATCCACTCTAAGACATTTGACATACAACCTAAATAACGTAATGTAATCATTATAGAGTGCAAGTGTAATTGTTTCCCTAGAGAAATAGATCTTAGGTTTCCAAAGATCTTAAGGTGCTGGTATATGTTGCTAGGTTTTCATAAAGTTAGGCTTTACGCATCTATTTATAAAGATGAAGAGCTTCATCATAAAATTCCTTTTGAAAAAGTTATAGGAGTCCACGTAACGAAGGCTTAAGAATGTATGGTCCATTAGGGAATTACCCACTAGAATATCAGCATTAGCCTCCATCACCAAGGCTTTAAGCATGGATCTGCGTACCCATTTTTAAAGTACAAACAATGGCAGCAAGACTCAACATTGTAATAAAAAGGAAATTCTTTTCCATCGAAGCTTGTTGATTGTAATACATGAGAGAGATTTAGAGAGTTCTTCAATTTTCCAGCCCAAACAAATCCAATAAAGGAAAGATCACATTATAAGATACAAAATCCAGTAAGGAGATCTCATCAAATAGTCATTTTGAGTCGTCTATCTATGAAATCATGTTTTCAATAGAATTCAAGAAAAGATTTGGATAGTGATACTAACACTTTCCAAACAAAATTAGATTTCATAACAAGTCCATGAATTTGAAAACATTGGATGCAGGCACATATGATGGCAGCAAGAGTGAACTCAGATGGTATTACGCCCAAACTTTTCTAAGAAAAGGTTTATTTCCTTCAACCCAACACCTTTTTTTTTGGTTAAAAATAACAAAAACTTCTATAAATACTGAAAACGTTTTTGAATAGAAAATGCCTTCAGCAAAAAGAGAAAACCCCGATGAGGCTCGTACGTAGAAAGCGGTGAACATACAAATTATCTATACCGAGTCTCTTGACTATACTGTAACAAAAACTGAGCCAAGATGGGACAAGAACTAACCATAAGGAACCCAACACGCTCAACAAACTAACAGGAAATAAATCTCATAACTGAATTAACACTATGAAACAGGAAACCGAGAACTCCGAGCTCAAATATCTTTAATAAATAAGTTGAATTCATCAATCTCTGCGCCATGAACCAATTTTATAGCGAACGTAACGTTATCGTCATTAGAATCTGTATCATTGACTTCAAGGCCCAGTCAATGCTCAGATACCGTCCCAATAGTGGCAGGAGGATTGACCTCCATACCTTTACCAATACGAGGACCATTACACAGATTAAACCTAGGCCCGCAATCTTTCGTACCAACTGAGTTGTCACAAATCCCATCCATCTCTTTAGATTTACCTTTATTGCTCAATTTATTTTTAATAACTTGGAAAGACACGGGAAGGTCCCGTGAGGATCCAGTAGCTAAAACATTAGAAGTTACATGGTTACCATCTAAGGGTGATGCACAGTCCACCGAAACACCAACCTTCGAGTTTGAAATCTTTGCACCCCTTTCCAAACCGACCTGATTACTTGAATCAAACACTAAAGACCCGAACGGAAACCCAGAGTAATTAGTCATCGTAGCTCCCTCATTGCCTGTAAACAATGTACCCAAAGAGAAAACACTATTCAACCCAACGTTTGTGACGACCCGGGAATTTCTGACCAAATTTAAACTTAATCTTTTTATAAGTTTCGACATGTTAAGCAAAGTCTATTAGATTAAATTTTTGAATTTTTGAACTATTTCATGAAAGCATTTAACCATTGATTATTCCCGACGATTCACGAACAATTGTTTGTAAATAAAAATGTATATATAAATGTAAGTATATGTATATTAACTTGAAATTATAAAATATAATTTAACCATTAGAAATAAATATGAAAAATAAGATACATGATATTTTATATATATATATATATATATAAATTACTATCCAATATAAGTTATTACATAATATAAATTATAGACGATAACATGTAATATTAGTATATTAAAAAGTTATACAACAATAATATTATTCTCATTACTATAAGAAGTATTAGTGGTAAAATATATAGATATGAAGTGTGATAAATTTAAGTTATTATAATATTATCATTATTATTAATAATATTATTATTATAAGACTTATAGATATTATTTTAATTATTATTACCATTACATTATTATAAAGTTTTATTATTATTATTTATAATATTAAGAAGTATTATTATTATAGTTATATTTATTAACTAATGAGACTAAATATAATATATATATATATATATGTCTACAGATATATATATATATAAGCAGATATATTAAATACAATGTATATATATAAATATATATACAAATATATATATAGAATTACAAGTTATAATATAATTGACATGTTATTATTATTACATTCATTAATATGTATATTAATATTAGCATTAAAATCAGTATTAATATTATTTGTTATTAAATATTATTATTATTAAAAATTATTATTATTATAAATAATTATCATTATCAATATTTTAGTTATTAGAAAATAATACAACCTATTGTTTTTATCATCTATAATATTAGTATTTCTATTATTATTATTATTATTATTATTATTATTATTATTATTATTATTATTATTATTATTATTATTATTAGTTATTTTTATTAAACAATATTATTATTATTAATTAGTATTATTATTATTAATATGTTTATTAATTATTAATATTTATTAATTATATTATATAAATCAGATAAATACGTGTGATATATATATATATATATATATATATATATATATATATATATATATATATATATATATATATATATATATATATATATATATATATATATATATATATCCCTATCATCTCTATATTTTTTTTTTTGCTTTTCCATTCCTGCTCGTGAACTCCTGTCCACCATCAACAACTTGATCCAAATTTTTTTTATTCCGTATCAATTATTCGATTTCAATATATAGGTATCATCTGTCACTAATTAAAATCAAACAGAAAATTTAAATAAAATAACATCTGAGTTTTTTTTTTCTTTCTTTCCTTTTCTTCTCGCAAACCCATCTAACCTTTGAATTTATTCAAAATGAATTTTCAAGAAGTAAAAATGCAGAAGTGTTCTAAATCAGGTCGTGAATGTTTCCTCAAAATCTCAGGTTCCAATTCGTTCTATCGAGCCCAAATTAATGAGTCAAAGTTTTTGAAAAAAAAGTCAACTGTTGTTCATTGTTTAAATTCGAGATATCTGTTATAATTTGGGCTCAATTGATGATTGAAAATGTTTTTATTGATCATTTGAAACACAAGTTGTTTTATAATCTCTTGCTAAAACTTTATAAAACTTAAAATCAATTTTTTTTTTGTGGCCTGTGACGAACAGCGACTGTGATGATATTTTTTTTATTTTTTTTGTTTTCAATTAAGATAAACACTGAATACTTATTGTTATTATTACTTTAATGTAATTAAATTTTTTTTTGGTGAATGACAAACCTACGGTCGATCTTCAATTTTTTTTTAGGAAGGAGATGAACCAACATAAATACAGGCAATATACTTTTTCTTTGCATAGAATTCCAGATAAACGAATACAGAGTAATGGTCTAGAGTGCTTGCGTGTTATCAAGAGGTCACGGGTTCAAGCCCGGTTCGTGGCATAATTTTTTTAGGAAAAGCTTTTAGGGGTATACACTCTCACTTCTATTCCCATTATTATTATTATTAATGTTATTATTCTTATTATTATTATTGTTATTATTAATTAATGTTATTATTACTAATTATTATTAGAATTAGAATTACTATTATTATTATTATTACCACCATGATTATAGGTAATAGGTAATATAACCATATTTATTATTATTAACATTATTAATATATATATTATTGTAAACTTTGTCATTTAAGTATTAGTTATCATTATTACTATATTTATTAACGAATAATATAAGTATTATTATTATTATATAAATATAAATACTATATTTAATATTATTATCATTTTGTTACTAAGTAACATTTTTATGTATTATTAATGTTATCATTGGTATTGTTAATGCTGATATAAGTATTATTACGATTAGGATTGTTATTATTATTATTGTTATTATGAAAATAATAAAAAATTTTATATCTACTGTTAATATTAGTATTAGTATCATTATTGGACTTATTATTATTATTATTAACAAAAGAATTATTATTAAAATTATCCTTTGTAATAAGATTGTTATAATTATTATTATTAAGTATTAGGTATTATTATCAAAACTATTATTTTCATTATTATTATTATTAAACTGTTCATTTTTATTAAAAACTAATATTATTATCATTTTTATAAAATTTTTTGTTAAAAACTATCATTAATATTATTATCATTATTATTAACGCTAGTATTAACATTATCAATATTTTAATTACCACTAATATTATTTTAGTATTAATGTAATTACTATTTTAACGAACAAATAAAATATATACATATGAAATATTTGTTACATATGACATAACAAAACTAATATTTTATATACAAAATGAAAATATAAAACATATATATATATATATATATATATATATATATATATATATATATATATATATATAACTACTAAAGTTATATACATATAAATTTGATCGATTATGATTATGTATATTAATAAATATACAAATGATATAGGTTCGTGAATCCAAGGCGAACACTGCATTGTTCAGTTGTTCAATATCGTCATATGTATTTTTACTACAAAATACATTATAGTGAGTTTCATTTGCTCCCTTTTTAATGGTTTTACAATATATATTTTTGGGACTGAGAATACATGCGCTGTTTTATAAATGTTTGACGAAATAGACACAAGTAATCGAAACTACATTCTATGGTTGGATTATCGAAATCGAATATGCCCCTTTTAGCTTGGTAGCCTAAGAATTAGGGAAATAGACCCTAATTGACACGAATCCTAAAAATTGATCTATGGACCCTGACAAGTCCCATTCGGGTTACGAATGTTTTAGTACTTCGACGATATATACTAATTGCGACGGCTGGTATATAGCATGCATTTTGTGAAATGCCTGTATGTGGGGGATATTCTATATGCATCCTGTCAGTTCGGTTATCAAGCGTTCACCATATGAATGAATTTTAATTCGCGAGTTACGCGTGTTATTATGTACTCGGGTTACGTGTACAATTAAATATCTGAAATCTTGTGGTCTATTAAAATGATGAAAACGAATGATTATGATAAACTAATGAACTCACCAACCTTTTGGTTGACACTTTAAAGCATGTTTATTCTCAGGTATGAAAGAAATCTTCCGCTGTGCATTTGCTCATTTTAGAGATATTACTTGGAGTCATTCATGACATATTTCAAAAGACGTTGCATTCGAGTCATTGAGTTCATCAAGATTATTATTAAGTCAATTATAGTTGGAGGTATTATGAAATAGTATGCTTGCCGTCAACTTTTGATGTAAAGAAAGTTTGTCTTTTAAAAACGAATGTGATGTTTGTAAAATGTATCATATAGAGGTCAAGTACCTCGCGATGTAACCAATTGTTGATGACTTCATCCAGATGGATTAGGACGGGTCTCTACAGGTGGTATCAGAGCGGTGGTCGTAGCGAATCAAGTCTTGCATTAGTGTGTCTAACTAGTAGTTGTTAGGATGCATTAATGAGTCTGGACTTCAGCCTAGTGGTTGTTAGGATATATTAATAAGTCTGGACTTGAACCTAGTCTGCATGTCAAAAAGTTTTGCTTATCATTTTCTTGTCGGAAATTACATGCTTATCATTCTTAGTCCAGACACATCTTACTGCATTGATTGCATGAATAGTGTATAGATAAAATTCATATCTTAGCGTATCTGCTAAATCATATCTTAGCGTGTCTGTTACTGTAAACCTTGCCGGACATATTCTGTAAATTCCTCCGTAATCTATGAAATCTTTTATTTTATATATATATATATATATATATATATATATATATATATATATATATATATATATATATATATATATATATATATATATATATATATTCTATGTAATTAGAATACCATCCGATAGCCGGAAATCATATCATATCGAAAAATCCTTTACTCAATCGTACGAAATGGAAATCGTCACTAGTTCAAATTCCACGGATTCTGACAGCTATTCCGACATGGATGTTCAACTAAGCTCCGAAAGCAGTGTGACCGGAATGGATCAACCAATTAGCCATCATCTATTTTGGATGAATTAGGGATGGGTTCGTAGCCAACTTAATCAATGAAGACGCGAAGAAGGCGATCCCTTCCACCAAACGAATTCACCTCTTGGCGAAGAACCTGAGGCACTTACCGGCGAACCTGTTCGTGATACTATTTTCTCTCTCATTTCCAGAGTATCTCTTCACGACTATATATTATCTCGAATTCTAGATCTTATCCATCTGCTCATTCCGACCGACAATCATCCCGGAATAATAGAAGAAGTCAACGAACTTCGCGCCCGAGTTGTAGCCTTGGAAAATATGGTGCAAAATGTACCAGTTTCAACAACATCACCGGCACCAACAGTACCACCAACATCAATACCAGTATCACCAACAACCCAAGTTTCAACATCACACGCCTCAACATCTCATTATGTACCTCGAGCATAATCATTGTTCTACGAATCGTTCTACATCATTATTCTTCGTTCGACATGACGATTATATAATTTCTAATATTTTAGAGATTATGTATTCTAGTTCTAACTGTAAATCAAATGAGTTTAATATCATATTAACTCATTAAATCCATGATTTCATCTGAAGAAAATATATATGTATATACGTTTTCATAAAGATTGTAATTAAAAATTCTTTCGTACAAACTGTTAATGGTGAAAATATTTTAACGGGTAGGTAATACCCGAGGAATACTTAGATTTCACATTAATAAGTTACATTGTACATTCTTCGAATTTGATTCAACGATCATTTACTATCCTACATACATCCACAGATATACGAATCCGTTCACCACAGAATAGCCATTTTTATTCAATTTCATATTTGGATTTTGACTTATCAGAATTCAACAAGTGGCATAATGAAGAAAACATTGGACGAAAATAAAATTTGTTAGAAACAAACAAATTAACTATGAGAAATTTTGTTAAGAATACACGCTAACAAAATCCTAGCTAACTATTCCTAGCTAACAGTTAATTCCTTATTACATTTTAATTATCGCAATTTATTTTATCGCAATTTAATTCTCGCAATTTTATTTATTGTCATTTAATTTCTGTTATTTATTTTACGCACTTTATTTATCGTCATTTAAATACTGTTATTTATTCATTTTAAATATCGGGACACGTATACAAGGTTTTGACATATCATATCGACTTGGGGCCCCGTCCTGGACCTATATATATATATATATATATATATATATATATATATATATATATTATTTGGAATAACCATAGACACTCTATATGCAGTAATGCTTGAGTTAGCTATACAGGGTTGAGGTTGATTCTACAATAATATATATACTTTGAGTTGTAATCGAGTCTGAGACATGTATACAATGGGTCACGATACGTATTAATTAATTCGAATATCATATATGAATTATTGAATTACTAATGGTGGACTATTAACATTGGACAATTAAAATGAATTAAAATATTGATTATAACATATGAAACTAAACATTTCTTCAACTTTGCCACTTGATTTCATCTTAAACCTCATTTGTATCTTGACGATTACAATCTGCGTTCAAACCTTTCATGATTCTTGAAAACACCTCAATCGAGAGGATGAACCAACCGCACTTCATCTATGGAAGAAACGATTGATGCATATAGTTATACACCTGAAAACACTCAGAACCTGAGTAAACGTTTAACACGTATCTGTGCTAGCTCCTTTGGCGTTGTTATTACCGAAAATAACTTTGCGATTCTTTTTCAAATTAGCCAATTTTGTCACAGCTCCAACAAATCAATTTCGACTTTCAGTCGGATTAGCCTTATTATAACCTTGATATATAAGTTTGCCTTTCGTCATCGTTATCGAGGAACCATTTATATTCCGCCATATTAGCTGTAAACTTAACATCAACTTCATTGATCTTTGACTTTCCGAAAAATCATTATATTTGTTCATTAAAACCATATCATATACTCATCCGCATCGTGTAACGAGAATTGACATACCAATTACCAGAAATTAGCGATCAGTATTTTGAATCTAACAGCGTTTCTACATCAACAGTTATATGTATAGATATAATGTTTATCTCTTAGAATTATGATCTTCCATTCTGAAATTCTGAAAAGCACACAGTCTACGAATCAATACTCCAAATTTTGAAAATGCAGATAAGGCAGCAAAAACTGTAAACGACCTTAACAGTCAAATGTATGATGATAAATAATGGAGTGATGGAAACGCTCACTAGAAAATTTAGTACCAAAAAGTGGATTATGAAAAATTATGAAGGAGACTGTGGACAAATCAAAAGGACTAAACTTGTACATAAGGAATCCTGATGATTCTGATTCTGATGAAATCTTTAGCGAATACCTTGCCCCTTAATCACTCTAAATCATCGTGAATGAATTTCTTCATCACAATTTGATTCTAAAATTCTAAGATATCATTGTATCTACCATTATAAATATTCTAGATATTTCTAAAGATATTTTCATAACTATTCTTATCTGAAATTATTTATCTCTTCGCGATATCAATGTTATGTCAGGAAGGAAACTGTTTTAGTTTCTAATTCCTGAAAATCCGAATTTAAATTATGAATGTTTTTGAAGTAGTATTGGGAACTGAAACATGAGTTAGTATAATATAATGACACTTGATCAACGTGATTATATTACAGTAAGTCATGCTGAGTTTCTAATGAAACATGATGATTCACAGACTATAACGTCATCATGTGTCATGTTACATAACTCTTTCATTCTGTTTAACTTCTGAACATATCAAGAAAATATATTCTTGATAGTTCTATTCTTAGTGATTCTGGTAATTTGACAAATCAAATCGTGCGATTACGTCCTTTCTTGTTTAGAACACTAAGTTCATTCGAAGTTCCATACTTACGAATTCTGGACCATTGCTCGCTTTACTAGAGGTCGAGAAGATAATAAAAAGGCAAAGAGCTCCAAAATATAAGAGAAAATATAAAAGCCCAATAACAACATGGAGGTTACAAACCGTGGATATTAATACGAATAGCAATATAAAGACACGGTATAATTAAGAATAGTATCACCCCAAGGTAATAATAGAAGTGAATAGATTCCTCCGGTGGTAAATGAAAAAGAATAATGATAGAAACGATAGTCAGAAAAATATCAAGGATTAGAACTGGATTAAGCATTTTCACAATCTTTTGGATGTACGAACTAAGAAAGAAAGTATAGGAATTGTGAGAATAATGGAACGGAAGAGTTTAATTTATATAAAAAAAAAATCAGACGTAACAATCGAGACAGATGACCGCATTTAATTAAAGAGATCCTAATTCCCTTAAATCTCGAAGAATCAGATTTATTAGATTTCGAAGATTTTCTTTAAATCCCTTGAATTTCGGAATTCAATCGAGACAGCGTCAAAAGTTAAGACCCACCTTATCTTCTAAAATCAACCGTAACTACGTCAAAAGTCAAGAAGAATATTTATTACCTCATTTCACTCTTTTGCGATAGCTTCATTCATACTATTCGAGTAATCGAATTATTTTATCCCAATCACTCAATGGTGATAAAACTCTATTTCTCAACTCATATTCGTCATGAAAAACATTCTTATTGTTAGCCATGGCAATCTCGATCAAATTTCGAGATGAAATTTCTTTAACGGGTAGGTACTGTGACGACCCGGAAATTTCTGACCAAATTTAAACTTAATCTTTTTATAAGTTTCGACATGTTAAGCAAAGTCTATTAGATTAAATTTTAAAATTTTTGAACTATTTCATGAAAGCATTTAACCATTGATTATTCCCGACGATTCACGAACAATTGTTTGTAAATAAAAATGTATATATAAATGTAAGTATATGTATATTAACTTGAAATTATAAAATATAATTTAACCATTAGAAATAGATATGTAAAATAAGATACATGATATTATATTTCTATTAATATTTATTATATATGTATATATATATATATATATATATATATATATATATATATATATATATATATATATATATATATATATATATATATATATATAAATTACTATCCAATATAAGTTATTACATAATATAAATTATAAACGATAACATGTAATATTAGTATATTAAAAAGTTATACAACAATAATATTATTCTCATTACTATAAGAATTATTAGTGGTAAAATATATAGATATGAAGTGTGATAAATTTAAATTATTATAATATTATCATTATTATTAATAATATTATTATTATAAGACTTATAGATATTATTATAATTATTATTACCATTACATTATTATAAAGTGTTATTATTATTATTTATAATATTAAGAAGTATTATTATTATAGTTATATTTAATAACTAATGAGACTAAATATAATATATATATATATATATATATATATATATATATATATATATATATATATATATATATATATGTCTACAGATATATATATATAAGCAGATATATTAAATACAGTGTATATATATAAATATATATATACACAAATATATATATATATATATATATATATATATATATATATATATATATATATATATATATATATATATATATATATATATATATATATATATATATATATATATATATATAGAATTACAAGTTATAATATAATTGACATGTTATTTTTATTACATTTATTAATATGTATATTAATTTTAGCATTAAAATCAGTATTATTATTATTTATTATTAAATATTATTATTATTAAAAATTATTATTATTATAAATAATTATCATTATCAATATTTTCGTTATTAGAAAATAATACAACCTATTGTTTTTATCATCTATAATATTAGTATTTCTATTATTATTATTGTTATTATTATTATTATTATTATTATTATTATTATTATTATTATTATTATTATTATTATTATTATTATTATTATTATTATTATTATTATTATTAGTGTTTCTATTTTTATTAAACAATATTATTATTATTAATTAGTATTATTATTAATATGTTTATTAATTATTAATATTTATTAATTATATTATATAAATCAGATAAATACGCGTGATATATATATATATATATATATATATATATATTTATATATATATATATATATCCCTATCATCTCTATATTTTTTTTTTTTGCTTTTCCATTCCTGCTCGTGAACTCCTGTCTACCATCAACAACTTGATCCAAATTTTTTTTTATTCCGTATCAATTATTCGATTTCAATATATAGGTATCATCTGTCACTAATCAAAATCAAACAAAAAATTTAAATAAAATAACATCTGAGTTTTTTTTCTTACTTTCCTTTTCTTCTCGCAAACCCATGTAACCTTTGAATTTCTTCAAAATGAATTATCAAGAAGTAAAAAAGCAGAAGTGTTCTAAATCAGGTCATGAATGTTTCCTTAAAATCTCAGGTTCCAATTCGTTCTATCGAGCCCGCATTAATGAGTTAAAGTTTTTGAAAAAAAAAGTCAACTGTTGTTCATTGTTTAAATTCAAGATATCTGTTATAATTTGGGCTCAATTGATGATTGAAAACGTTTTTATGGATCATTTGAAACACAAGTTATTTTATAATCTCTTGCTAAAACTTTATAAAACTTAAAATCAATTTTTTTTGTGGCCTGCGACGAACAGCGACTGTGTTTTTTTTTTCAATTAAGATAAACACTGAATACTTATTGTTATTATTACTTTAATGTAATTAATTTTTTTTTTTTTTGGTGAATGACAAACCTACGATCGATCTTCAATTTTTTTTAAGGAAGAAGATGAACCAACATAAATACGGGTTATACACTTTTTCTTTGCATAGAATTCCACATAAATGAATACAGAGTAATGGTCTAGAGTGCTTGCGTGTTATCAAGAGGTCACGGGTTCAAGCCCGGTTCGTGGCATAATTTTTTTAGGAAAAGCTTTTAGGGGTATACACTCTCACTTCTATTCCCATTATTATTATTATTATTATTATTAATGTTATTATTCTTATTCTTATTATTATTATTGTTATTATTAATTAATGTTATTATTACTAATTATTATTAGAATTATAATTACTACTATTATTATTACCATGATTATAGGTAATATAACCATATTTATTATTATTAACATTATTAATGTATATATTATTGTAAACTTTGTCGTTTAAGTATTAGTTATCAATATTACTATATTTATTAACGACTAATATAAGTATTATTATTATTATGTAAATATAAATACTATATTTAATATTATTATCATTTTGTTACTAAGTAACATTTTTATGTATTATTAATGTTATCATTGGTATTGTTAATGCTGATATAAGTATTATTACGATTAGGATCGTTATTATTATTGTTATTATGAAAATAATACAAATTGTTATTTCTACTGTTAATATTAGTATTAGTATCATTATTGGACTTATTATTATTATTATTATTAACAAAGGAATTATTATTAAAATTATCCTTTGTAATAAGATTGTTATAATTATTATTATTAAGTATTAGGTATTATTATCAAAACTATTATTTTCATTATTATTATTATTAAACTGTTCATTTTTATTAAAAACTACTGTTATTATCATTTTTATAAAATTTATTATTAAAAACTATCATTAATATTATTATCATTATTATTAACGCTAGTATTAACATTATCATTATTTTAATCACCACTAATATTATTTTAGTATTAATGTAATTACTATTTTAACGAACATATAAAATATATACATATGAAATATTTGATACATATAACATAACAAAACTAATATTTTATATACAAAATGAAAATATAAAACATATATATATATATATATATATATATATATATATATATATATATATATATATTCAATATAAAAATAATATAACTACTAAAGTTATATACATTTAAATTTGATCGATAATGATTATGTGTATTAATAAATATACAAATGATATAGGTTCGTGAATCCAAGGCCAACCCTGCATTGTTCAGTTGTTCAATATCGTCATATGTATTTTTACTACAAAATACATTATAGTGAGTTTCATTTGTTCCCTTTTTAATGGTTTTGCAATATATATTTTTGGGACTGAGAATACATGTGCTGTTTTATAAATGTTTGACGAAATAGACACAAGTAATCAAAACTACATTCTATGGTTGGATTATCGAAATCGAATATGCATCTTTTAGCTTGGTAGCCTAAGAATTAGGGAAATGGCCCCTAATTGACGCGAATCCTAAAAATTGATCTATGGACCCTGATAAGTCACATTCGGGTTACGAATGTTTTAGTACTTTGACGATATATACTGATTGCGACGGCCGGTATATAGCATGCAGTTTGTGAAATGCCTGTATGTGGGGGATATTCTATATGCATCCTGTCAGTTCGGTTATCAAGCGTTCACCATATGAATGAATTTTAATTCGCGGGTTACCCGTGTTATTATGTACTCGGGTTACATGTACAATTAAATATCTGAAATCTTGTGGTCTATTAAATGATGAAAATGAATGATTATGATAAACTAATAAACTCACCAACCTTTTGGTTGACACTTTAAAGCATGTTTATTCTCAGGTATGAAAGAAATCTTTCGCTGTACATTTGCTCATTTTAGAGATATTACTTGGAGTCATTCATGACACATTTCAAAAGACGTTGCATTCGAGTCATTGAGTTCATCAAGATTATTATTAAGTCAATTATAGTTGGATCTATTATGAAATGGTATGCATGCCGTCAACTTTCGATGTAATGAAAGGTTGCCTTTTAAAAACGAATGCAATGTTTGTAAAATGTATCATATATGAAATGTCCCGTTCTTATTGATTAAAAACGTTCCATATTAATTGATTTCGTTGCGAGGTTTTGACCTCTATATGAGACGTTTTTCAAAGACTGCATTCAATTTAAAACAAACCATAACCTTTATTTCATCAATAAAGGTTTAAAAAGCTTTACGTAGATTATCAAATAATGATAATCTAAAATATTCTGTTTACACACGACCATTACATAATGGTTTACAATACAAATATGTTACAACAAAATAAGTTTCTTGAATGCAGTTTTTACACAATATCATACAAGCATGGACTCCAAATCTCGTCCTTATTTAAGTATGCGACAGCGGAAGCTCTTAATAATCACCTGAGAATAAACATGCTTAAAACGTCAACAAAAATGTTGGTGAGTTATAGGTTTAACCTATATATATCAAATCATAATAATAGACCACAAGATTTCATATTTCAATACACATCCCATACATAGAGATAAAAATCATTCATATGGTGAACACCTGGTAACCGACATTAACAAGATGCATATATAAGAATATCCCCATCATTCCGGGACACCCTTCGGATATGATATAAATTTCGAAGTACTAAAGCATCTGGTACTTTGGATGGGGTTTGTTAGGCCCAATAGATCTATCTTTAGGATTCGCGTCAATTAGGGTGTCTGTTCCCTAATTCTTAGATTACCAGACTTAATAAAAAGGGGTATATTCGATTTCGATAATTCAACCATAGAATGTAGTTTCACGTACTTGTGTCTATTTTGTAAATCATTTATAAAACCTGCATGTATTCTCATCCCAAAAATATTAGATTTTAAAAGTGGGACTATAACTCACTTTCACAGATTTTTACTTCGTCGGGAAGTAAGACTTGGCCACTGGTTGATTCACGAACCTATAACAATATATACATACATATCAAAGTATGTTCAAAATATATTTACAACACTTTTAATATATTTTGATGTTTTAAGTTTATTAAGTCAGCTGTCCTCGTTAGTAACCTACAACTAGTTGTCCACAGTTAGATGTACAGAAATAAATCGATAAATATTATCTTGAATCAATCCACGACCCAGTGTATACGTATCTCAGTATTGATCACAACTCAAACTATATATATTTTGGAATCAACCTCAACCCAGTATAGCTAACTCCAACATTCACATATAGAGTGTCTATGGTTGTTCCGAAATATATATAGATGTGTCGACATGATAGGTCGAAACATTGTATACGTGTCTATGGTATCTCAAGATTACATAATATACAATACAAGTTGATTAAGTTATGGTTGGAATAGATTTGTTACCAATTTTCACGTAGCTAAAATGAGAAAAATTATCCAATCTTGTTTTACCCATAACTTCTTCATTTTAAATCCGTTTTGAGTGAATCAAATTGCTATGGTTTCATATTGAACTCTATTTTATGAATCTAAACAGAAAAAGTATAGGTTTATAGTCAGAAAAATAAGTTACAAGTCGTTTTTATAAAGGTAGTCATTTCAGTCGAAAGAACGACGTCTAGATGACCATTTTAGAAAACATACTTCCACTTTGAGTTTAACCATAATTTTTGGATATAGTTTCATGTTCATAATAAAAATCATTTTCTCAGAATAACAACTTTTAAATCAAAGTTTATCATAGTTTTTAATTAACTAACCCAAAACAGCCCGCGGTGTTACTACGACGGCGTAAATCCGGTTTTACGGTGTTTTTCGTGTTTCCAGGTTTTAAATCATTAAGTTAGCATATCATATAGATATAGAACATGTGTTTAGTTGATTTTAAAAGTCAAGTTAGAAGGATTAACTTTTGTTTGCGAACAAGTTTAGAATTAACTAAACTATGTTCTAGTGATTACAAGTTTAAACCTTTGAATAAGATAGATTTATATGTATGAATCGAATGATGTTATGAACATCATTACTACCTTAAGTTCCTTGGATAAACCTACTGGAAAAGAAAAAAATGGATCTAGCTTCAATGGATCCTTGGATGGCTCGAAGTTCTTGAAGCAGAATCATGACACGAAAACAAGTTCAAGTAAGATCATCACTTGAAATAAGATTGTTATAGTTATAGAAATTGAATCAAAGTTTGAATATGATTATTACCTTGTATTAGAATAATAACCTACTTTAAGAAACAAAGATTTCTTGAGGTTGGATGATCACCTTACAAGATTGGAAGTGAGCTAGCAAACTTGAAAGTATTCTTGATTTTATGTAACTAGAACTTGTAGAATTTATGAAGAACACTTAGAACTTGAAGATAGAACTTGAGAGAGATCAATTAGATGAAGAAAATTGAAGAATGAAAGTATTTGTAGGTGTTTTTGGTCGTTGGTGTATGTATTAGATATAAAGTATATGTAATTTTGTTTTCATGTAAATAAGTCATGAATGATTACTCATATTTTTGTAATTTTATGAGATATTTCATGCTAGTTGCCAAATGATGGTTCCCACATGTGTTAGGTGACTCACATGGGCTGCTAAGAGCTGATCATTGGAGTGTATATACCAATAGTACATACATCTAAAAGCTGTGTATTGTACGAGTACGAATACGGGTGCATACGAGTAGAATTGTTGATGAAACTGAACGAGGATGTAATTGTAAGCATTTTTGTTAAGTAGAAGTATTTTGATAAGTGTATTGAAGTCTTCCAAAAGTGTATAAATACATATTAAAACACTACATGTATATACATTTTAACTGAGTCGTTAAGTCATCGTTAGTCGTTACATGTAAATGTTGTTTTGAAACCTTTAGGTTAACGATCTTGTTGAATATTGTTAACCCATTGTTTATTATAACAAATGAGATGTTAAATTATTATATTATCATGATATTATGATATATAATATATCTTAGTATGATGTATATACAGTTAAATGTCGTTACAACGATAATCGTTACATATATGTCTCGTTTCGAAATCATTAAGTTAGTAGTCTTATTTTTACATATGTATTTCATTGTTAATACACTTAATAATATATTTACTTATCATTTAACATAATTAACCAAGTGTATCAATATCTTAATATGATTCATATGTACCTAGTAAGACGTTGTTATAACGATAATTGTTATATATATCGTTTTCGAGTTTCTTAAATTAATAGTCTCATTTTTATGTATATAACTCATTGTTAAAATACCTAATGAGATACATACTTATAATAAAAACATGTTAACTATATATATAACCATATATATGTCATCGTATAGTTTTTACAAGTTTTAACGTTCGTGAATCACCAGTCAACTTGGGTGGTCAATTGTCTATATGAAACATATTTCAATTAATCAAGTCTTAACAAGTTTGATTGCTTAACATGTTGGAAACATTTAATCATGTAAATATCAATCTCAATTAATATATATAAACATGGAAAAGTTCGGGTCACTACAGTACCTTCCCGTTAAATAAATTTCGTCCTGAAATTTTAAGCTGTTGAAGGTGTTGACGAATCTTCTGGAAATAGATGCGGTATTTCTTCTTCATCTGATCTTCACGCTCCCAGGTGAACTCGGGTCCTCTACGAGCATTCCATCGAACCTTAACAATTGGTATCTTGTTTTGCTTAAGTCTTTTAACCTCACGATCCATTATTTCGACGGGTTCTTCGATGAATTGAAGTTTTTCGTTGATTTGAATTTCATCTAACGAAATAGTGAGATCTTCTTTAGCAAAACATTTCTTCAAATTCGAGACGTGGAAAGTGTTATGTACAGCCGCGAGTTGTTGAGGTAACTCAAGTCGGTAAGCTACTGGTCCGACACGATCAATAATCTTGAATGGTCCAATATACCTTGGATTTAATTTCCCTCATTTACCAAATCGAACAACGCCTTTCCAAGGTGCAACTTTAAGCATGACCATCTCTCCAATTTCAAATTATATATCTTTTCTTTTAATGTCAGCGTAGCTCTTTTTTCGACTTTGGGCGGTTTTCAACCGTTGTTGAATTTGGATGATCTTCTCGGTAGTTTCTTGTATAATCTCCGGACCCGTAATCTGTCTATCCCCCACTTCACTCCAACAAATCGGAGACCTGCACTTTCTACCATAAAGTGCTTCAAACGGCGCCATCTCAATGCTTGAATGGTAGCTGTTGTTGTAGGAAAATTCTGCTAATGGTAGATGTCGATCCCAACTATTTCCGAAATCAATAACACATGCTCGTAGCATGTCTTCAAGCGTTTGTATCATCCTTTCGCTCTGCCCATCAGTTTGTGGATGATAGGCAGTACTCATGTCTAGACGAGTTCCTAATGCTTGCTGTAATGTCTGCCAGAATCTTGAAATAAATCTGCCATCCCTATCAGAGATAATAGAGATTGGTATTCCATGTCTGGAGATGACTTCCTTCAAATACAGTCGTGCTAACTTATCCATCTTGTCATCTTCTCTTATTGGCAGGAAGTGTGCTGATTTGGTGAGACGATCAACTATTACCCAAATAGTATCAAAACCACTTGCAGTCCTTGGCAATTTAGTGATGAAATCCATGGTAATGTTTTCCCATTTCCATTCCGGGATTTCGGGTTGTTGAAGTAGACCTGATGGTTTCTGATGCTCAGCTTTGACCTTAGAACACGTCAAACATTCTCCTACGTATTTAGCAACATCGGCTTTCATACCCGGCCACCAAAAATGTTTCTTGAGATCCTTGTACATCTTCCCCGTTCCAGGATGTGTTGAGTATCTGGTTTTATGAGCTTCTCTAAGTACCATTTCTCTCGTATCTCCAAATTTTGGTACCCAAATCCTTTCAGCCCTATACCGGGTTCCGTCTTCCCGAATATTAAGATGCTTCTCCGATCCTTTGGGTATTTCATCCTTTAAATTTCCCTCTTTTAAAACTCCTTGTTGCGCCTCCTTTATTTGAGTAGTAAGGTTATTATGAATCATTATATTCATAGATTTTACTCGAATGGGTTCTCTGTCCTTCCTGCTCAAGGCATCGGCTACCACATTTGCCTTCCCCGGGTGGTAATGAATCTCAAAGTCGTAATCATTCAACAATTCAATCCACCTACGCTGCCTCATATTCAGTTGTTTCTGATTAAATATGTGTTGAAGACTTTTGTGGTCGGTATATATAATACTTTTGACCCCATATAAGTAGTGCCTCCAAGTCTTTAATGCAAAAACAACCGCGCCTAATTCCAAATCATGCGTCATATAATTTTGTTCGTGAATCTTCAATTGTCTAGACGCATAAGCAATCACCTTCGTTCGTTGCATTAATACACAACCGAGACCTTGCTTTGATGCGTCACAATAAATCACAAAATCATCATTCCCTTCCGGCAATGACAATATAGGTGCCGTAGTTAGCTTTTTCTTCAATAACTGAAACGCTTTCTCTTGTTCATCATTCCATTCAAATTTCTTCCCTTTATGCGTTAATGCAGTCAAGGGTTTTGCTATTCTGGAAAAGTCTTGGATGAACCTTCTGTAGTAACCAGCTAGTCCTAAAAACTGGCGTATGTGTTTCGGAGTTTTCGGGGTTTCCCACTTTTCAACAGTTTCTATCTTTGCCGGATCCACCTTAATACCTTCTTTGTTCACTATGTGACCGAGGAATTGAACTTCTTCCAACCAAAATGCACACTTTGAAAACTTAGCGTACAATTCTTCCTTCCTCAATACTTCTAACACCTTTCTCAAATGTTCACCGTGTTCTTGGTCATTCTTTGAGTAAATAAGTATGTCATCAATGAAAACAATGACAAACTTGTCAAGGTATGGTCCACACACTCGGTTCATAAGGTCCATGAACACAGCTGGTGCATTAGTTAAACCAAACGGCATGACCATAAACTCGTAATGACCATAACGTGTTCTGAAAGCAGTCTTTGGAATATCATCTTCTTTCACCCGCATTTGATGATACCCGGAACGTAAGTCAATCTTTGAATAAACAGATGAGCCTTGTAGTTGATCAAATAAGTCATCGATTCTCGGTAGTGGGTAGCGGTTCTTGATGGTAAGTTTGTTCAACTCTCGGTAGTCGATACACAACCTGAATGTACCATCTTTCTTCTTGACAAACAAAACAGGAGCTCCCCACGGTGATGTGCTTGGTCGAATGAAACCATGCTCTAAAAGTTCTTGTAATTGGCTTTGCAGTTCTTTCATCTCGCTGGGTGCGAGTCTGTAAGGAGCACGAGCTATTGGTGCAGCTCCTGGTACAAGATCTATTTGAAATTCAACGGATCGATGTGGGGGTAATCCCGGTAATTCTTTCGGAAATACATCGGGAAATTCTTTTGCAATGGGAACATCATTGATGCTCTTTTCTTCAGTTTGTACTTTCTCGACGTGTGCTAGAACAGCATAGCAACCTTTTCTTATTAGTTTTTGTGCCTTCAAATTACTAATAAGATGTAGCTTCGTGTTGCCCTTTTCTCCGTACACCATTAAGGGTTTTCCTTTTTCTCGTATAATGCGAATTGCATTTTTGTAACAAACGATCTCTGCTTTCACTTCTTTCAACCAGTCCATACCGATTATCACATCAAAACTCCCTAACTCTACTGGTATCAAATCAATCTTAAATGTTTCGCTAACCAGTTTAATTTCTCGATTCCGACATATATTATCTGCTGAAATTAATTTACCGTTTGCTAATTCGAGTAAAAATTTACTATCCAAAGGCGTCAATGGACAACTTAATTTAGTACAAAAATCTCTACTCATATAGCTTCTATCCGCACCCGAATCAAATAAAACGTAAGCAGATTTATTGTCAATAAGAAACGTACCCGTAACAAGCTCCGGGTCTTCCTGTGCCTCTGCCGCATTAATATTGAAAACTCTTCCGCGGCCTTGTCCATTTGTGTTCTCCTGGTTCGGGCAATTTCTAATAATGTGGCCTGGTTTTCCACATTTATAACAAACTACATTGGCATAACTTGCTCCGACACTACTTGCTCCGCCATTACTCGTTCCGACACCATTTGTTCCTTTCGTTCTATTAACCCCTGGTCCGTAGACCTCACACTTCGCCGCGCTATGACCGTTTCTTTTACACTTGTTGCAAAATTTGGTGCAGAACCCCGAGTGATACTTTTCACACCTTTGGCATAGCTGCTTCTGATTGTTGTTGTTGCGGTTATTATTGTTGTTGGGATGATTGTTGTAGTTGTTGTTGTTGTTGTTGTTGTTGTTGTTGTTGTTGTTGTTGTTGGGCCATTTGTTGTAGTTGCGATTGATGTTGCGATTGTTGGGATAATTGTTGCAATTATTGTTGTAATTGTTGTTGTAACGACCCTGGTTTTTCCAACATTATTTTATTAATAATTATTATTATTAATACGTGTGATTAAACGAATGTATGTTATTACATTTACTTGTTGCCATGATTAACCGTACTTGATTCTTTAATGCCCGAAACGTCTTTGTGACACCCGGAACTTACACGAATAATAATTTCAAGTATTATTTACATTCATGATTAATTTTATTAATCATTTTAATTAACTATGGTGATTAGTTAGTTACTTGGGCTTTAGTTGGAATAATTTGTAAATTACTTGAACTTGGGCTTGTTAAATGTTATGGACTCATGGTTATGGACTTATAGGCCCACTCTACCTCCCTTAATGGACTACTAGGAGCCCATATTATGCTAATGGCTAATTAATAATAAACATGGAATAAATAAATTAAGTGGAAGACAATTTCTTACAAGCATGCTAGCAATATTCCCTCATGCTCTTAGCTTTTCCCATTCCACACAAACACCACACTTCAATGCAAGAATAATGCATGTTGACCACTCCATGGATGGCCTAAAAACCGTCCACCATGGGGGTCTTGGAGGGTGGGATTGTTTTTTTAATTTTGACTACATATTCTCTAGTATTATCTCACTTATACTTACACATACTTGCACACTTTCAATTGATCTCATTTTTCTCTCTACTTGGTAAGTAACAAGGCTTATTTACTCTTCTTTTTCTTCATCTAAAACAGCCCCCAACAATCATCTTCATCATCATTTCTTTTGTTGTTAAATTGTTACTTAATCTTGTTATAGCTTACTTACTTGTAGTTGTTTTAATTACTAGTTTCTTGTTGCTACATACTAATTACTAAGGAGCAAACTTTCTAGTTTGATTCTTCATTTATCTTGTGCTAACAAGAACATGCAAGAACAAGACTCTCTAGTTTATGTTCTACCTCTATTGTTATAAAAGATTGTAAGTTCGTGGTTGTAAAAATCATACATGCATTCATGTTAGTAAACTTGAAGTTTACTTTCTAAAGATCAAGACCTAGGCTTGAATCTTTAAAAGTATGAAACTCATGAACTTGTTACTTGTTTATTTAGTTTATCACTTTCATTCTTGCACTCAAATTACACTTTACTAGTTGATAATCAAAGTTTTGTAACCTATGGTTTCACTAAAGTAAAGATTCAAGGGATGGTAATTATGATTTAACTTAATGACTTTACTTAGACTTTCACTTGGGTTATGATGGTCAAGACTTGGTTAAAATGATGTAAACACATCCATGAGTTGTACACTTGAAGCCATATGCATCAAGGATGAGAACCATGATGAACATCAAGCACCAAAACCACCGGAACTCCCTTAAACTTACTGTTCTGTCCAAACTTTCTGATCAGCTGAACCCGTAACATACCAGTAGGTCTGGGCTGATCTAACCTTGATTTTTGGATAGAACTTTTCGAGTAGATAACTTTTCATATAAGACTCGTCTTCATACGAGTTACGGTTTAGAGTCTATGGCCCTCCGAGCGTCACTAAGTCCATTTACTTTTCTAGTTTTCTGTTTCTGTTTTCTGTTTACTGTTTTCTGAGTCAGACCTAAACACCTGGGCTACTGTAACTGTGATATTCAGTTAGCTCTGTTTGAGTAATTAATTTTTCGTTTAGGACTCGTCTTAATACGAGTTACGGTTTAGGATTTATGGCCCCCCGATCATCACTAGGTCCTCTAACGTTGTGCAGAAAATTCTGACCTACTCGCACTTAAACCGTCGCCACGGTCAAACTAAGACGAGTTTGCTTCTGAGATTTTTACCACACTTAAGGGACTCATATACAGAGCCATGTCCACTGGTCTCACCTTATTTCAGTAGGTATAGAGACCGTGGTGACTGATCGAAGTCAGCCTTCGTTTTAAAGCTTCCTTTATGAACAAAACATACTTATACCTTTCGTTTGATGATGTTTGATGATGACCCTTATGACCTTATTTACATACTTATAAACCTTTTAAGACAAGCTACTGACTTAGTACTATTTGACTTAGGTTGAGGACTTTTGGACCGATTACTTGCACACTTTCCCGACTCTACATTACTACTATTTTACCGCTACTTATCATTGTGAGTTATAGCTTTCCCTTTTTACTTTAACTTATTTTGGGAACTGAGAATACATGCGCATTTTATGTTTTACATAATAGGCACGAGTACTTAAACTTTATATATGTGTGGGTTATATAACGGCAGAAACATTCCCTTTAGCTCGGTAACGTTTAGTCATTGGTTTTTGAACCGTGAACGCGAATCTTAGATATGGATCCATAGGGTGTGACATCCCCACTCGGGCTAGTCGCGCTAGCATTTAACGAGTGTTTAATACTTCGAGGTTATACGCACTTGCCAAGTGCACTTTCAGGGGGTACATAAACGTTAAGTTGGTTACCGGGTGCCCGCGGTTAAGCATATACTTTTACATACTTTTGAAACGCTCGTTGTAGCACCGAAATCTCGTGGCCTACTTACATTACTATGATACTTAAACTATAGCTCACCAACCTTTGTGTTGACCTTTTTAAGCGTGTATTTCTCAGGTGCTTGAAGTCGCTTCCGCTATCATACTAGTCGTGCTGTAGAACCCGCTGCTTAGAGTTGTTATCGCATGACTACTTATCTTGCATTCAAACTTATATACTTTTGGAACTATGTTATGTAACGACCTTTGTGGTCACGTACACTTATTTAATGCTTCTACTTAGTGAAGCTTACTTTTGGATTGTAAAACATTCGATGTTTGTTATGACGTCACTTTTATTAATGAATGCAAACTCTGTTTTGAAAACGCATATAGTACTTAACCTTGTAATGATCCTGTTGATGATGGTCCGTACGTGATGATTTAGTACGGGGCATCACATTTGGTATCAGAGCCTTGGTTGTAGGGAATTAGGATGCATTAGTGAGTCTAAGACAGACCCGAGTAGGATTCACTAATAGGACTAATCTACAACTTGCTAGTTTACTTGTTTCCGCTGTGTTTACTACATGTTGCTGCTTACCTTTACTGCTATATGCCGTATGTTACTACATATTTTCACTACTGCATGCTATTATTTGCTTTCGATTGCATGCTACTTTCATACGATTTGCTGTTATTGCCATGCTAGTTACTGTTATACATGATTTAAACTATTGGCCAATTATTTGCGTGCTTTATGACTTACTGACATGGAAAAATTTATTTTTCCTTGTTCAGATGTCGGACGTTCCACCTGCTGGTATTCCGGGCAGTACAGGCTCAGACCCCGTTGTCCCACCTACTGCTACACCTGCTGCTGCTGCTGCTGCCGATATTCCGGCCCCGACACCCACTGGCGATCCCGGCGCTTCCACTTCCGGAGCTAGCTCTAGTGCACCTGCCCCAGCGTCTTCTTCCAGACCCCCGAGGCAACTGGATCGCATTGGTGGTATGGAGATCCCCGCGGAGTTCGGGGAAGGTCCTTTTCGTAATCACTGGCGCACTCCCTGCCGATGCACTCCCGACGGATACCTAGCCGTGATTACGCCAGGCCGACACCGACAGATGTTGGCCGCCTTCGGATATCCAGTTGAGCCACCCGTGTCACCACCACATGATTCAGACGACGGGTCTTCCACCGATGCTCCTTCAGACGACACCTCATCTGATGACTCCAGTGATGAGGAGGATCCCGCTGACAGACCGATTCAGGCACCCTCTACCCCGCCGAAGAAGCGGTATCGCTTCGCTGGCATTATTCCGGGTCGTACTATCACTGACGCTTTTGGTCGGCGTCAGAGGATTACTGCTCGTAAACGGCTGGTGCCGTACCCTGCTGACCCACTGATATTACCATCTCCACCCAGAGCCGGACCATCTACTTCAGCACCACTAGCACCACCTGCACCACCAGCACCACCTGCACCGCCAGCACCACCTGCCCCACCATCTTCCTCTAATGAGGGACTGAGGCGGGAGATTGAGATTCTTCAGGCCCGAGTTACTGAGCTTGAGGAGCAGTTGGCTCAGGTTTTGGACATCTTGCACCCACCATCACCGTAGGACTTTGTATTAGATTCTGTATTGTAATCTCTTTTGAAATTTCATATTTCACTTATGTATCGTACGAACTTATTGTAATGTATGGAACTTATTATCTTTAATGAATGGAAATTTGTGTTGTTTACTTTTTGCACAAGTGTTCTATTTACATTATCATAGTTTTGTGGTACTTATATCTGCTTGCGTTACTTAATCAACATGTGTTGTGCTGTTTTCATGTTGATTGTTATATACTATATTATTATTATTTGCATACTGGATTTTGACTTGAGTCAAAAATGTTTGTTTAGAACATCATGGCCAACGGGAGATCAACCCCTACCGCAGCACAAATTGAAGAAATGATTAACGAGCGTGTTGCTGCTGCTCTAGCTGAAAGGCAACCCCAAGCTCCACCACCACCACCACCGGTTGTTCCACCCGTCCAAATTGGGTGTACATATAAGGAATTCCAAAGCTGTAAGCCGCACTACTTCAGTGGCACTGAGGGACCAGTCGGTCTCACAAGATGGTTCGAAAAGTTAGAATCGGTATTCAGGGTTAGCAATTGCTCTGAGGCTAACAAAACGAAATTTGCATCTTGCACGCTTTCCGATGGCGCGCTTACATGGTGGAATACCATGGCCCAAGCGCAAGGAATTGATGAGGCGTATGCTACGCCTTGGGAAGAATTTAAATCTGCTATGATCGAGGAATACTGTCCGAGGACCGAAATCCAAAAGATGGAAATTGAATTTATGCAATTGAAGACCGTAGGGAACGACCTTAACAGTTACAATCGTAGGTTTTTGGAGTTGGCTCTTATGTGCCCGACCATGGTCACCCCCGAATTTAAGCGCTTGGAAAAATACTTCTCGGGACTTCCTAAGTCCATCAAGGGCAATGTTACCTCATCCAAGCCACCAAGTGTTCCCGAAGCAATGCGCATGGCGCATACTCTCTTGAATCAAATCATCCTTGACGAGCCGGAGAAGGCTAAGTTTGAAACTGGTAGTGGCGAGAAGAGGAAATGGGACAACAACCACAACAACAACAACCGAGGTAGAAACTATGATCAAAACCCGGCAAAGCGACATGAAGGTTTCAGGCAAAACAACAACAACACCAACCCCAACAACAACAAAAGCTCCAACCCGAACTACAAAGGAACTTTACCACAATGCAAGAGGTGTTATAAGCACCACACCGGGTATTGCAATGTTGTCTGTGAGAAATGCCAACGGACTGGGCATGTTGGTAAGGATTGTAAGGTTACTACTTTGAACGTGAAGCCAAACCACAACAACAATGGGCCTAGGAAATGTTATGAGTGTGGAAAGACGGGCCATTTCAGGAACGAGTGCCCAAACAAGCGTAAGGATGGCGGACCACCACGTGCTAGAGCCTTCAATGTTAATGCAAGGGACGCCCGCGACAACCCCGACTTGGTGACAGGTATATTCAAAATCAACAATCTTTTAGCTTCTGTCCTATTTGATACTGGTGCCGATAGGAGCTATGTGTGTAGACATTTTTGTGATAAGTTAGATTGGTCGTTAGTTCCTTTAAAGGAAAGTATGCTTGTCGAGGTAGCCAACGGAAAACTTGAAAAAGTGGACCAAATTGGCCGAGGGGCTATTATCAACATAGCCGGTGTAGACTTTGAGATAGACTTGATACCCATTAAGTTGGGAAGTTTTGATGTTATTGTTGGCATGGATTGGTTGACTAAGATAAGAGCCGAGATTATTTGTGGAGACAAAGCTCTTCGTATACCGCAAGGAGATGGCGAGCCATTGATCATTTATGGAGAGAGATGTAGCTCTCAATTGAACCTCATCAGTTGCATTAAAGCACAGAAAATAATGAAGAAAGGACGCCTTGCTGTCCTAGCTCATGTGAAAACCGTAGGAACCGAGGAGAAGAAAGTGGAAGATGTGCGTATTGTGAACGAGTTCTCCGATGTCTTTCCCGAAGAATTGCCTGGATTACCGCCACCGAGGGCAGTAGAATTTCAAATCGACTTAGTGCCAGGAGCTGCACCTGTAGTTCGCGCACCCTATAGACTTGCACCTTCCGAGATACAAGAATTGCAAAGCCAGCTACAAGAGTTACTTGATCGAGGGTTTATTCAACCGAGTTCTTCGCCCTGGGGCGCGCCTGTGTTGTTTGTAAAGAAGAAGGATGGATCCTTCCGAATGTGTATCGACTACCGTGAGCTCAACAAATTAACAATCAAGAATCGATATCCTCTCCCACGAATTGACGATCTTTTTGACCAACTGCAAGGATCGTGTGTTTACTCAAAGATCGATTTACGATCCGGCTATCACCAGTTGAGGGTGAAGGAAAGTGACGTGATGAAAACTGCATTTAGAACCCGCTACGGACATTATGAGTTTCTTGTAATGCCATTCGGTCTGACCAATGCACCTGCTGTATTTATGGACCTTATGAATCGTGTTTGCAAGCCGTACTTGGACAAATTTGTTATAGTCTTCATAGATGATATCCTCATCTACTCTAAGAGCGAAGAAGAACACGAGCATCATCTCCGATTAGTACTTGAACTTTTGAGACGTGAGCAACTTTACGCAAAGTTTTCCAAGTGTGAATTCTGGTTGAAGGAAGTTCAGTTTTTGGGTCATGTTGTGAGTGACCAGGGCATCAAAGTTGATCCCGCCAAGATCGAAGCTATCAGCAAGTGGGAGACCCCCACTACTCCGACCCACATCCGCCAATTTTTGGGTCTTGCCGGTTATTACCGAAGATTTATCGAAGGTTTCTCTCTGATTTCACGTCCGCTAACCGCACTCACTCACAAAGGAAAGAAATTCGTTTGGGGAGACGAGCAAGAGAAAGCGTTTCAATTCTTGAAACGGAAGTTAACCACCGCGCCTATCCTATCACTTCCTGAGGGTAATGACGATTTTGTTGTTTACTGCGACGCCTCGAAAACTGGTTATGGTTGTGTGCTTATGCAACGCACGAAGGTCATCGCCTATGCTTCTCGTCAACTTAAGATCCACGAACGAAACTATACTACACACGATCTTGAACTTGGAGCCGTTGTCTTCGCACTCAAATTGTGGAGGCACTACCTTTATGAAACTAAATGCACTATCTTCACCGATCACAAGAGTCTCCAGCATATATTCGATCAGAAACATTTGAATATGAGACAACGAAGGTGGATTGAGACGCTAAATGATTACAAGTGTGAACTTCGCTATCATCCGTGTAAGGCCAACGTTGTTGCTGACGCCTTAAGCCGAAAGGAGAGGTCGGCACCTCTTCGCGTTCGAGCATTGAACATCACGATTCATTCCAATCTCCAGAACCAAATCCGAGCAGCCCAAGAATAGGCTCTCATAGAGAAGCACTTACGATATGAATATTTGAACATTCTCGTCTCTAAATTCGAGGTTAGAGAATCCGGACTCCGATGTTATGCCGGAAGAATTTGGGTACCACGCTATGGAGACTTACGGAGCCTCATATTGGATGAAGCTCACAAGTCAAGATATTCGATTCATCCCGGAGCGGGCAAGATGTACCATGATATTAAAGAACAATATTGGTGGCCGAATCTCAAGAAAGACGTTGCAGCTTATGTTAGTAAGTGTTTGACTTGCTCAAAGGTTAAAGCCGAGCATCAAAAACCTTCTGGGTTACTTCAATAGCCGGAAATCCCACAATGGAAGTGGGAGATGATAACTATGGACTTTATCACCAAACTGCCAAAGACAGTGGGCGGATACGATACCATTTGGGTTATTGTTGACCGTCTTACCAAGACTGCACATTTCTTAGCAATGAAAGAAACCGATACAATGGAGAGACTTGCTCAACTTTATATTAAAGAGGTTGTATCACGACACGGTATACCCTTATCGATCATCTCCGATCGCGATCCTCGATTTGCTTCTAGATTTTGGCGTTCTTTGCAAGAAGCCATGGGAACTCGCCTCGACATGAGCACTGCATATCACCCTCAGACTGACGGGCAAAGTGAACGAACAATTCAAACCTTGGAGGACATGCTACGTGCATGTGTTATTGATTTTGGAAAGGCCTGGGAAAGGCATTTGCCACTCGCCGAATTCTCTTACAACAACAGTTACCACTCGAGCATTAAAGCTGCACCTTTTGAAGCATTGTATGGCCGCAAGTGCCGTTCTCCTCTTTGTTGGGCCGAGCTGGGTGAAGTGCAACTCACCGGGCCCGAGATAGTCCACGAAACATCAGAGAAGATTTCCCAAATTCAAAACAGACTCAAGGTAGCTCGTGATCGCCAAAAGAGTTATGCTGATAGTAAACGTAAAGACTTTGAATTCAACGTTGGTGACCGCGTTATGTTGAAGGTTGCACCTTGGAAGGGTGTGATTCGTTTTGGAAAGCGCGGAAAGTTAAACCCGCGGTACATTGGTCCATTTGAAATTTTGGAGCGCGTTGGACCCGTTGCTTATCGCCTTGATCTTCCAGCACAATTGAGCTCAGTTCATCCTACCTTCCACTTATCAAACTTGAAGAAGTGTCTTGCTCCACCTGAACTGATCATACCATTGGAGGAACTTACTATTGACGACAAACTTCACTTTGTGGAAGAGCCTGTTGAAATTATGGAACGTGAAGTTAAGGATTTGAAACACAATAGGATTCCGATCGTCCGAGTTCGATGGAATGCCAAACGAGGACCTGAGTTTACTTGGGAACGAGAGGATCAAATGAGACAGAAGTATCCCCACCTTTTTCCACCTCCTCCATCACCTTCAGATTCAGCTTAAAATTTCGGGATGAAATTTTCTTTAACAGGTGGGTAATGTAACGACCCTGGTTTTTCCAACATTATTTTATTAATAATTATTATTATTAATACGTGTGATTAAACGAATGTATGTTATTACATTTACTTGTTGCCATGATTAACCGTACTTGATTCTTTAATGCCCGAAACGTCTTTGTGACACCCGGAACTTACACGAATAATAATTTCAAGTATTATTTACATTCATGATTAATTTTATTAATCATTTTAATTAACTATGGTGACTAGTTAGTTACTTGGGCTTTAGTTGGAATAATTTGTAAATTACTTGAACTTGGGCTTGTTAAATGTTATGGACTCATGGTTATGGACTTATAGGCCCACTCTACCTCCCTTAATGGACTACTAGGAGCCCATATTATGCTAATGGCTAATTAATAATAAACATGGAATAAATAAATTAAGTGGAAGACAATTTCTTACAAGCATGCTAGCAATATTCCCTCATGCTCTTAGCTTTTCCCATTCCACACAAACACCACACTTCAATGCAAGAATAATGCATGTTGACCACTCCATGGATGGCCTAAAAACCGTCCACCATGGGGGTCTTGGAGGGTGGGATTGTTTTTTTAATTTTGACTACATATTCTCTAGTATTATCTCACTTATACTTACACATACTTGCACACTTTCAATTGATCTCATTTTTCTCTCTACTTGGTAAGTAACAAGGCTTATTTACTCTTCTTTTTCTTCATCTAAAACAGCCCCCAACAATCATCTTCATCATCATTTCTTTTGTTGTTAAATTGTTACTTAATCTTGTTATAGCTTACTTACTTGTAGTTGTTTTAATTACTAGTTTCTTGTTGCTACATACTAATTACTAAGGAGCAAACTTTCTAGTTTGATTCTTCATTTATCTTGTGCTAACAAGAACATGCAAGAACAAAACTCTCTAGTTTATGTTCTACCTCTATTGTTATAAAAGATTGTAAGTTCGTGGTTGTAAAAATCATATATGCATTCATGTTAGTAAACTTGAAGTTTACTTTCTAAAGATCAAGACCTAGGCTTGAATCTTTAAAAGTATGAAACTCATGAACTTGTTACTTGTTTATTTAGTTTATCACTTTCATTCTTGCACTCAAATTACACTTTACTAGTTGATAATCAAAGTTTTGTAACCTATGGTTTCACTAAAGTAAAGATTCAAGGGATGGTAATTATGATTTAACTTAATGACTTTACTTAGACTTTCACTTGGGTTATGATGGTCAAGACTTGGTTAAAATGATGTAAACACATCCATGAGTTGTACACTTGAAGCCATATGCATCAAGGATGAGAACCATGATGAACATCAAGCACCAAAACCACCGGAACTCCCTTAAACTTACTGTTCTGTCCAAACTTTCTGATCAGCTGAACCCGTAACAGACCAGTAGGTCTGGGCTGATCTAACCTTGATTTTTGGATAGAACTTTTTGAGTAGATAACTTTTCATATAAGACTCGTCTTCATACGAGTTACGGTTTTGAGTCTATGGCCCTCCGAGCGTCACTAAGTCCATTTACTTTTCTAGTTTTCTGTTTCTGTTTCCTGTTTACTGTTTTCTGAGTCAGACCTAAACACCTGGGCTACTGTAACTGTGATATTCAGTTATCTCTGTTCGAGTAGATAATTTTTCGTTTAGGACTCGTCTTAATACGAGTTACGGTTTAGGATTTATGGCCCCCCGATCGTCACTAGGTCGTCTAACGTTGTGCAGAAAATTCTGACCTACTCGTACTTAAACCGTCGCCACGGTCAAACTAAGACGAGTTTGCTTCTGAGATTTTTACCACACTTAAGGGACTCATATACGGAGCCATGGCCACTGGTCTCACCTTATTTCAGTAGGTATAGAGACCGTGGTGACTGACCGAAGTCAGCCTTCGTTTTAAAGCTTCCTTTATGAACAAAACATACTTATACCTTTCGTTTGATGATGTTTGATGATGACCCTTATGACCTTATTTACATACTTATAAAACTTTTAAGACAAGCTACTGACTTAGTACTATTTGACTTAGGTTGAGGACTTTTGGACCGATTACTTGCACACTTTCTCGACTCTACATTACTACTATTTTACCGCTACTTATCATTGTGAGTTATAGCTTTCCCTTTTTACTTTAACTTATTTTGGGAACTGAAAATACATGCGCATTTTATGTTTTACATAATAGGTACGAGTACTTAAACTTTATATATGTGTGGGTTATATAACGGCAGAAACATTCCCTTTAGCTCGGTAACGTTTAGTCATTGGTTTTTGAACCGTGAACGCGAATCTTAGATATGGATCCATAGGGTGTGACATCCCCACTCGGGCTAGTCGCGCTAGCATTTAACGAGTGTTTAATACTTCGAGGTTATACGCACTTACCAAGTGCACTTTCAGGGGGTACATAAACGTTAAGTTAGTTACCGGGTGCCCGCGGTTAAGCATATACTTTTACATACTTTTGAAACGCTCGTTGTAGCACCAAAATCTTGTGGCCTACTTACATTACTGTTATACTTAAACTATAGCTCACCAACCTTTGTGTTGACCTTTTTAAGCGTGTATTTCTCAGGTGCTTGAAGTCGCTTCCGCTATCATACTAGTCGTGCTGTAGAACCCGCTGCTTAGAGTTGTTATCGCATGACTACTTATCTTGCATTCAAACTTATATACTTTTGGAACTATGTTATGTAACGACCTTTGTGGTCACGTACACTTATTTAATGCTTCTACTTAGTGAAGCTTACTTTTGGATTGTAAAACATTCGACGTTTGTTATGACGTCACTTTTATTAATGAATGCAAACTCTGTTTTGAAAACGCATATAGTACTTAACCTTGTAATGATCCTGTTGATGATGGTCCGTACGTGATGATTTAGTATGGGGCGTCACAGTTGTTGTTGTTGTATTGGTGATTCTTATCACCATTTTCCTCCCACTTTCTTTTGACTTGTTCACATTGGCCTCTTCAGCAGTCTGTTCTTTAATTCTTTCTTCAATCTGGTTCACTAGTTTGTGAGCCATTCTACATGCCTGTTGTATGGAGGCGGGCTCGTGTGAACTTATATCTTCTTGGATTCTTTCCGGTAATCCTTTCACAAACGCGTCGATCTTCTCTTCCTCATCTTCGAATGCTCCCGGACACAATAGGCACAATTCTGTGAATCGTCTTTCGTACATGGTAATATCAAATCCTTGGGTTCGTAACCCTCTAAGTTCTGTCTTGAGCTTATTGACCTCGGTTCTGGGATGGTACTTCTCGTTCATCAAGTGCTTGAATGCTGACCACGGTAGTGCGTACGCATCATCTTGTCCCACTTGCTCTAGATAGGTATTCCACCATGTTAACGCAGAACCTATGAAGGTATGCGTAGCGTACTTCACTTTGTCCTCTTCAGTACACTTACTTATGGCAAACACCGATTCGACCTTCTCGGTCCACCGTTTCAATCCGATCGGTCCTTCGGTTCCATCAAATTCCAAAGGTTTGCAGGTAGTGAATTCTTTGTAGGTGCATCCTACACGATTTCCTGTACTGCCAGATCCAAGGTTATTGTTGGTATGTAGCGCAGCCTGTACTGCGGCTATGTTTGAAGCTAGAAAAGTACGGAATTCCTCTTCATTCATATTCACGGTGTGTCGAGTAGTCGGTGCCATTTCCTTCAAAATAGTCAAATGGAACAAGTTAATCATACAGAATATTAAGAGTAGTTAATAGTATTTCGTAGCATAATGTGAACTCATTTATAAAAGCTTTTTCTTCATATTAGCGTTTTATAAATTTAAATTCGGGTAGTACCTGTAGCGACCCCGACAAATCGTCAAGTGACGGCATCGGCTACGTGGGTCCCATTACCTGATTATAAGTCTTTAAGATAACGTTTGACCAAAATATGTCGCCTTCATTTCAAAATAAAGATTGTTTCAAAGTTTACAAGAATTGTTCAACCAAAAGTTAAGTTACAACGTTATAAGTACGATTGAAATCTAGGCGACACGGTTTAAAGTAAAGTCAAAAGACGCTCCATGAAATGCATGCATACTCGACATCGGATGCAAGTATCAAATAGCAAGCGGAAGCATGTTTCACATATCGTGCAAGACCTGAGAAAAACATAGAAATCTGTCAACGAAAACGTTGGTGAAATCATAGGTTTAAGTAAGTAAGTACAAGTGAACCACAAGATTTGCATCAAAGAAATAATAGTAATACATTCCAAAAGTTTGTTTCACGAGCACCCAATTATCAAAGCTTAACATTCCATCCATTGTATACCCCATCCATAGTGCTAGAACAAACACTGATTCTCGAAAATATATTTCATCCGTAGACGGTAGCGAACCGTCAGAGATGACGGTTGTCAACCCATATGGCCATATAACATAAGTTCTCGCTTACACCCGGCAAGTGTAACTAATGATAATCGAATTGAGGATTTTTGTTCTAAACTCGTATGTAGAATGTTTGTTTTCCCGTTCTTGTGTTCACTTAGTTCAAAAGAATCGTTTATGTTTTCTCATCCCAAATATAAGTTCAAAAAGAGTAAAAGTGGGACTATGATCTCACCTTTGATTGCAAGAGTGAAATAGTACTTCAACAAGTAAACGTGCAAAGAACAATGCTAGTCTCGACCTAAACAATTAGGTTGTATCAATAACGATAGTCACGAAGGGTCAAAGGTGTTCAATTAGTCCTATGGCTCGTTACGACTCGATTATATTAACATGTGAATCAACTAGTCAAGTTTCATGCAAGTTACAAGTAAATAATCATGTTAGAAAGGTTGCATAAGTATTTGGTTAAGTTTGACAAAAAGTCAAACTTGGTCGGGTCAAAGTCAACGGAAAAGTCAACATGGTCGGTTCGTGTCCCGAACTATTTTTCTGAGGTTTTTAATCATGTATGAGCATGTTAGGACAAGTTACATGTGAATCGGAGGTGCGTAGCATAGCAAACATTATTCAAAAATTGACCAAGTTGGACAGACCAAAATGGCGCGCCGCGCGGGTATATGGCGCGCCGCGCCATTACCTGTGCAGAGAATTCTGGCAGTTTTTAAGTTTTATGCACGAACCTAACTTCAAACAATCACCATTTATGATCCGCAAACAATCAAGACAAGTATCTTATACCGTTGGGAAGGTAATTTGACGAGGAAAACAACTAAACACATTTCATCAAACAAAAACATCAATTTCCATAACCGAAAACTCGTCAATTGATCAAGAAAGGTTTATTTTCAAAGTTTCAAGTTCGTAAAACGTATTTTATGATTCGGGAATCCAATTTACACATACGATATGCCGTTTCGAAGGTAATTAAGCATACATTGCATCTAAACACTTACTAACAACATTAACAAGCATTCAACGCATCAAAAGTTCATTTCAAAGTCTAACAAACCCTAACCAAAATTCACAAAAATCAATAATCGGGTTTTTGAAGTTTTCTTAATCAACCTACGCATCAAAACGAAGCTAGTGATACTAGTAACACAATTAAAACATGAACTTTAACAATCAAACAACATTTAATCTTCCAAAATGCAAGATTAAGCAAACCCATTTCAAATGTTCAAACTAGTTACTCAAAACAACAAATTGAGCAAGTAAATCATATATTCATGCTAGACACGAGCCATAGACACTAACTAACACCATTTCAAATCAAAAACACGAATTTAGAGAAATCTAGAGTTTTAGAAATGTTACCCAAACGAGATGAAGTTGGTATCAATTTGTAGAGGATGAAGAGAGGATTCCAAATATGTAATTTGTTTTGTTGTAAGCCTCCTAGATCGAATTTAGATGATGAATGATTGAATTGGGTGTTTGTGTGTGTGTTCTTGCTAGAGAGAAAGAGAGAGAGATGGAGGTGATTGAATGGTGGTGATTGGGGTGGACTAGTTGACCTAGTCAACTAGTTTGCCCCGTGTCAATTTTAGTCCCTCGAGTTTAGAAGCGGGTGCGGGATTTAACCGATCGAATATTTTTAAAACGCAAGTTAACGAGAGGTGTTATAATTAAATGACGGAATTATTATGAACGTTAGTCAACGGAAACTACGAATTTAAATAACGAAAGGTATTATTTTAAAAAAAAAAGACGGGCGTTAAAATAATTTAACGGAAAAATGCGGGATGTTACATTATCCACACCTCAAAAGAAATTTCGTCCCGAAATTTAGTTGGAAGTAATAATCGATGCCTCTCACTCGAGACCGGAGATGTCAATGCTATGAATAAGTGAAGGTACGTCCTTGAGTGTTCTCATGAATTTGGATTTTTACGATCCCCGGTTTCAACTGGTTTTCCTATGAAGAGAAGTTTGTCATCAATAGCTGGTGCATCTAGAAGGATTTCAAGTTCCTGTTCCGCAGGACACGTTTCTAAGTTTGTTACACGAAATGTAAGGTAAACGGAAACTTAATTGAGTCGGCAGTTCTAAATGGTAGGAAGCGGCTCCAATACGCCCCAAGGTTTCAAAAGGTTCAATATTGCGGGTATAACCTTTCTCGATTTCCCGAAATGAATTACACCTTTCCAAAGTGCGGTTTCTCAATACTACGCGGTCACACACTGGGTTTGGTGGGGTTTTCATCTAAGTTCGGCATAACTCTTCTGGCGACAATGGGTTGTCTCGAGCCCTTCTCGGACTTGAACGATCTCAATTGTTGTTTCTTGATGGAGTTCAGATTCGGCGATTTGCTTGCCGCATGCTTTGGTTAAATGAACAGGGGTATGACATTAGCGGTCATATAGGGTTTCGGAAGTGTTGCGTTAATATACGAGTGATAGCTGTCATCGTAAAAGGAACTACTAAAGGTGACAATACCAGTCTGTAACATGTCTTTCCAAGATTGAATCGTACGTTTGCTCGGTTCGTCGGTTGTGGGAGATACGCGGTACGTATGTCCAAGTGGGTTTCCAAGGTTTCTTGCAAAACTAGAAGCGATACGAGTATTTTGATCCGAGGTAATTGGCAATGGTACACCGTGTTAGAATAGGATCTCTTAAGATATGTTTGAACAAGTCAGTTAGGGTTCGAAAAAAAAAATGTTCGTTAGGACTATTCACCCTCGTGGCGAATACTAAGGTAATATGAGGAATTTCTCTATCCATGGAGAAATGTTACAAGGAGTTCCCTTAAACGGAAGTGCGAGCGATAAAGATAGGAGTGAAACGAGGACTTAGAATAGGATGAGCTTACATCTCGAGGTTGCCATAACGTGCCTCTAGTTGTCAAAAAAAAAATGAAGTCTGAAAGAGAAACGAGATAGTACACGTAATTGTATAGTTCGGGGTTGAATAATGGTTGGACGATTATCAGCGACGCAAGGGCGTTAAGTCAAAGAAGAGTGAAGTATCGTTGGATTGTGTGTTATCTTAAATTCCAGTAATATCAGACGGTAACGGTGAAATAACATAGGTAAGTAGTGTGGTACGTGATGACGAGAAAGTTGATCGGATCCACAATTTAGTATTCGAATTCTTCGCGCAAAATAACGAATTTTAGTTACGTTGATTTTGAGTCGAGAGAGTATGCCTTTCGGCGTTCAAGTAGAAATATTTCCATGTTTGAGTTCCATCTAGTGCTATACGAATTTAGCTAGGAAGGTTGGTGTGAAGAATCACGTTCAAGGCTCAGACATGAAGAGGTTTAAAGTTGTGTAACACGAGAAAAGTCAGAAATGAATCTTCGGTAACAACCGGTGAGATCTAAGATTTTTACGAATACAAGTCTGAGTTGGGAGAGTTTCCTGATTACATGTGGCTTGATTTCGAGATTGATTGTAACGACCTGACCATAAACATCATGGTCTAGAAAATTGGACTTCGTTCAACAGAAATTCTCACTCAGAGACTTTGGTATAGAGTTGCTCTTTTCTCAAAAGTTCGAGCGTAAGAGGGTGATGTTGTTCGTTTTCCTTTTTTTTTTTTTTTACTTAAATAAGTTAAGATGTCATCTATAAATACGATAACAGATTTGTCTAGATAAGTTGCATACGTGGTTTAGGAGGTTCATGAATACGGACGAAGTCCTAAATAAATCAAACGGTACTAAGAGAGATTTACAACTAACGTTGTGAGTTCGGAAATGGCTTAGGAGACATCGTCTCCCTTAACCCCCAATTGGTGATAACCGGAACGGAGGTCGTTTTGGAATGCACACGGGATTCATGCAAGTAATCAGGTGGTCATGGATACGAAGAAGAGGGTATCGGTTTTCAATTGAAAATTATTTAGTTCACAATAATCTATACCCAGTTGTAGGGAAACAATTTCTCCTTAACGAATAGGTTCTGAGCTCCCTAGTTCTATAGGTGTCAAGTCAATATTCTTAACGTATATCCTCCGATAGAATTTATAGACACACAATATCTTTCCGTTGGTCGCTTAAATTTCCTAAGTAGTATCTAGGGAAAAAGTGGAGTGCAAAGAGCACGAGTCAAAGACTTGGTTATAAAACGTCTAACGGTAATGAAATCGAATAAGTATGAAGTATACGGTTTGTTGTGAAGAAACGTACCCGTTACTAGTCCATCGTCGTTCCGGGCATCCTAGGTGTCGATGTTGAAGGTTCAACGGCGTGCGTTGGGGTTGATTTTCTTATTTGGGCACACATTCCTAAAATGACCCAGTTGGCCACATTCGAAGCAAGCACCCGTTCTGTGTGCGTTGGGCATCTTTCGAGCGACGGGTCCTTGGCGCCGGTGGCGAAACCTGCCACATCCTTCAAAGTGATGCTTGTGGCATTCGTTACAAAAAGGTAGTTTTCCGGTATAGCCTTTCTTGTCGTTGGAGGTAAAAGGCTTCTTGGCGGGGTTGTTGTTATTGTTGTGGTTGCTTGATTGAGAGGCTTCCCATGTTCTTTTGTTGTTACTCGGGTGGTTCTCGACCATTGGTGCCGGTGCTTCCATTTCATTCACCGTTTCTAAGGCTTGGCGGGCCATTGTTAAAGCCTCTTGTAGGTTAGTGGGTTGAGATGTCATTACCTTGTGTTGAATGCTCTTAGGGAGGCCATCCATGTAAAGTTCAACTCTTAGGGATTCGGGAGTCATGAGATTTGGACACATCGAGACTAGTTCGGTAAACCGTTGATTATAAGCTTCGAGGTCATTCCCGACCGTTTTTAAATTCCTTAGACCCTGCTCGAGCCTTCGAGTTTCGTCGCGCGGGAAGTATTCGGTGATCATTCTTTCTCTTAATTCGGTCCAAGAGAGTGTGTGGGCTTCATCGCTTCCCACCAATTGTACATACGTGTTCCACCACGAGAGAGCAATGCCGGTGAAAGTGAGGGTGGAAAACTTGACCTTATCTTGGTCCTGACAACCGCTTATGCTAAAAACGGATTCTGTTTGTTCAAACCATCGGGTGAGAGTAACCGGTCCCCCGGTTCCATCGAAAGTGGGAGGATTGTACTTCATGAAGTTCTTGTAGGAGCAACCTTCGATTGAATTACCGGCTCCATGATTGTTGTTGTTAGAAAAGTGATTGGCCACGGCCGTACCCACGGCGGTGGTTATCATTCGTTGAAGAGCTTGTTCTAGAGTTTCGAGAGGAGTGTTGTGTTGACCTTGGTGAGCCATTGTTCCTTCATGAGACAAGAATATCGTTGGTTAGTATTTTCAACAATACTAACCGTGGCATGGAATAAGGATAGAGAGAAAATTTTCCTTGACTCGCCTTAAATTCTCTATGTCATAATGTCGGAACGTCCATGTGAATCACCGTAATATAATCCCGGAAATTATATTACCCTGATTCTCATGTGCATTTAACATTACTTCATAAAGTCAAGGTGGCGCATCAACAAAATTTATCAACGTAAGATCAAGATCGAATACGAGTTAGATATGATAGAAGAGTTCGAGTATAAATGCACAATTAGTCAAATAATTCCTACTTCAGTCTATATGCCGGTTGTAGTCTAGATTCACCTATGTATCCTATGACTCGGGGTGGACACAAATGAACTCTAAATCCCTACAACCAAGGCTCTGATACCACTTGTAGCGACCCCGACAAATCGTCAAGTGACGGCGTCGGCTACGTGGGTCCCATTACCTGATTATAAGTCTTTAAGATAACGTTTGACCAAAATATGTCGCCTTCATTTCAAAATAAAGATTGTTTCAAAGTTTACAAGAATTGTTCAACCAAAAGTTAAGTTACAACGTTATAAGTACGATTGAAAATCTAGGCGACACGGTTTAAAGTAAAGTCAAAAGACGCTCCATGAAATGCATGCATACTCGACATCGGATGCAAGTATCAAATAGCAAGCGGAAGCATGTTTCACATATCGTGCAAGACCTGAGAAAAACATAGAAATCTGTCAATGAAAACGTTGGTGAAATCATAGGTTTAAGTAAGTAAGTACAAGTGAACCACAAGATTTGCATCAAAGAAATAATAGTAATACATTCCAAAAGTTTGTTTCACGAGCACCCAATTATCAAAGCTTAACATTCCATCCATTGTATACCCCATCCATAGTGCTAGAACAAACACTGATTCTCGAAAATATATTTCATCCGTAGACGGTAGCGAACCGTCAGAGATGAGGGTTGTCAACCCATATGGCCATATAACATAAGTTCTCGCTTACACCCGGCAAGTGTAACTAATGATAATCAAATTGAGGATTTTTGTTCTAAACTCGTATGTAGAATGTTTGTTTTCCCGTTCTTGTGTTCACTTAGTTCAAAAGAATCGTTTATGTTTTCTCATCCCAAATATAAGTTCAAAAAGAGTAAAAGTGGGACTATGATCTCACCTTTGATTGCAAGAGTGAAATAGTACTTCAACAAGTAAACGTGCAAAGAACAATGCTAGTCTCGACCTAAATATTTAGGTTGTATCAATAACGATAGTCACGAAGGGTCAAAGGTGTTCAATTAGTCCTATGGCTCGTTACGACTCGATTATATTAACATGTGAATCAACTAGTCAAGTTTCATACAAGTTACAAGTAAATAATCATGTTAGAAAAGTTGCATAAGTATTTGGTTAAGTTTGAAAAAAAGTCAAACTTGGTCGGGTCAAAGTCAACGGAAAAGTCAACATGGTCGGGTCGTGTCCCGAACTATTTTTCTGAGGTTTTTAATCATGTATGAGCATGTTAGGACAAGTTACATGTGAATCGGAGGTGCGTAGCATAGCAAACATTATTCAAAAATTGACCAAGTTGGACAGACCAAAATGGCGCGCCGCGCGGGTATATGGCGCGCCGCGCCATTACCTGTGCAGAGAATTCTGGCAGTTTTTAAGTTTTATGCACGAACCTAACTTCAAACAATCGCCATTTATGATCCGCAAACAATCAAGACAAGTATCTTATACCGTTGGGAAGGTAATTTGACGAGGAAAACAACTAAACACATTTCATCAAACAAAAACATCAATTTCCATAACCGAAAACTCGTCAATTGATCAAGAAAGGTTTATTTTCAAAGTTTCAAGTTCGTAAAACGTATTTTATGATTCGGGAATCCAATTTACACATACGATATGCCGTTTCGAAGGTAATTAAGCATACATTGCATCTAAACACTTACTAACAACATTAACAAGCATTCAACGCATCAAAAGTTCATTTCAAAGTCTAACAAACCCTAACCAAAATTCACAAAAATCAATAATCGGGTTTTTGAAGTTTTCTTAATCAACCTACGCATCAAAACGAAGCTAGTGATACTAGTAACACAATTAAAACATGAACTTTAACAATCAAACAACATTTAATCTTCCAAAATGCAAGATTAAGCAAACCCATTTCAAATGTTCAAACTAGTTACTCAAAACAACAAATCGAGCAAGTAAATCATATATTCATGCTAGACACGAGCCATAGACACTAACTAACACCATTTCAAATCAAAAACACGAATTTAGAGAAATCTAGAGTTTTAGAAATGTTACCCAAACGAGATGAAGTTGGTATCAATTTGTAGAGGATGAAGAGAGGATTCCAAATATGTAATTTGTTTTGTTGTAAGCCTCCTAGATCGAATTTAGATGATGAATGATTGAATTGGGTGTTTGTGTGTGTGTTCTTGCTAGAGAGAAAGAGAGAGAGATGGAGGTGATTGAATGGTGGTGATTGGGGTTTTGCCCCGTGTCAATTTTAGTCCCTCGAGTTTAGAAGCGGGTGCGGGATTTAACCGATCGAATATTTTTAAAACGCAAGTTAACGAGAGGTGTTATAATTAAATGACGGAATTATTATGAACGTTAGTCAACGGAAACTACGAATTTAAATAACGAAAGGTATTATTTTAAAAAAAAAGACGGGCGTTAAAATAATTTAACGGAAAAATGCGGGATGTTACAGTACCTACCCGTTAAGTTCATACTTAGTAGCTAATATACAATTCAACTACTACAATTCTATATGAAAAACTGATTATAATAATATTTCGCGTTCAAACTTTTATACAATATTTTACAAACTTACAATACCGCTTATTTTACATAAAGCATGAAATATAACACACAATAACTTTGATACAAGATAGTTGTGAAGATAATTCTAGCTAGTACACAAGTCGTTCAGCAAGGGCAATAAAGACACGTAATTTATACGTCCAGAAACAAGTCATGCATTCTGGTTTTACTAGGACTACTTCCCATCCTTGGTCTTGTGGAACATAACCGTTATGGCCGTTGATAAGACAGTGTGTTGTAACGTCGTCAAAGGGACGAGGGTTACGTAATGTCCAACAGTCCCGTAATAATCTAAAAACCTCATTTCTTACCCCAATTACCGACTCCGTCACTTGTGGAAATGTTTTGTTTAATAGTTGTAGCCCGATGTTCTTGTTCTCACTTTGGTGAGAAGCGAACATTACTAATCCGTAAGCATAACATGCTTCTTTATGTTGCATGTTAGCCGCTTTTTCTAAATCACGAAGTCCAATATTCGGATATATTAAGTCAAAATAATTTCTTAACCCGTTGCGTAAAATAGCATTTGGGTTCCCCGCAATATATGCGTCAAAGTAAACACATCGTAACTTATGGGTTTCCCAATGTGATATCCCCCATCTTTCAAACGAAAGTCTCTTATAAACCAAGACATTCTTGGAAGGTTCTTCGAATGTCTTACAAACTGATCTCGCCTTAAATAGTTGTGCCGAGGAATTCTGGCCGACTCTAGACAAGATTTCATCAATCATGTCTCCGGGTAGGTCTCTTAAAATATTGGGTTGTCTATCCATTTTGTGTTTTTATACTGTAAAATAGACAAGAGTTAGATTCATAAAAAAAAAATACTTATTAATACAAGCAATTTTTACATATATCATAAAGCATAAGCACACTATATTACATATATTACACCACACGAATACAACTATCTTATTCCGACTCACTTGTTTCTTCTTCTTCGGTTTTGGTTCGTTTTGCCAAGTTTCTAGGGATATATGATGTTCCACTAATATGAGCCGTTATTTTCCACATTGGTTTAGAAAAACCTGGTGGTTTAGAGGTTCCCGGGTCATTGTTACAACTTAAGGACTTCGGGGGTTGACGATACATAAAAAGTTCATCGGGATTGGAATTAGATTTCTCTATTTTTATGCCCTTTCCCTTATTATTTTCTTTTGTCTTTTTAAATTCAGTTGGGGTAAATTCTATAACATCATCGGAATTCTCGTCGGAATCCGATTCATCGGAGAATTGGTAATCCTCCCAATATTTTGCTTCCTTGGCGGAAACACCATTGACCATAATTAACCTTGGTCGGTTAGTTGAGGATTTTCTTTTACTTAACCGTTTTATTATTTCCCCCACCGGTTCGATTTCTTCATCCGGTTCCGATTCTTCTTCCGGTTCCGATTCTTCTTCCGGTTCCGACTCTTCTTCCGGTTCCTCTTCGGGAACTTGTGAATCAGTTCACGAATCATTCCAATTTACATTTAACTCTTCATTATTATTAGGTGAGTCAATGGGACTTGTTCTAGAGGTAGACATCTATCACATAATATCAAACGCGTTAAGAGATTAATATATCACATAATATTCACATGTTAAAAATATATAGTTTCCAACAAAATTTGTTAAGCAATCATTTTTCAAGTAAACACGGTCGAAGTCCAGACTCACTAATGCATCCTAACAAATTCGATAAGACACACTAATGCAAAATTCTGGTTCTCTAAGACCAACGCTCGGATACCAACTGAAATGTCCCGTTCTTATTGATTAAAAACGTTCCATATTAATTGATTTCGTTGCGAGGTTTTGACCTCTATATGAGACGTTTTTCAAAGACTGCATTCAATTTAAAACAAACCATAACCTTTATTTCATCAATAAAGGTTTAAAAAGCTTTACGTAGATTATCAAATAATGATAATCTAAAATATCCTGTTTACACACGACCATTACATAATGGTTTACAATACAAATATGTTACAACAAAATAAGTTTCTTGAATGCAGTTTTTACACAATATCATACAAGCATGGACTCCAAATCTCGTCCTTATTTAAGTATGCGACAGCGGAAGCTCTTAATAATCACCTGAGAATAAACATGCTTAAAACGTCAACAAAAATGTTGGTGAGTTATAGGTTTAACCTATATATATCAAATCATAATAATAGACCACAAGATTTCATATTTCAATACACATCCCATACATAGAGATAAAAATCATTCATATGGTGAACACCTGGTAACCGACATTAACAAGATGCATATATAAGAATATCCCCATCATTCCGGGACACCCTTCGGATATGATATAAATTTCGAAGTACTAAAGCATCCTGTACTTTGGATGGGGTTTGTTAGGCCCAATAGATCTATCTTTAGGATTCGCGTCAATTAGGGTGTCTGTTCCCTAATTCTTAGATTACCAGACTTAATAAAAAGGGGCATATTCGATTTCGATAATTCAACCATAGAATGTAGTTTCACGTACTTGTGTCTATTTTGTAAATCATTTATAAAACCTGCATGTATTCTCATCCCAAAAATATTAGATTTTAAAAGTGGGACTATAACTCACTTTCACAGATTTTTACTTCGTCGGGAAGTAAGACTTGGCCACTGGTTGATTCACGAACCTATAACAATATATACATATATATCAAAGTATGTTCAAAATATATTTACAACACTTTTAATATATTTTGATGTTTTAAGTTTATTAAGTCAGCTGTCCTCGTTAGTAACCTACAACTAGTTGTCCACAGTTAGATGTACAGAAATAAATCGATAAATATTATCTTGAATCAATCCACGACCCAGTGTATACGTATCTCAGTATTGATCACAACTCAAACTATATATATTTTGGAATCAACCTCAACCCTGTATAGCTAACTCCAACATTCACATATAGAGTGTCTATGGTTGTTCCGAAATATATATAGATGTGTCGACATGATAGGTCGAAACATTGTATACGTGTCTATGGTATCTCAAGATTACATAATATACAATACAAGTTGATTAAGTTATGGTTGGAATAGATTTGTTACCAATTTTCACGTAGCTAAAATGAGAAAAATTATCCAATCTTGTTTTACCCATAACTTCTTCATTTTAAATCCGTTTTGAGTGAATCAAATTGCTATGGTTTCATATTGAACTCTATTTTATGAATCTAAACAGAAAAAGTATAGGTTTATAGTCAGAAAAATAAGTTACAAGTCGTTTTTGTAAAGGTAGTCATTTCAGTCGAAAGAACGACGTCTAGATGACCATTTTAGAAAACATACTTCCACTTTGAGTTTAACCATAATTTTTGGATATAGTTTCATGTTCATAATAAAAATCATTTTCTCAGAATAACAACTTTTAAATCAAAGTTTATCATAGTTTTTAATTAACTAACCCAAAACAGCCCGCGGTGTTACTACGACGGCGTAAATCCGGTTTTACGGTGTTTTTCGTGTTTCCAGGTTTTAAATCATTAAGTTAGCATATCATATAGATATAGAACATGTGTTTAGTTGATTTTAAAAGTCAAGTTAGAAGGATTAACTTTTGTTTGCGAACAAGTTTAGAATTAACTAAACTATGTTCTAGTGATTACAAGTTTAAACCTTTGAATAAGATAGATTTATATGTATGAATCGAATGATGTTATGAACATCATTACTACCTTAAGTTCCTTGGATAAACCTACTGGAAAAGAAAAAAATGGATCTAGCTTCAATGGATCCTTGGATGGCTCGAAGTTCTTGAAGCAGAATCATGACACGAAAACAAGTTCAAGTAAGATCATCACTTGAAATAAGATTGTTATAGTTATAGAAATTGAATCAAAGTTTGAATATGATTATTACCTTGTATTAGAATGATAACCTACTGTAAGAAACAAAGATTTCTTGAGGTTGGATGATCACCTTACAAGATTGGAAGTGAGCTAGCAAACTTGAAAGTATTCTTGATTTTATGTAACTAGAACTTGTAGAATTTATGAAAAACACTTAGAACTTGAAGATAGAACTTGAGAGAGATCAATTAGATGAAGAAAATTGAAGAATGAAAGTGTTTGTAGGTGTTTTTGGTCGTTGGTGTATGTATTAGATATAAAGGATATGAAATTTTGTTTTCATGTAAATAAGTCATGAATGATTACTCATATTTTTGTAATTTTATGAGATATTTCATGCTAGTTGCCAAATAATGGTTCCCACATGTGTTAGGTGACTCACATGGTCTGCTAAGAGCTGATCATTGGAGTGTATATACCAATAGTACATACATCTAAAAGCTGTGTATTGTACGAGTACGAATACGGGTGCATACGAGTAGAATTGTTGATGAAACTGAACGAGGATGTAATTGTAAGCATTTTTGTTAAGTAGAAGTATTTTGATAAGTGTATTGAAGTCTTCCAAAAGTATATAAATACATATTAAAACACTACATGTATATACATTTTAACTGAGTCGTTAAGTCATCGTTAGTCGTTACATGTAAATGTTGTTTTGAAACCTTTAGGTTAACGATCTTGTTGAATATTGTTAAACCATTGTTTATTATAACAAATGAGATGTTAAATTATTATATTATCATGATATTATGATATATAATATATCTTAGTATGATGTATATACAGTTAAATATCGTTACAACGATAATCGTTACATATATGTCTCGTTTCGAAATCATTAAGTTAGTAGTCTTATTTTTACATATGTATTTCATTGTTAATACACTTAATAATATATTTACTTATCATTTAACATAATTAACCAAGTGTATCAATATCTTAATATGATTCATATGTACCTAGTAAGACGTTGTTATAACGATAATCGTTATATATATCGTTTTCGAGTTTCTTAAATTAATAGTCTCATTTTTATGTATATAACTCATTGTTAAAATACCTAATGAGATACATACTTATAATAAAAACATGTTAACTATATATATAACCATATATATGTCATCGTATAGTTTTTACAAGTTTTAACGTTCGTGAATCACCGGTCAACTTGGGTGGTCAATTGTCTATATGAAACATATTTCAATTAATCAAGTCTTAACAAGTTTGATTGTTTAACATGTTGGAAACATTTAATCATGTAAATATCAATCTCAATTAATATATATAAACATGGAAAAGTTCGGGTCACTACAATATAGAGGTCAAGTACCGCGCGATGTAACCAAGTCATTCATGACATATTTCAAAAGACGTTGCATTCGAGTCATTGAGTTCATCAAGATTATTATTAAGTCAATTATAGTTGGATCTATTATGAAATGGTATGCATGCCGTCAACTTTCGATGTAATGAAAGGTTGCCTTTTAAAAACGAATGCAATGTTTGTAAAATGTATCATATAGAGGTCAAGTACCTCGTGATGTAACCAATTGTTGATGACTTCGTCCAGATGGATTAGGACGGGTCTCTACAATGTTTGAGTATCCTTTTTGTTGGAAAATATTTTGTGTGAATGAAATTATAGTGGAGAAAAGTTAAGAGATTTTACTAAATGTGATATTAAGTTATCATCAAGTGAAAACTTTTAAGCTTCTAAAAATTATACCTACACTAATTGTGTTTAAAGGTCATTGATTTCATCCTTACAAATTTCCCTTGATTCATCCTTTATATAGAAAAGAAAAAGGAGGGATTGAACCAAAACTTAAACACACACATCACGTTGATGTTTGCAAGTTAATAATGTAATATTTTGTTCATATGAACAAACATTTAGACTAGCTTACAAACATGACAAAGACAACCTTTTACATGCATGCGGTTCAAGTCCGGTAGTACTACTGCTCCGGCCGTTGTACCCTGAAATATAGACGGAGAATCTGTTTTAAGGAAACCGTGTCAAATACGGGCCCCGGCTCACCATTTGTTGATGAAAATCAATCGACTTCTCTTCGTGAGATGTAAATATCCTTTTACAGGTTTGCTTCACTTTTTATATTAAAATAAAACCATAATATGTACTATACATGTTTGTATGGTAATTGGGTAAGTTGGTAATCAAAGTTTGTTTCGGTTAAAGTAACAGAATCTCTTGACAAGCCAATGAACCCCAAGTTTGACGATATGCGAATGCACTTGAGTTACTCTTTTTGTCATCAGGATTTCATCGCAACCTGACAAGAGCGTTGCAACCAACCTATACATTCAGCGTAAACTTTAAAAGCACACATGGGCTGATTGTGTTGCGCATACCTCTAATTTATATTGTCCAAGAAACCACGGTCTTAACAGGTTTTATATTAAACAAGTCTCTTGCACAAGCAAGATTGCATGATTTAACAAACCCAATGTTATGTGTCAATTAATATCCATGTGCTACGCACGTGAGTTGGTCTTAGGAGGGAAAATTAGTTAGTTTAGTTTGTTAGGCTATAAACATGGGTATACCAGTTACAAGGAAATTAGCTTATGAATTTGTATGTGCGTAAAAACACTTTTCTCCCTCCATTGTCTGTAAATCTTTGGATCGTAATTACAATTTCATTCTAATTGTGATTTTAATCTTTGTAAACAATTTCGAAGCCGATTCTTCTTGCGATGCTTCCTAGTTGTTTAATAGATCATTCTTAGATTCATTGGAATTCAAGAAGATCATATCACCCAAAAACAAATTATAAACAGGTACTAACTTCGTGAATTTTATTCAGCTCCCATTTTCAGCTTGTCTATGAAAGTTTCGTCTGATTTTCAGCTTGTCTATGAAAGTTTCGTCTGATTCATAGCTGTAAGGTGCTATGTGGACTTTTTTGGGTTATTAGGCTATTCTTTAAATTTGGGGTGAATTTAATTACAAGGCACTTGCGTCGCTGCTTTGTCATTTGGCCAGCCAGCAAAACAACTCAACAACCATAATATTATATCCTTTGAGAAAGAAATGATTAAGCAAAATTGTAGTCCATATTATTTATTTTCATTCCATCAACTCCTTGACACCAATGGTACGTGGTCACATTATTAAACCAAAAAACAAATGAAAACAACAAAAAAGACTGTACAAATACAGTCCACATCACGCTCTATTTGCATCTTTTCGTTCAGAACCAAACATCCTGAGATAATCTAAGTCGATGAAGAACGTCCGAATTTCCATTGGGCCAAGTTCCACCACTAGTTTTTCAGGATCAACACTACCTCCCCTCACAATCTTCTTGGCTTCTGATGAATCTTTCACTGACCACTTTAGCTTTTTCCTCTCCATCTCATCTCTTTCTTGATTACCAGACAGATTCATCTCTGTCACTTTGTTTATCTACACAAAATGAAACACATAGATCAGAATACATCCCACAATGTGCATAACTGTGCATTAAATACTTGTACAGTACAAGTATTTGGTGCATAACTATGGTGGATTTTTCAAACTTGGTGGTGGAAATATCAATGCCCAGATATATGTCATAAATAAACCTTTCTATTTGGGAACAATTTCTTCAACTCCACACTAGCAATTGAAGAATAATCTTTGTCCTCCCCCACCTTAAATATCATATAACAAACAGCCGTTAACTACAATTTTAACTTTCCTAAAAATATGTATACTGTAAAAGAACGTATTGTTTGTAGGTACTTCAGATACAATATGTTAGAGCTGAACAGAAACCTCATAAAGATGAGCCAAACGAAGGAGTACTTTTCCATTTTCAAGCTCCTGCAATGATTAAATGCACCCCAAATTTTAAAGGATTAGCCTAATAACCAAACAAGTCTATATAGCACCTTATGGCTTATTGCACTGTTGTAAAAATCCTCAATTACTCCTTTTTAAGAACATGCCTATCCAATTTTCCAAAATCCGTTTAATTAATTGGTCAATGTCAATTAATTAGTCAAAATCGAATTTGTTAGTCAGAGTCGGATTTAGCCGGTCAAAGTCAAAATCAATCAACATTTTAATTTAAATTTAAACTAGATAGAGTTTTTAACCAATGAACGATTATGTATATACTTCTAAACAATCATGTTTAATTTTATGATTATGGTTTTTCTTCTATATTTACGCATATAATTTTAACTTTTATTATATAAAAATGTATATAATATATAAAAAGTCCAATCCGATTAATCCCCGAGTTACAGATTACTCCATTCAAAGTTCCGAATGATATTGTATACCTGCAGAGTTATAATGGCAGTGTTGTTTGGCAAGCTATACGATTCATCGATCATTGAGAAGAATGATACATGAGAATTTTTCCAATCATCTCCATCCTGTAATAATAAGTAAATAAAAATAAATATAGATATTTAAAAAACCATGGGGGATGTATATAATATTTATTTACACCAAGGATACTAATCGGAAATCAACCTAACCTGTTCTGCAAAGGCTAGGAGGAGGGGAGAATATATTTCTTGACCAAATGTGCGACGCCACTTGGCTCCATCGCCTATTGGATCGATTCTTATGTAATATTTTCCTTGAACCTGGAAACCACCATATGTTAATGTTTATGTAAGGCTGCAAATTTATAAGCTGTAAAAAAGCAAAAAATGCTTACCACCAAGCCCTTGCAATCATTTTGGACACATATTGTTTCATTTAGAACTTCACCAACACCTTTTCCATCATCATATAACAGCCTCCTACAATACACATATATTTTATATTATACACACACGGAAAGACAAAGACAAAGTGACTAACTTTATCATGTATGAACATGTATCTTCCGTCCTTTAACACACTTGAATCCTGTAAAACATGAAGCTAACTGAAATCATGACAGTGAAAAACATACCTATGAAGCATTAGTTCAATCTGACCATCTACTAAACTCGACCCACCTACTGCACGGTCCACTAATACCGAGAGTTCCATATTTTCATCCCGAACATAAGCTCCAAGGTTTATCTAACCAAGCATTATTAGTACGCAGATGCACCATCGAAAAAGAATGAAGTTAAAATCACATATTATATGATATGATAACATACTGGGTAATAATTTCCAGCAACTGGCTCGTTTACTTGCAAGTCCCAGTCTGATCTAAAATCTCGAACCTGAAAATAAGGAAATTTATCTAACTGCAAATAAAGGATTCCCCAAGTTCAAAAGTAGCCATTAATCGAGATCTATTTACCCTTTTAATGAAATCTCTCCCATTAGAATCAGTATAAAATGTTTTGTTTGTCTTCAAGGCAGTTGTGACCTGAGTTGTTATTTCTTTTCCAACACCATCATCTACGGGGATAGGTCCAATCTAGTACCAAATCGTATAATATGTAATTATATAGAGGAGATGTAGTAATTAATGGTAAATGGATAAAATTACATATGATAGTTCGATAGAATCAAGCTATCATAAAACTTACAGTGAACTCGACTTCTACATGTTCTTTCTCTTTATATAAACGAGTGACCTTCAAGCAAGAGCTTTATGTTAATAATGAGAGACGAAACGGAATAATATAAAAGATTAAGACTGTAGTTGATATATTCTATATTACCTGATATATCCAAGAATTTATTTGTTGATGCACTTCATCCATTAGTGGACCCCGTACAATAGTAAAAGCATTCTGTAACAACACATCCTCAGAAATTGGATAAACAATCACAATATCTAGTGGAAGTCTTATGTTAACAGGCTCATAAAGACCCAAATTGGCCATCAAAAAGATAATGGTTTACCTGTCCTTCAGATTTAACTAGAAATGTGTCACTGGGACGGAATATATAAGCTCCAGAGGCCTTCAAAAATTAGGAATAATTTTAAAATTAATTGTCACAACTAAATTTAAAACTATAGACAACAACAGGAATTAAATCAGCCATATACACCTATTGTGAGAAATTGGATGTACCTGATCTGTGCCATTATGCCCAGAATAGTAGCTGAACGAGTGTTCCAAGGGTTCTTCAACCTTGAGTAATGAATGTGCCATGAATGAAATATTATGTGTTTGATATAACAACTGACTCAATTTAATGGCTGCTGAAAATCTTAAGAAAGCTAAAAAATTTCAAGTTCAGAAATAGTGTATACCAAGCTTCTTTGATTGATATAGCGTGTAAGTTTTCCCTCATTTGTAGCATAGTGCAGCTTCAAATGCCCTCTACCAACTACTACAGTTTCATTACTGCTGGTACTGTCTGAAGTCCATACTGTTGATAGTGTCGAACTTGTGTCTGCTGATCACATATGTTATCGATATAACAATCTTTATTATTTGTGATATTAATTTAAAAATTGTTAACATTACTTAGAGATTTGACCTGATTTTTCTGCCTTTGAGATAATGTAGGTGCTGAAACCAAGAGGTGGTACAGATGCTTTGAATCCAAGCCAATACTGAGGTGTACTGCTTGGAGATTTACCATTATATGCTTTAACGTGGAAGCTTCTCATGTTCAACGAGGCATTAAAAATAGGAAGAATTTGAGATTCAACCACTTTTCCATTTGAATCCGTGACAATAAAGTCATCGAAGGAAACCTGCACCAACTTTGAATTAAGTCACTCGTGAAATTAAAGTCAAAGTCAGAGATAGTTAGGGCACACTAAGAACACTCACCGGAATCCGGACTACTTCTTCTCTCTTCCATCCTAGGGGGTTGTAGGTAACTACCACCTTTAAAGGTAACATTTTTTTTTAATATGATGGAGTCAAAAGAGATTAAGACATTATTAAAATAGTATTGATTAAAAAAAGGTGAATATTATGCTTACCAAACTCTTTCCATCAGGCAAATCGGTTTCTGATGCGGGACAGTAACTTATGTTAAGTAGAGGACACTGAAATATGAGAGTAATAAGTAGATAAGGCCAAAATTTTAAGCAGACAAATAAATTAAGAGAAAGTTGCATTTTTTATTTTATTATTATTATTTTTTTATTTTATTTATTTAATTTTTTTTTTTTTGTGATGTGTGTAAAGCATGCATAGAATACCTGCTGAAACACACCAACTGTTTGTTCTTGGTTGGAACTTGATCTTGAAGATGTTAAAGATTCTAATGAAGAAGCAACTAATTCTGATGCCTGCAAATACGTGAAACTATAATACCGAATGTATTTTTCATTTCAATTACCATTAATTATTGACAAAAATAGATATGCTCCTTGATATCAAATAAAATCCTACCTCTGCATAGCCCTTCGAAATACGCAATGCATAATCAGCAGCCACATGTTCCCTTTGTGTACCGCTAACTGCATCATGATGTTGGGCAATAGCCAACGCATTGGCCAGGGCATTTGTATTTGGTCCAGAACTATTCCTGCCTTTATAAAATTCTAATTGCCTTGCTGCCTGTATTTGTTACAAGGGTGGTGAGATTTTATATAAAAAAACGATGAAATAAATGCGTTAAAGAGAACTTACCAAATAGTAACTACTCATTGTCCTGACATAGCCTTTGAAAGTAGGCCTGCTAGTAAAGTATCCTGTCCAATACGTATTTGCTTTATCTGCGTAACTAAACGTTTTCATTTGGTTATTATTATTAAGATATAACACAATAGACAGGATATATCTATTTTTTCATAGTGTACTTACGGGAAAAAGTCGTCAGTTTTCAGAGGCCATGTTTCATTTGCTGCATTTTTTGCATCTGTGTAGATTGATGGTGTAGAATATAATGCATTCACACGCCCATCCTTTAACAATTATCAGTTATTAGTTCCTTCACAAGTAAGAATTTACAAAAACAACATACATAAAGAAAGAAACCGTGTATAAATTTTTTTTTTTTTGAAAAGCAAGCTAATTTTATTGATAATGGAATGATACAAAGAGGATTACAATACGAGTAACACTAATTTGAGTGAAATTCGAGGACCTATACTAGACATAAAGTAGGAAACTAACATAGTGTATAAATTTAAATGCCAATACCTGGTTAACATAGTGTATAAATTTATCCATCTGCCTGAACCATGAAACTGCATATTGATACCGGAAATCAGTTCCCATTGTCCACATAATATGGTTTGTCCTTGTCACATTGACCTTTGAAAAAAAGGAGACAAAATATGTTTGAATTTTGAGGTTTTATTAAACAAAGTAACTATCTACACTCTAAAAGAAAAAGGTATCTTTGCATTGAAGTTGATGTGATATAACAAAGATACAGTTATGTTACCTGAGCCATGGCAGCAGCTACAAAATCATCAACTCGTTCTCGAACATTGTAGTCAAAGAGAAGAACATCGTCCTTCAAAAAAAAAAAAAAGAATCAGTAACCTACTAAAAGAACCAAACATGGGAAAAAATATCACAGAACTTGTGATTTACAGTCATTACTTGAATGGGAGGAGATACATCATTTATTTCAAATGTGAAACCATCAGGAGGATCATAATGTCTAGGAAAAATTCCCGTAAATATCTACAATTCGTCATGGAGAAAATTGATAAAAATGTAATACATGAACAGATGTTCTAACTTTAGTAAGAAGCAAATAAACAAAAACATTAAAATTGTAATCAGGTATACAAATCACCTGTGCAGATGAACCAAGAGACTTAGAGCCCTGCCATACAAACTCAAGAGTCTTGTCACTTTTTCGAATTTCCCTATCTTGATAATCCATTCGTGCAAAGAATAACGAGTCAAATCCCACCTACAACAAAATACAACTAAATCATCTTTTTGTTCTAGAAATGTGCTTCACTTGCCTAAAGTTGCATGTCTAAAAGTGTGCTTAAACACTTGATTGACAGATATGATAAAATGAATGTTAAAAACAGGAGAGAAAATTAGTGGGATAAACATGTCATTCAATGTATGAATTAGGCATATCTTATTTTTAGGATTATCTTTTATTTAGGTACAATTAGAATTGGAATGAAATTAAAGAGGAAGATAAAATTGAAACATCAAAGAAAGTATGTACCTCTGCACCAAGCAAGTAAGCTTGAACAGAAGAGTGGCCAAAAGGATCAATCTGCCAACCAACTCTTGGTTTTTGATCAAATTCCCTCTTTATAAACATATGTCCCAAAGTTGTCTGATCAATCAAGTCTATGTAATGTGGTGTTGCTTCATCATGCATGCACATTCCTCCATTTCTAGAACCCATTGCATTGCAATTTAATCTTAATTATAAATCATAATATATGTAACACAACAATAAATTTCATAAACTTGGACAAAGAAACAGTCAACATACATGAACTCTAATTGACCAGTATTGACCAGCTCCTTGACTTTATTCTTAAGTAATTCACTCTGCTGATTCCACCATCGCTCGAAAAACGCCTACAAAGATCGATTAGATCATTAATTTCATCAACTGTAAGCGTGTATCCGAAAACAACAGCTTACAATTTCAACGTAGATGAACTTGCGATTTTTGTCATCGATCAAAGCTTGAATAACGGAATCCAATACGTTTTGAACACAAGCCCCCTAACAACAATAATCATTTTAGTTTTTGTGAGCATTTAATTAATTTAATATTTATTTAATATAAGCAAAAAAAAAAAAAAAAAAAGTCATAGAAATAGATAAGGATGTTGATTGGAGTTGAAGGTACCCGAATAGAATTATTAGCACCGGTGTAGTACTGATCGACGGTTTTGAGCCAGCCTACGTCATCATGAGAGTGAGGTACCAAATGAACATTGATTTTATCACCTTGGATTTTGTGTGAAGTATCATATACCATGTACTTGCTTTCAATCTCCCAAAAGCAGCAACAGCAGCAGCATATGAACACAACTAAAGCAGCTGAAGACGGATTCATCTGTATATTCAATTCAATTAATTATTAATGATTCATCGCATTACAAAGCAGAAAATTGAATTTTAAAGTGAAGAATGTAACAAAAGAGCTACGGATGATATTGTATCAACAGTTGAGAGTGCAAACGTTTAGGGTATATAGCACAGGTGGCGGGCGTCCTGGGAAAATTGTTTTACCCCAATAATCAGAGCATCGGGTATTATTCAAAATTTTCACCGTTTCTACAATTTAAGCTGGAGACGGTGGACATCCGACTTCGCACCGGCGTTAAATCGACGTTAAATGTTGGAATCGCCTCGTATTGTTGTCTGTGTAATGTTGTGATTTTGGTTGATTTTTGTAATGTATACGTTATTCAACGAATATATTGCATAAAATAATTATATTTTTTTAAATTTCTTTTTCTATACATACATATACATTTTATACACGAACACAACACAATACTCCTTCAAAAATACATCTCCAAATTAACTCATCTATTTCATACATAATTATATCAAAATAATGTCTTCAACATCATCGTCTAACGAAGAGTATTTAATGCAAATGCTCGATATAATAAACAATGAGACGTTAGAAAATAAAAATGAGGCGGAAAGTTCAAACAAACGTCGTTACATAGACCGTGAAAATGAAGCCGCACATTTACGTCTTATTACCGACTATATTGTTGAAGGTTGCAAATACTCTGACGACAATTTTAAAAGGAGGTTTCGGATGAGTCATCGCGTTTTTATCCGAATTATGGAAGATATTCCCAACTACCGTAAAGATCCGCTACCTGAATATTTTAGGCATTTTCATTTATTTTCATTTACGGATTGATGCGTGCGGCGAGTTGTATTAGTACATATTTAAAAATAACTGTCGCTCTACTTCAATTAGCTTATGGTGATACACCCGATATTTTTGGCGAGTACTTGCAAATGTCGGAGCGAACATGTCGTGAATCGCTAATGCACTTTTGTAAGTGTATTATTGATTTATATAAAGATGAATATATGTGAGAGCCGACTAAGGATGATATCATACGATTGTATGAGGCTCTCGAAGATATGCACGGTTTACCTGGAATGATCGGAAGGGCATATAGCATCAATGTTATGAAACAAATGATGTATACGTGCATCATCTTACAATATAATTGTTGAAGATAATGATTTTGCTCTAACCGAAAATGATTGGGTTTACGAACTCGTTCGTAATATGCTAACAACTTGGATCGAGAGTTGTGAAACTTACAGAAGGATGACGAAAGAATTACGAGATAGGGAAGTGCATGAGGGCTTGCAATCAGATTTGGTTGAACATGTATGGGCTAATCGTGAGGAGTAGTTGACGGTGTAGCTGTTTTAATATTCTGTTTTTATTAAGTAATGTATTTTTTAAGTATTGTTTTCTTTATTTAATTAATGTATTTTTTTTAATGAAATTTAGTATTGTATTTGTTTTTATATTTTTAATATATAATTAAACTAAATAATCAATAAAAAAATTATAATTGATTTGACACTGAATGATTTTTCCTGTTTTGGCCTCAGTGTTAAATCTCAGTGTTAAGCTGAGCCTAGTGTCACTACTCCTAGGGCTCTCATTAACGTTTGTTGCCAAATTTTAGACATAGATTTTTTTTTTCCATTTTAGACAGTACAAATATAGTTCTATTTTAAGAATTTATTAATTCTTATTTATTGGAGAATTTCTTATTATTATCTATTATTTAAATTTATTATTTCTTATTTATTATTTTCATATTTATTAAATATTACTGGAGTATTTCTTATCATTATTATTATTACGGAGTATTTATTATTATTATTTATTATTTATTATTTATTATGTACTATTTGTTTTGTATTATTTGTTATTTATTACTGTATTTGTTATTTATTATGTATTATTTGTTATGTAATATTTATTATTTATTTCTAATAATAAATAGTATTTATTATAATTCATTTTTCATCATTATTAATTATAGTTCATCACTAAACCAATCATAATGGAGTGAAGTAAACGTGTTTTTTTTTCTTATCCACTTATTCACCTAACTTTTAGTCTGAACAAGTGTGAAAATTAACGATATTATACTAGGTATACATGTAAATGTAATTATGAGTTTTAGAAAAGAAAAGAAGAAAATTAATTGATAACATTTTCTTTTAATTATAACCTGATTTATAAAAATTTCATTTACAAATTTATTTTAATATATGCTATAAATATATTTGATATAACTTCCCAGTTAACTTTATATTTTAAAAAAAGTTGTTTAAAATGTACAAGAATTAGATAATTAGAAAAAGATATAGAAAAAGTAGTTTATTAAAGATTCTTTACCTTTACATATTTTAGAAGCTAGTTGTTTTAACACGGATAAAAAAGTAAATCTATATCTATCAATATTCTACATCTATCAATATCTATATATGTATTATGTATTATATATGAAATAAAACTTTTATTACACATCATTTTTAAAAAATTAATAATAGCTTTCACCTAACTTTTAGTCTGAACAAGTGTGAAAATTAACGATATTATACTAGGTATACATGTAAATGTAATTATGAGTTTTAGAAAAGAAAAAAAGAAAATTAATTGATATAATTATCTTTTAAATATAACCTGATTTATAAAAATTTCATTTACAAATTTATTTTAATATATGCTACAAATATATTTGATATAACTTCCCAGTTAACTTTTTATTTAAAAAAAAGTTGTTTAAAATGTACAAGAACTAAATAATTAACCACCGAGCCTTTTGCTGAGTGGTACCAAGCTCTTTGGGGGCGGGCCCGTATCCCTCTATGCGGTGCGAGTTCGAATCTAAGGAGGGCCAGTTTTTCCAGAGGAGGTTTCCCAGGGCCGTATAGTGGCGCCATATGTCCTGCAGTGGGCCCCACACTGTTCAAAGCACTTGGGTATTAGGTATTATTCCTAACGATGGGTGTGAGGGAGATTCGATCCTGGGTTTATGGTCAACGAGTGCGTGAGTCTAACCAAATAATCAGCCGTTCAAAAAAAAAGAATTAAATAATTAGAAAAAGATATAGATAAAGTAGTTTATCAAAGATTCTTTACCTTTACATATTTTGGAAGCTAGTTGTTTTAACACGGATAAAAAAGTAAATCTATATCTATCAATATTCTACATCTATCAATATCTATATATGTATTTATGTATTATGTATTATATATGAAATAAAACTTTTATTATGTATTAATTTGAGTATATTCAAGGTATTAATCAATTCATACTAGATCAACTAAAAATTTGTTTATTATTTTTTTTTTAGAGCAAAATTTTTATTAAAACTAGCAAGAAGCTAGAACATTACAAAGATAATAAAGGGTTTTGAAGCCAAATATTCCAATTAAGATTGACTTTCTTATAACGAGATGAAAACCAATCAAAAGAGGATAAAACAATGGAACCAATAATGTGACATTTCTTGAACTTGGAGGGATCAAAGATAGAGCCGTTTTTGAAGCGCCATAAGGTCCAAAGAGTCGTGTAACAAATAACCTCAAGAATAATTATATCCGTATGTTTCTGACTCGCAGATTTAATCCAATGCCACATTTCATCAAGGGCTTGCCATTTAGGAAGGCTGATCTCTAACCAAGTAGCCATGTTAGACCACACTTGCGAAGCAATATCGCATTCGAAAAATATATGCTGGATATCTTCGACATTTAGCGAACAAGATGAGCATAGAAGATTGTTAACAACCACTCCCCTATTCAAAAGATAACTTTTATCCGGAAGTCTATTAAGAATAGCTTACCAAAGAAAAAAGTTAACTTTAGGAGGGATTAATTAGCACCAAAGTGTAGGGCGAGATTCAGGAGGGTCGCGATCTAATAAAGTGCGAAAAGAACTAACTGAGAAAGATCCATCCTGGGTGAAGTTACATACCCATTTATCGATCGAGTCTGAGAAAGTTACCTGGTTAGCAGCAGCACACAAGTCTATCAGTTGCTGCGATTCAACTCCTGAACACAATGGTCGACGCCATATCCAGTTCCAATTGTCGTTCAATCTTTTATCATCAACCTTGCAAAATTTGTTGGGTTCGAGAGCATAAAGGCGCGGGAATAAAGTCTTGGGGTTGCTGCCATTTAACCAATCTGCATGCCAAAAAGGAGTTTTGTAGCCATCACTAATTTTAATGACAAATGCATTATAGATTTCAGGATAGTCCACATGGAGGTCAGACAGTGGCCGATTAATATTGGCCCAAGATCCCTTTGCTAAATAATGAACAGAAGGAGTGATACCGTCAAATTGGACACCATGAATTACTTTGACCACAGAAACCCATAATCGATCGTGACAAGATATATATCTCCAACGCCATTTATAAAGTAAAGCTTTATTAAGAGAATCTAAGCTTACCACCCCAAGGCCAACTTTCTCTTTGCTTTTGAGGACGACATCCCATTTAATCCAGTGAATCTTACGATCTTCATTAGAACCTCCCCATAAGAATTGCGCGCGAAGAGATTCAAGGTACTTGAGGACACCCTTTGGCACTTTAAAAATGGAGAAAAAATATGTACCAAGGGCGCCCAAAACAGATTTTATTAATGTTAATCGACCACCAAAAGACATTAGGTTTACTTTCCAACTAGATAAGCATTTTTCTAGCTTGTTGATAATAGGCTTCCAGTTATCCAAGAGTCTCATATTGGCACCAATGGGGATGCCAAGATAGGTGAAGGGAAATGAAGCCGACTTGCAACCAAAAACACTAGCAACACGATTAAGTTCGGGCAAAGGAATTCCGATCCCGAGAATGTTGGATTTATGAACATTAACTTGGAGGTCAGACACCAGGAAAAAACATCTCAGTATGTCGATGAGATTTTTGATATTATTATCACTCCACTCTCCAATGAATAATGCATCATCCGTGAAGAAACATTGAGACATAAGTACAGAACTGTTCTTGTTTCCCACGGATAAACCTTTGAATATGTTATGATCAATGGCATCCAACATAGCAATGAAGACCTTCCATACAGATAATAAAAAGAAAGGGTGATAAATGGTCACCTTGTCTAAGGCCACGCCCAATTTTGAATTCCTCCGTAGGGCTACCTGTGACAACCCGAAAATTTCCAATCAAATTTAAACTTAATCTTTATTTTGATTTCGATGATTCACGAACAAATAATTTTAAATAAATATATAAACTTGAAATATAATACGACTTAATTGTTATAACTAAAAATGTAAAACTTTATACAAGATAATATTGTTGTTTTATTATTACTTTTATTATTATATTTAACAATATTATCATTATCATTTACAATTATCATTTTCAGTATTGTCAAAAACAATATTATTATTAATATTGTTATTATTATTATCAAAATTATTATTATTATTATTATTATTATTATTATTATTATTATTATTATTATTATTATTATTATTATTATTATTATTATTATTATTTATCATCTATTATGATGGTTAGTAATATCATTAACATAATATATATCATTAACATTATTATTAGTATTATCATTTAAGTATTATCATTACTAATATTATTATCATTAGTATTATTATTATTGTTACTAATATTAGTATTATTAACATTATATAGTTATCATTATTAATAATGATAAGTTAACATTTTTATTAAAATTATTATTGTTATTAATATTAAAATATTATTATTAATATCATTATTAAAACTTGATATTAATTATTATTATTATCATTTTTATTATTATCATTATAAATTGTTATTAAACTTATTAAAATTATTTTTAAGTTTATTATTATTAGTGTCTTACCAATATTATTATTATTATTATTAAAATCATTATTAAATTTATTATTAATAATAATAATTATTATTATGATTATCATAATTATTAATATTAAAAATATTAATATTGTTAATATATTTATATTTATTAATTATTAATATTAATTTTATATGTATACATATATATATATATATATACCATAGTCAGATTCCAATTTCTGTTGCAGGTTCTATTTTTTAATTCATCTGTTTTAATTTTTTAGTTATCTGATTGTGATTTCCCTGTCGACACCCATTTCAATTATGTAAATTGATCATCTCAAGTGATAAACGAGTCAGTTTCCATTACCTTTATTAATTACACTACTCTTAGCTGCCATTACCTAATAATTAAAACAGAAAACCCATTTAAAAGGCTCGTACCTCTGTTATTGAACTCAAAATGCAATAACTCGAATTAGAATCGTTTTTAAAAATGTAAAAGTATAGAGTGGTGTGGATTCACATAAAGAAACTGTCTGCAAAATCTTGGTTTTCAATTCTTAAAACCGAGTACGAATTTCGGAGTCAAACTTTTAAAGTCAAAAGTAAAATAACGTGTTCATCGCGAAATTCGTAATGGTTTCGATGTTTATGGATCAATTTAGGATCCAGAAAGTTTCTAGGAATGTTTTACTACATAGTTCATGTTATAATTTTTATCTAAAACAAACTAGAATTTGAAATTCGATTTTGAGTTTATATATATATTTTTTTTGAGTTGCAGAACTGCTACTGCTTCTATATATATATATTTTTTCTTCTGTTTTAATTAATTAAATCAACCACTTATCTTTTCTGTTTAGTTTACGAATCCGAAAACAAATTCGTGGTCTTATTATTGTCTTGATCGATTTGGTACCTGGTCGATTCATTCATTGAAGAAGATGAAACAGAAAACTTATGTTCAATAAAATTTGGATACTAATAATAAACAGGAAAAACAGTTTCAGCTTAGTGGTGTTGGGTGTTTCGGGTTAAGCGTGAGATCACGGGTTCGAGCCCAGCTTGGGGCATTTTTTTTTTTTTATTAAAGGCTTATAAAGTAGTTTTCATTTCTATTATTATTATTATTATTATTATTATTATTATTATTATTATTATTATTATTATTATTATTATTATTATTGTGATTATTATTATTATTATTATAATTATTATTATTATTATTACTACTAACATCATTATAAGTATTATTATTAGTACCATTAAGATTATTAGTATTATTATTAAAACTATCATTATTATTATCATTTTAAATATTATTTTCATTATTATGATTAGAATTATTATTATTATTATTATTATTATTATTATTATTATTATTATTATTATTATTATTATTATTATTATTATTATTATTATGAAAAGAAAACAACTTATTATTATTTTCATAAATATTAGTATTAGTATCATTTCCTAAATATTAAGATTATTATTATTATTATCATAAATACTATTATTAATATTATCACTATTATTATTAGTATGATTATTACTATTGTTATTATTAAAAAGTATTATCATTATTATTATTAATAATATGATTATCTTTATTAGTATTATTATTATTAAAAAGTATTATCATTATTATCATTTTACAAAAATTATCATTTTCGCTATCATTAAAACTATATTATTATTATTATTATTATTATTATTTTTATTACTAGTATCATTATTATTATTATTATTTCTATTATGACTATTATATCAGTGTTCTTATTATTAATATTATCATTAAAATCAAATTGTGACGACCCAGAAATTTCCGACCAAATTTAAACCTAACCTTTATATGTTTTCGACACGATAAGCAGAATTTGTAATGTTGAATCTCAAAAAGTTTGGAACTACATTCATGTAATCAATTACCCTTTGACCGTGTTTGACGATTCACGAACAATTATGTGTATATAGATATGTATATATAATATATAATAACTGAAAACATTAACAAAGTATTTGATATATATGATACTTTACATGAACGTATTTGTTTCGATATATTTATCGACAGAATTAAGAGATAATATCAAATGATTGAATTATCAGATACATTATGATATGATTACGGGCCAATGTTATGAGGTCCACTGTGATTTAAGAAATCTATTCTTTTTGACAATATTCGGAAAATGGTAAAGTGATCTATAAGTAAGAACGTGGAGTGTAAATAACTTAGATGTTGGATATCGACAAGTTAAGTAACTCGACATTTTTCATTAAAATGATTTCATACGTTTATTAAACCTTTGAATTTTATCCCATGCTTCACCAACAGACTGTAATTTAAAAACTTGAAACCTATTATGAATATATATAATTCTACTTTTCTAAAATGTTTTATGATATAACGATTTAAATTAATATTAAATATAATTATACGCGTATTATACGTACATAGTTTTATACTTTTACTATACTTTAACTTTACTTTTACTTTACTTTTACTTTACTTTTACTTTACTTTAACTTTAATAATTCACTTTAATAATTCACTTTAATAATTCATACTTTAATAATTCACTTTAATAATTCATACTTTAATAATTCACTTTAATAATTTAAAAATCTATTATAAATAGAATTCAATAGGTTTTATTATTTCATAGAAACTTGAAAATATATTTCTCTAAACTCTCTCAATCGAATTACATATATATATTTACTTAGTATTATTTCAAGATATTATTAGTATACATAAAATACTACGACGGAGTTATATTCAGACGATTTTAAAATAAGTTTTCAAACGGGATAGAGCTAAGGAAATTATGGGTTATAGCTATGGAGGTTATGGATATTGTTCGAGGGTATTGCTCGTGAGGTCAACCTAACTTTTATCATTTTCGTTGCGTCTACGTACTTTCCTGCAATATTGAATCTCAATATTGATACGTTCGTGAATCCAAGGCCAACATTGCACTTGTTCAATGACGTCATATGTATTTTTACTACAAAATACAGTATTGTGAGTTTCATTACTCCCCTTTTATATATATTTTTGGGCTGAGAATACATGCGCTGTTTTATAAATGTTTTACGAAATAGGCACAAGTACTAAAACTAATTTTAAGTGGGTTTAAACTAGAAATATACCCTTAGCTTGGTAACATTAAACTACTTGTCTATGTACAGTCGGCGCGAATCCTAAAGATAGATCTATTGGGCCTGACAAACCCCATCCTGACTATGGGATGCTTTAGTACTTCGAGGCTATTTTAAACACACCTGATCTGGTGTACTTCAGAGGGTAAAACATGAACGTTAAGGCTTGTTACCGGGTGCCTACAACTTATAGAATAATTTTATACACTTGCGAGTGTACATATATTTATAAACGGAAATCTTGTGGTCTATTAATATATTGAAATGATTGTTATGATAAACCTATGAACTCACCAACCTTTTGGTTGACACTTTAAAGCATGTTTATTCTCAGGTATTAAAGAAATCTTCCGCTGTGCATTAGCTCATTTTAAGGATATTACTTGGAGTCATTCATGGCATATTTTGAAAGACGTTGCATTCAAGTCATTGAGTTCATCAAGATTATTATTAAGTCAATTATAGTTGGATGTATTATGAAATGGTGTGCATACCGTCAATTTTTTTTGTAAAGAAAGTTTGTCTTTTAAAAATGAATGCAATGTTTGTAAAATGTATCATATAGAGGTCAAATACCTCGCGATGTAATCAACTATTGTGAATCGTTTATAATGTATATGAACGCGTCCTTTCAGTTGGTATCAGAGCGGTGGTCTTAGAAAACCAGGTCTTGCATTAGTGTGTTTAACTGATAGTTGTTAAGATGCATTAGTGAGTCTGGACTTCGAACGTGTCTGCATGTCAAAAGTTTTGTTTATCATTTTTAGTCGGAAATCATCTACTTACCATCCTTAGGAAATTACCTGCTTATCATTCTTAGTCTAGACACGTCTTGCTGCATTGATTGCATGAATAGTGTATAGACAAAATTCATATCTTAGCGTATCTGCTAAATCATATCTTATCGTATCTATTACCGTAAACTTTGCCTGACATATTCCTTAAATTCCTCCGTAATCTATGAAATCTTTTGATCTATATATATATAGATATTCTATGTAGTTAGAATACCACCCGATAGCCGGAAAATCATTTCGTATCAAAAAAATCCTTTATCAAATCGTACGAAATGGAATTCGTCATCAGTTCAAGTTCCTCGGATTCCGAAATGGAATCCCACTCAAGCTCCGAAAGCAGTGTGACTGGAATGGATCAACCAATCAGCCATCATCTATTCTGGATGAATTGGGGATGGGTTCGTAGCCTCCTTAATCATTGGAGACAAGAAGAAGGCGATCCTTTCCATCCACCACATTGCCCTCTTGGCAATGAACCTGAAGCACTTACCGACGAACCTGTCCGAAACACCATTTTCTCTCTCATTTCCAGAGTAACTCGTCATGATTATATACTACACCAAATTCTAGATCTTATTTATCCGCTCGTCCGAACCGACAATCACCCCCGTGTAATAGAAGAAGTCAACGAGCTTCGCGCTCGGGTAGTGGCTTTGGAGAATATGGTGCAAAGGTTACAAACACCAGCAGCAGCACCAGCAACATAACCAGTACCACCATCAACAACATCAACAGTACCATTACCACCACCAACAACAACATCCACATCCCACACCGCAACATCACAATCTGTATCTCAAACATCAACGTCATACGCCCTGTAAATATCCAGGAATATCAACAACAACAAACGATGAAGTATTAATTCATAAACTTCATTGAAGAGATATCTCTGCGGCAGTTATGTAATCTCCAAAATCTTAGAGATTATTTAATTCTGACCGTAAATCGGATGAGTGAACGGAGATGGTAGAGTAGAAACTTTGATCGAAAATGGTGTACGATTTAAAGCTAGAATTGTTTTACCAACAGTATCAACAGGACCGTAGCATCATCAACACAGTCAGTGCCGTCAGTATCGTCAGAATCAACAGCACCTGTAACATCACAAACTCTGTCAGTTCAAGAATCATTGTGGACATCATTATGAATCAACAACAAATATATTGTATCAACGAGTTATGAAGTATTAACTCATTTCCAATCGAAATATTTATATGTATATTTTATATGTATAAATTTTTAAACCATAATAAATCTTCCCGTACTAAGCTATTATGTGTGAATCTTAACTACTCAGTTAATTCATATTATAAATATGCAATGATGTACGTCCTTCGTCCGCAACTTAACCATTGTTAATTACAATCTCTGTCTCAATTCAATAAAAATCCAATTCATAATAAATCAAATGTATTATTCGAATATATGTTTCATTTTACACTTTCATCATCGATGTACTCGAAACTTTTCAAATAACATCATTCGTACCTTGCGAAGTTCACAAGAATTTCACGAAAACCAACAAATAACAAAGTAATGATTCATAATTTCAATATTATTAAAGAAATACTTATGCAATTTATAAAGTTTTAGGGATTACTCAATTCTAGTTCCAACCATAAAACAAATAAGTTTAATTTAATATTAACTCATTAAATCTATATTACATCTAAAGAAAATATACACATATGTTTTCATAAAGACTGTAATAAACTTCTCTTGTACAAAATATTAATTGTGAAATTTTTTTTAACGGGTAGTAATACCCGAGAGATATATAAATTCACAATTAATATATTACATTTTTCGAAACTGATTCAGCAATCATCAACTGTACTCCCTACTTTCACAACAATATCCATTCTTTCATATAAATCAAAACAATCATACTCATTCAAATTCAATTACATATTCTGATTTTAAAATCGCATAATTCAATTCGAAATATAACTAGTATCATCACTCTTAGATTCCTATATCTTTCAAAGCTATACTTTGACTTCAAAACTGTGTTAGAACATCATATGTATTAACAATTACAATCTGTGTCCAAACCCTTCGAAATTCCTGAAGACACTTCAAATAATGAACAATCGAGATGATGATCCAACCACAAGTTACCCACAGTATACACCTGAAAAACTCTCGAAACTAAAGTCATAGTTTAACACGTATCCGTGTCAGACTCTTTGGCATTTATTAGCTAAAATGACTTTTCAATTCCTTACCAAAGTAGACAGTTGTGTCACAGCTCCACAAGTCAACTTCGACTTTTCAATTAAAACGGTCTTATTATAATCTCGATATATACGATGCCCTTTCGCCATCGTTACCATAGAACCGTTTATGTTCCACCACATTAGCAATAAACTTACCAACAATTTCACTGATCTTTGATTTTCAGAAAAATCGATATATTCATTAGAACCCTATCATATACTCATCCGCACTTTGTAACAAGAATTACCATACCAATTATTGATAATCAGCAATCAGTATTTTAAAATCTCGCAGCATGTCTACATCAACAGTTATATATACATATAACGTCTGCCTCCAAGACTTACATACTTCGAATGTGAAGTTTCTGAAAAACGCCTAAACTGCGAACTAGTTCTCGAAATTTTGAAAAATGCTGATGAAGCAGCAAAAACTGTAAACGACGTTAATAGTAAAAAGTTGAATGATAAAGGATAGTATATTGGCAAAGCTCAGAAAAAGAGAAGCTTTGGAACTGGAAAATGGATTGAGCAAAGTATGAAGGAGGCTGTGGACAAATCACAAAGGCTGAACCTGCCTTCAAAGAATCCAAATGATTCAGTACTTGCTGAAGTCATTAACGAATACCTTGCTCTTGACTCTAAACCCCTGCGGACAATATCCTTCATCATCATCTGATATTAGACATTCTAAGATATCATCGTATATTTCATTATAAATATCATCCATACCTCTGAAGATATTTTTATAATTATTATTATCTGAAATCATTTACCTCTTCGTGCTATCTGTATTATATCATAAAAGAAACTATTTTAGTTTCTAAATTCTGAAACATTCGAGTTTAAAATAGGAATATTCTTGAAGAAGTGTTGGGAGCTGAAGCATGAGTTAGTATAATATAATGACACTTGATCAACGTGATTATATTAAAGTAATTCATGCTGAGTTTCTAAATGGAACATGATGTATCACAGATCATAACGTCATCATGTGCTATGTTACACGAATCTTGTATTCTCTTTGATCTCTAAATATCAAGAAAATATTTCTTGATGATTCGGCCTTTTTCGAGGTATTCTGGTAATTTGGCAAGTCAAGATCGTACCATTACAATTTCCTTCCTAGAACATTAACAATGTTCATTCCGAAATTCATATCTACAAATTCTGGACCATTATCCGCTTGACTTAAGGTCGGGAAGAGAAAACGAAAGCATGAAGCTCCGAAATATAATGGAGAATATAAAGCCCGATAACAACCCCCAAAATTACAAACCTTGTATATTGAAAGGATCCGAAACTAATCATCCGGACGATGTCCATATTGATTACAAACGAATTACAACAGTTGATAACATCGCGAGGTACTTGACCTATATATGATACATTTTACAAACGTTGCATTTATTCTTAAAAGGCAATCTATCTTTACATAAAAAAATTAATAAACTCGTCAAACATTTCTCGATATCCAAATGACCTAAACTGTCATTTACTTAATAAATGTCTTTAATGATCTTCAATGACTCGAATGCAACGTTCTTGTATCATGGCTTAAATGGTCCCAACTAGTATCCTTAATATGAGCTAACGCACAGCGGAAGTCTTAATTCATACCTGAGAATAACATGCTTTAAAACGTCAACATAAAGTTGGTGAGATATATAGGTTTGATGCTAGCAGCGATATAACGATGGACCACAAGATTTCATATATAAACATTTTAATAAAAATATTCTAAGTGGTTGAGCACTTGGTAACCATACTTAACATTTTCACGTCGCATATTCCCTTTAATATGAAATCTTACTACACCGTACCAAGTGTAGTCACAAAACGAAGTACTGTGCAACCGTTGAATACTGGTCGTCCAGTCCGGTTGGGGTTGTCAGGCCCGATAGATCTATCAACAGGATTCGCGTTTACAATACCGCTGTAAATATTAGTTACCAAGCTACAGGGAAGTATGCCAGTGGTACAACTCAACGTAGAACATATTTTTCAGTTACTTGTGTCCATATCGTAAAACATAAAATACATGTATTCTCATCCCGAAATATTTAGAGTTTAAAAGTGGGACTATATACTCACCCTTGTCTTGATGATATATATATTTTGACTCGGTCTTCCGGTTGATATCACGAACCTATCCATATATAATATATCAATATGTTTTCATTTTAAAACAAACGTTATATATATATATACTTGTTATACTTTTAATATTTTGAATATTTCCTTAGTCCGTAGTTAGCATTCCGATGTTAGTAATTCAATTTTAATGGTTCATTTTTAGATGTTTAATATACCCGCAATAAACAAAACCCCCAACGAAATAAATAAAAACCCCCATCGTATATGTATTGGTCGAGATTAATCTTGACCCATGGTACCGGTGTTGTCAAATGACGTGTTGCGTACATAAAGTACCGGTGTTGTCAAATGACGTGTTGCGTACAATCATGGGATCTTATGATTAATCTTCTCGTATTGCTTACGGGTGATCCTGAACCATATGAAATTGAATTATGAGTACATATATATAAAATATCATGTTATCTTAGAAGTATGTGATTTTATGTAAATTTTTCCAATGAATCCCGAAGTTGAAAATGTCTAGGATAGCCAATTTTGTTTCGGTCATAGTTTCTTCGTTACAAGTCCGTTTTCGTTGATTCAAATTGCCATCTTCTTGGATCGAGTTCTTCTTTAAGACTATGAACTGTAAATACCTTGGTTTGTATTCAAAATCATACGGCATAAGTGAAAGTTTAGTGAAACATATGAAGTTAAACATTTTGTTACAACAAAATCATTTAATGACCATTTTTCCAAAAATACTTATACTTTGAAAAACCAAGTTTTACCTTGTTAAATTAACATATAAATAAGTTATGTTACATGTCTTGAAGTATTTTAAAAATTAAGTTAGAAGGATCTATTTAGTTTGCAAACAAGTTTGAAAACATTCAAACTATGTTTTTGTTGTTAAACTTTTGTACCACAAAATAAGATAGCTATATATATATGAATCGAATAAGGTTATGAACATAGATACTACCTCAAGTTCCTTGGACAAGGTTTATGTAAAAGAGGAGTAAGAAGCTAGAATCAAAAGGGTGATGGAAGTGGATGAAAGATTGGAAGTAAGTTTGTGTTCTTGGAAGGATTTCTTGAAGTGTTTTTGTATGATTTTCTTATGGTGTTTAAGTAAGGTTTTTGAAGCTAGATCTTCATGGAACTTTGCTGAATGTTTATGGAGTTTAATGTTCTTGAGAGTGTGGGTGTTTTTAGCTAGAGAATGGAAGTAAAAATGAAACAAAATGAGGATACATATATACTCCTAAAAAAATGTTTATGTAGTAGACATGGACAAATTTTTAGTTTGTATTTTTGTAATTAGTCTTACAATCATTCAAAAGTAATTACCTTATACATAAGGCATGAACAAGGGCTGGTTAGGTGGTGATTTGATGTGTATATACCAATAGTAAATACGTATAGAAGCTAGGTATGATACGAGTACAAATACTCTAGATATACGTATAGAAATTTTGTGAAAAATGGAATGAGGATTCAAATATAGCTATCTTTTGTGAATACACTTATATGATTTTATGTATTTAAGTCTTTAAAAGTGATTAAATACATTACTTATACGATATATGTATAAACATTATAAGTCTTAAGTATTTATGTCAAATAACGTTACGTATAGTTATCGTTTTGAAAACTTAAGTTAGTAGTTTCAAAATATACTTATAACTTATTGTTATTAATACAAAATGAGATATTAAAACATTCATTAATCATGTTAAATATGTATATATACATATATATACACAAACGTATAATTATCATATATTGTATAGTTCGTGATATCATCGGTCAAACTAGACGGTCAAACGTTGTGTAAAACTCTTTTCGGAAACATAAATCTCAACAATTTGGATTGCTTATCATGTTGGTAAGGTTTAATTTATGTAAATATTAATCTTATAAGTATAGAATGATCGAAAAAGTGCGGGTCAACTTTAGGGTTTTTGCTTATCGTGTCGGAACCATATAGAGATTAGAGTTTAAATTTGGTCGGAAATTTCCGGGTCGTTACAGTACCCATCCGTTAAAGAAATTTCGTCCTCGAAATTTGGTAGAGGTTGTCATAAACAACAATAGGAATGTTTTCATGACGAATATGAGGTAATAATGAAATTTTATCATTATTGAAAGATTTAGATAAAACGATTTGGTTATGTGAGACGCACGAGCGAAGCTATCACAAAAGAGTGAAATGAGTAAATATAGAATTGTTGTAACCGATGACGTGATTATGATCGATTTCCGGGATTTAAGGGTTTTAAAGAAAATCTTATGTAATAAGATTTAGTTTTGCGGCGATCAGGATCTTCTTTGATTTAACGCGGCAATCTGTTTTGATTTCTTTGTCGAATATTTCACTATAAATTTACCTCCTTCCCTTTCTTTCTTCCCACATCTTCTATTCTTTCTCTTTAGTTCCTACTTTAAGACATTTGCTAATATGCTCCATCCCATTCTAACCCTTGTTATATTTCTAACTTTCATATCTTTCATTCTTCTTTTTCATCTATCACCAGAAGAATCTATTCTCTTTTATCCTTTCCTTGGAATTATAATGTTTTTAATTCTCCCGTGCCTTTACGTTGCAATACGTATTGATATGCACGGTTTGTAGTTTCGGGGTTGTTGTTAGGTTTTATACCTTCCCTTATATTTCGATGTTCCTACTCCCGTCCCTTAAAATCATTGTCATCCACAGTTAATGCTCTCTCTTATTTGCTGTGGTTTATGTTCCTATTTCTATTCTGAAGTTTTGTCCCTTCATTTCTTCTTCTCGTCCTCGAGCCAAGCGAACAATGGTCCGAAATTCGTAGGTAGGAAATTTGGAATGAACCTTGCTATTGGTTTTAGAATGAAATTGTAATGGCACGATCTTGATTCGTTAAATTACTCGAATATTCCGGAAAAAAAAATAGAACTATCAAGGTGATACGTTCTAATATGTTTGAAGACTTGATAGAATGTAAGAGCCGTGTAACATGGCACATGATGACGGTATTGTGAATCATCACATTCCATTAGAAACTTAACATGACTTACTGTAATATAATGAAGTTGATCAAGTTTCATTATATTATACTAATTCATGTATCAGTTCCCAACACTACTTCAAAACATTCATATTTTTAAACTTAGAGATTTCAGAATTTAGAAACTAACACAGTTTCTTTTATATTGTGGCGCAGATGTTACGGAGAGTTAAATGATCGCAGATAGGAATAGTTGTAAAAATATCTCCAGAAATATGAAAAATATGTATAACGAATGATGATATCTTATAATATCTAAGATAAAATGATGGTGAAGAATATTATCTGAAAAAGTTTAGAATAAGGAGTAGGGTTCATACTGACGGTTTCAACAGATACTGAATCATTTGCATTATTTGAAGGCAGGTTCATTCCTTGTATTTGTTCTTTGTTTCCTTCACGGTTAGCTCAATCCATTTTTCAGCACTAAATTTTCTATCGAGCGTTCCTAACATTCCCTTCTTTATCATCAAACTTTTGGCCATTTAGGCCATCTTAAATTTTACTGTTTCCTCTGCATTTAATGCAGTCATATCTGAATCGTCGATTATCAATCCGAGGTGTTTTTGGGCGAATTGTGTTTTTAGATGATTAAATGTTGATGATAAAATGGCGGAGTATGAAAGGTTTCCCGGTAACGATGAGGAAAACCAATCGTATATATCAAAGTTATAATAAGACTTTTTCGAATGAAAGGTCGAAGTTGTTCTGCTGAAGCTGTGACAAAATTGGCTACTTTGAAAAGGAATCGTAAGGTTGTTTTTGCTAATAAATGCTAAAGAATTAGTCGCGGTACGTGTTAAACTATGACTTTGGGTTCAAGAGTTTTTCATGTGTATAGATCTTTTCTTCTGTAGATGAAGTGCGGTCGGTTCAACTTCTCGATTGAGGTATTTTCAAGAATCCTGATAGGTTTGTACGCGGATTGTAAACGTTGAGATACAAATGAGGTTTAAGATAGAATCAAGTGGCAAACTTGAAGATTAGTTTAGTTTCATATGTTATAATCAATATTTTAATTCATTTTACTTGTCCATAGTTAGCAGTCTATCAGTCCAATTGTCCAATGGTCCAATAGTTCAACAGTTCAATGTATTCATATATAATTTAATATATATAATTAATACGTATCGTGACCCGTGTACCGGTCTCAGTGTCGATCACAACTCAAAGTATATATATATTTTGGAATCAACCTCAACCCTGTATAGCCAACTCCAACATTCACATATAGAGTGTCTATGGTTGTTCCGAAATATATATATAGATGGGTCGATATGATAGGTCGAAACCTTGTGTACGTGTCCCGTTATTTAAAGTGCGTAAAATAAAGTGCATAAAAGTAAATAACAGAAATTAAATGACGATAAATAAAATTGCGAGAATGTAAATTGCAATAAATAAAATGTAATTCGAAATTAATAGTTAGCTGGGAACAGTTAGCTAGGAACAGTTAGCGTGGAATCTTAACAATATTTCAATTAATTAGCGCATTTGTTTCTAACAAATTTTTATCATATCCAATGTTTTCTTCATTATGCCACTTGTTGGATTCTGATAGATAAAAATCCAAATATGAAATTTGAATAAAAATGGTTATTCTGTGGTGAACGGATACGTATATCGGTAGTTGTAAGTAGGATAGTAAATGATCGTTGAATCAGATTCGAAGAATGTACAGTGTAACTTATTAATGTGAATTCTAAATATTCCTCGGGTACTACCCACCCGTTAAAATATTTTCATCATTAACGGTTTGTACAAAAGAATTTTTAATTACAATCTTTATGAAAATATACTTGCATATATATTTTCATCGGATGTAATCATGGATTTAATGAGTCAATAAGATATTAAATTTTTTTGATTTATCGTTAATACTTGATTACATGATCTCTAAAACATTAAAGATTACATAATTACCATGTCGAACGAAGATAAATGAGATAGAACGATAAGTAAAGCGAAGATAATCGATATAGAATGATATGTAAAACGAAGATCATACTCGAAGTACAGATAGTGATATTGAGGTGTGTGATGTTGATATCCGAGGTACAAATTGTGATGTTGAGGTTTACGACGCGGTTGTGGTTGAGGGTGATATGGGTACTGTCAGTGTTGATGATGGTGGTACGGATTATGCTGCTGGTGCTGCTGCTGGTGTTTGTAACCTTCGCACCATATTCTCCAAAGCCGTCACGCGAGCGCGAAGTTCGTTAACTTCTGCTAGTACACCGGGATGATTGGTGGTTGGAGTGAGCGAATGAACAAGATCTGAAATATGGGATAGTATATAATCGTGACGAGATACTCTAGAAATGAGAGAGAAAATGGTTTCTCGAACAGGTTCGCCGGTAAGTGCTTCAGGTTCATCGCCAAGAGGACAATTTGGTGGATGGAAGGGATCACCCTCTTCATGTCTCCAGTGACTTAGTATATTACGAACCCACCCCCAATTCATCCAGAATAGATGATGGGAAATTGGTTGATCCATTCCGGTGACGCTGTTCTCGGAGCTCGAATGGAAATCCATGTCGGCGTAGCTATCGAAGTCGGAGGAATTCGAACTGGATGAAGAATTCATCTTGTATAGTTGGAGAAATGAATTTTTTTGGTTTGGAATAGATTATAGGAGTTGGGTTTGGTACTCTTCAATACATAATTTTCATATGTATATATAATACCGAAATCCCGTGAATTACGGAGAATCTTTGAAATTCGTCGGGCAATGTTTATAGTAATAGATACGCTAGGATATGAATTTTGTCTATACACTATCGATGCACTAGATGCAGTAAGACGTGTCTAGACTAAAGAATGATAAGCAGGCAACTCCCTCAGGATGATAAGCAGATGGTTTCCGACTAGAAATGATAAGCAAAACTTTTTAGCAGGTAGATACGGTCAAAGTCCAGACTCACTAATGTATCCTAACAACTACCAGTTAGACACACTAATGCAAGGCCTGGTTCGCTAAGACCAACGCTCTGATACCAACTGAAAGGATCCGAAACTAATCATCCGGACGATGTCCATATTGATTACAAACGAATTACAACAGTTGATAACATCGCGAGGTACTTGACCTATATATGATACATTTTACAAACGTTGCATTTATTCTTAAAAGGCAATCTATCTTTACATAAAAAAATTAATAAACTCGTCAAACATTTCTCGATATCCAAATGACCTAAACTGTCATTTACTTAATAAATGTCTTTAATGATCTTCAATGACTCGAATGCAACGTTCTTGTATCATGGCTTAAATGGTCCCAACTAGTATCCTTAATATGAGCTAACGCACAGCGGAAGTCTTAATTCATACCTGAGAATAACATGCTTTAAAACGTCAACATAAAGTTGGTGAGATATATAGGTTTGATGCTAGCAGCGATATAACGATGGACCACAAGATTTCATATATAAACATTTTAATAAAAATATTCTAAGTGGTTGAGCACTTGGTAACCATACTTAACATTTTCACGTCGCATATTCCCTTTAATATGAAATCTTACTACACCGTACCAAGTGTAGTCACAAAACGAAGTACTGTGCAACCGTTGAATACTGGTCGTCCAGTCCGGTTGGGGTTGTCAGGCCCGATAGATCTATCAACAGGATTCGCGTTTACAATACCGCTGTAAATATTAGTTACCAAGCTACAGGGAAGTATGCCAGTGGTACAACTCAACGTAGAACATATTTTTCAGTTACTTGTGTCCATATCGTAAAACATAAAATACATGTATTCTCATCCCGAAATATTTAGAGTTTAAAAGTGGGACTATATACTCACCCTTGTCTTGATGATATATATATTTTGACTCGGTCTTCCGGTTGATATCACGAACCTATCCATATATAATATATCAATATGTTTTCATTTTAAAACAAACGTTATATATATATATACTTGTTATACTTTTAATATTTTGAATATTTCCTTAGTCCGTAGTTAGCATTCCGATGTTAGTAATTCAATTTTAATGGTTCATTTTTAGATGTTTAATATACCCGCAATAAACAAAACCCCCAACGAAATAAATAAAAACCCCCATCGTATATGTATTGGTCGAGATTAATCTTGACCCATGGTACCGGTGTTGTCAAATGACGTGTTGCGTACATAAAGTACCGGTGTTGTCAAATGACGTGTTGCGTACAATCATGGGATCTTATGATTAATCTTCTCGTATTGCTTACGGGTGATCCTGAACCATATGAAATTGAATTATGAGTACATATATATAAAATATCATGTTATCTTAGAAGTATGTGATTTTATGTAAATTTTTCCAATGAATCCCGAAGTTGAAAATGTCTAGGATAGCCAATTTTGTTTCGGTCATAGTTTCTTCGTTACAAGTCCGTTTTCGTTGATTCAAATTGCCATCTTCTTGGATCGAGTTCTTCTTTAAGACTATGAACTGTAAATACCTTGGTTTGTATTCAAAATCATACGGCATAAGTGAAAGTTTAGTGAAACATATGAAGTTAAACATTTTGTTACAACAAAATCATTTAATGACCATTTTTCCAAAAATACTTATACTTTGAAAAACCAAGTTTTACCTTGTTAAATTAACATATAAATAAGTTATGTTACATGTCTTGAAGTATTTTAAAAATTAAGTTAGAAGGATCTATTTAGTTTGCAAACAAGTTTGAAAACATTCAAACTATGTTTTTGTTGTTAAACTTTTGTACCACAAAATAAGATAGCTATATATATATGAATCGAATAAGGTTATGAACATAGATACTACCTCAAGTTCCTTGGACAAGGTTTATGTAAAAGAGGAGTAAGAAGCTAGAATCAAAAGGGTGATGGAAGTGGATGAAAGATTGGAAGTAAGTTTGTGTTCTTGGAAGGATTTCTTGAAGTGTTTTTGTATGATTTTCTTATGGTGTTTAAGTAAGGTTTTTGAAGCTAGATCTTCATGGAACTTTGCTGAATGTTTATGGAGTTTAATGTTCTTGAGAGTGTGGGTGTTTTTAGCTAGAGAATGGAAGTAAAAATGAAACAAAATGAGGATACATATATACTCCTAAAAAAATGTTTATGTAGTAGACATGGACAAATTTTTAGTTTGTATTTTTGTAATTAGTCTTACAATCATTCAAAAGTAATTACCTTATACATAAGGCATGAACAAGGGCTGGTTAGGTGGTGATTTGATGTGTATATACCAATAGTAAATACGTATAGAAGCTAGGTATGATACGAGTACAAATACTCTAGATATACGTATAGAAATTTTGTGAAAAATGGAATGAGGATTCAAATATAGCTATCTTTTGTGAATACACTTATATGATTTTATGTATTTAAGTCTTTAAAAGTGATTAAATACATTACTTATACGATATATGTATAAACATTATAAGTCTTAAGTATTTATGTCAAATAACGTTACGTATAGTTATCGTTTTGAAAACTTAAGTTAGTAGTTTCAAAATATACTTATAACTTATTGTTATTAATACAAAATGAGATATTAAAACATTCATTAATCATGTTAAATATGTATATATACATATATATACACAAACGTATAATTATCATATATTGTATAGTTCGTGATATCATCGGTCAAACTAGACGGTCAAACGTTGTGTAAAACTCTTTTCGGAAACATAAATCTCAACAATTTGGATTGCTTATCATGTTGGTAAGGTTTAATTTATGTAAATATTAATCTTATAAGTATAGAATGATCGAAAAAGTGCGGGTCAACTTTAGGGTTTTTGCTTATCGTGTCGGAACCATATAGAGATTAGAGTTTAAATTTGGTCGGAAATTTCCGGGTCGTTACATATATCAATGCGTATAGCAATATAAAGACACGGGAGGATGAAAAACACAATAACCCCAAGGTAATGGTAGAAGAAAATAACTTCCTCCGGTGGTAGATGAAAAAGAAGAATGACAGATATGAAAGTTAAGAGTATATCAAGAATCAATACTGGATGAAGCATATTAACGAATGCTTTAAAGTATGAATTGGGGAGAAAGACTAGAAGGTGTGAGCTGTGGAAATAAAGAAACGAAGGGGCGGATTTATGGTAAAATACCAGACAGAGAAATCGAGACAGATTATCGCATTTAATCAAATATGATCCTGATTTTCTTAATCGCCAAAGAACCAAATCTTATTGCAAAGATTTTCTTTAAATTCCATGAATTCAGGAAATCAATCATAACTACGTCATCGGTTAAAACGAATATACGTTTACTCATTTCACTCTCTTGCGATAGCTTCACTTATACTCTTCGCGTAATCAAATTGTTTTATCTATATTACTCAATGATGATAAAACTATATTTATCAACTCATATTCGTCATGAAAACATTTTTAAAGTTAGCCATGACGACCTCGATCAAATTTCGAGACGAAATTTCTTTAACGGGTAGGTACTGTGACGACCCAGAAATTTCCGACCAAATTTAAACCTAACCTTTATATGTTTTCGACACGATAAGCAGAATTTGTAATGTTGAATCTCAAAAAGTTTGGAACTACATTCATGTAATCAATTACCCTTTGACCGTGTTTGACGATTCACGAACAATTATGTGTATATAGATATGTATATATAATATATAATAACTGAAAACATTAACAAAGTATTTGATATATATGATACTTTACATGAACGTATTTGTTTCGATATATTTATCGACAGAATTAAGAGATAATATCAAATGATTGAATTATCAGATACATTATGATATGATTACGGGCCAATGTTATGAGGTCCACTGTGATTTAAGAAATCTATTCTTTTTGACAATATTCGGAAAATGGTAAAGTGATCTATAAGTAAGAACGTGGAGTGTAAATAACTTAGATGTTGGATATCGACAAGTTAAGTAACTCGACATTTTTCATTAAGATGATTTCATACGTTTATTAAACCTTTGGATTTTATCCCATGCTTCACCAACAGACTGTAATTTAAAAACTTGAAACCTATTATGAATATATATAATTCTACTTTTCTAAAATGTTTTATGATATAACGATTTAAATTAATATTAAATATAATTATACGCGTATTATACGTACATAGTTTTATACTTTTACTATACTTTAACTTTATTTTTACTTTACTTTTACTTTACTTTAACTTTAATAATTCACTTTAATAATTCACTTTAATAATTCACTTTAATAATTCATACTTTAATAATTCACTTTAATAATTCATACTTTAATAATTCATACTTTAATAATTCACTTTAATAATTTAAAAATCTATTATAAATAGAATTCAATAGGTTTTATTATTTCATAGAAACTTGAAAATATATTTCTCTAAACTCTCTCAATCGAATTACATATATATATTTACTTAGTATTATTTCAAGATATTATTAGTATACATAAAATACTACGACGGAGTTATATTCAGACGATTTTAAAATAAGTTTTCAAACGGGATAGAGCTAAGGAAATTATGGGTTATAGCTATGGAGGTTATGGATATTGTTCGAGGGTATTGCTCGTGAGGTCAACCTAACTTTTATCATTTTCGTTGCGTCTACGTAATTTCCTGCAATATTGAATCTCAATATTGATACGTTCGTGAATCCAAGGCCAACATTGCACTTCTTCAATGACGTCATATGTATTTTTACTACAAAATACAGTATTGTGAGTTTCATTACTCCCCTTTTATATATATTTTTGGGCTGAGAATACATGCGCTGTTTTATAAATGTTTCACGAAATAGGCACAAGTACTAAAACTAATTCTAAGTGGGTTTAAACTAGAAATATACCCTTAGCTTGGTAACATTAAACTACTTGTCTATGTACAGTAGGCGCGAATCCTAAAGATAGATCTATTGGGCCTGACAAACCCCATCCTGACTATGGGATGCTTTAGTACTTCAAGGCTATTTTAAACACACCTGATCTGGTGTACTTCAGAGGGTAAAACATGAACGTTAAGGCTTGTTACCGGGTGCCTACAACTTATAGAATAATTTTATACACTTGCGAGTGTACATATATTTATAAACGGAAATCTTGTGGTCTATTAATATATTGAAATGATTGTTATGATAAACCTATGAACTCACCAACCTTTTGGTTGACACTTTAAAGCATGTTTATTCTCAGGTATTAAAGAAATCTTCCGCTGTGCATTAGCTCATTTTAAGGATATTACTTGGAGTCATTCATGGCATATTTTGAAAGACGTTGCATTCAAGTCATTGAGTTCATCAAGATTATTATTAAGTCAATTATAGTTGGATGTATTATGAAATGGTGTGCATACCGTCAATTTTTGTTATAAAGAAAGTTTGTCTTTTAAAAACGAATGCAATATTTGTAAAATGTCTCATATAGAGGTCAAATACCTCGCGATGTAATCAACTATTGTGAATCGTTTATAATGTATATGAACGCGTCCTTTCACAAATACAACTTTTAGCTACTATTATTAATAGTATTTTACCAAATAAATATTATGTATATATTCATAAGTAATATTACTTAAAAGTATGTAATGATCACATTAATAATTTTTATATAAATATTCAAATATAACAAGTTAGATATTTTAATATAATACTAATCAAATATATATGTGTATATATATATATATATATATATATATATATATATATATATATATATATATATATATATATTAACATAACCATATAAATATTAATCATTTTGTATACACAAATTAAATATATAAGATATATAATTTAAGATATAATATATAAACTTATTCGATTACGAGTATATGTGTTAATATATATACTTGATATAGGTTCGTAAATCCGAGGATAACTATGCACTTGTTTAGTATCGTCATATGCATATTTACTACAAACTATCATATCGTATCGTGAGTTTCATTTGCTCCCTTTTTATCTATATTTTTGGGCTGAGAATACATGCACTATTTTTATATCTGATAGACACAAGTACAAACTTATTATGCGACCAACATGAGTATTTTTATTGTGTTCATTTGAAACATACAAATTTCTGCTTTGTAATATCATTAATTGCTAGATGATTAAGTGGCAAACGGAATTATTATAGATAGCGCTATTGGGAATAACGTCCCGCACTGTTGATCTCAGGTCAATTGGTGGTATAATAATGATCTCGACAATTACATATGTATTGTCTCGGGGTAAAATCGTTTAGTTTTGATATTATACGCTCATGGCATACTTTTGGTATACATAATATATCGTTTTTTATTAAATCTTGTGATCTATTACTGAAATCATTATTTATGACAAACCTATGAACTCACTCAATCTTGTGTTGACTTTTTAAGCATGTTTATTCTCAGGTACTTAAATATTGCTTCCGCTGTATATCTACGGCTTTGATGATGATTTCTTGCCATTCTTGGAGTCTTCATGCATTACTTACCAATTCATTTAAAAACATTTAATGCTCTAAATACAATGTAATCTATTTATCTTCCGCTGCAAAACTCAATAAAACATCTCATATAGAGTCGTTCTCGCTTATACAACTATGATTTGATATAATTAGTCACAAATACCCAGGCCCTATTTGGGGGTGTGACAGATTGATATCAGAGCAGTTTTGTTGTAGAGAACCAGGATTGCATTTTAAGTGTGCCTTATACAATTAGGTACCTTAGCAATGTAGGACTACAACTTTCCTTGACTATAGTGCCTTTAATTGTTGCCTTTAATTGTTAAATGCTACACTATACCTTAGAAACTTTACTTATTAAGTTCTTTAATCTTTCTTAGAATGCTGAGCCAAACTAAGAACTCTGCTCACTCTCCTAAGTACTATCCAATTCCGCCACCACATTTAAATGCGACACCTTCTCGACATTCCTTTGTCATCTATCATGATTTTGTGTATTACATATGTATTACATGAAATGTTATCCATGATTTTTGAAACTCCTATATTTGTTACTATTCATACTCAAACGTATATAACTCCCTGTTATATCACATACCTATATGCTTTATGCCTTTATGCATCGGTTTGTGAACTGAAAAATGTCATTGGGTTATCGAGAATCTCAAAGACATTATAATGTCATCACTATTCATATTCATTACTTTTAAATTTTTGTTTTCTCGTTATTTTTGATCATTGAACTTTCTCGACGGGTGGCGTCTACGAAACTCTAGAATGGAAGGGTTTGGATTACTGATTTAAAGGATCCTATAGCTCAAGCCCCTAGACCGGAATAGGCCATTGCAAATTGAAAGTCTTTAATCGAAAGTTTATCTGATTACATACTTATCATTTTTAAATCTCGACACGTATACTGCCATTATTGCATAAATGGAGTATAGACACATCATATCTTATCATATCTATCCCAATAGACTTTGTCTAACACTTTTCCTAAATTTCCTCCGTAAATTACAGAAATCTTTTGCTATATATACGTATTCAAGGAGACGAATATATCATTCAATATTCAACACCCATTTCATATCAAACCCTATTCCAAACACATAATATGGATTTCTCACCTGATTCCTCAAGTTCTTCTAGCTCTAAAGATAGCGTGACGGGAGCACACCCACCGATCAATTACCATGATTTCTTCAGAAAATGGGGATGGGTTCGCGAAATACTCACCCTATAGAGAAATGAAGAAGATACTCCTTATCACGAGCCAAACTTACCACCAAACGTCAGAGTACTCGTTCCGCTTACCGGCGAACCTGTTCGCAATACCGTTTTCACTCTTTTCGCAAGGATTTTCCGCCTTGAAGGTCGACTCGATGTAACCAAAGATAGTATTCATCCTCTACTCCCGAATTCTAATCAGATAGGATTATTAGAAGAAGTTAGAAGACTTCAAACTAAATATCAAGAATTGACAAACCTTACGGAGGAATGAGTAGAACAAATCCATAGACTCGAGCATAAAGTAGAAACCCTGGAGGAAACGGTGCACGATTTGGAAGCTAGGCTCACACCTACTACCCAAGTACCACAAGCAACACCAGCAGCATAACCAGCACCACCAGTACCATCAGCAACACCACCAACAGCACCAGTACCACCAACAACATCCGCATCCTATGACGACCCATGAATTTCCGACTAAATTTAAACTTAATCTTTATATGATTTCGATACGATAAGCAAATTATGTTAGGTTGAGTCTCCAAAATTTTGAACTGTTATCATATATGCAAATACCCTTCGACTATTCCCGACGATTCACGAACCACTATTTGTAAATAGATACATATATTTATATGTATATATATATATATATATATATATATATATATATATATATTAATTATTATAAATATTATATGAGTTCATTAATAATGTAAATAAAATAATATTTGATATTAAGATATATATATATATATATATATATATATATATATATATATATATATATATATATATATATATATATATATATAAAGGTATATTGAATGTATAATTATATGGTTTCGAATTTATTTTCGTAAACAATAACAGCACTTGTTTGTCAGTCGATCGCTATTAAGCAAGTTAAATACAGATTTATGTGATTTTAAAATAAACGGTGATCCGAAAATGAGTTTTATAAATTATAGGCTTATTAACAATACATTTAGAAGTTATTTGATAAATTTTAAAACCTTTTATATTTTACTTAGGATTGAGAGTTAATAACTAATTTAATTATTTTAAATAGTTAATGAACAAATTTTATACCATAATGACTGGGATAAATATAGATAATTACTGTAAAAATTTGAGATTTTTCTGAACACTTTTATCCGTCACTGAATTACAACAGAGCACGAAATCCAGTCAGTGAAATAAAAGTTAATCTAATAGTAAAAGGTGGCTAACATTATCACACGTTTATATTTTTAAATTATATTATAATTGCTATTTGGAATCACTATACTTGTCTGATTTCACTTTCTGTTTCATTTCACTTTCAATTCTTGTGTTTTAAGATGTTAACATTTGAGATACAATGAATGATACGTAGCAACTTATTGCATATACTGTGGATGGCTACTATGCATTACTTTCACTTTAGCATATTCTAATATTATTATATATACAAATAGATAGATGATATATCCGTGCATATACAATTGTGCACCTTCACCACTAGTCAAACACCCAACCCACTTCAAAAAATAACAACCACCATCATCCTTGCACTTTCCTTCACAATCGACTTACTTGTTGCTACTGTTGTCGTTACTGTTGAAGCAAGAACACCACAAACCACTTTCAACTTTTACTATTCGATTCCCTTTTAGCTCGATGAAGAATCAACAACACCAACCACAATCGTGAATATCACCAGAACCACCACGACAATCAACACCTTCCATCATCCACGTCACCATCACAATTGAAATGTCCCGTTCTTATTGATTAAAAACGTTCCATATTAATTGATTTCGTTGCGAGGTTTTGACCTCTATATGAGACATTTTTCAAAGACTGCATTCATTTTTAAAACAAACCATAACCTTTATTTCATAAATAAAGGTTTAAAAAGCTTTACGTAGATTATCAAATAATGATAATCTAAAATATCCTGTTTACACACGACCATTACATAATGGTTTACAATACAAATATGTTACATCGAAATCAGTTTCTTGAATGCAGTTTTTACACAATATCATACAAACATGGACTCCAAATCTTGTCCTTATTTTAGTATGCAACAGCGGAAGCTCTTAATATTCACCTGAGAATAAACATGCTTTAAACGTCAACAAAAATGTTGGTGAGTTACAGGTTTAACCTATATATATCAAATCGTAACAATAGACCACAAGATTTCATATTTCAATACACATCCCATACATAGAGATAAAAATCATTCATATGGTGAACACCTGGTAACCGACAATAACAAGATGCATATATAAGAATATCCCCATCATTCCGGGACACCCTTCGGATATGATATAAATTTCGAAGTACTAAAGCATCCGGTACTTTGGATGGGGTTTGTTAGGCCCAATAGATCTATCTTTAGGATTCGCGTCAATTAGGGTGTCTGTTCCCTAATTCTTAGATTACCAGACTTAATAAAAAGGGGCATATTCGATTTCGATAATTCAACCATAGAATGTAGTTTCACGTATTTGTGTCTATTTTGTAAATCATTTATAAAACCTGCATGTATTCTCATCCCAAAAATATTAGATTTTAAAAGTGGGACTATAACTCACTTTCACAGATTTACTTCGTCGGGAAGTAAGACTTGGCCACTGTTGATTCACGAACCTATAACAATATATACATATATATTAAAGTATGTTCAAAATATATTTACAACACTTTTAATATATTTTGATGTTTTAAGTTTATTAAGTCAGCTGTCCTCGTTAGTAACCTATAACTAGTTGTCCACAGTTAGATGTACAGAAATAAATCGATAAATATTATCTTGAATCAATCCACGACCCAGTGTATACGTATCTCAGTATTGATCACAACTCAAACTATATATATTTTGGAATCAACCTCAACCCTGTATAGCTAACTCCAACATTCACATATAGAGTGTCTATGGTTGTTCCGAAATATATATAGATGTGTCGACATGATAGGTTGAAACATTGTATACGTGTCTATGGTATCTCAAGATTACATAATATACAATACAAGTTGATTAAGTTATGGTTGGAATAGATTTGTTACCAATTTTCACGTAGCTAAAATGAGAAAAATTATCCAATCTTGTTTTACCCATAACTTCTTCATTTTAAATCCGTTTTGAGTGAATCAAATTGCTATGATTTCATATTGAACTCTATTTTATGAATCTAAACAGAAAAAGTATAGGTTTATAGTCGGAAAAATAAGTTACAAGTCGTTTTTGTAAACGTAGTCATTTCAGTCGAAAGAACGACGTCTAGATGACCATTTTAGAAAACATACTTCCACTTTGAGTTTAACCATAATTTTTGGATATAGTTTCATGTTCATAATAAAAATCATTTTCTCAGAATAACAACTTTTAAATCAAAGTTTATCATAGTTTTTAATTAACTAACCCAAAACAGCCCGCGGTGTTACTACGACGGCGTAAATCCGGTTTTACGGTGTTTTTCGTGTTTCCAGGTTTTAAATCATTAAGTTAGCATATCATATAGATATAGAACATGTGTTTAGTTGATTTTAAAAGTCAAGTTAGAAGGATTAACTTTTGTTTGCGAACAAGTTTAGAATTAACTAAACTATGTTCTAGTGATTACAAGTTTAAACCTTCGAATAAGATAGCTTTATATGTATGAATCGAATGATGTTATGAACATCATTACTACCTTAATTTCCTTGGATAATCCTACTAGAAAAGAGAAAAATGGATCTAGCTTCAATGGATCCTTGGATGGCTCGAAGTTCTTGAAGCAGAATCATGACACGAAAACAAGTTCAAGTAAGATCATCACTTGAAATAAGATTGTTATAGTTATAGAAATTGAACCAAAGTTTGAATATGATTATTACCTTGTATTAGAATGATAACCTACTGTAAGAAACAAAGATTTCTTGAGGTTGGATGATCACCTTACAAGATTGGAAGTGAGCTAGCAAACTTGAAAGTATTCTTGATTTTATGAAACTAGAACTTTTGGAATTTATGAAGAACACTTAGAACTTGAAGATAGAACTTGAGAGAGATCAATTAGATGAAGAAAATTGAAGAATGAAAGTGTTTGTAGGTGTTTTTGGTCGTTGGTGTATGGATTAGATATAAAGGATATGTAATTTTGTTTTCATGTAAATAAGTCATGAATGATTACTCATATTTTTGTAATTTTATGAGATATTTCATGCTAGTTGCCAAATGATGGTTCCCACATGTGTTAGGTGACTCACATGGGCTGCTAAGAGCTGATCATTGGAGTGTATATACCAATAGTACATACATCTAAAAGCTGTGTATTGTACGAGTACGAATACGGGTGCATACGAGTAGAATTGTTAATGAAACTGAACGAGGATGTAATTGTAAGCATTTTTGTTAAGTAGAAGTATTTTGATAAGTGTATTGAAGTCTTTAAAAAGTGTATAAATACATATTAAAACACTACATGTATATACATTTTAACTGAGTCGTTAAGTCATCGTTAGTCGTTACATGTAAGTGTTGTTTTGAAACCTTTAGGTTAACGATCTTGTTAAATGTTGTTAACCCAATGTTTATAATATCAAATGAGATTTTAAATTATTATATTATCATGTATGAATATCTCTTAATATGATATATATACATTAAATGTCTTTACAACGATAATCGTTACATATATGTCTCGTTTAAAAATCATTAAGTTAGTAGTCTTGTTTTTACATATGTAGTTCATTGTTAATATACTTTATGATATGTTTTCTTATCATAGTATCATGTTAACTATATATATATATCCATATATATGTCATCATATAGTTTTTACAAGTTTTAACGTTCGTGAATCACCGATCAACTTGGGTGGTCAATTGTCTATATGAAACATATTTCAATTAATCAAGTCTTAACAAGTTTGATTGCTTAACATGTTGGAAACATTTAATCATGTAAATATCAATCTCAATTAATATATATAAACATGGAAAAGTTCGGGTCACTACAGTACCTACCCGTTAAATAAATTTCGTCCCGAAATTTTAAGCTGTTGAAGGTGTTGACGAATCTTCTGGAAATAGATGCGGGTATTTCTTCTTCATCTGATCTTCACGCTCCCAGGTGAACTCGGGTCCTCTACGAGCATTCCATCGAACCTTAACAATTGGTATCTTGTTTTGCTTAAGTCTTTTAACCTCACGATCCATTATTTCGACGGGTTCTTCGATGAATTGAAGTTTTTCGTTGATTTGGATTTCATCTAACGGAATAGTGAGATCTTCTTTAGCAAAACATTTCTTTAAATTCGAGACGTGGAAAGTGTTATGTACAGCCGCGAGTTGTTGAGGTAACTCTAGTCGGTAAGCTACTGGTCCGACACGATCAATAATCTTGAATGGTCCAATATACCTTGGATTTAATTTCCCTCGTTTACCAAATCGAACAACGCCTTTCCAAGGTGCAACTTTAAGCATGACCATCTCTCCAATTTCAAATTCTATATCTTTTCTTTTAATGTCAGCATAGCTCTTTTGTCGACTTTGGGCGGTTTTCAACCGTTGTTGAATTTGGATGATCTTCTCGGTAGTTTCTTGTATAATCTCCGGACCCGTAATCTGTCTATCCCCCACTTCACTCCAACAAATCGGAGACCTACACTTTCTACCATAAAGTGCTTCAAACGGCGCCATCTCAATGCTTGAATGGTAGCTGTTGTTGTAGGAAAATTCTGCTAACGGTAGATGTCGATCCCAACTGTTTCCGAAATCAATAACACATGCTCGTAGCATGTCTTCAAGCGTTTGTATCATCCTTTTGCTCTGCCCATCAGTTTGTGGATGATAGGCAGTACTCATGTCTAGACGAGTTCCTAATGCTTGCTGTAATGTCTGCCAGAATCTTGAAATAAATCTGCCATCCCTATCAGAGATAATAGAGATTGGTATTCCATGTCTGGAGACGACTTCCTTCAAATACAGTCGTGCTAACTTCTCCATCTTGTCATCTTCTCTTATTGGTAGGAAGTGTGCTGATTTGGTGAGACGATCAACTATTACCCAAATAGTATCAAAACCACTTGCAGTCCTTGGCAATTTAGTGATGAAATCCATGGTAATATTTTCCCATTTCCATTCCGGGATTTCGGGTTGTTGAAGTAGACCTGATGGTTTCTGATGCTCAGCTTTGACCTTAGAACACGTAAAACATTCTCCTACGTATTTAGCAACATCGGCTTTCATACCCGGCCACCAAAAATGTTTCTTGAGATCCTTGTACATCTTCCCCGTTCCAGGATGTATTGAGTATCTGGTTTTATGAGCTTCTCTAAGTACCATTTCTCTCATATCTCCAAATTTTGGTACCCAAATCCTTTCAGCCCTATACCGGGTTCCGTCTTCCCGAATATTAAGATGCTTCTCCGATCCTTTGGGTATTTCATCCTTTAAATTTCCCTCTTTTAAAACTCCTTGTTGCGCCTCCTTTATTTGAGTAGTAATGTTATTATGAATCATTATATTCATAGATTTTACTCGAATGGGTTCTCTGTCCTTCCTGCTCAAGGCATCGGCTACCACATTTGCCTTCCCCGGGTGGTAACGAATCTCAAAGTCGTAATCATTCAATAATTCAATCCACCTACGCTGCCTCATATTCAGTTGTTTCTGATTAAATATGTGTTGAAGACTTTTGTGGTCGGTATATATAATACTTTTGACCCCATATAAGTAGTGCCTCCAAGTCTTTAATGCAAAAACAACCGCGCCTAATTCCAAATCATGCGTCGTATAATTTTGTTCGTGAATCTTCAATTGTCTAGACGCATAAGCAATCACCTTCGTTCGTTGCATTAATACACAACCGAGACCTTGCTTTGATGCATCACAATAAATCACAAAATCATCATTCCCTTCAGGCAATGACAATATAGGTGCCGTAGTTAGCTTTTTCTTCAATAACTGAAACGCTTTCTCTTGTTCATCATTCCATTCAAATTTCTTCCCTTTATGCGTTAATGCAGTCAAGGGTTTTGCTATTCTGGAAAAGTCTTGGATGAACCTTCTGTAGTAACCAGCTAGTCCTAAAAACTGGCGTATGTGTTTCGGAGTTTTCGGGGTTTCCCACTTTTCAACAGTTTCTATCTTTGCCGGATCCACCTTAATACCTTCTTTGTTCACTATGTGACCGAGGAATTGAACTTCTTCCAACCAAAATGCACACTTTGAAAACTTAGCGTACAATTCTTCCTTCCTCAATACTTCTAACACCTTTCTCAAATGTTCACCGTGTTCTTGGTCATTCTTTGAGTAAATAAGTATGTCATCAATGAAAACAATGACAAACTTGTCAAGGTATGGTCCACACACTCGGTTCATAAGGTCCATGAACACAGCTGGTGCATTAGTTAAACCAAACGGCATGACCATAAACTCGTAATGACCGTAACGTGTTCTGAAAGCAGTCTTTGGAATATCATCTTCTTTCACCCGCATTTGATGATACCCGGAACGTAAGTCAATCTTTGAATAAACAGACGAGCCTTGTAGTTGATCAAATAAGTCGTCGATTCTCGGTAGTGGGTAGCGGTTCTTGATGGTAAGTTTGTTCAACTCTCGGTAGTCGATACACAACCTGAATGTACCATCTTTCTTCTTGACAAACAAAACAGGAGCTCCCCACGGTGATGTGCTTGGTCGAATGAAACCATGCTCTAAAAGTTCTTGTAATTGGCTTTGCAGTTCTTTCATCTCGCTGGGTGCGAGTCTGTAAGGAGCACGAGCTATTGGTGCAGCTCCTGGTACAAGATCTATTTGAAATTCAACGGATCGATGTGGGGGTAATCCCGGTAATTCTTTCGGAAATACATCGGGAAATTCTTTTGCAATGGGAACATCATTGATGCTCTTTTCTTCAGTTTGTACTTTCTCGACGTGTGCTAGAACAGCATAGCAACCTTTTCTTATTAGTTTTTGTGCCTTCAAATTACTAATAAGATGTAGCTTCGTGTTGCCCTTTTCTCCGTACACCATTAAGGGTTTTCCTTTTTCTCGTATAATGCGAATTGCATTTTTGTAACAAACGATCTCCGCTTTCACTTCTTTCAACCAGTCCATACCGATTATCACATCAAAACTCCCTAACTCTACTGGTATCAAATCAATCTTAAATGTTTCGCTAACCAGTTTAATTTCTTGATTCCGACATATATTATCTGCTGAAATTAATTTACCATTTGCTAATTCGAGTAAAAATTTACTATCCAAAGGCGTCAATGGACAACTTAATTTAGCACAAAAATCTCTACTCATATAGCTTCTATCCGCACCCGAATCAAATAAAACGTAAGCAGATTTATTGTCAATAAGAAACGTACCCGTAACAAGCTCCGGGTCTTCCTGTGCCTCTACCGCATTAATATTGAAAACTCTTCCACGGCCTTGTCCATTTGTGTTCTCCTGGTTCGGGCAATTTCTAATAATGTGGCCTGGTTTTCCACATTTATAACAAACTACATTGGCATAACTTGCTCCGACACTACTTGCTCTGCCATTACTCGTTCCGACACCATTTGTTCCTTTCGTTCTATTAACCCCTGGTCCGTAGACCTCACACTTCGCCGCACTATGACCATTTCTTTTACACTTGTTGCAAAATTTGGTGCAGAACCCCGAGTGATTCTTTTCACACCTTTGGCATAGCTGCTTCTGATTGTTGTTGTTGTTGCGGTTATTATTGTTGTTGGGATGATTGTTGTAGTTGCTGTTGTTGTTGTTGTTGTTGTTGTTGTTGTTGGGCCGTTTGTTGTAGTTGCGATTGATGTTGCGATTGTTGGGATAATTGTTGCGATTATTGTTGTAATTGCTGTTGTTGTTGTATTGGTGATTCTTATCACCGTTTTCCTCCCACTTTCTTTTGACTTGCTTCACATTGGCCTCTTCAGCAGTCTGTTCTTTAATTCTTTCTTCAATCTGGTTCACTAGTTTGTGAGCCATTCTACATGCCTGTTGTATGGAGGCGGGCTCGTGTGAACTTATATCTTCTTGGATTCTTTCCGGTAATCCTTTCACAAACGCGTCGATCTTCTCTTCCTCATCTTCGAATGCTCCCGGACACAATAGGCACAATTCTGTGAATCGTCTTTCGTACATGGTAATATCAAATCCTTGGGTTCGTAACCCTCTAAGTTCTGTCTTGAGCTTATTGACCTCGGTTCTGGGATGGTACTTCTCGTTCATCAAGTGCTTGAATGCTGACCACGGTAGTGCGTACGCATCATCTTGTCCCACTTACTCTAGATAGGTGTTCCACCATGTTAACGCAGAACCTGTGAAGGTATGCGTAGCGTACTTCACTTTGTCCTCTTCAGTACACTTACTTATGGCAAACACCGATTCAACCTTCTCGGTCCACCGTTTCAATCCGATCGGTCCTTCAGTTCCATCAAATTCCAAAGGTTTGCAGGCCGTGAATTCTTTGTAGGTGCATCCTACACGATTTCCTGTACTGCTAGATCCAAGGTTATTGTTGGTATGTAGCGCAGCCTGTACTGCGGCTATATTTGAAGCTAGAAAAGTACGGAATTCCTCTTCATTCATATTCACGGTGTGTCGAGTAGTCGGTGCCATTTCCTTCAAAATAGTTAAATGGAACAAGTTAATCATACAGAATATTAAGAGTAGTTAATAGTATTTTGTAGCATAATATGAACTCATTTATAAAAGCTTTTTCTTCATATTAGCGTTTTATAAGTTTAAATTCGGGTAGTACCTACCCGTTAAGTTCATACTTAGTAGCTAATATACAATTCAACTACTACAATTCTATATGAAAAACTAATTGTAATAATATTTTGCGTTCAAACTTTTATACAATATTTTACAAACTTACAATACCGCTTATTTTACATAAAGCATGAAATATAGCACACAATAACTTTGATACAAGATAGTTGTGAAGACAATTCTAGCTAGTACACAAGTCGTTCGGCAAAGGCAATAAAGACACGTAATTCATACGTCCAGAAACAAGTCATGCATTCTGGTTTTACTAGGACTACTTCCCATCCTTGGTCTTGTGCAACATAACCGTTATGGCCGTTGATAAGACAGCGTGTTGTAACATCATCAAAGGGACGAGGGTTAAGTAATGTCCAACAGTCCCGTAATAATCTAAAAACCTCATTTCTTACCCCAATTACCGACTCCGTCACTTGTGGAAACGTTTTGTTTAATAGTTGTAGCCCGATGTTCTTGTTCTCACTTTGGTGAGAAGCGAACATTACTAATCCGTAAGCATAACATGCTTCTTTATGTTGCATGTTAGCCGCTTTTTCTAAATCACGAAGTCCAATATTCGGATATATTGAGTCAAAATAATTTCTTAACCCGTTGCGTAAAATAGCATTTGGGTTCCCCGCAATATATGCGTCAAAGTAAACACATCGTAACTTATGGGTTTCCCAATGTGATATCCCCCATCTTTCAAACGAAAGTCTCTTATAAACCAAGACATTCTTGTAACGTTCTTCGAATGTCTTACAAACTGATCTCGCCTTAAATAGTTGTGCCGAAGAATTCTGGCCGACTCTAGACAAGATTTCATCAATCATGTCTCCGGGTAGGTCTCTTAAAATATTGGGTTGTCTATCCATTTTGTGTTTTTAAACTGTAAAATAGACAAGAGTTAGTTTCATAAAAAAATACTTATTAATACAAGCAATTTTTACATATATCATAAAGCATAAGAACACTATATTACATATATTACACCACACGAATACAACTATCTTATTCCGACTCGCTCGTTTCTTCTTCTTCAGTTTTGGTTCGTTTTGCCAAGTTTCTAGGGATATATGATGTTCCCCTAATACGAGCCGTCGTTGTCCACATTGGTTTAGAAAAACCTGGTGGTTTAGAGGTTCCCGGGTCATTGTTACAACTTAAGGACTTCGGGGGTTGACGATACATATAAAGTTCATCGGGGTTGGAATTAGATTTCTCTATTTTTATGCCCTTTCCCTTATTATTTTCTTTTGCCTTTTTAAATTCAGTTGGGGTAATTTCTATAACATCATCGGAATTCTCGTCGGAATCCGATTCATCGGAGAATTGGTAATCCTCCCAATATTTTGCTTCCTTGGCGGAAACACCATTGACCATAATTAACTTTGGTCGGTTGGTTGAGGATTTTCTTTTACTTAACCGTTTTATTATTTCCCCCACCGGTTCTATTTCTTCATCCGGTTCCGATTCTTCTTCCGGTTCCGATTCTTCTTCCGGTTCCGACTCTTCTTCCGGTTCCTCTTCGGGAACTTGTGAATCAGTCCACAAATCATTCCAATTTACATTTGACTCTTCATTATTATTAGGTGAGTCAATGGGACTTGTTCTAGAGGTAGACATCTATCACATAATATCAAACACGTTAAGAGATTAATATATCACATAATATTCATATGTTAAAAATATATAGTTTCCAACAAAAATGTTAAGCAATCATTTTTAAAGAAAACACGGTCGAAGTCCAGACTCACTAATGCATCCTAACAAACTCGATAAGACACACTAATGCAAATTTTCTGGTTCTCTAAGACCAACGCTCGGATACCAACTGAAATGTCCCGTTCTTATTGATTAAAAACGTTCCATATTAATTGATTTCGTTGCGAGGTTTTGACCTCTATATGAGACATTTTTCAAAGACTGCATTCATTTTTAAAACAAACCATAACCTTTATTTCATAAATAAAGGTTTAAAAAGCTTTACGTAGATTATCAAATAATGATAATCTAAAATATCCTGTTTACACACGACCATTACATAATGGTTTACAATACAAATATGTTACATCGAAATCAGTTTCTTGAATGCAGTTTTTACACAATATCATACAAACATGGACTCCAAATCTTGTCCTTATTTTAGTATGCAACAGCGGAAGCTCTTAATATTCACCTGAGAATAAACATGCTTTAAACGTCAACAAAAATGTTGGTGAGTTACAGGTTTAACCTATATATATCAAATCGTAACAATAGACCACAAGATTTCATATTTCAATACACATCCCATACATAGAGATAAAAATCATTCATATGGTGAACACCTGGTAACCGACAATAACAAGATGCATATATAAGAATATCCCCATCATTCCGGGACACCCTTCGGATATGATATAAATTTCGAAGTACTAAAGCATCCGGTACTTTGGATGGGGTTTGTTAGGCCCAATAGATCTATCTTTAGGATTCGCATCAATTAGGGTGTCTGTTCCCTAATTCTTAGATTACCAGACTTAATAAAAAGGGGCATATTCGATTTCGATAATTCAACCATAGAATGTAGTTTCACGTACTTGTGTCTATTTTGTAAATCATTTATAAAACCTGTATGTATTCTCATCCCAAAAATATTAGATTTTAAAAGTGGGACTATAACTCACTTTCACAGATTTACTTCGTCGGGAAGTAAGACTTGGCCACTGTTGATTCACGAACCTATAACAATATATACATATATATTAAAGTATGTTCAAAATATATTTACAACACTTTTAATATATTTTGATGTTTTAAGTTTATTAAGTCAGCTGTCCTCGTTAGTAACCTATAACTAGTTGTCCACAGTTAGATGTACAGAAATAAATCGATAAATATTATCTTAAATCAATCCACGACCCAGTGTATACGTATCTCAGTATTGATCACAACTCAAACTATATATATTTTGGAATCAACCTCAACCCTGTATAGCTAACTCCAACATTCACATATAGAGTGTCTATGGTTGTTCCGAAATATATATAGATGTGTCGACATGATAGGTCGAAACATTGTATACGTGTCTATGGTATCTCAAGATTACATAATATACAATACAAGTTGATTAAGTTATGGTTGGAATAGATTTGTTACCAATTTTCACGTAGCTAAAATGAGAAAAATTATCCAATCTTGTTTTACCCATAACTTCTTCATTTTAAATCCGTTTTGAGTGAATCAAATTGCTATGATTTCATATTGAACTCTATTTTATGAATCTAAACAGAAAAAGTATAGGTTTATAGTCGGAAAAATAAGTTACAAGTCGTTTTTGTAAAGGTAGTCATTTCAGTCGAAAGAACGACGTCTAGATGACCATTTTAGAAAACATACTTCCACTTTGAGTTTAACCATAATTTTTGGATATAGTTTCATGTTCATAATAAAAATCATTTTCTCAGAATAACAACTTTTAAATCAAAGTTTATCATAGTTTTTAATTAACTAACCCAAAACAGCCCGCGGTGTTACTACGACGGCGTAAATCCGGTTTTACGGTGTTTTTCGTGTTTCCAGGTTTTAAATCATTAAGTTAGCATATCATATAGATATAGAACATGTGTTTAGTTGATTTTAAAAGTCAAGTTAGAAGGATTAACTTTTGTTTGCGAACAAGTTTAGAATTAACTAAACTATGTTCTAGTGATTACAAGTTTAAACCTTCGAATAAGATAGCTTTATATGTATGAATCGAATGATGTTATGAACATCATTACTACCTTAATTTCCTTGGATAAACCTACTGGAAAAGAGAAAAATGGATCTAGCTTCAATGGATCCTTGGATGGCTCGAAGTTCTTGAAGCAGAATCATGACACGAAAACAAGTTCAAGTAAGATCATCACTTGAAATAAGATTGTTATAGTTATAGAAATTGAAACAAAGTTTGAATATGATTATTACCTTGTATTAGAATGATAACCTACTGTAAGAAACAAATATTTCTTGAGGTTGGATGATCACCTTACAAGATTGGAAGTGAGCTAGCAAACTTGAAAGTATTCTTGATTTTATGAAACTAGAACTTTTGGAATTTATGAAGAACACTTAGAACTTGAAGATAGAACTTGAGAAAGATCAATTAGATGAAGAAAATTGAAGAATGAAAGTGTTTGTAGGTGTTTTTGGTCGTTGGTGTATGGATTAGATATAAAGGATATGTAATTTTGTTTTCATGTAAATAAGTCATGAATGATTACTCATATTTTTGTAATTTTATGAGATATTTCATGCTAGTTGCCAAATGATGGTTCCCACATGTGTTAGGTGACTCACATGGGCTGCTAAGAGCTGATCATTGGAGTGTATATACCAATAGTACATACATCTAAAAGCTGTGTATTGTACGAGTACGAATACGGGTGCATACGAGTAGAATTGTTAATGAAACTGAACGAGGATGTAATTGTAAGCATTTTTGTTAAGTAGAAGTATTTTGATAAGTGTATTGAAGTCTTTCAAAAGTGTATAAATACATATTAAAACACTACATGTATATACATTTTAACTGAGTCGTTAAGTCATCGTTAGTCGTTACATGTAAGTGTTGTTTTGAAACCTTTAGGTTAACGATCTTGTTAAATGTTGTTAACCCAATGTTTATAATATCAAATGAGATTTTAAATTATTATATTATCATGATATTATCATGTATGAATATCTCTTAATATGATATATATACATTAAATGTCTTTACAACGATAATCGTTACATATATGTCTCGTTTAAAAATCATTAAGTTAGTAGTCTTGTTTTTACATATGTAGTTCATTGTTAATATACTTTATGATATGTTTTATTATCATAGTATCATGTTAACTATATATATATATATCCATATATATGTCATCATATAGTTTTTACAAGTTTTAACGTTCGTGAATCACCGATCAACTTGGGTGGTCAATTGTCTATATGAAACATATTTCAATTAATCAAGTCTTAACAAGTTTGATTGCTTAACATGTTGGAAACATTTAATCATGTAAATATCAATCTCAATTAATATATATAAACATGGAAAAGTTCGGGTCACTACAACAATCACCCTTCGTCTTCAACGAAACAAACAATCACCACAGGGAACCACCATGTCCATCACCACTACTCTATCTATATATATCCTTTCTCCTTATGTTTAACCGTGATTGAACCAACACCATCCATCACCAATCGCTACTTGTTCCCTGGCAATTATCACCACCACATCACCACCCTATCCGCCACCATCCTCCACAACCCTACAACCCATATAGTCACCCTATAAACCACTTTAGACCACCATCAAGTTATCAACGTCTGTTTGTTTCTGTCTTGCAGCCCCACCACCACGAAACCCTATGGAAAACGCTACTATTATTATTATCCTTTTATCCTGTTTGTTCGAACTGCATGATGAGCTACGGATGCTACTATGCTCTCCATATGTTTTCTGTTTACAACGGGTGCAAACCACCACCCTAACACCATCACCATACGCATATCAACGATCACCTCACCACAACTTACTTTATTCTTCTTTGAAAATCATCGAACCACCGTCACATCTAACAAGGAATAAAACTATGATCATCAACGACCTGCAATTCATATATTCTTTTCTTCTACTACGATCAAACACCACAAACCCTCTTTATTTTTATTCACTGCTCGTTACTAATCACCATATTCAATTTACAAACCACCTAAATCTATGTCACTGTTTTGTTTCAAGTAGCATCAATCATCTTCATCAAAAACCTGTAACCAACCCTCAATCACGTGAACCACCATCATCCAACCCTATCATCCCATTGAATAAACTAAATATTACTGAAGATGCCATATATGTTTCTATTGTATATGAACCCACTCGAACCACCATAGACTCACCATACCACGCAGCTACTGCTACTGTTCCGTTATATATTTTTGTTTCAATCAAAAACCACCAACACAACCGTCAATTGTTGAATACTACCGCTATTCCTATCTGTTTCCGTTTTTAATTATAACGACAAGAATGATCAGAAGAATGATTTAATCATAACAACAAAGATGGTGATAGGAGATATTAAATTAATGAGGATGAATATATCATGCAACTGCCTTTCTCTTTTTGTCGGCCATTATTGTATTGTAATTGCAATTTTGTACGTTTCTATTTGTATTGATGGGATTGGGCCAATTGATTGTTGGGTGAGCTAGTCGTGATCCAATACATATTCTGCTGTTGGGCCGCTTTAATATTTTTAGTGGGTTTGCAAATGGATTTTGTTGGGCTAACTATGTTGGACCATTTAGATGTAATTAGGAGATGATTAATTTACTAAATTATGATCATGATAACGATCTCTTCGATAATTTGAAAATGAACATGATAAATAATATCAATAATAATACATGAAATAATAATCGAATGACGATTTAAGTTGATAATAATCTAGTGATGATATCGAATAGAGATTATGGTGTCGAGAAAGATAGTTTAAGTTATGATGATGATTTTGGCGGGAAATGATGATTGTTTAGGATTAAGGTATGAATAAGATATTGATGATGACACATAATGATGGTGATGACGGTTTATGTGAATATGATCATGGTTCGATGACTCGTAATTGATTAGAAAATAATGATGATGAAATGATAAGTGTTTGAAGAATACAAACTAGTTAATCTTGCCGGTTAATACTAAAACAAATCGTTGGTTCGATGGTTTAGGTTGTTATCGGGTTAGCGGGACGTCGCGGGTTCAAACTCGGACTTGGGCATTTTTTTAAGGGCTACTCCTTTGAGGTAGTTATTATTAATACTCTTATTATTATTATTTCATTATTATTATTATCGTTATTATTATTATTATTTATTATGGATTGCTATTAAGTAATTATTATTATTACTAATATTAGAAAATAGATTTTTAGTATAATTAATATTATTATTATTATTACTATTAAAATATATAGTATTACTATGATTAATATGACTATTAAAATTGCTATTTAAAATCATCAGTTTATTGAAAGTACCATTATTATTTAAAATATTATTTTTATGAAAACTAACTTTTTTATTTTATCATTATTATTTTTTTTATTAATTAAAATTATTATTATTACTAACATTACTTTTATTATTAGTATTATTATCAAAGCTATTAATATCAGTATCATTACTAAATCTAATTACTTTTAGTATTATTATTATTATCATAAAAAGATACAAATTTTTATTTATTATTATTGATATTATTTTACCAAATAAATAACTATATAAGTGTATATTTAAAACATATCACTTAACAACATTAATATTTTCATAATAAATAATAATTATTTATCTAATGTATATAAAATAAAGTATAGTTAATTTAGTTATTAATGAAACATACAAGTTACTAACATAACAATTAATAATAAAACATAAACTTGTTCGATTACGATTATATGTTTTAATATATATAATTGATATAGGTTCGTGAATCCGATGCCAACCATCCATTGTTCAGTTCAGTCGAACGAATATTTTTAATACAAAATATTGTAGAGTGAGTTTCATTTGCCTTTTTACCCTTTATATTTTTGGGCTGAGAATACATGCGCAATTTTTATAAATGTTTTACGAAATAGACACAAGTAATTGAAACTATATTATATGGGTGAATGATCAAAGACGAATATGCCCCTTTTGTTTGGTAACCTAAGAATTAGTTAACCGATCTACTAATTAACGCGAATCCTAAAGATAGATCTATTGGGCCTAACGAACCCCATCTAAAGTACCGGATGCTTTAGTTCTTCGATGTTGTTTTTTATCATGTCCGAAGGATTTCCCGGAATGATAGGGGATATTCTTATATGCATCTTGTTAATGTCAGTTACCAAGTGTTCACCATATGAATGATATTTTTGTCTCTATGCATGGGACGTATATTTATGAGAAATGGAAATGAAAATCTTATGGTCTATTAAAATGATGAAAATGAATGTTTATGATAAACTAATGAACTCACCAACCTTTTAGTTGACACTTGAGAGCATGTTTATTCTCAAGTTTGAAAGAAATCTTCCGCTGTGCAATTGCTCATTTTAGAGATATTATTGGGAGTCATTCATGGCATATTTCAAAAGATATTGCATTCGAGTTATTGAGATCAACAAGATTATTATTAAGTCATTTATAGTTTGGATATATTATGAAATGGTATGCATGCCTGTCAACTTTCGATGTAATGAAAGTTTATCTTTTAAAAACGAATGCAATGTTTGTAAAATGTATCATATAGAGGTCAAATACCTCGCGATGTAACCAAATGTAATGTATTCGTCCAGATGGATTTGGACGGGTCTCTACAGTTGGTATCAGAGCGGTGGTCTTAGCGAACTAGGTCTTGCATTAGTGTGTCTAACTAGTAGTTGTTAGGATGCATTAATGAGTCTGGACTTTGACCGTGTCTGCATGTCAAAAGTTTTGCTTATCATTTCATGTCGAAAATTACCTACTTATCATCCTTAGGAAATTACCTGCTTATCATTCCTAGTCTAGACACATCTTACTGCATTGATTGCATGAATAGTGTATAGACAAATCCATATCTTAGCGTATCTGTTACTGTAGACTTTATTTGACACGTTTCCTTAATTTCCTCCGTAATCTACGGGATCTTCTGTACTATATTAGATATTCTATATAATTAGAATATTATCCGATAACCGAAAATCATTTCATATCGAAAAATCCTCTAACTGATCATAAGAGATGAATCCTACACCTAGCTTGGATTCCATTAGTTCCGTAAGCAATTTCGAGATGCGTATTGAAGTAGACTCCGAAGTCAATGAACTCGAAGTGTCTCCTCCGTTTAGCTATTTTTCTTTCTGGAGTAGATGGGGGTGGGTCCGAGACTTACTCACTCGATGGATAAATGAAGAAGGCGAGCCCTACCGCAAACCAAACTTACCTTCTAACATCGGAGAAAACGATGTACTCACCGGTGAACCTATGCGCAACACGGTATTCACCCTTCTTGCTAAAGTTTTCCACCTCGAAGGTCGCATTACTGCAATCTCAGAAAATATTCAACCTCTACTTTCGAATACCAATCAAAGGGGAATATTAGAAGAAGTTAGGGAACTTTGAATTGATAATCAAGATCTATCGAATCAGATGAGTGGATGGATAGAAATGATAGAGGGTAGGATAGAAACCCTGACAAGAATGGTGCGTGATCTACAATCTATACTTACTACACCAACATCATCACCAACCTCAGCACCAACAACACTTGTAGCACCGACAGCAACAGTACCACCATCAGCAGAACCAACAGCATAACCAGTACCAACAACAACAACATCATCACACGTCTCAACCTCGAGATCTATACCTCAAGCATAATCATCGTTCTATGAATCGTTCTACGAATCGTTCTACGAATCGTTCTACATAAACTATCTTCATCCTTCATGGCGATTATGTAATCTCTAATGTTTTAGAGATTATGTACTCTAGTTCTAGCCGTAAATCTGATGAGTTTAATATCACATTGACTCATTAAATTCATGATTACGTTTGAAGAAAATATATATGTATATATGTTTTCATAAAGATTGTAATTAAAAGTTTTATTTTACAAACTGTTAATGGTGAAAATATTTTAACGGGTAGGTAATACCTGAGGAATATTTAGATTCCACATTAATAAGTTACACTGTACATTCTTTAAATCTGATTCAACGATCATTTACTATCCTACTTACATCCACAGACATACGTATTCGTTCACTACAGAATAACCATTTTCATTCAAATTTTATATTTGGATTTTGACCTATCACAATACAACAAGTGGCATAATGAAGAAAACATTGGACAAAATAAAATTTGTTAGAAACAAACAAATTAACTATGAGAAAATTTTTGTTAAGAATCCACGCTAACAAAATACTAGCTAACTGATTACATTTTATTTATCACAGTTTATTTATCGCAAATTTATTTTCCGTCATTTAATTTATGTATTTATTTTACGCACTTTAAATATCGGGACACGTATACAAGATTTTGACATATCATATCGACGCATATATATATATATATATATATATATATATATATATATATATATATATATATATATATATATATATATATATATATATATATATATATATATATATATATATATATATATATATATATATATATATATATATATATATATATATATATATATATATATATTATTTGGAATAACCATAGACACTCTATATGCAGAAATGATCGAGTTCTCTATACAGGGTTGAGGTTGATTCTACAATAATATATATACTTTGAGTTGTGATTGAGTCTAAGAAATGTACACGGGTCACGATACGTATTGATTAATTCGAATATTATATATTTAACTATATATGAATTATTGAATTAGTAATTATGGACTGCTAACTGTGGACTACCAACATTGGACAATTAAAATGAATTAAAATATTAATTATAACATATGAAACTAAACGATTCTTAGGTTTGCCACTTGATTTCATCTTAAACCTCATTGGTATCTTGACGATTACAATCTGCGTTCAAACCTTTCATAATTCTTGGAAATACCTTAATCAAGAGGATGAACCAACCGCACTTCATCTACGGAAGAAAAGATTGATACATATAATTATGCACCTTAAAACTCCCGGATCCTGAGTAAACGTTTAACACGTAGCTATGCAAATTCCTTTGGGCGTTGTTATTATCGAAAATAACTTTGCAATTCCTTTCCAAAATTAGCCAATTTTGTCACAGCTCCAGCAAGTCAACTTCGACTTTTCGTTCGAAACAACCTTATTATTACCTTGATTTATATGTATGCTCTTTTATTGTTACCGAGAAACCGTTTATATTCCACCACATTAGCAGTAAATTTACCAGCAACTTCAATGAATTTGGACTTTCCAAAAAATCATTATATTCATTGAAACCCCATCGTGTATTCAATCTATACCCTATAACAATAATTGCCATACCAAATATCGAGAATCAGTAATCAGTATTTCGAATCTCGTAGCATTTCTACATCAATAGTTATATGTATACATATAACAATTATCTCTTAGAATTACGATCTTCAATTCTGAAATTTTGAAAAGCACCCAGCTTACGAATCAATACATTGAACTTTGAAAAAGCTAAATGAAGCAGCAGAAACTGTAGGCAACCGTAAACGACCTTAATCGTCGGAAGTTTGAATAGTTTGTTGGAAAAGCTCAGAAAAGTTGAAACTGGAAAACGGATTGAGCAAACCATGAAGGAGACCAAGGACAAATACAAGGACCAAACCCTGTATTTAAAGAAATCCCGATGATTCTGTTTCTGATGAAATCTTTAGCGAATACCTTACTCCTTAATCGCTCTAAATCATTGCAAATGAATTTCTTCATCACACGTTGATTCTAAAATTCTAAGATATCATCGTATTTTTTGTCATGACCCGGAAAATTTCGACTAATTTTAAACCAAACTCTCGATACGATTTAATATCTTTGACACGATAAGCAAAGTCTGTAACGTTGAGTCTCAAAAATTTTGAACTGTTTCATATATTCAATTGACCTTCAACCATTACCGAAGATTCACGAACAATTAATAGATATGTGTGTATGTATATATAAATAATAATTCAAAATATAGTTTGAAGTATTATATAATGTTGTTATTAAAAATTAATAAAATAAAAATAGGATATTATAATAATTAAAATATATCTCTATACATAAATAAAGTATATTAAAAATAAATATTAAATGATTTTAATACTCGTTTGATATTTCGATTGATATTAAGCAAGTTAAATTAAAACTTATGTAATTTTAAAATAACGGTGATACGAAAATGAGTTCTATAAATTTTAGGCTTACTAAAAAAAATTGTATTTAGGACTTAGTTATTAAAATTTAACACTTTTTATATTTCACCCATAAATGAGAGGGACAGTTGATGTAATATTTATTTAGTAAATTAATGACAGAATTTTATACCATAATAACCTAGATAAATAAATATACTTAAATTAAAATTTTGGAATTTTTCCGAAGACTTTTATCCGCCCCTGATTTCAAATAGTGCACGATACACGGGCTGGAAGAAATGTCGGCACAATTAAACAAATTCATTCGTCTATTAACTGTTTAAATGTTGAATTATGTGGATATTACTGTGTCACTATTTTGTATTTTTCCTTATTCTCTATATCCTAATGTTTGTATATATAATATATCTTTAGAATTTAGATAATAGATCACACTCGTTGTTTGTCATTCATAAAGCAGTACCCATAAAATGGTCATTCATTGGAGACCATAATTCATCACTAAAACCACCATTATCGAACACCCACCACTATTCATCATCACCTCCACAAATCACACCATTTCACGTTTGTTATTTTGTTTTTTTTTCTTTTCTTCTTTTCCCGGTTACCTTCTTTCTTCCTCCTTACTTTTCTTTGCGAGGACAATTAACCACCACCATGATCACCATGATCACCGGAACACCACCATAATACCACCACCATCACCCATATCACCAAACCCACCACCACCTCTCTCTCTACATATCTCTCTCCTCTCCCTCTCCTCGTTTGTATTTCTTTTAATCGAAACTTGCATCTGCAGCTGATAATGTTCTGTTTGCAGCAGCTAAACCATCACAAATCACCATAAACCACCACCTTTAATCACTTAAATGGTTGCTGTATTCGGGCAGCTGTATTGACGCTGCTAATTGCGTCTGTTTCTGTTTAGACTGCCACCCAACACCACCTTAAATCATCTTGCTTATTCGCTGTTGTTGTTCCTTGTTTTCTCTTATGTTTTCATTATTTATTTTCGATAAAACCACCATTAACAAACCCACTATTGTTTCCTTTTATTCCTGTCGACACCCAAACAAACCCATGAAACATGCTATTGTACGCTTCTGCTTATGTTCCTATTTTCTATCAAAACCACTTGTGAAACTGTGAAAGATAATAACGAAAGGATAGATGAGTGATCACGATGTTAATGAGAATCGATAATCAATGATTTTTTTTTGTTGTTGTTGTTGAACATAATCGAAAACCCCAAACCCAGAAACCTTGTTGTTGAAGATGATAATGAACGAGGGGATCGATTTATATATATATATATATATATATATATATATATATATATATATATATATATATATATATATATATATATATATATATATATATATATATATATATATTGTTTTTGTTGTTGTGAGTCAGACAAAAGCCTACTACGTGTATTTACTTGTTCTTGGGCCATTTTAAAAAAATATATACAATAAGGGGACTGTTGGGCCGAAATGACTGTTGGGCCGAAATGACTGTTGGGCCAGATTAATGATGATGATGACGGGTTAAAATATTTTGGGTTGCGAGATTAATCAGAAAAATAGAGTTGGTCAAGTGGTGTTGGGAGTATGGGGGTGAACGGGAGGTCGTGTGTTCGAGTTCCGTCTGAGGCATTTCTTTTTAAGAATTTGTTTTGAAGGTAGTTTCATTTTTAAAAGTTATATTTATTATTATTATTATTATTATTATTATTATTATTATTATTATTATTATTATTATTATTATTATTATTATTATTATTATTATTATTATTATTATCATCATCATTAGAAATATAAATTTTATTATTATCAATATTTTTATTTTTATTATTATTATTAACCTTATAATTATTATTATTATCATTATAGATACCAATATTATTATAGAAATGATTAAGTTACAAATTAAATAAAAATTATTAATATTATTATTACTATCATTTATATATTATTATTATAACAACAAACAAATATTTTTAATGCATGTAACATAACTATATTAATATTTTTACTAATTATTTATCTAAAGTATATAAAATAGACATATTTAATTAAATTATTAATGAAACCTATAAATTATTAAATATAAAAAGTATATCAACAATAATAATATCTAAATTTGTTCAATTACAAGCATGTGTGTTAATATATATACAAATGATATAGGTTCGTGAATCCGAGGTCAACCCTGCATTGTTCAGTTCTGTCGTATGCATATTTTTACTACAAAATATCGTATCGTGAGTTTCATTTGCTCCATTTTTAATTACTTTTGCAATATATATTTTTGAGCTGAGAATACATGCGCTGTTTTATAAATGTTTTACGAAATAGGCACAAGTACTTAAAAATATATTCTACGTTGAGTTGTACCACTGGCATATTTCCCTGTAGCTTGGCAACTACTATTTACATGGGTATTGTAAACGCGAATCCTGTTGATAGATCTATCGGGCCTGACAACCCCAACCGGACTGGATGACCAGTATTCAACGGTTGCACAGTACTTCGTTTCGTTACTACGCTTGGTACAGTGTAGGGAGATTTCATAATAAAGGGAATATGCGACGTTGATTAAATGTTAAGTATGGTTACCAAGTGCTCAACCACTTAGAATGCTTTACATACACTTACAAGTGTATTATGTTTATGAATATGAAATCTTGTGGTCTATTAAGATATTGAAATGATTATTATGATAAACCTATGAACTCACCAACCTTTTGGTTGACACTTTAAGCATGTTTATTCTTAGGTACGAATTAAGTCTTCCGCTGTGCATTTGCTCATTTTAAAGACATTACTTGGAGTCGATCATCGTAATGAGACCAAATGTTGATGACTTCGTCCAGGTGGATAAGGACGGGTCTTTACAGGTGGTATCAGAGCGGTGGTCTTAGCGAACCAGGTCTTACATTAGTGTGTCTAACTGATAGTTGTTAGGATGCATTAGCGAGTCTGGACTTCGACCTTAGCCGCATATTATAAGTTTTTCTTATATTTTCTTGTCGGAAATTACTTGCTTATCATCCTTAAGTTTAGACACGTCTTACTGCCACTATTGCATCGATAGTGAATAGACAAAATTTGTATCTTAGCGTATCTGTTACTGTAGACTTTGCCTGGCAGTTTCCGTAGATTCCTCCGTAACTTATGGGATTTTAGTATTATATATGCATATATAAATTTTGTAATACAGGATACTAATCTACATCCTATAATCTATTTCTTATCGGAAATCCTTCACCTGATCGTACGAAATGATTCCTCAACCAGTTCGAGTTCCTCAGATTCCGACAGCTATTCCGACATGGATATCCACTTGAGCTCCGAAAGCAGTGTAACCGGAATGGATCAACCACTTAGCCATCACCTATTTTGGATGAAATGGGGATGGATTCGTAGTTGACTTAACCAATGGAGACGAGAAGAAGGTGATCCTTTCCATCAACCAAATTTCCCTCTTGGCGATGAATCTGCAGCACTTACCGGCGAACCTATCTGAAACACCATTTTTAGCCTCATTTCTAGGGTAGCTCGTCACAATTACATTCTATCTAAAATTCTAAACCTTATTCATCCGCTCGTTCCAACCGACAATCATCCCGGAATAATAGAAGAAGTCAACGAACTTCGCGCTCGAGTTGTAGCTTTGGAAAATATGGTGCGAAACTTACCAGCTTCAGCAACATCACCGGCACCAACAGTACCACCAACAACCTAAGTTTTAACATCACATGCCTCAACATCTCATTATGTACCTCGAGCATAATCATCGTTCTACGTATCGTTCTATCTACTTTATCTTCGTTCTACATATTGTTCAACATCGGTTATCTTTACTCGACATGACGATTATGTAATTTATAAAGTTTTAGAGATTATGTAATCTAGTACTAACGATAAATAAAATGAGTTTAATATCTTATTGACTCATTATATCTATGATTACATCTGAAGAAAATATATATGTATATATTTTTTCATAAAGATTGTAATTAAAAATTCTTTTGTACAAACTGTTAATGGTGAAAATATTTTAACGGGTAGGTAATACCCGAGAAATATTTAGATTTCACATTAATAAGTTACACTGTACATCATTCGAATCTGACTCAACGTTCAGTCACTATCCTACTTGTATCCATAGATATACGTATCCGTTCACCACAGAATAACCATTTTCGTTCAATTTCATATTTGGATTTTGATCTATCAGAATCCAACAAGTGGCATAATGAAGAAAACACTGGACAAAATAAAACTTGTTAGAAACAAACAAATTAACTACGAGAAAAATGTTGTTAAGAATCCACGCTAACTGTTCCTAGCTAATTGTTCCTAGCTAACTGATTACATTTTATTTATCGCAATTTATTTATCGCAATTTACATTCTCTCAATTTTACTTATCGTCATTTAATTTCTGTTATTTACTTTACGCACTTTATTTATCGTCATTTAATTTCTATTATTTTTTTTACGCACTTTAAATATCGGGACACGTAAACAAGGTTTTGACATATCATATCGACGCATCTATATATATTATTTGGAATAACCATAGACACTCTATATGCAGTAATGCGGGAGTTAGCTATACAGGGTTGAGGTTGATTCTACAATAATATATATAGTTTGAGTTGTGATCGAGTATGAGACGTATACGGGTCACGAAACGTATTAATTAATTCGAATATTATATATTAAACTATATATGAATTATTGGACTGTTAACTGTGGACTATCGACTGTGGACTAATAATATTGGACAATTAAAATGAATTAAAATACTGTTTATAACATATGAAACTAAACATTTCTTCAAGTTTGCCACTTGATTTCATCTTAAACCTCATTTGTATCTCGACGATTACAATCTGCATTCAAATCTTTCATGATTCTTGAAAACACCTCAATTGAGAGGATGAATCAACCACAACTTCATTTACAGAAGAAAAGATTGATGCATATAGTTATGCACCTGAAAAACTCTCGGAACCTGAGTAAACGTTTAACACGTAGCAGTGCTAATTCCTTTAGTGTTATTATTACCCAAACTAATTTGGTAATCCCTTCCAAAGTAGCAAATTTTGTCACAGCTCCAACGAGTCAACTTCGACTTTTCATTCAAAACAACCTTATTATAACTTTGACATATAAGCGTGCCCTTTATTGTTACCGGGGAACCTTTTATATTCCGCCATATTACCATCAGCGTTTAATCATCTAAAATCACAATTTTCTTGAAACCACCTCGGATTGATAACCGATGATTCAGATATGATAGCATTAAATGCAGCAAAAATATTAAAATTGTAGATGGTTTAAATGACCAAGAGTTTGATGATAAAGAAATGGAGTGTTGGGAACGCTCGATAAAAAAATTTAGTACTGAAAAACGAATTGAGCTAATCGTGAAGGAGACCAAGGAAAAATATACAAGGACTAAACCCTATATTCAAAGAATCCAGGTAATTCTGGATCTGATGAAATCTTTAGAGAATATCTTGCTCCAAAGTCATGTTAAAATCTTGCGGAAAATTTTTCTTTATCAAACATCGAACTTAGAAATTCCAAAATATCATCATAAATATCTTCGATATTTTTGAGGATATTTTCATAAATATTCTTGTCTGAAACTATCTATCTCTTCGTGTTTTCTGTATTTCGTTATATTGGAAACTTCTGTAAAATCTAAGTATAAATTATGAATGAATTGTGGAGAAGTGTTGTGTGACAACCCAGAAATTTCCAACCAAATTTAAACTTTAATCTTTATATATTTTCGACACGATAAGCAATATTTGTTAAGTTAAATTTCAAGAATTTTAAACTATGTTCATACATTCATTAAACCTCGACCAAGTTCCATCGATTCACGAACCATTAAACGAATATGATTATATATGTATATGTGTATATATATTATAACTTGAAACGCAAACAAAATATTAGATTAAATACTTTATATGATTGTATCTGTTTCAAAATGTTTATCAATGGAATTAGAAGATAAGATCAAATGATTGAATTATCAGATATATTGAATTATGATTACAAGTCTCTTTTGAAAGGCCCACGTTGATTTGAGAAATCTTTCCATTTTAACAATATTCGGAAAATGGTAAAGTGATTTATAAATAAGAACAAATTGTCAATCATTGAGAACTAGACAAAGGATAGTGGAAGATTGAATCTCATAAAGACTCGATTGATCTATTTAGTTTCAAACGTACAAAAACATTTTCAGTTTAAAAAGAACTTTATTATTAAAACGTATATAATTTTTATAAATATCTAGAACCACTTTTGACAACTCATTACTTAACTAGTATAATAAAGATAATGATATTTATATTTTATTTTATTAAATATATATAACGATTTAAATTAATATTATATATTTATACGCGTATTATACGTACATAGTTTTATACTTTTACTATACTTAAACTTTACCTTTACTTTATTTTTACTTTACTTTAACTTTAATAATTCACTTTAATAATTCATACTTTAATAATTCACTTTAATAATTCATACTTTAATAATTCACTTTAATAATTCATACTTTAATAATTCACTTTAATAATTCATACTTTAATAATTCACTTTAATAATTCATACTTTAATAATTCACTTTAATAATTCAAAAATCTATTATAAATAGAATTCAATAGGTTTCATTATTTCATAGAAACTTGAAAATATTTTTCTCTAAACTCTCTAAATCGATTTACATATATATATTTACTCCGTATTATTTTAAGATATTATTAGTATACATAAAATATTACGACGGAGTGCTGTCCGAGTGATTTCGAAATTGTTTTTCGAGTGGGATAGGATTAAGGAAATTATGGGTTATAGCTATGGAGGTGATTGAGTATGGTTCATGGGTATGCTCGTGAGGTCAATATAGTGTTTATCATTTCCGTTGCGTCTACGTACCTTTCCTGCAATATTGAATCTCAATATTGATACGTGAGTACTCATAATTTAACTTTTACATACTAATAGTGTATCCCTGGCTAGTGCTCGAGTATTTAGGATTATGCATGCTTGTACTTTTGATATTGCCATTAGACAGGTTAGGTTGAATGTTGAATTAGTTACACTTGCGGTTGAGATAAGGTATAAGATATGCATGTCCTTGGAAAGCTAGCGAAAAATTAAGAACTTTTCCTTTAGATATCGAATGGTTTCGATGAACGGATTAGAAATTATAATCAATTGAATTTTCGATATTTTTATTAAAAATAATTATTATTATCGTCGTTTTTATCGTCGTTCTAGTTTTATCTTATTATTATCATTATTATTATCTTTATCAATAAAAGGGATTTATCATTAAAAATTGTTATTTTTTTATTATTATTACTATCGTTATTATCGTTAAAGTTATAATTAGTATTATTATTATTATCCAATTATTATTATTATTATTATTATTATTATTGGTATTATTATTATTATTATTATCATTATTAATATATATATCATTATTTAAAAATGGTTATTGTTATTGTTATTATTATTATTACTATATTATCATTAAGATAATTATTAGTATTATCGTTAATAATGTTATAGTAACTATCATTATTAATATTAGTGTAATTAAAACAAATATTTGTAACACCTAATTATTTTGATTACTATTATTATCATTATTATGAACACGATATAAAAGACGATTAAAAGCTATTAAACGAAACGATTAGGAAATAATGGGTAAGAGTATCATGATGAAATTAAAATATTATAAGATATTGATTTAGATAAAATTATCGTTCTTATTATTTTTATCATTACTATTATTATTAAAAGTATCGTTAGTATTAAAACTATCATTTTAACAAAAAATTATCATTTTAATAGAAATGTCATTGTTACTATAAAATATCATTATTATTATTATTTTAAATAGAATTATTATTTTAAAGATAATATTAAAAATTATCGTAAATATTAAAGTTATCATAATTAGAATTATCGTTTTATCATAACGTCATCTTAGCAATTATAAATATTGATATTTTTATAATAATAATTATTATTACAAAATAATACAACTTTTACTTACTATCATTATAGATATTATTTTATAAAATAAATATGTGATACAAACATATTTTACTACGTGTAATAACTTACTTTAATAATACCTATTATATTATCTTTATGATATTAAATGAACCCTATAAATTTTATTACTTAATATATATAAAAGTATATTTTATTATATAAATTTAATATAAAATTTTATTTATTAATAAATAAATTATATTATTTACTCTAATAAATCTTTTAAAAATATTTAAAAATATAAAACAACGATATTTAAACTATATATTAATCATGTATAGATTTTTGGAAATTATTTTGAGTCAAATTTACTTTTGTTGACTTTTGCATATTAGTCTCGAGCATTAGGATTGTGGTACACTATGACTTGACCTAATTTGTTAGATAAATATTGACCAACACATAAATATATATAATTAATTTAGGTTCGTGAATCCGAGGCCAACCTTGCACTTGTTCAATGACGTTATATGTATTTTTACTACGAAATACAGTGTGGTGAGTTTCATTTGCCTTTTTACCCTTTATATTTTTGGGCTGAGAATACATGCGCAATTTTTATAAATGTTTTACGAAATAGACACAAGTAATCGAAACTACATTATATGGTTGAATTATCGAAGTCGAATATGCCCCTTTTTATTAAGTCTGGTAATCTAAGAATTAGGGAACAGACACCCTAATTGACGCGAATCCTAAAGATAGATCTATTGGGCCTAATAAACTCCATCCAAAGTACCGAATGCTTTAGTACTTCGAAATTTATATCATGTCCGAAGGAGGATCCCGGAATGATAGGGGATATTCTTATATGTATCTAGTTAATGTCGGTTACCAGGTGTTCACCATATGAATGATTATTTTTGTCTCTATGCATGGGACGTATATTTATGAGATCTGGAAATGAAATTCTTGTAGTCTATTAAAATGATGGAAATAAATGATTATGATAAACTAATGAACTCACCAACCTTTTGGTTGACACTTTAAAGCATGTTTATTCTCAGGTGTTAAAGAAATCTTCCGCTGTGCATTTGCTCATTTTAAAGATATTACTTGGAGTCTTTCATAGCATATTTCGAAGAACGTTGCATTCGAGTCATTGAGTTCATCAAAGATTATTATTAAATCAATTTATAGTTGGATAGTGGATATTACGAAATGGTATGCATGCCTGTCAATTTTCGATGTAAAGAAAGATTGTCTTTTAAAAACGAATGCAATGTTTGTAAAATGTATCATATAGAGGTCAAATACCTCGCAATGTAATCAACTATTGTGAATCGTTTATAATGTATATGAACGGGTCCTTTCAGTTGGTATCAGAGCGGTGGTCTAAGCGAACCAGGTCTGCATTAGTGTGTCTAACTGATAAGTTGATAGGATGCATTAGTGAGTCTGAACTTCGACCGTGTCTGCATGTCAAAAGTTTTGCTTATCATTTTATGTCGAAAATTAACTACTTATCATCCTCAGGAAATTACCTGCTTATCATTTTTAGTCTAAGACACGTCTTGCTGCATTGATTGCATGAATAGTGTATAGGCAAAAATTCATATCTTAGCATATCTGCTAAATCATATCTTATCGTATCTGTTACTTTAACCTTTGCCTGACATATCCCGCAAAGTCCTCCGTAATCTACGGAATCTTTTGATCTATATATATATATATATATATATATATATATATATATATATATATATATATATATATATATATATATCTACGGAATCTTTTGATCTATATATATATATATATATATATATATATATATATATATATATATATATATATATATATATATATATATATATATATATATATATATATATATATTCTATGTAATTAGAATACCATCCGTTAGCCAAAATCATTTCATATCGAAAAAAAAAATCCTTTATCCAATCGTACGAAATGGAATTCGTCATCAGTTCAAGTCACTCAGATTCCGAAATGGAATCCCATTCAAGCTCCGAAAGCAGTGTGACCGGAATAGATCAACCAATCAGTCATCACCTATTCTGGATGAATTGGGGATGGGTTCGTAGCCTCCTTAATCATTGGAGACAAGAAGAAGGTGATCCCTTCCATCCACCACATTGCCCTCTTGACGAAGAACCTGAAGCACTTACCGGCGAACCTGTCCGAAACACCATGTTCTCGCTCATTTCCAGAGTATCTCGTCACGATTATATATTACATCAAACTTTAGATTTTATTTATCCGCTCGTCCGAACCGACAATCACCCCGGTGTAATAGAAGAAGTCAACGAGCTTCACGCTCGGGTAGTGGCTTTGGAGAATATGGTGCGGAGATTACAAACACCAGCAGCAGCATCAGCAGTATAACCAGTACCACCATCATCAACGCCAACAGTACCATTACCACCTCCAACCACAACCGCGTTTTAAACCTCAACTTCACAATCTGTCCCACGAGCATCAACGTCATACGCACCATAGATACCAAGGAGTACCAACAACAATAACTGACGAAGTATTAATTCATAACTTCATTGGAGAAACATTCCGCGGCGATTATGTAATCTCTAAAGTCTTAGAGATTATCTAATCTAGCCCTAACCATAAATCAGTTAAGCGAACCAAAAATGATAGAAGGAAGAGTAGAAACCCTGACAAAAATGGTGTGTGATTAACAAACTAAACTTGCTTTACCAACATCATCAGCAGTACCGTCAGAGTTACCAGCATCGTCAGTACAGTCAACATCCGAATCAACAACACCGATAACATCACAAACTCCGTCAGTTCAAGAATCACTGTGGACATCATTACGAATCAATAACGTGTATATTGTATCAACGAGTTATGAAGAATTAACTCATTCCCTCTGAAGAAATTATATGTATATTATATATATATATATATATATATATATATATATATATATATATATATTTTGAAATAAATCTTTCCGTGCTAAACTATTGTGTGTGAATCTTAACTACTCGGTTAATTCATATTACAAATATGCAATAATGTACGTCCTTCGGTCGCAACTTAACCAGCGTTAACTACAATCTCTGTCGCAATTCAACAAATTCCAATTCATAATAAATCAAGTATATATTTGATTTTACACTTTCATCATCGATGTACCCGAAACTTTTCAGATAACATTATTCGTACTTTGCAAAATTCACAAGAATTCCACGAACCGAACATCATACATCAATAAATAATGAAGTATTGATTCATAATTTCAATGTCATTAAAGAAATACTGCGTAAAAGTTATGTACTTTTTAAAGCCTTTAGGGATTATTAAATTCTAGTTTCAACCGTAAATCAAATGAGTTTAATTTAACATTAAATCATTAAATCTATGTTACATCTGAAGAAAATATACATATATATATATTTTCATAAAGACTGTAATAAAATTCTTTTGTACAAAATATTAATTGTGAAATTTTTTTTAACGGGTAGGTAATACCCGAGAGATATATAAATTCACAAATAATATATTACATTCTTCGAATCTGATTCAGCAAATCATCCATTATACTCCCTACTTTCACAACAATATACATTCTTTTATAAAAATCAAAACAACCATACTCATTCAAAATTTAATTACATATTCTGATTTTGAAATCTCAAAATTCAACTCGAGATATGACCAAAATCATCACTCTTAGATCCTTACATATTTCACAAGCTATATTTTGACTTCAAAACTATGTTAGAACATCAAATGTATGTTAACGATTACAATCTGTGTTCAAACCCTTCAAAAATTTCTGAAGACACTTCGAATGATGAGCAATCGAGATGATGATCCAACCACATGTTACCCACAGTTATGTACCCGAAAAACTCTTGAAACCAAAGTAAAAGTTTAAACAATGTATCCGCGTCAGATTCTTTGGCATTTATTAGCAAAAATAACTTTGCAACTCCTATTCAAAGTAGCCAGTTTTGTCACAGCTTCAGCAAGTCAACTTCAACTTTTCAGTCAGACTAACCTTATTATAACCTTGAGATATACACCATCGTTACCAGGGAACCTTTTACATTCCACCACATTATTAGCAGATGTACCAACAACTTCATTACCCTTTGACTTTAGCCTTTCCAAAAATTCATTATAATTATTTATTGAAACCCCATCATTTACTCATTCGCATCTTGTAATGAGAATTGCCATACGAATCATTAGGAATTAGCAATCAGTATTTTGAAATCTTGCAGCATGTCTACGCCAACAGTTATATGTGTATATATAACGTCTATCTTCTGGACTTAATTTGAATGTGAAGTTTCTGAAAAACACTCCGAACTAAGAATTGGTTCTCTGAAAATGGAAAAAATGTTGATGAAGCAGCAAAAACTAAAAACGACTTTAAATGGTAAAAGCTGGATGATAATGATGAAGTGTGCTGGCAAAGTGCAGAAAAAGAGAAGTTTTGGAACTGGAAAACGGATTGAGCAAAGTAGGAAGGAGACTTTGGACAAATTACAAAGACTGCACCTGACTTCAAAGGATCCAAATGATTCAGTACCTGCTGAAGTCATTAACGAATACCTTGCTCCTGACTCTAAACCCCTGCGGACAATATTCTTCATCATCCTCTGATATTAGAAATTCTAAAATATCATCATATCTTTCATTATAAATATCCTCCATATTTCTGAAGATATTTTCTTAATTTTTCTTATTTGAAATCATTTACCTCTTCGCACTATCTGTATTACATCATAAAAGAAACTATTTTAGTTTCTAAATTCTGAAACATTCAAGTTTAAAATAGGAATATTTTGAAGTAGTGTTGGGAACTGAAGCATGAATTAGTATAATATAATGACACTTGATCAACGTGATTATATTACAGTAAGTCATGCTGAGTTTCTAAATGGAACGTGATGATTCACAGATCATAATATCATCATGTGCCATGTTATACGACTCTTGTATTCTATTTAACCTCTAAAATATCAAGAAAATATTTCTTGATGATTCGGCCTTTTCCAAGGTATTCTAGTAATTTGACAAGTCAAGATCGTGCCATCATAATTTCCTTCCTAGAACATTAACAATGTTCATTCCGAAATTCATATCTGTGAATTCTGGACCATTACAAGCGGTGCTTAATCGCAAGAAGAAGAAACAAAAGGACAAAACTCCGAAATAGAAATTGGGGTATAAATTGCAGCAAATAAAAGAGAGCATTAACTGTGAATGATAATGATTATAGAAGACAGAAGCAGAGACTTTGAAATATAAGGGAACATATAAAGCCCAACGATAAACCAGAAATTATAAACCATATATATCGATGCATATAGCAATATAAAGACACGAGAAAACTAGAAACACTATAAACCCAAGAGTATAGTAGAAGTAAATAGATTCTTCCGGCGGTAGATGAATAGGAAGAATGATCGATATAAAAGTTAGAAGTATATCGAGAATCAGAACTAGATGGAGCCTATTGATGAATACTTTAAAATATGAGTTGAGGGGGAAAGAATAGAAGGTGATGAAACATGACTAGGAACTTAGAAATTAACAGATTTAACTCACACAATGGCGGAATAAGTGAATCAAACCCTCTAGTGAATAGGTTAAGTTTTTTTTTGATTAATTTTGTCAAACCACAACTAAATCAAGTGTGATTAGATCAACACCTAGAGCTATTATTCACCACCTGGGTGATTTGGACTGATAGAAAATCGGAGGAGCTCACTAGATCTGAGTGTGTGTAACAAATGAGAGGCTTAACCTAAAATGAAGAACATAAGACTTTATATACCCCTGATGTTGACTCACCCATACGATTCATTCATCACACGTACGAGTTGGCTTCATAAGCCGTACGGGTGATCACTCACTCGTGTCTTCTCATTTAGGTTGTAATTGTGACTTAGCTCGGCATCAACCGTGCGTATGAGCCTGTCAGCCGTACTAGTGAGGCTTCACTCGTACGTCTGACTAAGTCTAACATAGTCAAACATCTAAATCTCGTTCCTGCAGTTCCTGTAACCACATACAAACACGGATAGGATAATAACGAGCAATCATGGTGGCCTATAAACTGTTGTACCTGCAATGGACATTGGTAGATGTCTAGGGACTTGCATAAAATGCATCAACAGAAGGTGTGAGTTGTAAGGAAACGAAGGAGGTGAATTTATAAGAAAATCTCCGACAGAATAATTAAAATGGACGATCGCATTTAAAGCGGATCCTAATTCCCTTGATTACCGGAGAGTCAAATCTTATTAAGAAGATTTTCTTTAAATCCCTTGAAATCTGGGAATCAATCATATCTACGTCAAATGATAAGATGAATCTACACTTACTCATTTCACTCTTCTATGTTAGCTTCATCCGTACTCTTCATATAAATGGATTGTTTATCCAAATTATTCGCTGATGATAAAACTCTAATTTTTAGCCCGTATGCATCATGAAAACATACTTATTATCATTCACGACCTTTCCACTCAAATTTCGGGACGAAATTTCTTTAACGGGTAGGTACTGTGACAACCCGGAAATTTCCAACCAAATTTAAACTTTAATCTTTATATATTTTCGACACGATAAGCAATATTTGTTAAGTTAAATTTCAAGAATTTTAAACTATGTTCATACATTCATTAAACCTTGACCAAGTTCCATCGATTCACGAACCATTAAACGAATATGATTATTTATGTATATGTGTATATATATTATAACTTGAAACGTAAACAAAATATTAGATTAAATACTTTATATGATTGTATCTGTTTCAAAATGTTTATCAATGGAATTAGAAGATAAGATCAAATGATTGAATTATCAGATATATTGAATTATGTACAAGTCTCTGTTGAAAGGCCCACGTTGATTTGAGAAATCTTTCCATTTTAACAATATTCGGAAAATGGTAAAGTGATTTATAAATAAGAACAAATTGTCAATCATTGAGAACTAGACAAAGGATAGTGGAAGATTGAATCTCATAAAGACTCGATTGATCTATTTAGTTTCAAACGTACAAAAACATTTTCAGTTTAAAAAGAACTTTATTATTAAAACGTATATAACTTTTATAAATATCTAGAATCACTTTTGACAACTCATTACTTAACTAGTATGATAAAGATAACGATATTTATATTTTATTTTATTAAATATATATAACGATTTAAATTAATATTATATATTTATACGCGTATTATACGTACATAGTTTTATACTTTTACTATACTTAAACTTTACCTTTACTTTATTTTTACTTTACTTTAACTTTAATAATTCACTTTAATAATTCATACTTTAATAATTCACTTTAATAATTCATACTTTAATAATTCACTTTAATAATTCATACTTTAATAATTCACTTTAATAATTCATACTTTAATAATTCACTTTAATAATTCAAAAATCTATTATAAATAGAATTCAATAGGTTTCATTATTTCATAGAAACTTGAAAATAGTTTTCTTTAAACTCTCTAAATTGATTTACATATATATATTTACTCCGTATTATTTCAAGATATTATTAGTATACATAAAATATTACGACGGAGTGCTATCCGAGTGATTTCGAAATTGTTTTTCGAGTGGGATAGGATTAAGGAAATTATGGGTTATAGCTATGGAGGTGATTGAGTATGGTTCATGGGTATGCTCGTGAGGTCAATATAGTGTTTATCATTTCCGTTGCATCTACGTACCTTTCCTGCAATATTGAATCTCAATATTGATACGTGAGTACTCATAATTTAACTTTTACATACTAATAGTGTATCCCTGACTAGTGCTCGAGTATTTAGGATTATGCATGCTTGTACTTTTGATATTGCCATTAGACAGGTTAGGTTGAATGTTGAATTAGTTACACTTGCGGTTGAGATAAGGTATAAGATATGCATGTCCTTGGAAAGCTAGCGAAAAATTAAGAACTTTTCCTTTAGATATCGAATGGTTTCGATGAACGGATTAGAAGTTATAATCAATTGAATTTTCGATATTTTTATTAAAAATGATTATTATTATCGTCATTTTTATCGTCATTCTAGTTTTATCTTATTATTATCATTATTATTATCTTTATCAATAAAAGGGATTTATCATTAAAAATTGTTATTTTTTATTATTATTACTATCGTTATTATCGTTAAAGTTATAATTAGTATTATTATTATTATCCAATTATTATTATTATTATTATTATTATTATTATTATTGGTATTATTATTATTATCATTATTAATATATATATCATTATTTAAAAATGGTTATTGTTATTGTTATTATTATTATTACTATATTATCATTAAGATAATTATTAGTATTATCGTTAATAATGTTATAGTAACTATCATTATTAATATTAGTGTAATTAAAACAAATATTTGTAACACCTAATTATTTTGATTACTATTATTATCATTATTATGAACACGATATAAAAGACGATTAAAAGCTATTAAACGAAACGATTAGGAAATAATGGGTAAGAGTATCATGATGAAATTAAAATATTATAAGATATTGATTTAGATAAAATTATCGTTCTTATTATTTTTATCATTACTATTATTATTAAAAGTATCGTTATTATTAAAACTATCATTTTAACAAAAATTATCATTTTAATAGAAATGTCATTGTTACTATAAAATATCATTATTATTATTATTTTAAATAGAATTATTATTTTAAAGATAATATTAAAAATTATCGTAAATATTAAAGTTATCATAATTAGAATTATCGTTTTATCATAACGTCATCTTAGTAATTATAAATATTGATATTTTTATAATAATAATTATTATTACAAAATAATACAACTTTTACTTACTATCATTATAGATATTATTTTATAAAATAAATATGTGATACAAACATATTTTACTACGTGTAATAACTTACTTTAATAATACCTATTATATTATCTTTATGATATTAAATGAACCCTATAAATTTTATTACTTAATATATATAAAAGTATATTTTATTATATAAATTTAATATAAAATTTTATTTATTAATAAATAAATTATATTATTTACTCTAATAAATCTTTTAAAAATATTTAAAAATATAAAACAACGATATTTAAACTATATATTAATCATGTATAGATTTTTGGAAATTATTTTGAGTCAAATTTACTTTTGTTGACTTTTGCATATGGTCTCGAGCATTAGGATTATGGTACACTATGACTTGACCTAATTTGTTAGACAAATATTGACCAACACATAAATATATATAATTAATTTAGGTTCGTGAATCCGAGGCCAACCTTGCACTTGTTCAATGACGTTATATGTATTTTTACTACGAAATACAGTATGGTGAGTTTCATTTGCCTTTTTACCCTTTATATTTTTGGGCTGAGAATACATGCGCAATTTTTATAAATGTTTTATGAAATAGACACAAGTAATCAAAACTACATTATATGGTTGAATTATCGAAGTCGAATATGCCCCTTTTTATTAAGTCTGGTAATCTAAGAATTAGGGAACAGACACTCTAATTGACGCGAATCCTAAAGATAGATCTATTGGGCCTAACAAACCCCATCCAAAGTACCGGATGCTTTAGTACTTCGAAATTTATATCATGTTCGAAGGAGGATCCCGGAATGATAGGGGATATTCTTATATGTATCTAGTTAATGTCGGTTACCAGGTGTTCACCATATGAATGATTATTTTTGTCTCTATGCATGGGACGTATATTTATGAGAACTGGAAATGAAATTCTTGTGGTCTATTAAAATGATGGAAATAAATGATTATGATAAACTAATGAACTCACCAACCTTTTGGTTGACAATTTAAAGCATGTTTATTCTTAGGTGTTAAAGAAATCTTCCGCTGTGCATTTGCTCATTTTAAAGATATTACTTGGAGTCTTTCATAGCATATTTCGAAGAACGTTGCATTCGAGTCATTGAGTTCATCAAAGATTATTATTAAATCAATTTATAGTTGGATAGTGGATATTATGAAATGGTATGCATGCCTGTCAATTTTCGATGTAAAGAAAGATTGTCTTTTAAAAACGAATGCAATGTTTGTAAAATGTATCATATAGAGGTCAAATACCTCACAATGTAATCAACTATTGTGAATCGTTTATAATGTATATGAACGGGTCCTTGCATGTTGGGAATTAAAGCATGGGTTAGTATAATATAATGGCGCTTGGCCAACGTAATTATATTACAGTAAGTCATGCTGAGTTTCTAATGGAACGTGATGATTCACAGATCATACCACCATCATGTGCCATGTTACACGACACTTTCATTCTACTTAAGCTTTAAGCATATCACGGAAATATTTCCTTGATATTTCTGTTCTTCCGTAATTCCAACAGTTGGCTAATCAATCGTGCTATTACATTTTCTTTCTGATTAGAGGATTTCTTTAAAAATTTCTTGAATTCCGGAAATCCACCATGACTACGTCAAAAGTTAAGACGAAACTTTTCACTCTCTTGTGATAGCTTCACTCGTACGCTTCACATTATCGAATCATTTTATTTATATTAATCAATAATAATAAAACTCAATTTATCAACTCATATTTGTCATGAAAACATTTTTATTGTTAGCTATGACGACCTCACACAAATTTCGGGACCAAATTTCTTTAACGGGTAGGTACTGTCACGACCCGGAAAATTTCGACTAATTTTAAACCAAACTCTCGATACGATTTAATATCTTTGACACGATAAGCAAAGTCTGTAACGTTGAGTCTCAAAAATTTTGAACTGTTTCATATATTCAATTGACCTTCAACCATTACCGACGATTCACGAACAATTAATAGATATGTGTGTATGTATATATAAATAATAATTCAAAATATAATTTGAAGTATTATATAATGTTGTTATTAAAAATTAATAAAATAAAAATAGGATATTATAATAATTAAAATATATCTCTATACATAAATAAAGTATATTAAAAATAAATATTAAATGATTTTAATACTCGTTTGATATTTCGATTGATATTAATCAAGTTAAATTCAAACTTATGTAATTTTAAAATAACGGTGATACGAAAATGAGTTCTATAAATTTTAGGCTTACTAAAAAAAATGTATTTAGGACTTAGTTATTAAAATTTAACACTTTTTATATTTCACCCATAAATGAGAGGGACAGTTGATGTAATATTTATTTAGTAAATTAATGACAGAATTTTATACCATAATAACCTAGATAAATAAATATACTTAAATTAAAATTTTGGAATTTTTCCGAAGACTTTTATCCGCCCCTGATTTCAAATAGTGCACGATACACGGGCTGGAAGAAATGTCGGCACAATTAAACAAATTCATTCGTCTATTAACTGTTTAAATGTTGAATTATGTGGATATTACTGTGTCACTATTTTGTATTTTTCCTTATTCTCTATATCCTAATGTTTGTATATATAATATATCTTTAGAATTTAGATAATAGATCACACTCGTTGTTTGTCATTCACAAAGCAGTACCCATAAAATGGTCATTCATTGGAGACCATAATTCATCACTAAAACCACCATTATCGAACACCCACCACTATTCATCATCACCTCCACAAATCACACCATTTCACGTTTGTTATTTTGTTTTTTTTTCTTTTCTTCTTTTCTCGATTACCTTCTTTCTTCCTCCTTACTTTTCTTTGCGAGGACAATTAACCACCACCATGATCACCATGATCACCGGAACACCACCATAATACCACCACCATCACCCATATCACTAAACCCACCACCACCTCTCTCTCTACATATCTCTCTCCTCTCCCTCTCCTCGTTTGTATTTCTTTTAATTGAAACTTGCATCTACAGCTGATAATGTTCTATTTGCAGCCGCTAAACCATCACAAATCACCATAAACCACCACCTTTAATCACTTAAATGGCTGCTGTATTCGGGCTGCTGTATTGACGCTGCCAATTGCGTCTGTTTCTGTTTAGACCGCCACCCAACACCACCTTAAATCATCTTGCTTATTCGCTGTTGTTGTTCCTTGTTTTCTCTTCTATTTTCATTATTTATTTTCGATAAAACCACCATTAACAAACCCACTATTTTTTCCTTTTATTCCTGTCGACACCCAAACAAACCCATGAAACATGCTACTGTACGCTTCTGCTTATGTTCCTGTTTTCTATCAAAACCACTTGTGAAACTGTGAAAGATAATAACGAAAGGATAGATGAATGATCACGATGTTAATGAGAATCGATAACCAACGATTTTTTGTTGTTGTTGTTGTTGTTGTTGAACATAATCGAAAACCCCAAACCCAGAAACCTTGTTGTTGAAGATGATAATGAACGAGGGGATCGATTTTTATACTGCTATATATATATATATATATATATATATATATATATATATATATATATATATATATATATTTGTTGTTGTTGTGAGTCAGACAAAAGCCTACTACGTGTATTTACTTGTTCTTGGGCCATTTTAAAAAAAAATATACAATAAGGGGACTGTTGGGCCGAAATGACTGTTGGGCCGAAATTACTGTTGGGCCAGATTAATGATGATGATGACGGGTTAAAATATTTTGGGTTGCGAGATTAATCAGAAAAATAGAGTTGGTGAAGTGGTGTTGGGAGTATGGGGGTGAACGGGAAGTCGTGTGTTCGAGTTCCGTATGAGGCATTTCTTTTTAAGAATTTGTTTAGAAGGTAGTTTCATTTTTAAAAGTTATTATTATTATTATTATTATTATTATTATTATTATTATTATTATTATTATTATTATTATTATTATTATTATTATTATTATTATTATTATTATTATTATTATTATTATTATTATTATTATTATTATTATTATTATTATTTTTATTATTATTATCATCATCATCATCATCATTAGAAATATAAATATTATTATTATCAATATTTTTATTTTTATTATTATTATTAACCTTATAATTATTATTATTATTATCATTATAGATACCAATATTATTATAGAAACGATTAAGTTACAAATTAAATAAAAATTATTAATATTATTATTACTATCATTTATATATTATTATTATAATAACAAACAAATATTTTTAATGCATGTAACATAACTATATTAATATTTTTACTAATTATTTATCTAAAGTATATAAAATAGACATATTTAATTAAATTATTAATGAAACCTATAAATTATTAAATATAAAAAGTATATCAACAATAATAATATCTAAATTTGTTCGATTACAAGCATGTGTGTTAATATATATACAAATGATATAAGTTCGTGAATCCGAAGTTAACCCTGCATTGTTCAGTTCCGTCGTATGCATATTTTTACTACAAAATATCGTATCGTGAGTTTCATTTGCTCCCTTTTTAATTACTTTTGCAATATATATTTTTGGGCTGAGAATACATGCGCTGTTTTATAAATGTTTTACAAAATAGGCACAAGTACTTAAAAATATATTCTACGTTGAGTTGTACCACTGGCATATTTCCCTGTAGCTTGGTAACTACAATTTACATGGGTATTGTAAACGCGAATCCTGTTGATAGATCTATCGGGCCTGACAACCCCAACCGGACTGGACGACCAGTATTCAACGGTTGCACAGTATTTCGTTTCGTTACTACACTTGGTACAGTGTAGGGAGATTTCATAATAAAGGGAATATGCGACGTTGATTAAATGTTAAGTATGGTTACCAAGTGCTCAACCACTTAGAATGCTTTACATACACTTGCAAGTGTATTATGTTTATGATTATGAAATCTTGTGGTCTATTAAGATATTGAAATGATTATTATGATAAACCTATGAAATCACCAACCTTTTGGTTGACACTTTAAGCATGTTTATTCTCAGGTACGAATTAAGTGTTCCGCTGTGCATTTGCTCATTTTAAAGATATTACTTGGAGTCGATCATCGCAATGAGACCAAATGTTGATGACTTCGTCCAGGTGGATAAGGACGGGTCTTTACATTTTTCATTGTAAATATCCTCGATATTTTTGAAGAAATCTTCATAACTTTCTTATCAGAAATCGTTTATCTCTTCACAATATCAGTGTTACCTCAGAAAGGAAACTATGTTATTTTCTAAATTCTGAAAAATTCGAATTTAAAATATGAATGTTTTTGAAGTAGTGTTGGGAACTGAAGCATGAGTTAGTATAATATAATGACACTTGATCAACGTGATTATATTACAGTAAGTCATGCTGAGTTTCTAATGAAACATGATGATTCACAGACCATAACGTCACCATGTTCCATGTTACACGACTCGTTCAATCTGATCAATCTCCGAATATATCAAGAAAATACATTCTTGATAGTTCTATCCTCAGTGAATCTGGTAATATGACAAATCAAATTGTGAGAATACGTTCCTTCATGCTTAGAACGTTATAATCATTCGAAAACTCCATACCTACAACTTCTGGACTGTTACTCGCTTTACTAGAGGTAGAGAGGAGAATAAAAAGGCAAAGAGCTCCAAAATATAAGAGAAAATATAAAGCCCAATAAAAACACGGAGGTTACAAACCATAGATATTAATACGAATAGCAATATAAAGACACGGTAGAATTAAGAATAGTATCACCCCAAGGTAATAGTAGAAGTAAACAGAGTTTTGGGTGAAAGATTGAAAAGAAGAATGATAGAAATAATAATTAGATAAAATATCAAGGATTAGAAATGGATTAAACATTTTCACATTCTTTTGGATATATGAACTAAGAAAAAAGTATAGGAATGGTGAGAATAATGGAACAGAAGAGTTTAATTTATAATGAAAATATCAGACAGAGTAATCGAGGCAGATCACCGCATTTTAGAGATTTTAATTTCCTTATTCGCTGAAGAATCAAATCTTATAGATTTCGAAGATTTTCTTTAAATTCCTTGATTTCCAAAAATCAACCATGACTACGTCACTAGTTAAGGCGAATATGCATTTACTCATTTCATTCTTTTGTGATTGCTTCATTCGTACTCTTCGAGTAATCAAATTGTTTTATCCATATTACTCAATGATGATAAAACTTTATTTATCAACTCATATTCGTCATGAAAACATTTTTATTGTTAGCCATGACCACCTCACTCAAATTTCGGGAGGAAATTTCTTTAACGGGTAGGTACTGTGACGACCCGTGAATTTCTGACTAAATTTAAACTTAATCTTTATATGATTTCGATACGATGTTGAGTCTCAAAAATTTTGAACTGTTATCATATATGCAAATACCCTTCGACTATTCCCGACGATTCACGAACCACTATTTGTAAATAGATACATATATTTATATGTGTGTATATATATATATATATTAATTATTATAAATATTATATGAGTTAATTAATAATGTAAATAAAATAATATATGATATATATATATATATATATATATATATATATATATATATATATATATATATATATATTTCGAGTTTCTTAACTTAGTAATCTCATTTCTTATGTATATCACACATTGTTAATATACTTAGTGAGATACTTACTCATCATAATCTTATGTCAACCACATATATATATATATATATAAGGTATATTGAATGTATAATTATATGGTTTCGAATTTATTTTCGTAAACAATAACAGCACTTGTTTGTCAGTCGATCGCTATTAAGCAAGTTAAATACAGATTTATGTGATTTTAAAATAAACGGTGATCCGAAAATGAGTTTTATAAATTATAGGCTTATTAACAATACATTTAGGAGTTATTTGATAAATTTTAAAACCTTTTATATTTTACTTAGGATTGAGAATTAATAACTAATTTAATTATTTTAAATAGTTAATGAAAAAATTTTATACCATAATGACTAGGATAAATATAGATAATTACTGTAAAAATTTGAGATTTTTCTGAACACTTTTATCCGTCACTGAATTACAACAGAGCACGAAATCCAGTCAGTGAAATAAAAGTTAATCTTAGTAAATGGTGGCTAACATTATCACACGTTTATATTTTTAAATTATATTATAATTGCTATTTGGAATCACTATACTTGTCTGATTTCACTTTCAATTTCATTTCACTTTCAATTCCCGTGTTTTAAGATGTTAACATTTGAGATACAATGAATGATACGTAGCAACTTATTGCATATACTGTGGATGGCTACTATGCATTACTTTTACTTTAGCATATTCTAATATTATTATATATACAAATAGATAGATGATATATCCGTGCATATACAATTGTGCACTTTCACCACTAGTCAAACATCAAACCCACTTCAACAAATAACAACCACCATCATCCTTGCACTTTCCTTCACAATCGACTTACTTGTTGCTACTGTTGTCGTTACTGTTGAAGCAAGAACACCACAAACCACTTTCAACTTTTACTATTCGATTCCCTTTTTGCTCGATGAAGAATCAACAACACCAACCACCATCGTGAATATCATCGGAACCACCACGACAATCAACACCTTCCATTATCCACGTCACCATCACAATCACCCTTCGTCTTCAACGAAACAAACAATCACCACAGGGAACCACCATGTCCATCATCGCTAATCTCTTTATATATATGTATATCTCTCTCTATATATATCCTTTCTCCTTATGTTTAACCGTGATCGAACCAACACCATCCATCACCAATCGCTACTTGTTCCCCGGCAATCATCACCACCACATCGCCACCCTATCCGCCACCATCCTCCACAACCCTACAACCCATATAGTCACCCTATAAACCACTTTAGACCACCATCAAGTTATCAACGTCTGTTTGTTTCTATCTTGCAGCCCCACCACCACGAAACCCCATGGAAAACGCTACTATTATTATCCTTTTATCCTGTTTGTTCGAACTGCATGATGAGCTACGGATGCTACTATGCTCTCCATCTGTTTTCTGTTTACAACGGGCACAAACCACCACCCTAACACCATCACCATACACATATCAAAGATCACCTCGCCACAACTTACTTTCTTCTTCTTTGAAAATCATCGAACCACCGTCACATCTAACAAGGAATAAAACTATGATCATCAACGACCTGCAATTCATATATTCTTTTCTTCTACTACGATCAAACACCACAAACCCCCTTTATTTTTATTCACTGCTCGTTACTAATCACCATATTCAATTTACAAACCACTTACATCTATGTCACTGTTTTGTTTCAAGAATCATCAATCATTTTCATCGAAAACCTGCAACCAACCCTCAATCACGTGAACCACCATCATCTAACCCTATCATCCCAATGAATAAACTAAATATTACTGCAGATGCCATATATGTTTCTGTTGTATACGAACCCACTCGAACCAACATAGACTCACCATACCACGCAGCTACTGCTACTGTTCCGTTATATATTTTTGTTTCAATCAAAAACCACCAACACAACCGTCAATTTTTGAATACTACCGCTATTCCTATCTGTTTTCGTTTTCAATTATAACGACAAGAATGATCAGAAGAATGATTTAATCATAACGACAAAGATGGTGATAGGCGATATTAAATTAATGAGGATGAATATATCACGCAACTGCCTTTCTCTTTTTGTCGACCATTAATGTATTATAATTGCAATTGTGTACGTTTCTATTTGTATTGATTGTTGGGTGAGCTAGTCGTGATCCAATACATATTCTGCTGTTGGGCCGCTTTAATATTTTTAGTGGGTTTGCAAATGGATTTTATTGGGCTAACTATGTTGGACCATTTAGATGTAATTAGGAGATGATTAATTTACTAAATTATGATCATGATAACGATCTCTTCGATAATTCTAAAATGAACATGATAAATAATATCAATAATAATACGTGAAATAATAATCGAATGACGATTTAAGTTGATAATAATCTAGTGATAATATCGGGTAGAGATTATGGTGTCGAGAAAGATAGTTTAAGTTATGATGATGATTTTGGCGGGAAATGATGATTGTTTAGGATTAAGGTATGAATAAGATATTGATGATGACACATAATGATGGTGATGACGGTTTATATGAATATGATCATGGTTCGATGACTCGTAATTGATTAGAAAATAACGATGATGAAATGATAAGTGTTTGACGAATACGAACTAGTTAACCTTGCCGGTTAATACTAAAACAAATCGTTGGTTCAATGGTTTAGGTTGTTATCAGGTTAGCGGGACGTCGCGGGTTCAAACTTGGACTTGGGCATTTTTTTTAAGGGCTACTCCTTTGAGGTAGTTATTATTAATACTCTTATTATTATTATTATTTCATTATTATTATTATCCTTATTATTATTATTATTATTTATTATGGATTGCTATTAAGTAATTATTATTATTACTAATATTAGAAAATAGATTTTTAGTATAATTTATATTATTATTACTGTTAAAATATATAATATTACTATGATTAATATGACTATTAAAATTGCTTTTTAAAATCATCAGTTTATTGAAAGTACCATTATTATTTAAAATATTATTGTTATGAAAACTAACTTTTTTATTTTATCATTATTTTTTTTATTAATTAAAATTATTATTATTACTAACATTACTTTTATTATTAGTATTATTATCAAAGCTATTAATATCAGTATCATTATGTCATAACCCGTCCTTAACCATAAGAACGTGTTAGATAACGTATGATTTCATTGCGAGGTATTGACCTCTATATGCGACATTTTTAAAAGAGAAACTGCATATATTATACATTACAAACCATAACCATTATTTTTGTTACAAGCTTTAGACAATAAAAAGATGATTATCGTTTAGCGATAATCTTCGACTTACAAACTTTACATATAATGATAACAACACGATTTCGAGCATATTTTACAACACAAATCCTTGGGTATGCAGTTTTATTTTTGACACAAATATGCGTACGCAAGATCCTGCTCAAATTCAACATAATGCAGCGGAAGCTTTAGTAATCACCTGAGAATAGACATGTTTTAAAAGGTCAACATAAAGTTGGTGAGATATAGGTTTAATGCCGGCAGCAATATATATATATAGACCACAAGATTTCGTATATAAACAGTTTAATAAAAATATTCTAAGTGGTTGAGCACTTGGTAACCATACTTAACATTTAATCACGTCGCATATTCCCTTTATTATGAAATCTTACTACACCGTACCAAGTGTAGTCACGAAATGAAGTACTGTGCAACTGTTGAATACTGGTCGTCCAGTCCGGTTGGGGTTGTCAGGCCCGATAGATCTATCAACAGGATTCGCGTTTACAATACCGCTGTAAATAACAGTTACCAAGCTACAGGGAAGTATGCCAGTGGTACAACTCAACGTAGAATATATTTTTCAGTTACTTGTGTCCATAACGTAAAACATAAAATACATGTATTCTCATCCCGAAATATTTAGAGTTTAAAAGTGGGACTATATACTCACTTTCGTCTTGAAGATATATATATAATTTGACTTGGTCTCCGGTTGATATCACGAACCTATCCATATATAATATATCAATACCTTTTCTTTTTAAACAAACGTCACATATATATACTTGTTATACTTTTAATACTTTGAATAATTCCTTAGTCCGTAGTTAGCAGTTCGTTGTTAGTAATTCAATTTTAATGGTTCATTTTTAGATGTTTAATATACCCGCAATGAAATAAATAAAACCCCCAACGAAATAAATAAAACCCCATCGTATATGTATTGGTCGAGATTAATCTTGACCCACGGTACCGGTGTTGTCAAATGACGTGTTGCGTACATAAAGTACCGGTGTTGTCAAATGACGTGTTGCGTACAATCATGGGATCTTATGATTAATCTTCTCGTGTTGTTTACGGGTGATCCTGAACCATATAAAATTGAATTATAAGTACATATATATAAAATATCATGTTAACTTAAAAAGATGTGATTTATTTAATTTTTCCCAATTATTTTCGTGGCTAAACTAGTCTTGGATATCCGATTTTGTTTCGGTCATAGTTTCTTCGTTACAACTCCATTTTCGTTGATTCAACTTGCCATCTCCTTGGATCGAGTCCCTCTTTAAGACTATGAACTGTAAATACCTTAGTTTGTATTCAAAATCACACGGCATAGGTCAAACTTTAGTGAAACTTATGAAGTTAATCATTTTCCATCATGTAAACAACCTTAAATGATTATTTTTCTAAAAATACTTATACTTTGAGTTAAATCATGAAATTTTTATGTGTTATCATATTCATAGTAAAAATCATTTTCCAGAAAATAAACCTCCAATTCAAAGTTTAAGATGGTTTTTAATTATCCAACCCAAAACAGCCCCCGGTGGCACTCCGACGTCGTAAAAACAGTTTTTAAGATAATCTTTGAAAAACCAAGTTATACCTTGTTAAATTAGCATATATTTAAGTTATATTACAGGTCTTGGAGTATTTTAAAAGTTAAGTTAGAAGGATCTATTTAGTTTGCAAACAAGTTTGAAAACATTCAAACTATGTTCTTGTTGTTAAAATTTTATACCACAAAATAAGATAGCTATATATATATGAATCGAATAAGGTTATGAACATAGATTCTACCTCAAGTTCCTTGGACAAGGTTGTTGTAAAAGAGGAGTAAGAACCTAGAACCAAAAGGGTGATGGAAGTGGATGAAAGATTGGAAGTAAGTTGGTGTTCTTGGAAGGATTTCTTGAAGTGTTTTTGTAAGGTTTTCTTATGAGGTTTAAGTGTTGTTTTTGAAGCTAAATGATGGGGAAAATGCTTGGAGATGATCAAGTATGAAGTTAAGAGTATTTTGAGAGAGAAATGGAAGTGTAAGTATGAGAAAATGGGGTGAAGAAATGGTGTGCATGCATAAAAATGTTTTTAGGTTATAAAGGAAAAAAAAGATACCTAACTTTGTTTTCTTGCTAAATAATTCATGCTACTTGACAAATGGTTGGTTCCACATGTTTCTTAATCATTTAAGGCTGCTAAGGAGCAGATTTTTATTGGTATATACCAATAGTAAATACATCTAGAAGCTGCGTATGATACGGGTACATATACCCTAGGTATACGTATAGAAATCTTTGAGAAAACGGAACGAGGATTCAAATATAGTTATCTTTTGTAAATATACTTATATTTTTTTATGTATTTAAGTCTTTAAAAGTGATTAAATACATTACTTATACGATATATGTATAAACATTATAGGTCATAAGTATTTAAGTCAAATAACGTTACGTATGGTTATCGTTTTGAAAACTTAAGTTAGTAGTTTCAAAATATACTTATAACTTATTGTTATTAATATAAAATGAGATATTAAAACATTCTTAGGTCATGTTAAATATGTATATATACATATATATACACAAACGTATAATTATCATATATTGTATAGTTCGTGATATCATCGGTCAAACTAGACGGTCAAACGTTGTGTAAAACTCTTTTCGAAAAACATAAGTCTCGACAATTTGGATTTCTTATCATGTTGGTAAGGTTTAATTTATGTAAATATTAATCTTATAAGTATAGAACGATCGAAAAAGTGCGGGTCGTTACATTACCTCCTCGTTAAATAAATTTCGTCCCGAAATTTTAAAATTGTACCTATTTTGCGTCATCGAGAAACAAGTGTGGATACTTTTGTTTCATCTAATCCTCCCGTTCCCACATAAACTCGGGACCTCTTCGAGCATTCCAACGAACCTTAACGATCGGTATGTTGCTCTGCTTGAGCTGTTTAACTTCACGGTCCATGATTTCGATTGGTTCTTTGACGAATTGTAGTTTCTCGTCGACATGGATTTCTTCAAGAGGAATGGTGAGGTCTTCCTTTGCAAGACACTTCTTAAGGTTCGAGACATGAAAGGTATTATGTACTCCGGCGAGTTGTTGCGGTAACTCGAGTCGATAAGCTACCGGTCCAATGCGTTCGATGATCTTGAACGGGCCTACATATCTTGGGTTCAGTTTACCCCTTTTTCCAAAACGTATCACACCTTTCCAAGGTGACACCTTTAGCATAACCATGTCACCGATCTGAAACTCTAATGGTTTCCTTCGGACATCGGCGTAGCTCTTTTGGCGACTACGGGCTGTTTTCAATCTCTCCTTGATTTGTACTATCTTCTCAGTCGTTTCGTGTATGATCTCGGGACCAGTTAAATGTCGATCTCCTACTTCATTCCAACAGATAGGAGATCTACACTTCCTTCCATACAATGCTTCGAATGGTGCAGCTTTAATGCTCGCATGATAACTATTATTATACGAGAATTCTGCTAACGGTAAATACTTATCCCATCCGTTTCCAAAATCGATCACACATGCCCTGAGCATGTCTTCAAGAGTCTGAATTGTTCTTTCACTCTGGCCGTCGGTTTGCGGATGATATGCGGTACTCATATCCAGACGAGTTCCTAGTGCCTCCTGTAGTGATTGCCAGAACTTTGAGGTAAATCTACTATCACGATCAGATATAATGGAAATAGGTATTCCATGCCTTGAAACAACTTCCTTTATATACAATCGTAATAGTTTCTCCATTCTATCCGTTTCCTTTATAGGCAAGAAATGTGCAGACTTGGTGAGACGATCAACAATCACCCAAATGGTGTCGTAACCCCAGGCAGTCTTTGGTAACTTCGTGATGAAATCCATGGTAATACCATCCCATTTCCATTCTGGGATTTCTGGTTGTTGAAGTAACCCTAACGGCTTCTGGTGTTCTGCTTTGACCTTGGAACAAGTTAAACACTCCCCAACATATGTTGCTACGTCTGTCTTTAAATTAGGCCACCAATAACGTGTCTTAAGATCTTGATACATCTTTCCAACTCCAGGATGTATCGAGTATCTTGTCTTATGTGCCTCGTTCAATATCAACTTCCTTAATCCACCCAACTTCGGTACCCAAATACGATTTGCAAAATATCGAATTCCGTCTTCCCGTATAACGAGTTGCTTCTCATACTTCTTCATTATTTCATTTCTTATGTTTTCTTTATTGAGTGCTTCTTGTTGAACCTCTTTGATTTGTGAGTTGAGATTCATGAGAATTTTTATGTTCATTGCTCGAACTCGGATTGGTTCTCGTTCCTTTCTGCTTAGAGCATCGGCCACTACGTTCGCTTTCCCGGGATGATAGCGAATTTCACAATCATAGTCGTTTATTAACTCGACCCACCTACGTTGCCTCATGTTCAATTGTTTCTGATCAAAAATATGTTGAAGGCTTTTATGATCAGTAAACACAGTGAATTTAACCCCATACAAGTAGTGTCTCCACATCTTCAATGCAAACACAACTGCTCCCAATTCTAGATCATGCGTCGTATAATTCCGCTCGTGAATCTTCAATTGTCGGGATGCGTACGCAATAACTCTCTTCCGTTGCATAAGAACGCAACCAAAACCTTGTCGTGAAGCGTCACAATATATTTCAAAATCATCGTTCCCTTCTGGTAACGATAAAATAGGCGCCGTAGTTAACTCCTTCTTTAGTATTTGAAATGCGTTCTCCTGCTCAGAGGTCCATTCATATTTCTTCCCTTTTTGCGTTAACGCTGTCAACGGCTTAGTTATTCGGGAAAAATCTTGAATAAACCTTCTATAATAACCGGCTAAACCCAAAAATTGGCGTATCTGCGTTGGTGTCTTAGGAGTCTCCCATTTTTCAATGGCTTCAATTTTTGCTGGATCAACCTGAATTCCTTTGCTACTAACAACGTGGCCAAGAAATTGCACTTCTTTCAACCAGAAAGCACATTTAGAAAATTTAGCATATAGCTGTTCTTTTCTTAACAACTCTAATATCAACCTTAAATGCTGCTCATGCTCTTGCTCACTCTTGGAATAGATAAGAATATCATCAATGAAAACGATAACAAACTTATCTAAATATGGACTACAAACTCGATTCATGAGGTCCATGAATACAGCTGGCGCATTTGTCAACCCAAACGGCATGACCAAAAATTCGTAATGACCATAACGTGTCCGAAAAGCAGTTTTCGGTATATCTTCTTCTTTGACACGTAATTGATGATAGCCCGATCTTAGGTCAATTTTCGAGTACACACATGATCCTTGGAGTTGATCAAATAAGTCGTCAATTCTCGGTAGTGGATACCGATTCTTGATAGTTAACTTATTTAATTCACGATAATCTATACACATTCGGAAAGATCCGTCTTTCTTCTTGACGAATAAAATTGGAGCTCCCCACGGTGAAGTACTTGGTCGTATGAATCCACGATCCAGTAATTCTTTTAACTGACTCTGAAGTTCTTTTAACTCGGACGGTGCAAGTCTATATGGAGCACGGGCAACCGGTGCAGCTCCTGGTACAAGATCTATTTGAAATTCTACAGATCTAAATGGAGGTAATCCCGGTAACTCTTCCGGAAATACTTCAGGAAAATCTCTTGCCACAGGCACGTCATTGATGCACTTCTCTTTTTCTTTCTTTTCGACTTTATTAACATGTGCTAAGATAGCATAGCACCCTTTCTTCAAGCACTTTTGAGCTTTCAAATAACTAATGAGTTTTAGCTTTGAGTTACCCTTCTCTCCATAAATCATTACTGGCGTTTTATTCTTACGAGGAATGCGAATTGCCTTCTTGGCGCACACAACTTCAGCTCCTATTTTGGACATCCAGTCCATGCCGACTATTACATCAAAACTTCCTAATTCTACGGGTATCAAATCAATCTTAAATGTTTCTCCGGCTAAATTTATTTTACAATCACGGCAAATTTTATCGACTTTAATTAGTTTACCATTAGCTAACTCAATCATGTACTTAGCATCTAGAGGTAATGATGAACAATTCAATTTAGCGTGAAAGTCTCTACACACGTAACTTCTATCAGCACCAGTATCAAATATAATAGATGCGGATAAGTTATTAATGGTAAACGTACCCGTAACAAGCTCCGGGTCTTCACATGCCTCTCTAGCATTAATAACAAATGCTCTCCCACGTGCAGGTCCGATATTCTTCTCTGGATTCGGGCACTGGCTCTTATAGTGACCTTGTTTTCCACACCCAAAACAAGTAATGGTAGCCAAAGCAGTTCTATTTGCATTGGTGGCAAGAGTCTTGGTACCATTTGTATTTGTAACGAGAGCCCTACAATCTTCAGCAAGATGACCCTTTCGATTACATTTGTTGCATACCACATTACAGTAACCAGAGTGATGTTTGTGGCATCGGTTGCATAAAGGATTTTGTCCTTTATAACCAAAGCTTAAACCACTACCCGCACCTTGCGTGTTTTCTTGTTTCTTAAAAGATTGTTGTTGGTTACCTCGATCATAATTTCCATTCCACTTTCTATTGTTACCTGATACCTTCACATCAGTATTGGATACTTTCTTATCCATGATGACCTGATCCATTAGCTCATTTGCCATGGTTATAGCTTCATGAATTGTCTTAGGTTTCGATGCTGTAACATTTGCCTTGACCTTTTTGGGCAAACCATCTTTGTACATTTCAATCTTCCGTTCTTCGGTTGGAACCAATTCAGGACATAGCAAAACTAATTCCATGAATCGCTGATTGTAGTTGGTGATTTCAGTACCAATAACCTTCAGACTTCGTAACTCATCTTCCAACTTCCTAACCTCGTTCCTTGGACAATATTCGTTGATTAACATTGTTTTGAATTCTTCCCACGGAGTATCATAAGCTACATCTCCTCCTACAGCCTTCACATAATTTTTCCACCACGTGAGTGCACTATCTTGTAAAGTGCACGATGCATACTTGGTCATGTCCTTTTCAACACAACCACTGATTTTAAACACAGTCTCCATCTTTTCTATCCACCGGGTTAAACCGATTGGTCCTTCTGTTCCACTGAATGATAAGGGCTTGCAAGCTTGAAAAGTTTTGTAAGTGCACCCCACACGAGGATTTGGGTTAACTGCAGCACTTCTTGCAGCCTCGACCCATAACATTCTGTCGTTCACTCGCTGATTGATGAGTTCCTGGATTTCTTGTTCCGTCATTCGATTCAATCGCGCCATTTCCTAATGAAAGAAAATAATTATTCACATGGATTATTATAGATGTAGTGTGTATTTATAGTACATTATAGCTTGTTAATAATATGAACCAGGTATTATTATAAAAGCCTTTTCTTCTTATTAGCGTTTTATAATTATATCTAGGGTAGTACCTACCCGTTAATGTCCATACTTAATAGCTTAGTACAGAATCAATTACTACCATCTAAATAATACTTAACCATGGAAAATTATTGCATTTCACACTTCACTATTTTACATATGCTTATCTTACATCGAACATTAAGCAAACCACACTAATAATATTATACAAAACATTATATGATCCCATGGTTTAATACGGCAGCGCATCGTTTGGTCTATTTTCTAGGACGTTTAGGTTCAAAGAACCGCTTAATGCTTATCCTGGCTGTCTGCCTATATTTTGGCTGTGGGACTGAAGAACTGGATGCCGGGATAGAACGAATTGGAATAGCGGGAATAGGGGTGGTAGTGTCTAGTGGAGTTGGTGCCACATCATCCTTACTAAACTCGGGATTTGAATTTTCTAATTCATTAGCCTTTCGTTTCTTTCCTAGTTCGAACTCGTCTTTTGTAATTTCCTGTATTTCTTCCTCGGGTTCACTTTCCTCCTCGGGTTCACTTTCCTCCTCGGGTTCACTTTCCTCCTCGGGTTCACTTTCCTCCTCGGGTTCACTTTCCGGGTTCTCTATAGTCGGTTCATCCGGAATTTGTGAGTCTTCCCCAAAGTTATTATTTTCGTCATCGGATAGGTTAATGACTGGAACACCATCTGAAGATTCTGGTTCGGAGTCGCTGAACGTGATGGCAAGTTTTGAGCCCGACATCTATCACACAACAACTAACCCATTAGTACTACATAATATTTACATATAAATTTTAACCAACAATGATAAGCAATGGTTTTTAAATTAGACCCGGTCAAAGTCCAGACTTACTAATGTATCCTAACGACTTATCAGTTAGACACACTAATGCAAACCTGGTTCGCTAAGACCACCGCTCTGATACCACATGTCATAACCCGTCCTTAACCATAAGAACGTGTTAGATAACGTATGATTTCATTGCGAGGTATTGACCTCTATATGCGACATTTTTAAAAGAGAAACTGCATATATTATACATTACAAACCATAACCATTATTTTTGTTACAAGCTTTAGACAATAAAAAGATGATTATCGTTTAGCGATAATCTTCGACTTACAAACTTTACATATAATGATAACAACACGATTTCGAGCATATTTTACAACACAAATCCTTGGGTATGCAGTTTTATTTTTGACACAAATATGCGTACGCAAGTTCCTGCTCAAATTCAACATAATGCAGCGGAAGCTTTAGTAATCACCTGAGAATAGACATGTTTTAAAAGGTCAACATAAAGTTGGTGAGATATAGGTTTAATGCCGGCAGCAATATATATATATATAGACCACAAGATTTCGTATATAAACAGTTTAATAAAAATATTCTAAGTGGTTGAGCACTTGGTAACCATACTTAACATTTAATCACGTCGCATATTCCCTTTATTATGAAATCTTACTACACCGTACCAAGTGTAGTCACGAAACGAAGTACTGTGCAACCGTTGAATACTGGTCGTCCAGTCCGGTTGGGGTTGTCAGGCCCGATAGATCTATCAACAGGATTCGCGTTTACAATACCGCTGTAAATAACAGTTACCAAGCTACAGGGAAGTATGCCAGTGGTACAACTCAACGTAGAATATATTTTTCAGTTACTTGTGTCCATAACGTAAAACATAAAATACATGTATTCTCATCCCGAAATATTTAGAGTTTAAAAGTGGGACTATATACTCACTTTCGTCTTGAAGATATATATATAATTTGACTTGGTCTCCGGTTGATATCACGAACCTATCCATATATAATATATCAATACCTTTTCTTTTTAAACAAACGTCACATATATATACTTGTTATACTTTTAATACTTTGAATAATTCCTTAGTCCGTAGTTAGCAGTTCGTTGTTAGTAATTCAATTTTAATGGTTCATTTTTAGATGTTTAATATACCCGCAATGAAATAAATAAAACCCCCAACGAAATAAATAAAACCCCATCGTATATGTATTGGTCGAGATTAATCTTGACCCACGGTACCGGTGTTGTCAAATGACGTGTTGCGTACATAAAGTACCGGTGTTGTCAAATGACGTGTTGCGTACAATCATGGGATCTTATGATTAATCTTCTCGTGTTGTTTACGGGTGATCCTGAACCATATAAAATTGAATTATAAGTACATATATATAAAATATCATGTTAACTTAAAAAGATGTGATTTATTTAATTTTTCCCAATTATTTTCGTGGCTAAACTAGTCTTGGATATCCGATGTTGTTTCGGTCATAGTTTCTTCGTTACAACTCCATTTTCGTTGATTCAACTTGCCATCTCCTTGGATCGAGTCCCTCTTTAAGACTATGAACTGTAAATACCTTAGTTTGTATTCAAAATCACACGGCATAGGTCAAACTTTAGTGAAACTTATGAAGTTAATCATTTTCCATCATGTAAACAACCTTAAATGATTATTTTTCTAAAAATACTTATACTTTGAGTTAAATCATGAAATTTTTATGTGTTATCATATTCATAGTAAAAATCATTTTTCCAGAAAATAAACCTCCAATTCAAAGTTTAAGATGGTTTTTAATTATCCAACCCAAAACAGCCCCCGGTGGCACTCCGACGTCGTAAAAACAGTTTTTAAGATAATCTTTGAAAAACCAAGTTATACCTTGTTAAATTAGCATATATTTAAGTTATATTACAGGTCTTGGAGTATTTTAAAAGTTAAGTTAGAAGGATCTATTTAGTTTGCAAACAAGTTTGAAAACATTCAAACTATGTTCTTGTTGTTAAAATTTTATACCACAAAATAAGATAGCTATATATATATGAATTGAATAAGGTTATGAACATAGATTCTACCTCAAGTTCCTTGGACAAGGTTGTTGTAAAAGAGGAGTAAGAACCTAGAACCAAAAGGGTGATGGAAGTGGATGAAAGATTGGAAGTAAGTTGGTGTTCTTGGAAGGATTTCTTGAAGTGTTTTTGTAAGGTTTTCTTATGAGGTTTAAGTGTTGTTTTTGAAGCTAAATGATGGGGAAAATGCTTGGAGATGATCAAGTATGAAGTTAAGAGTATTTTGAGAGAGAAATGGAAGTGTAAGTATGAGAAAATGGGGTGAAGAAATGGTGTGCATGCATAAAAACGTTTTTAGGTTATAAAGGAAAAAAAAGATACCTAACTTTGTTTTCTTGCTAAATAATTCATGCTACTTGACAAATGGTTGGTTCCACATGTTTCTTAATCATTTAAGACTGCTAAGGAGCAGATTTTTATTGGTATATACCAATAGTAAATACATCTAGAAGCTGCGTATGATACGGGTACATATACCCTAGGTATACGTATAGAAATCTTTGAGAAAACGGAACGAGGATTCAAATATAGTTATCTTTTGTAAATATACTTATATTGTTTTATGTATTTAAGTCTTTAAAAGTGATTAAATACATTACTTATACGATATATGTATAAACATTATAGGTCATAAGTATTTAAGTCAAATAACGTTACGTATGGTTATCGTTTTGAAAACTTAAGTTAGTAGTTTCAAAATATACTTATAACTTATTGTTATTAATATAAAATGAGATATTAAAACATTCTTAGGTCATGTTAAATATGTATATATACATATATATACACAAACGTATAATTATCATATATTGTATAGTTCGTGATATCATCGGTCAAACTAGACGGTCAAACGTTGTGTAAAACTCTTTTCGAAAAACATAAGTCTCGACAATTTGGATTTCTTATCATGTTGGTAAGGTTTAATTTATGTAAATATTAATCTTATAAGTATAGAACGATCGAAAAAGTGCGGGTCGTTACATTACCTCCTCGTTAAATAAATTTCGTCCCGAAATTTTAAAATTGTACCTATTTTGCGTCATCGAGAAACAAGTGTGGATACTTTTGTTTCATCTAATCCTCCCGTTCCCACGTAAACTCGGGACCTCTTCGAGCATTCCAACGAACCTTAACGATCGGTATGTTGCTCTGCTTGAGCTGTTTAACTTCACGGTCCATGATTTCGATTGGTTCTTCGACGAATTGTAGTTTCTCGTCGACATGGATTTCTTCAAGAGGAATGGTGAGGTCTTCCTTTGCAAGACACTTCTTAAGGTTCGAGACGTGAAAGGTATTATGTACTCCGGCGAGTTGTTGCGGTAACTCGAGTCGATAAGCTACCGGTCCAATGCGTTCGATGATCTTGAACGGGCCTACATATCTTGGGTTCAGTTTACCCCTTTTTCCAAAACGTATCACACCTTTCCAAGGTGACACCTTTAGCATAACCATGTCACCGATCTGAAACTCTAATGGTTTCCTTCGGACATCGGCGTAGCTCTTTTGGCGACTACGGGCTGTTTTCAATCTCTCCTTGATTTGTACTATCTTCTCAGTCGTTTCGTGTATGATCTCGGGACCAGTTAAATGTCGATCTCCTACTTCATTCCAACAGATAGGAGATCTACACTTCCTTCCATACAATGCTTCGAATGGTGCAGCTTTAATGCTCGCATGATAACTATTATTATACGAGAATTCTGCTAACGGTAAATACTTATCCCATCCGTTTCCAAAATCGATCACACATGCCCTGAGCATGTCTTCAAGAGTCTGAATTGTTCTTTCACTCTGGCCGTCGGTTTGCGGATGATATGCGGTACTCATATCCAGACGAGTTCCTAGTGCCTCCTGTAGTGATTGCCAGAACTTTGAGGTAAATCTACTATCACGATCAGATATAATGGAAATAGGTATTCCATGCCTTGAAACAACTTCCTTTATATACAATCGTAATAGTTTCTCCATTCTATCCGTTTCCTTTATAGGCAAGAAATGTGCAGACTTGGTGAGACGATCAACAATCACCCAAATGGTGTCGTAACCCCAGGCAGTCTTTGGTAACTTCGTGATGAAATCCATGGTAATACCATCCCATTTCCATTCTGGGATTTCTGGTTGTTGAAGTAACCCTAACGGCTTCTGGTGTTCTGCTTTGACCTTGGAACAAGTTAAACACTCCCCAACATATGTTGCTACGTCTGTCTTTAAATTAGGCCACCAATAACGTGTCTTAAGATCTTGATACATCTTTCCAACTCCAGGATGTATCGAGTATCTTGTCTTATGTGCCTCGTTCAATATCAACTTCCTTAATCCACCCAACTTCGGTACCCAAATACGATTTGCAAAATATCGAATTCCGTCTTCCCGTATAACGAGTTGCTTCTCATACTTCTTCATTATTTCATTTCTTATGTTTTCTTTATTGAGTGCTTCTTGTTGAACCTCTTTGATTTGTGAGTTGAGATTCATGAGAATTTTTATGTTCATTGCTCGAACTCGGATTGGTTCTCGTTCCTTTCTGCTTAGAGCATCGGCCACTACGTTCGCTTTCCCGGGATGATAGCGAATTTCACAATCATAGTCGTTTATTAACTCGACCCACCTACGTTGCCTCATGTTCAATTGTTTCTGATCAAAAATATGTTGAAGGCTTTTATGATCAGTAAACACAGTGAATTTAACCCCATACAAGTAGTGTCTCCACATCTTCAATGCAAACACAACTGCTCCCAATTCTAGATCATGCGTCGTATAATTCCGCTCGTGAATCTTCAATTGTCGGGATGCGTATGCAATAACTCTCTTCCGTTGCATAAGAACGCAACCAAAACCTTGTCGTGAAGCGTCACAATATATTTCAAAATCATCGTTCCCTTCTGGTAACGATAAAATAGGCGCCGTAGTTAACTCCTTCTTTAGTATTTGAAATGCGTTCTCCTGCTCAGAGGTCCATTCATATTTCTTCCCTTTTTGCGTTAACGCTGTCAACGGCTTAGCTATTCGGGAAAAATCTTGAATAAACCTTCTATAATAACCGGCTAAACCCAAAAATTGGCGTATCTGCGTTGGTGTCTTAGGAGTCTCCCATTTTTCAATGGCTTCAATTTTTGCTGGATCAACCTGAATTCCTTTGCTACTAACAACGTGGCCAAGAAATTGCACTTCTTTCAACCAGAAAGCACATTTAGAAAATTTAGCATATAGCTGTTCTTTTCTTAACAACTCTAATATCAACCTTAAATGCTGCTCATGGTCTTGCTCACTCTTGGAATAGATAAGAATATCATCAATGAAAACGATAACAAACTTATCTAAATATGGACTACAAACTCGATTCATGAGGTCCATGAATACAGCTGGCGCATTTGTCAACCCAAACGGCATGACCAAAAATTCGTAATGACCATAACGTGTCCGAAAAGCAGTTTTCGGTATATCTTCTTCTTTGACACGTAATTGATGATAGCCCGATCTTAGGTCAATTTTAGAGTACACACATGATCCTTGGAGTTGATCAAATAAGTCGTCAATTCTCGGTAGTGGATACCGATTCTTGATAGTTAACTTATTTAATTCACGATAATCTATACACATTCGGAAAGATCCGTCTTTCTTCTTGACGAATAAAATTGGAGCTCCCCACGGTGAAGTACTTGGTCGTATGAATCCACGATCCAGTAATTCTTTTAACTGACTCTGAAGTTCTTTTAACTCGGACGGTGCAAGTCTATATGGAGCACGGGCAACCGGTGCAGCTCCTGGTACAAGATCTATTTGAAATTCTACAGATCTAAATGGAGGTAATCCCGGCAACTCTTCCGGAAATACTTCAGGAAAATCTCTTGCCACAGGCACGTCATTGATGCACTTCTCTTTTTCTTTCTTTTCGACTTTATTAACATGTGCTAAGATAGCATAGCACCCTTTCTTCAAGCACTTTTGAGCTTTCAAATAACTAATGAGTTTTAGCTTTGAGTTACCCTTCTCTCCATAAATCATTACTGGCGTTTTATTCTTACGAGGAATGCGAATTGCCTTCTTGGCGCACACAACTTCAGCTCCTATTTTGGACATCCAGTCCATGCCGACTATTACATCAAAACTTCCTAATTCTACGGGTATCAAATCAATCTTAAATGTTTCTCCGGCTAAATTTATTTTACAATCACGGCAAATTTTATCGGCTTTAATTAGTTTACCATTAGCTAACTCAATCATGTACTTAGCATCTAGAGGTAATGATGAACAATTCAATTTAGCGTGAAAGTCTCTACACACGTAACTTCTATCAGCACCAGTATCAAATATAATAGATGCGGATAAGTTATTAATGGTAAACGTACCCGTAACAAGCTCCGGGTCTTCACATGCCTCTCTAGCATTAATAACAAATGCTCTCCCACGTGCAGGTCCGATATTCTTCTCTGGATTCGGGCACTGGCTCTTATAGTGACCTTGTTTTCCACACCCAAAACAAGTAATGGTAGCCAAAGCAGTTCTATTTGCATTGGTGGCAAGAGTCTTGGTACCATTTGTATTTGTAACGAGAGCCCTACAATCTTCAGCAAGATGACCCTTTCGATTACATTTGTTGCATACCACATTACAGTAACCAGAGTGATGTTTGTGGCATCGGTTGCATAAAGGATTTTGTCCTTTATAACCAAAGCTTAAACCACTACCCGCACCTTGCGTGTTTTCTTGTTTCTTAAAAGATTGTTGTTGGTTACCTCGATCATAATTTCCATTCCACTTTCTTTTGTTACCTGATACCTTCACATCAATATTGGATACTTTCTTATCCATGATGACCTGATCCATTAGCTCATTTGCCATGGTTATAGCTTCATGAATTGTCTTAGGTTTCGATGCTGTAACATTTTCCTTGACCTTTTTGGGCAAACCATCTTTGTACATTTCAATCTTCCGTTCTTCGGTTGGAACCAATTCAGGACATAGCAAAACTAATTCCATGAATCGCTGATTGTAGTTGGTGATTTCAGTACCAATAACCTTCAGACTTCGTAACTCATCTTCCAACTTCCTAACCTCGTTCCTTGGACAATATTCGTTGATTAACATTGTTTTGAATTCTTCCCACGGAGTATCATAAGCTACATCTCCTCCTACAGCCTTCACATAATTTTTCCACCACGTGAGTGCACTATCTTGTAAAGTGCACGATGCATACTTGGTCATGTCCTTTTCAACACAACCACTGATTTTAAACACAGTCTCCATCTTTTCTATCCACCGGGTTAAACCGATTGGTCCTTCTGTTCCACTGAATGATGAGGGCTTGCAAGCTTGAAAAGTTTTGTAAGTGCACCCCACACGAGGATTTGGGTTAACTGCAGCACTTCTTGCAGCCTCGACCCATAACATTCTGTCGTTCACTCGCTGATTGATGAGTTCCTGGATTTCTTGTTCCGTCATTCGATTCAATCGCGCCATTTCCTAATGAAAGAAAATAATTATTCACATGGATTATTATAGATGTAGTGTGTATTTATAGTACATTATAGCTTGTTAATAATATGAACCAGGTATTATTATAAAAGCCTTTTCTTCTTATTAGCGTTTTATAATTATATCTAGGGTAGTACCTACCCGTTAATGTCCATACTTAATAGCTTAGTACAGAATCAATTACTACCATCTAAATAATACTTAACCATGGAAAATTATTGCATTTCACACTTCACTATTTTACATATGCTTATCTTACATCGAACATTAAGCAAACCACACTAATAATATTATACAAAACATTATATGATCCCATGGTTTAATACGGCAGCGCATCGTTTGGTCTATTTTCTAGGACGTTTAGGTTCAAAGAATCGCTTAATGCTTATCCTGGCTGTCTGCCTATATTTTGGCTGTGGGACTGAAGAACTGGATGCCGGGATAGAACGAATTGGAATAGCGGGAATAGGGGTGGTAGTGTCTAGTGGAGTTGGTGCCACATCATCCTTACTAAACTCGGGATTTGAATTTTCTAATTCATTAGCCTTTCGTTTCTTTCCTAGTTCGAACTCGTCTTTTGTAATTTCCTGTATTTCTTCCTCGGGTTCACTTTCCTCCTCGGGTTCACTTTCCTCCTCGGGTTCACTTTCCTCCTCGGGTTCACTTTCCTCCTCGGGTTCACTTTCCGGGTTCTCTATAGTCGGTTCATCCGGAATTTGTGAGTCTTCCCCAAAGATATTATTTTCGTCATCGGATAGGTTAATGACTGGAACACCATCTGAAGATTCTGGTTCGGAGTCGCTGAACGTGATGACAAGTTTTGAGCCCGACATCTATCACACAACAACTAACCCATTAGTACTACATAATATTTACATATAAATTTTAACCAACAATGATAAGCAATGGTTTTTAAATCAGACCCGGTCAAAGTCCAGACTTACTAATGTATCCTAACGACTTATCAGTTAGACACACTAATGCAAACCTGGTTCGCTAAGACCACCGCTCTGATACCACATGTCATAACCCGTCCTTAACCATAAGAACGTGTTAGATAACGTATGATTTCATTGCGAGGTATTGACCTCTATATGCGACATTTTTAAAAGAGAAACTGCATATATTATACATTACAAACCATAACCATTATTTTTGTTACAAGCTTTAGACAATAAAAAGATGATTATCGTTTAGCGATAATCTTCGACTTACAAACTTTACATATAATGATAACAACACGATTTCGAGCATATTTTACAACACAAATCCTTGGGTATGCAGTTTTATTTTTGACACAAATATGCGTACGCAAGATCCTGCTCAAATTCAACATAATGCAGCGGAAGCTTTAGTAATCACCTGAGAATAGACATGTTTTAAAAGGTCAACATAAAGTTGGTGAGATATAGGTTTAATGCTGGCAGCAATATATATATATAGACCACAAGATTTCGTATATAAACAGTTTAATAAAAATATTCTAAGTGGTTGAGCACTTGGTAACCATACTTAACATTTAATCACGTCGCATATTCCCTTTATTATGAAATCTTACTACACCGTACCAAGTGTAGTCACGAAACGAAGTACTGTGCAACCGTTGAATACTGGTCGTCCAGTCCGGTTGGGGTTGTCAGGCCCGATAGATCTATCAACAGGATTCGCGTTTACAATACCGCTGTAAATAACAGTTACCAAGCTACAGGGAAGTATGCCAGTGGTACAACTCAACGTAGAATATATTTTTCAGTTACTTGTGTCCATAACGTAAAACATAAAATACATGTATTCTCATCCCGAAATATTTAGAGTTTAAAAGTGGGACTATATACTCACTTTCGTCTTGAAGATATATATATAATTTGACTTGGTCTCCGGTTGATATCACGAACCTATCCATATATAATATATCAATACCTTTTCTTTTTAAACAAACGTCACATATATATACTTGTTATACTTTTAATACTTTGAATAATTCCTTAGTCCGTAGTTAGCAGTTCGTTGTTAGTAATTCAATTTTAATGGTTCATTTTTAGATGTTTAATATACCCGCAATGAAATAAATAAAACCCCCAATGAAATAAATAAAACCCCATCGTATATGTATTGGTCGAGATTAATCTTGACCCACGGTACCGGTGTTGTCAAATGACGTGTTGCGTACATAAAGTACCGGTGTTGTCAAATGACGTGTTGCGTACAATCATGGGATCTTATGATTAATCTTCTCGTGTTGTTTACGGGTGATCCTGAACCATATAAAATTGAATTATAAGTACATATATATAAAATATCATGTTAACTTAAAAAGATGTGATTTATTTAATTTTTCCCAATTATTTTCGTGGCTAAACTAGTCTTGGATATCCGATTTTGTTTCGGTCATAGTTTCTTCGTTACAACTCCATTTTCGTTGATTCAACTTGCCATCTCCTTGGATCGAGTCCCTCTTTAAGACTATGAACTGTAAATACCTTAGTTTGTATTCAAAATCACACGGCATAGGTCAAACTTTAGTGAAACTTATGAAGTTAATCATTTTCCATCATGTAAACAACCTTAAATGATTATTTTTCTAAAAATACTTATACTTTGAGTTAAATCATGAAATTTTTATGTGTTATCATATTCATAGTAAAAATCATTTTTCCAGAAAATAAACCTCCAATTCAAAGTTTAAGATGGTTTTTAATTATCCAACCCAAAACAGCCCCCGGTGGCACTCCGACGTCGTAAAAACAGTTTTTAAGATAATCTTTGAAAAACCAAGTTATACCTTGTTAAATTAGCATATATTTAAGTTATATTATAGGTCTTGGAGTATTTTAAAAGTTAAGTTAGAAGGATCTATTTAGTTTGCAAACAAGTTTGAAAACATTCAAACTATGTTCTTGTTGTTAAAATTTTATACCACAAAATAAGATAGCTATATATATATGAATCGAATAAGGTTATGAACATAGATTCTACCTCAAGTTCCTTGGAAAAGGTTGTTGTAAAAGAGGAGTAAGAAACTAGAACCAAAAGGGTGATGGAAGTGGATGAAAGATTGGAAGTAAGTTGGTGTTCTTGGAAGGATTTCTTGAAGTGTTTTTGTAAGGTTTTCTTATGAGGTTTAAGTGTTGTTTTTGAAGCTAAATGATGGGGAAAATGCTTGGAGATGATCAAGTATGAAGTTAAGAGTATTTTGAGAGAGAAATGGAAGTGTAAGTATGAGAAAATGGGGTGAAGAAATGGTGTGCATGCATAAAAACGTTTTTAGGTTATAAAGGAAAAAAAAGATACCTAACTTTGTTTTCTTGCTAAATAATTCATGCTACTTGACAAATGGTTGGTTCCACATGTTTCTTAATCATTTAAGGCTGCTAAGGAGCAGATTTTTATTGGTATATACCAATAGTAAATACATCTAGAAGCTGCGTATGATACGGGTACATATACCCTAGGTATACGTATAGAAATCTTTGAGAAAACGGAACGAGGATTCAAATATAGTTATCTTTTGTAAATATACTTATATTGTTTTATGTATTTAAGTCTTTAAAAGTGATTAAATACATTACTTATACGATATATGTATAAACATTATAGGTCATAAGTATTTAAGTCAAATAACGTTACGTATGGTTATCGTTTTGAAAACTTAAGTTAGTAGTTTCAAAATATACTTATAACTTATTGTTATTAATACAAAATGAGATATTAAAACATTATTAGGTCATGTTAAATATGTATATATACATATATATACACAAACGTATAATTATCATATATTGTATAGTTCGTGATATCATCGGTCAAACTAGACGGTCAAACGTTGTGTAAAACTCTTTTCGAAAAACATAAGTCTCGACAATTTGGATTTCTTATCATGTTGGTAAGGTTTAATTTATGTAAATATTAATCTTATAAGTATAGAACGATCGAAAAAGTGCGGGTCGTTACACATTACTAAATCTAATTACTTTTAGTATTATTATTATTATCATAAAAAGATACAAATTTTTATTTATTATTATTGATATTATTTTACCAAATAAATAACTATATAAGTGTATATTTAAAACATATCACTTAACAACATTAATATTTTCATAATAAATAATAATTATTTATCTAATGTATATAAAATAAAGTATAGTTAATTTAGTTATTAATGAAACATACAAGTTACTAACATAACAATTAATAATAAAACATAAACTTGTTCGATTACGATTATATGTTTTAATATATATAATTGATATAGGTTCATGAATCCGAGGCCAACCATGCATTATTCAGTTCAGTCGAAAGAATATTTTTACTACAAAATATTGTAGAGTGAGTTTCATTTGCCTTTTTACCCTTTATATTTTTGGGCTGAGAATACATGCGCAATTTTTATAAATATTTTACGAAATAGACACATGTCATACCCCATCCAAATCCTCTTGGATGAATACAATAACATCTGGTTCCATCGCGATGAACTGACGTCTAAATGCCATGAACGACTCCATGTAATGTCTTTAAAATGAGAAAATGCACAGCGGAAGATTTCTTTCATACCTGAGAATAAACATGCTTTAAAGTGTCAACCAAAAGGTTGGTGAGTTCATAAGTTTATCATAAAACAATAAAATTCATCATTTTGATAGACCACAAAATTTAAATGCTGCATGGTACAAATGGGCCCGAATCCTATACCCACCTGTAATGTACATGCTATATCTTTTAAATACAGTACATCTTTCTCGTGTACGAAACCATTTTCATAAATCATAGTAACCGTACACATATCTTGTGCACAACAATAACATACACATAACCTGTGTATAAAATCATTCTCTCGATATATAACATTCACATCAACTGGTGGCAATTATCATGTCCACATATTTCAATTGTGGCAATTATCATGTCCACATAATCCAATGGTGGCAATTATCATGTCCACATAATTCAATGGTGGCAATTATCATGTCCACATAATTCAATAATAATCCGCAGAACTTCTGTCTGCATAATAATTCATTCGAGGAATGTTTTGCTTGTGTCTATCTCGTCAAACATTTATAAAAGCATTTCATGTATTCGCAGTTCAAAATATATTTCAAAAGCATTTAATAAAGAAGTTGTAAAAGTAGCGCATGTATTCTCAGTCCCAAAAATGTAAAGAGTAAAAGGGAATCAAATGAACTCACTTAATGTATTTTGTTGTAAAAATACATATAACATCATTGAACAAAAGCAAGGTTGGCCTCGGATTCACGAACCTATATTATTTATATATATATATATATATATATATATATATATATATATATATATATATATATATATATATATATATATATATATATATATATATATATATATATATATATATATATATATATATATTAAAACATATACACGTAATCGAACAGTTTTGTATATTATAACTTTATATAATATATATTAAATTTGTATATATATTCTATAAGGATTATGATTTATATAGTTATATATATATATATATATATATATATATATATATATATATATATATATTATAAAAATACCTAATTTATTATATATGAATATTTATATAAAGATTTCTAATATAATTAATTCACACCTATAGGTAATATTACTCATAAGTTTATTTTTTTATATACATAATAACATATATTAATAATAATAGTAAGTAAGAGTTGTATTTGATTAATATGATAATAATAACATTACTTTTATTAAAAATCACAATAATAATAATATTAATGATATTAGTAGTGAAAAGGATAGTAATAATAATAATTATATAGTGATATTGATAACAAAATAACAAGTTTTGTAAAAATGATAATAATCCTAATACTCTTTTTAATGATGATAATAATAATAATAATAAAAATAATAATCATAATAATAATAAAAGAGTACTACCTTAAATGAGAGAAACTAAAAATAAACTGCCTTGGCCCAGGCTCGAACCCGAGACCTCTCGCTTAACAAACTCTCACCAAACCATTGAACCATTATTATTTTCTTGTATTATCTCTCGCGTTCATATACATAGTCTATACGAAACTGTCAAACTTCATGTTCCTCATCCCACATATCATCATCTTATCTTCATCAATTAACATCATCGTTATCAATAACATGAACATGATCATCACCATCAATATCTTCTATATCATAAACCGTTATCATTATCACCACATCATCATTATAATAACATCCGTATCATCATCATCCATTGTTATCATACTTCGTTACTCGTCAACATTTTTCTCGTTATATTACCACGATCTTTACTATTCATCATAATCATCAACGTGATTACGTACGTACATCTCATCATATACTTGTTGTGCATGGAAAATAGCAACTAGATATAGCAGTAGGACTCGACAAGCTCAAAAGTTAGTCCAAATCGGTTCTTGGGCCGATTTAGAATTGAGTTTTTAAAATAAATGTATAATGGCCTTCGGTCCAGGTTGCAAGTTCACTTAAAAACGTAACTGGCCCAACAACAATAAGAGAAAGGGAAGCCTATTCGATGGGTGTTGTTGATCCGATTAAAACAGAAAGGGAACCAGCGAACTGCAGCAAGTAGGAATGACCCAAAGCAGCACTTTATTGACTTTCAAATCTCATTTAAACTTCACTCATAATTTAACAAGTGGGTGAAGTGGGGTTGTGGAAAGGTGACCCACAAAGGTAGTGATTATAGGTGATATCTTAACCGAATTTTTTTATGATGGAGTATTATGATTGAGATGGAAACAGAAAACACAACGTGGCAACAATCTTTGTTACCTTTTTCTTTATTATGATTGAACTTTAAAGATAATCAATTGTTAAACACCACACAATAATTTTATCATTTCCTTTATATCATTATTGCCTTATATTAGTAGATGAAAAGCTAGCAAACGTTGCTTTAACACTCTTCATATAGAAAACAGAAAAAAATACAATAGCAGTGGGTAGATTTTGGGTGACAAAAGGGATAGCAGCTGCAGTAATTTACGATCTATTTTCGAAGAAGAAGAAAGATGTGGAGAGAGACAAGGTGGTGATAAACGGTTTGTTCAATGAGGTGGTAACGGTTTGTGGTTGTTAATGAAGGTGGTTCATTTGTTTGATCGTAATCATAAACAGAAAAGAATCATGGCAGTAGAATTGGGTTTGTGTTGGAGGTTGTTTCGAAGGTTGAAGATGGTGAGGGTGGTTCTTGGTTTCAAATCACGGTGGTGGTTGGTTGTTCATAAAGAAAAACAGAAGATACCAATTTGCAAGTTTATATGGTGGTTTTTCAATGGGAACAAGGAACAAGGTAAAAGCAGAAGCCTATTTTGATGAAGGTGTCGATGGGGAAGGTGTCGATGGGGAAGGTGTCGAGCTCCTCAACAGTTGTGTAAGGTGATTGTTGGTTTTCTTTAATTTCTGTTTTTAAATTGTAGTGAAGAATGGGATGTGTGTGAGAAAAAGAACGAATTGTAATACTCATAATTGACCCTAATTTGTTTACATTGTAATTCGATATGGACGTGTAACGATAGCAGACAGGAAGTACTAGCTGTATGTAGCAGACAAAGAAAAAGATTAAAGCAGATAACTAAGTCCAACTGTCTTTGTTTGCGTCTGATCAAATAGAATCAAATTGTACTGATTTAGATACGTAAAGCAAGAAGAGAGTACTATGTATGAAAGCTTGTGGTCTCTGTTAGAAATTAATTAGGAAAAGAAATTAGATCAGACAAAGAATGGAGTTGATTGTTAAAAACTTCGTGGATTTGTTTATGATATAATCACTGATTTGTATGAATTTCTGGACAGGAAAGCCAATCAACAATAGTTAGAAAACGATGGCAAACAGAATGCTTATGTAATTTAACTCATTTTTATATATAAATTCGCATATATATCTATATTTATATCTGTATAAGTATATATATAAATTTCTGTATTTTATATATGTATATGTATTTATATATGTGTATTTTATAATTTGGTTATACGTATATATATATATATATATATATATATATATATATATATATATATATATATATATCTAATTTTCTTATTTTTGATGATTAACTAATATAATTATATTAATACTATTAATATTGATAATACTAATAATAATATTATTAGTAATAATATTATTGATAAGAACTAATAATAAATGATAATTAATAATATAATAATATATAATAACAATAATGATACTTTTAATTACTAGTAATAATAATAATAATATCAATACTAACAATAACAAAAATAATGATAATAATATTTCAAACTTGAAATTAAATATAATACCATTTATGTAATATTATTTTATGTGATGACATTTATTGTATTGTTAATATGTATATATATCACAATCTATATATAACATTAACTATGTATAGAAATCATATTTACATATAGATTTATTTTAATCACAACTTTATTGTTTTATATAATATTTTACGTATTCAATTCAATTGATTAATTTGTTTTCTATTACTTAAAATTATTATATATACTTATATTTATATTTACATATTCATTTACACACAGTTGTTCGTGAATCCTCGGGAATGGTCAAGGTTAACTAATTACATGAATATAGATTTCAAAACTTTCGAGACTCAACATTACAGATTTTGCTTATCGTGTCGGAATCATATAAAGATTAAAGTTTAAATTTGATCGGAAATTTCTGGGTCATCACAGTACCTACCCGTTAAAGAAATTTCGTCCCGAAAATTGATCGAGGTCGTCATGGCTAACTATAAAAATGTTTTCATGACAAATATGAGCTGATAAATAGAGTTTTATTATTGTGGAGTAATATGGATAAGATAATTCGATTACTCGGAGAGTATGAATGAAGCTATCACTAAATAGTGAAATGAGAAAGACATGTTTCATCATAACTTTTGGCTAGTCATGGTTGAATTTAGAAAATAAGGTTCGTCGACGTTATCTTGGTTGAATTCCGGAATTCAAGGGATTTAAAGAAAATCTTCGAAATAAAAAAGATTTGATTCTTCGGCGAATTAATATCTCTATAAATTAAATACGATGATCTACCTCGATTACTCTGTCTGATATTTCCATTATAAATTAAGCTCTTCTGTTCTATTATTCTCACAATTACTATACTTTCTTTCTTAGTTCATACATCCAAAAGATTGTGAAAATGCTTAATCCCGTTCTAATCCTTGATATTTTCCTAATTATCATTTCTGTCATCTTTCTTTTCACTCTCCCATCAGAAGAATCTGTTTACTTCTACTATTACCTTGGGGTGATACTATTTTTAATTATACCATGTCTTTATATTGCTATTCGTATTAATATCTACAGTTTGTAACCTCCATGTTGCTATTGGGCTCTATATTTTCTCTTATATTTTGGAGCTCTTTGCCTTTTTATTCTCCTCTCGACCTCTAGTAAAGCGAGCAACGGTCCAGAATTCGTAAGTACGGAGTTTCGAATGAACTTAATGTTCTAACCAAGAAAGAACAAAATCGTACGATTTGATTTGTCAAATTATCAGAATCATTGAGAATAGAACTATCAAGAATTTACTTTTTTGATATGTTCAGAATGAAAGAGTCATGTAACATGGCGCATGATGACGTTATGATCTGTGAATCATCACGTTCTATTAGAAACTCAGCATGACTTACTGTAATATAATCATGTTGATCAAGTGTCATTATATTATACTAATTCATGCATCAATTTCTTTACATTTCTCTAAAATTCATTCATAAATTAAACTTAGATTTTACAGAAGTTTTCAATATAATGAAACACAGGAAGCACGAGGAGGTATATAATTTCGGACGAGAATATTTATGAAAATATCCTCAGAAATATCAAAGATATTTATGATGATATTTTTGGAATTTCCAAGTTCGAAGGTTGATGAATAAAAATTTTCAGCAAGATTTTAACATGACCTCGGAGCAAGATATTCTCTAAAGATTTCAACGGATCCAGAATTACCTGGATTCTTTTAATATAGGGTATGGTCCTTGTATTTGTCCTTGGTCTCCTTCGTTATTAGCTCAATCCGTTTTCCAGTTCCAACTTTTCTGAGCTTTACCAACATACTATTCTTTATCATCAAACTTCCGATGATTAAGGTCGTTTACGGTTATCTACGGTTTCTGCTGCTTCATTCAGCTTTTTCAACATTCAGAGCATTGATTTGTAGACTGAGTGCTTTTTAGAATTTCAAAATGAAAGATCATAATTCTAAGAGATAAATGTTATACATATACCTGTTGATGTAGATATGCTGTGAGTTTTCAAAGTACTGATTGCTGATTCCCGGTAATTGGTATGGCAGTTCTCGTTACAAGATGCGGATGAGTATATGATAGGGTTTCTATGAATAAATATAATGATTTATCAGAGAGATTTAAGCCAAGAAGCAACGAGGTTGCTGGTACGTCTGCTGGTAATATGATAGAATATAAAAGGTTCCCTGGTAATAATAAAAGAGCACGCATATATATCAAGGTTATAATAAGGTTGTTTCGAACGAAAAGTCAAAGTTGACTTGCTGGAGCTGTGACTAAATTGGCTAATTTGGAAAGAGATTGCAAAGTTATTTTCTGTAATAATAACGCTAAAGAAATTAGCACAGCTACGCGTTAAACGTTTATTCAGTTTTCAAGAGTTTTCAGGTGTATAACTATACGCATTAATCTTTTCTTTCGTAGATGAAATGTGGTTGGTTCATCTTCTCGATTGAGGTGTTTTCAAGAATCATGAAAGATTTGAACGCAAATTGTAATCGTAAAGGTACAAATGGGGTTTAGGATGAAATCAAGTGTCAAACTTGAAGAATTGTTTAGTTTCATATGTTATAAGCAATATTTTAATTCATTTTAATTGTCCAATGTCGGCAGTCCACAGTTGATAGTCCACAGTTGACAGTCCAATATTTCATATATAGCTTAATATATAATATTCGAATCAATTAATACGTATCGTGATCCGTGTACATGTCTCAGACTCGATCACAACTCAAAGTATATATATTATTTGAGAATCAACCTCAACCCTGCATAGAGAACTCGATCATTACTGCATATAGAGTGTCTATGGTGATTCTAAATAATATATATAGATGCGTCGATATGATATGTCAAAACCTTGTATACGTGTCCCGATATTTAAAGTGCGTAAAATAAATAACAGAAATTAAATGACGATAAATAAAATTGCGATAATTAAATTGCAATAAATAAACCGCGATAAATAAAATGTAATCAGTTAGCTAGGAACAGTTAGCTAGGAACAGTTAGCGTAGATTCTTAACAAAATTCCTCATAGTGAATCTGTTTGTTTATATCAAATTTTATTTTGTCAAATGTTTTTCTTCATTATGTCACTTGTTGGATTCTGATAGGTAAAAATCCAAATATGAAATTGAATGAAAATGATTATTCTGCGGTGAACGGATACGTATATCAGTGGTTGTAAGTAGGATAGTAAATGACTGTTGAATCAGATTCGAAGAATGTACAGTATAACTTATTAATGTGAAATCTAAATATTCCTCGGGTATTACCTACCCGTTAAAATATTTTCACCATTAACAGTTTGTACGAAAGAATTTTTTTTAATTACAATCTTTATGAAAATATATATACATATATATTTTCTTCAGATGTAATTATGGATTTAATGAGTCAATATGATATTAAACTTATTTAATTTTCGGTTTGAGCTAAGATAAATAATCTCTAAAACTTTTAGAAACCACATATTCTTCGCAGAATATTTCTTCAATGAAGTTATGAATTAATACTTCATCGTCCATTGTTGTTGATACTCCTTGGTATTCATGGTGCGTATGACGTTGATGTTCGCGTGACAGTTTGTGAAGTTGAGGTTTGCGATGCGGTTGTTTTTGGTAGTGGTAAATGTACTATTGGCGTTGGTGGTGGTACTGGTTATGCTGCTTGGTGCTGCTACTGGTGTTTGTAACCTTCGCACCATATTCTCTAAAGCCACTACCCGAGCGCGAAGCTCGTTGACTTCTTCTATTACACCGGGGTGATTTTCGGTTCGGACTAGCGGATAAATATAATCTAGAATTTGGTATAGTATATAATCGTGGCGAGATACTCTGGAAATGAGAGAAAAGATGGTGTTTCAAACAGGTTTACCGGTAAGTGCTTCAGGTTCTTGGCCAATAGGGCAATGTGGCAGATGGAAAGGATCACTTTCTTCTTGTCTCCAATGATTGAGGAGGCTACGAACCCATCCCCAATTCATCCAGAATAGATGATGACTGATTGGTTGATCCATTCCGGTCACACTGCTTTCGGAGCTTGAGTGGGATTCCCTTTCGGAATCCGAGTGACTTGAACTAATGACGAATTCCATTTCGTACGATTGAATAAAGAATTTTTTTTTATATGAAATGATTTTCTGGTTAACGGATGGTATTCTAATTACATAGAATATCCATATATATAGAACAAAAGGTTTCATAGATTACGGAGGAATTTACGGGATACGCCAGGTAAGGTTTACAGTAACAGATACGCTAAGATATGAATTTGGTCTATACACTATTCATGCAATCAATGCAGCAAGAAGTGTCTAGACTAAGAATGATAAGCAGATAATTTTTGACACAAAATGATAAGCAAAACTTTTTGACATGCTGACCAGGTCGAAGTCCAGACTCACTAATGCATCCTAACGACTACTAGTTAGACACACTAATGCAAGACCTGGTTCGCTACGACCACCGCTCTGATACCACATGTCATACCCCATCCAAATTCTCTTGGACGAATACATTAACATCTGGTTCCATCGCGATGAACTGACGTCTAATTGCCATGAACGACTCCATGTAATGTCTTTAAAATGAGCAAATACACAGCGGAAGATTTCTTTCATACCTGAGAATAAACATGCTTTAAAGTGTCAACCAAAAGGTTGGTGAGTTCATAAGTTTATCATAAAACAATAAAATTCATCATTTTGATAGACCACAAAATTTAAATGCTGCATGGTACAAATGGGCCCAAATCCTATACCCACATGTAATGTACATGCTATATCTTTTAAATACAGTACATCTTTCTCGTGTACGAAACCATTTACATAAATCATAGTAACCGTACACATATCTTGTGCACAACAATAACATACACATAACCTGTGTATAAAATCATTCTCTCGATATATAACATTCACATCAACTGGTGGCAATTATCATGTCCACATATTTTAATGGTGGCAATTATCATGTCCACATAATCCAATGGTGGCAATTATCATGTCCACATAATTCAATGGTGGCAATTATCATGTCCACATAATTCAATAATAATCCGCAGAACTTCTGTCTGCATAATAATTCATTCAAGGAATGTTTTGCTTGTGTCTATCTCGTCAAACATTTATAAAAACATTTCATGTATTCGCAGTTCAAAATATATTTCAAAAGCATTTAAGAAAGCAGTTGTAAAAGTAGCGCATGTATTCTCAGTCCCAAAAATGTAAAGAGTAAAAGGGAGTCAAATGAACTCACTTAATGTATTTTGTAGTAAAAATACATATAACATCATTGAACAAAAGCAAGGTTGGCCTCGGATTCACGAACCTATATTATATATATATATATATATATATATATATATATATATATATATATATATATATATATATATATATATATATATATGTATATATATATATATATATATATATATATATATATATATATTAAAACATATACACGTAATCGAACAGTTTTGTATATTATAACTTTATATAATATATATTAAATTTGTATATATATATATATATATATATATATATATATATATATATATATATATATATATATATATATTATAAAAATACCTAATTTATTATATATCAATATTTATATAAAGATTTCTAATATAATTAATTCATACCTATAGGTAATATTACTCATAAGTTTATTAATTTTTTTTATATACATAATAACATATATTAATAATAATAGTAAGTAAGAGTTGTATTTGATTAATATGATAATAATAACATTACTTTTAGTAAAAATCACAATAATAATAATATTAATGATATTAGTAGTGAAAAGGATAATAATAATAATAATAATTATATAGTGGTATTGATAACAAAATAACAAGTTTTGTAAAAATGATAATAATCCTAATACTCTTTTTAATGATGATGATAATAATAATAATAATAATAATAATAATAATAATAATAATAATAATAATAATAATAATAATAATAATAATAATAATAATAATAATAATAATAATAATAATAAAAATACTAATCATAATAATAAAAAAAGATTTCTACCTTAAATGAGAGAAACTAAAAATAAACTGCCTTGGCCCAGGCTCGAACCCGAGACCTCTCGCTCAACAAACTCTCACCAAACCATTGAACCATTATTATTTTCTTGTATTATCTCTCACGTTCATATATATAGTCTATACGAAACTGTCAAACTTCATGTTCCTCATCCCACATATCATCATCTTATCTTCATCATTTAACATCATCGCTATCAATAACATGAACATGATCATGATCATCACCATCAATATCTTCTATATCATAAACCGTTATCATTATCACCACATCATCATCATCATAATAACATCTGTATCATCATCATCCATTCTTATCATACTTCGTTACTCGTCAACATTCTTCTCGTTATATTACCACGATCTTTATTATTCATCATAATCATCATCATGATTACGTACGTACATCTCATCATATACTTGTTGTCCATGGAAAATAGCAACTAGATATAGCAGTAGGACTCGACAAGCTCAAAAGTTAGTCTAAATGGGTTCTTGGGCTAATTTAGAATTGAGTTTTTAAAATAAATATATAATGGCCTTCGGACCAGGTTGCAAGTTCACTTAAAAATGTAACTGGCCCAACAACAATAAGAGAAAGGGAAGCCTATTCGATGGGTGTTGTTGATCCGATTAAAACAGAAAGGGAACCAGCGAACTACAGCAAGTAGGAATGACCCAAACCAGCACTTTGTTGACTTTCAAATCTCATTTAAACTTCACTCATAATTTAACAAGTGGGTGAAGTGGGGTTGTGGAAAGGTGACCCACAAAGGTAGTGATTATAGGTGATATCTTAATCGAATTTTTTTATGATGGAGTATTATGATTGAGATGGAAACAGAAAACACAACGTGGCAGCAATCTTTGTTACCTTTTTCTTTATTATGATTGAACTTTAAAGATAATCAATTATTAAACACCACACAATAATTTTATCATTTCCTTTATATCATTCTTACCTTATATTAGTAGATGAAAAGCTAGTAAACGTTGCTTTAGCACTCTTCATATAGAAACAGAAAAAAAATACAACAGCAGTGGGTAGATTTTAGGTGACAAAAGGGATAGCAGCTGCAGTAATTTACGATCTGTTTTCGAAGAAGAAGAAAGATGTGGAGAGAGACAAGGTGGTGATAAAAGGTTTGTTTGATGAGGTGGTAACGGTTTGTGGTTGTTAATGAAGGTGGTTCATTTGTTTGATCGTAATCATAAACAGAAAAGAATCATGGCAGTAGGATTGGGTTTGTGTTAGAGGTTGTTTCGAAGGTTGAAGATGGTGAGGGTGGTTCTTGGTTGCAAATCACGGTGGTGGTTGGTTGTTCATAAAGGAAAACAGAAGATACCAATTTACAAGTTTAGATGGTGGTTTTTCGATGGGAACAAGGAACAAGGTGAAAGCAGAAGCCTATTTTGATAAAGGTGTCGATGGGGAAGGTGTCGAGCTCCTCAATGGTTGTGTAAGGTGATTGTTGGTTTTCTTTAATTTCTGTTTTTAAATTGTAGTGAAGAATGGGATGTGTATGAGAAAAAGAACGAATTGTAATACTCATAATCGACCCTAATTTGTTTACATTGTAATTCGATATGGATGTGTAACAATAGCAGACAGGAAGTACTAGCTGTATGTAGCAGACGAAGAAAAAGATTAAAGCAGATAACTAAGTCCAACTGTCTTTGTTTGCGTCTGATCAAATAGAATCAAATTGTACTGATTTAGATACGTAAAGCAAGAAGAGAGTACTATGTATGATAGCGTGTGGTCTCTGTTAGAAATTAATTAGGAAAAGAAATTAGAACAGACAAAGAATGGAGTTGATTGTTAACAACTTCGTAGATTTGTTTATGATATAATCACTGATTTGTACGAATTTCTGGACAGGAAAGCCAATCAACAATAGTTAGAAAACGATGACAAACAGAATGCTTATGTAATTTAACTCATTTTTATATATAAATTCGTATATATATCTATATTAGTATATATATAAATTTCTGTATTTTATATATGTATATGTACTTATATATGTGTATTTTATAATTTGGTTATACGTATCTAAATATATATATATATATATATATATATATATATATATATATATATATATATATATATATATATATATATATATATATAATTTTCTTATTTTTGATGATTAACTAATATAATTATATTAATACTATTAATATTGATAATACTAATAATAATATTATTAGTAATAATATTATTGATAAGGACTAATAATAAATGATAACTAATAATATAATAATATATAATAACAATAATGATACTTTTAATTACTAGTAATAATAATAATAATAATATCAATACTAACAATAACAAAAATAATGATAATAATATTTCAAACTTGAAATTAAATATAATACCATTTATGTAATATTATTTTATGTGATGACATTTATTGTATTGTTAATATGTATATATATCACAATCTATATATAACATTAACTATGTATAGAAATCATATTTACATATAGATTTATTTTAATCACAACTTTATTGTTTTATATAATATTTTACGTATTCAATTCAATTGATTAATTTGTTTTCTATTACTTAAAATTATTATATATACTTATATTTATATTTACATATTCATTTACACACAATTGTTCGTGAATCCTCGGGAATGGTCAAGGTTAACTAATTACATGAATATAGATTTCAAAACTTTCTAGACTCAACATTACAGATTTTGCTTATCGTGTCGGAATCATATAAAGATTAAAGTTTAAATTTGATCGGAAATTTCTGGGTCATCACAACACAAGTAATTGAAACTACATTATATGGGTGAATGATCGAAGCCGAATATGCCCCTTTTGCTTGGTAACCTAAGAATTAGTAAACCGATCTACTAATTGACGCGAATCCTAAAGATAGATCTATTGGGCCTAACGAAACCCATCCATAGTACCGGATGATTTAGTACTTCGATGTTGTTTTTTAACATGTCCGAAGGATTTCCCGGAATGATAGGGGATATTCTTATATGCATCTTGTTAATGTCGGTTACCAGGTGTTCACCATATGAATGATATTTTTATCTCTGTGCATGGGACGTATATTTATGAGAAATGGAAATGAAAATCTTGTGGTCTATTAAAATGATGAAAATGAATGTTTATGATAAACTAATGAACTCACCAACCTTTTGGTTGACACTTGAGAGCATGTTTATTCTCAGGTTTGAAAGAAATCTTCTGCTGTGTAATTGCTCATTTTAGAGATATTATTGGGAGTCATTCATGGCATATTTCAAAAGCCGTTGCATTCGAGTCGTTGAGATCAACAAGATTATTATTAAGTCATTTATAGTTTGGATATATTATGAAATGGTATGCATGCCTGTCAACTTTCGATGTAATGAAAGTTTGTCTTTTAAAAACCAATGCAATGTTTGTAAAATGTATCATATAGAGGTCAAGTACCTCGCGATGTAACCAAATGTAATGTATTCGTCCAGATGGATTAGGACGGGTCTCTACACATCCCACGCCTCAACATCACACTCGGTACCTCGAACATCAACATCATACGCCCCATGTATTGACTCATTCTTCCTGAAGAATTATATATGTATACCTTATATATATATGGTTTGGAACAATAATAAATCTTTTCGTACTAAGCTATTACGTGTGAATCTTAACTAGTATGTACTACTTGGTTAATTCATATCACTAATATGCTATAATGTACATCCTCATTAATAAAGTAACAATCGTTAATCACTGCTTCAACACAATAAACTTCATTTCATAATAAACCAAGTGTATTATTCAAATACATGATTGATTGTATACTTCCATTTTCGATGTACTCGAAACTTTCTAGAAAACATCATTCGTGCCTTACGAATTTCACAAAAATTCCACAAGCATCAACATCATATACCAAGGTATATCAATAATAATGAACTATAAAGTATTGATTCATAACTTCATTAAAGAAAAATTTCGCGACGATTATGTAATCTCTCAAGTTTTGAAGATTATTTATTCTCGTTTCAACCGTAAATCAAATGAGTTTAATATTATATTAACTCATTAAATATATATTATATCTGAAGAATACATATATGAAAGTATATCTTCATTAAGATTGTAATTAAAATTTTTTTGTACAAACTGTTAATTGTGAAAATATTTTAACGGGTAGGTAAAACTCGAGAAATATTTATATCTCACATTAATATGTCACATTGTACATTCTTCAAATTCTGATTCAATAATCAGTAGCTATCGTACTTACATGCACAAGATATATGTATCCGTTCACTAAAGAACATCCATTTTCATACAAATTCAATTACATATTCTGATTTTGACATATCAGAATTCAAGTAAAGCTTTAGCAGGTGTTATCTTCCTAAAGATCACTACATTCATGAATTATATCCATTCTTATTCTGCAATGAATTATCACATCAAACCACCGAAATTATCAATCATTACTTTTGAAATTCACAACATTTCTTCGTCAACTGTTAGGTCCGTTGATAGTTACATCCTGCAATCAACACTCAAATTCAAAATCCTTGAAAACACCTCAGAACTATAACCAACGAATTTAGATTCGTTAACCTTATGAAGACTAATGAAGTAACAAAAGCTATAGATGGTCTTAATGACCAGAAGCTTGATAATAAAGAATTGTGTGTTGGAAAATCTGGTATTGAAAAATGGATTGAGCAAACCATGAAGGAAGCTGTGGACAAACCACAAGGATTAACCTATACCCAAAGAATCTAGATGATTCGATTTCTGAAGGAAATTACAGAAGGCATATAATCTCCTTACACATTCTAAATCCTTACAGGAGAATTTTCCTCATTATCCTTCAATTTTAAACAGTTGGAAATTCTAAGATATCATCGTATCTTTCGTTATAAATATCCTCTATATTTCTGAAGATATCTTCATAACGATTCTTGTCCGCAATTAATTATCTCTTTGCGATATCTTTATTACATCATAAAGGAAACTGTTTTAGTTTCTATATTCTGTAAAATTCAAGTTTAAATTTTAAATGAATTGAAGTAGTGTTGGGAATTGAAGCATGAGTTAGTATAATATAATGACGTCATGCCAATGTGATTATATTACAGTAAGTCATGCTAAATTTTTAATAGAAGATGATGATTCATAGACTTTATAATCATCATTTGCCATGTTACACGACTCTTATATTCTACCTAATCTCTAAACATATCAAGAACATATATTCTTGATAGTTCTATCTGGAAATTTGACAAATCAAGATCATGCTATTGCTTTCTTAGAACATTAATTATGTTCATTCGAAACTTCATACCTATGAATTCTGGACCATTACTCGCTTTACTTAAAGTCGAGAAGAGAAAACAAGAGCATAGAGCTCCGACAAATAAGGGAAAATATAAAGCCCGATAACAACACAGAAATTACAAACTGTGTATATCAATGTGTATAGCAATATAAAGACACGGGAGAACTAAAAACACTATAAAACCAAGAGCATAGTAGAAGTAAACAGATTTCTCTGGTGGTAAATGAAAAAAGAAGAATGACTGTATATATGGTCAATATAATAACAAGTATCAATACGGGATTTAGCATATTAACAAATCTTTTGGAAGTATGAATTGAAGAAGAAATTCTAGAAGTGGTGAAGATAATGAAACGGAAGAAGCTAATTTATAGCGAAATTCCAGACACAGCAATCGAGGCAATTTACCGCATTTAATCAAAGAAAATCCCAATTTCCATAATTACCAGAGAATTAAATCTTATAAAGATTTCGAAGATTTTATTTAATTCCTTGAATTCTGGAAATCAATTGTGACTACGTCAGAAGTTAAGGCGAACATTTAATTTCCTCATTTCAATTTTTTACGATAGCTTCGTTTATACTCTTCCTGTAATCGAATCGTTTCATCCATATTACCCAATGTTGATAAAACTCTATTTTTCAACTAATATTCAACATTCTTGTTGTAAACAATGACGATCTCTATCAAATTTCATGACCGTGATTTACACAAACTCCTCTCTATTTTGTCTACCCTAATATTGTGGCATAAATGCTCAAGGTTTAAATAAGCTCACTATTATTCATAACACATTTCATGTGTATTGAAATGCTTGTATAGCGTCATCATCTCTTTCTAAGAAAACCTAATCAATGACACTCTTGTTAATCCTTTAGATAGCCTCCGCATTAATGATAAAATGCACTTCGTAGAATTTATGGATCGTATGATTTAAACTCTTGAAACAAAAACAACATTCTATCCATTGGAATTCACGCAAGGCCCCGAGCATACCTGGGAACGTGAAGACCAAATAAAACAAAAATATCCTCACCTGTTTACAAACAACGTCGATGGATGGCAACAATTAAATTTTGGGACGAAATTTTTATTAACAGGGTGATACTGTGACAACCCGAAAATTTCCAATCAAATTTAAACTTAATCTTTATTTTGATTTCGATGATTCACGAACAAATAATTTTAAATAAATATATAAACTTGAAATATAATACGACTTAATTGTTATAACTAAAAATGTAAAACTTTATACAAGAAAATATTGTGGTTATATTATTAATTTTATTATTATATTTAACAATATTATCATTATCATTTACAACTATCATTATCAGTATTTTCAAAAACAATATTATTATTAATATTGTTATTATTATTATCAAAATTATTATTATTATTATTTATCATCTATTATGATGGTTAGTAATATCATTAACATAATATTATCATTAACATTATTATTAGTATTATCATTTAAGTATTATCATTACTAATATTATTATCATTAGTATTATTATTTTTATTATTACTAATATTAGTATTATTAACATTATATAGTTATCATTATTAATAATGATAATTTAACATTTTTATTAAAATTATTATTTTTATTAATATTAACATATTATTATTAATATCATTATTAAAACTTGATATTAATTATTATTATTATCATTTTTATTATTATCATTATAAATTGTTATTAAACTTATTAAAATTATTTTTAAGTTTGTTATTATTAGTGTCTTATCAATATTATTATTATTATTATTATTAAAATCATTATTAACTTTATTATTAATAATAATTATTATTATGATTATCATAATTATTAATATTAAAAATATTAATATTGTTAATATATTAATATTTATTAATTATTAATATTAATTATATATATATATATATATATATATATATATATATATATATATATATATATATATATATACCATAGTCAGATTCCTATTTCTGTTGCAAGT